>NC_142461.1:38615000-39240000 GCF_049115385.1 Moschus berezovskii
AAACAGCAATAGGTAAGTTCAAATGAGGACATGAGAACTAGTAGTGAAAACTGAAAATAATAAAATTCTGATCTCCAAAAGCCCTGCCTCATGGAAGTAATAACCCAGAAGTCACTAATTACACAAAACATCCATGGTTCTATGAACATCAAACAGCAAATTCATGTAGTCGATTCAGAATTATGTGGACTGGGATTCTATCCACTTTATGGAAATTAAGAATTTCCTTCCTGTTTCTTAACCGGAGTTATTTTCTACCAACTGTCCTCCTGGACAGGACTTCAGTCTCTAGCACTGTGCTCTGAACTCAGAATGTGTTAGTATAAGGTTGCCCTTTAGAGATTACCATACCTGGTTCCTTTTGTGGAGATGCTGATTCACTGAAGCTTCTTCAGAATTTAGATAAATTGGATGAGATGCATCTAAGTAACTCAACCACCTAGTTGAATTGCCCTTAGGAACTTACAGTGCCAGGATGAACAGAGATACGTTTGAAACTAGAACTCTGCTAGTAACACAAAACTTAACTGGAATGATGTGTATTAAATAACAAAGAATCTGTATACTCTGTTGGATTCTTATTCATTGTTCTAGAGGCTCTAACATTATATACATTAGTGAAGTATGCCCTAGGTGTAGTATGTCAGTATATCCAATAAATTAGAAACCATTTATACCCAAGATGTATTGAACAACATTATACATGGTGGATTTAACATGAATACAAGAGTAACACAGGTAAAATGCTATACTTCAAAGTAACTAGACAGCTCTCTAGGCAACAGATATTTTTAATGCATGGATACCAATTTGTAGAAACAACTAGCTAGGAAGGATGTTTTTAAACAACTGGAATAATATATAGACTGTATTAAATTTTATATTACACAGGAAATTATTTTTCAAGATATGTGGTAAGTAATATAAACAAGGGCAGTACAAAAATAAACATATATGCACAAATAGAGACCCAAAACAAATGGAAAAAAGGAACATGGAAGAAAACAGAAAATAAAGTTGGAAATAATCTTATAAACAGTATCTTGAAAGTTTCATTCCTGATATAGGATGTTATTTTTAAAAAAAGAGTAAAAGAAAACAAAAACTTTTAGAAATTAGTACTTTAATAGAGAAACATTTTCAGAAATCAAGTCAGAAGTTAAGAAAATCTTCAAAAAAGTCGATCATAAAGATATTTAAAAAATGAAAGACTAGAGAAGAAAATTACCAAGTAAATCTTAGAAGTTCAACAGCTGAATAAGAGTTACAGAAAGCATGAGCATAGTAAAGGGAGATGAGATTAAAGAAATGATATACTGGGTATATACTGTCAAGACCCCAGAAAATGCAAAGTGTGACTGAGATTTTTATAAAATTTCCTTCATTTTGTTTTTTGATACATGAATTTTAAAAAATAAAATCAATAAACAGATCAAGACTCACAATACCAAACCAGGAAAACAGAAATTCTAATACTTACCAGTTACATTTAATGTATGACACTCTCAATGGTCTTTCCATGGCAGGAGAAAGAACTAGATTTGAAGAATTTGCTTTTCAGCGCACAGAACCAGGATCCCAAAGCAGTTTTACTGCAGTTACTAATGTCAATGTTATATCAAGAACCCAGAATTCATCATCACAAGTAGGTTTTTGTACAGTGAACTTTCAAGTTGCTTTACAGACTTTTAAGCTCACACATCTGGTGGGAGGTGGGGGTGGACCTAAACAGGATATTTTGTTAACAGCTTTATTTACTAGCACATAATTAGCATATTTAGAATTATCTTACTAAGAAGCAATATATTGGTTAAATTTTATTAGGGAGCTAACTGTTCATTAATTCTTGATTATGGGGGTTTTTTTGTGTTAAAAAACTCATGATGCTAAATAAGAATCCAGCACTTGTGTTATTCTTCCATTGTTTTGTGTTTTGTTATCTGGTTGGGAGTAGAGGTCAAAACGTGGGAGGATTTAGAAAAACAGCATGATGCTCAAGGCCTAGGAACACATAAATGAAGACTGTAAAAATAATCTTTATTAAACGGCTCACCAAACATTTTACATCATAGTTCTTCCTAATAAAAACGAGTTGGTTAAAAGATTCCACTATCAAGGTGCTTTATAGTACCCTTTTCTGCTAAGAGTTTTGTATTTTAAGGCATTCATAATTTTAATGGTTTTAAAAACAGACTTGAATGTGTGCACACACAAATGTACTGTTTCACTGAAGTTATGTATACTTGTTTTTCTTAACATCTTAAATGGCCAGATTTTTAACAATATCTTTATAAAACTTAGAGGCACACCATATTTTCTTTATATAAATACTCACAAAAGGAGTATTATCATACATAACCAAAACTGTTGTCAAACTGCTGTAATCCTGTCTTGCAGAATACAGCACGACGAAGACTGCGAAGTGAGAGCTCTTATGATATAGATAATATTGTGATCCCCATGTCATTAGTGGCCCCAGCTAAATTAGAGAAGCTCCAATATAAGGAAATACTTACTCCAAGGTATGTATATTTACATCCTTTAATTTTCCTTTCTTCAACAACTTTCAGTGAAGTTAAAACTTTTATTTAACGTAAAGAAGATGCTGTTTTCTGCCTTTCTCCCATTTATATGGTTACATGGAGGGAAGACAGTGAAAGAAACCTTTACATTACTCATGCTGAAAAACAATGCCATATAGTAACGCAGCTTTATTTTTCAGGTTTTATTAAGAAAGGGAAATTCTTAAGATTTACTTACTTTAGTACTTTTGAGTATTTTTTCATTCAACATTTAGTCTTCTATTATGTACATGGCACTGAAAGGTACTTTAGGGATGTAAATAATTCCAATAACAATCTTTGCTCTTTAAAACGGAGATTTGCACAAAGAGTTCAAAGAAAGCAACTACCTTTGCAAAGGGTATTCACACTGTACGGGGACAACTCCTGTGACAACAGAAGATTCTAATGTATCTTCAGGTCCGCAATACACACATCAAATACGTCAAATAGCAAGAAGAGTGGGAAGACCTGAGAGTGTATTAGGAAAAGGAAGTGGGGCAGGAGAAGCGTGTGTTCACACAGGGAGACCATAGCTCAGGCACAGGAACAATTATGCAAAGCTAAACCAGAGACTAAGGTTTTGTTTAGGGTGATAAACGAAATGAAGGCTCAAAAATAAATTGGAAGCAGGTTGTGGATGTCCTCGAATGCCATACACAGATCTGTCTCCTGCTGGCAGCCAACTTAATCAAATTTTTCAGCAATGATGAAAGCACTTTGAAGATTATAAATCTGGCGCCAAGAAGTAGATATAAAAAAGGATGGAAACAAGACAGCTGATGACAACTGCAGTTATTCCTAATCCATCTCTATTCTAGCTAATTTGATCCTTTTATTCATAACTGCTTTGAGGCAATAAGAGAACTCCTAATACTCTAGGAAGTATTATGAGAATTCCTACATAGGATCTGTTGATACATTGTATATTAAGTAAAAAACAGTTGGTGGTTACAATGTTCTAAGCAACAGTGTCTTTCCAGTTTACAGTGGTAGGCTGGGGCTCCCTGGTTGAGCTGGTTGTTTAATATACAAGTCCCGTGATGTGAAGCCATGATGGGAGTCTTCACACAAAGGAACTGGCAAATGGTACAAATCACAGCTTTTTGCCTTTTTATTTTCTGAGCCAGTTTATCAGCGTACCACTAACTTATTTCAAAATTAGTACATTCTTAGGTGTAAAATGCAACTATGTAGAAGAGACTGTTTATTGTAAGGCCCAATGTAAAGCCTCTTCTCCTTGTCCCGTTCTCATGGTACAAATATTTTGTCTCTTTTAAAAAATGAAATACTAAAGTACTACAACCAGTTGAATTATGGAAATCCCAAAGAAAGAAAACACTACTATATTGGTTGTGCTTACAGAATAAAATTGCTACATTTAGATAGATTAAGAAAAGCTATTTGAAATTGGTTCTATCTTCAACAGCTGGAGGATGGTTGTTCTTCAGCCTTTGGATGAATATGATTTAGGTGAAGAAGAGGTAAGTTGCCTTTCACTTATGGGGTAATTGCACTTAATATATTATGAAGCCTGCTTAATTTCTTTTCCATGTGCTTAATTTGATATTTGAGGAACTAAATGGAACTATAAGCCCTCTAAAATATACTGACTTTTTTATTTTCAAAACTTAGGAAAAGCTCCTCACTAAAGGTATTAATTTGATTCAGTTCAGTTCAGTTCAGTTCAGTTCAGTCGCTCAGTCGTGTCCGACTCTCCGCGACCCCATGAATCACAGCACGCCAGGCCTCCCTGTCCATCACCAACTCCCATTTGATTAGGAAAGTGTTTTGTACAAATTTGCCTACAAAGACAACATGCATAAGGAATAAACAAAAGCAAAATATAAAACATACCGTTTCCGTACATGAGTTGTTGAAATACTGAACTGATATGAATATCTGTATTCTCTTCCACTATTAGTCATATTTTTCTGCATGAGATTTAGTCTTGTATGGGAGTCTAGGGCAGTTCTCAATCAAATACTGAGTTCTATAGTGAAATACTCATAGGAAGTAGAATAGCCTCACATCGTTTTCAGATCAGGCTGTGTCACCAAATGAATTATGAAAACTTTTTTTTCCGAGATTTTTGGAACCACAAGAAAGGGATTATGGACCTGTATGGATAAAGCTTACATTAAGACAAGAAAAATTATATAGAGAAAAATACCATATAGCCAAACTAATTCCAGAGTGACAGTCTGAAGAGGCAGTATTATGTAAAAGACATTGTTTCTATTACAGTCTTTCTATGCCAACTGATCTCATTTTTCAGCTACCAAAATTTTCTTTTTAATGCCTTTCCCTCTTTTAATGAACCCTAGTTCAGAATGATCCTAGCCAGCAACACCACAACCAAAGTTTTAGAAATCCATTAAACTAATTCCCGTCTCATTTTACTTTCTTTGATATTACTATGTTCCATGAACAGTATACTCCATAAGAAATCAATACAAAGGTTTGAATGAATAAAGCATTAAGGATATTTTTTGTGAATCTATGTGTATTCAAGGTACCTATTAAGTATTCTAGGTAAGTCTTCAAACATGACCGACCAAATGGTGAAAAAGTTTCAAACTCCCTGTTTTTAGGAATCTGAATCTCCTCTCATAACATTTGTTCTCATGACTTAGACTGCATTTATTGTTGCTTTCTTCCGATTCTCTTGATGAGGAACTGTGACACCTGTTCTCATTTCAAAACGTTTCTGACAAAAGCAAAACTTTTCATTTCTAACTCCAGACAGAAAATCTCTCTGATGAAGTCTTCTCCCTCAGACACAAAAAGTATGAAGAGAAGGAGCAAGCCAGATGGTCACTATGGGAACAAAGCAAGTGGCACAGAAGAAACAGCAGGCAGGTGTTGAACTATATTCAGGCTACTTACATGATGAGAAGAGTTTTATGTCTTACTCCACTCTATTTCTCATGCTAATTGTCAGCATCAGTAATAGATTTAACAGAGCAAATAATGTGAAAATTCTCCATAAAAAGTCATTTCAGTGTACTATAATGGTGGACCTAACACTAGTGATTAGAATCTGAGTAATCTGTAACACAACTACTTCAAAAATATTTTTCTAAAAAAGGAATGAACCAAAAAAAGACCCTTAAAAACCTATCTAGAGTAAAAAGCAAATAGCCTGAAATACTTTGAACATGACTTTGAAGGAAGGGGGAATAAATCCTAAAAACATAGTTAATATATTGGAGAAAAACCCTGGTATTTTATATTTAATTGGACTATTTTTTGATATAGTCAAAACTCAAAACACAAGATCATGCTGAAACCTAGTAGTCACTGTAGTGTGGGGGTCTCTCATTTACTTCACACTTTTAAAACACATTTCTATTTAAGTCAAGATATTCAGATTTGTTGTAGATCCTTATTCTAAGAGTTACCCTAACATACCTGAGATTCTATTCTCAACTTTCTCTACATTACAGAGATACAGTTTTCCAGAAGTACAGAGGAAAACGTGAATCGAGTTCTTCATGGATGACATTATAATAATCATAGATACTCTGGGAACTCGGACTGTAAGAGTCAAGTTAACTATCTTTACCTGTTTTCTGGAAAACAAACAAAAAATACCCCCAAACAAAACTACTTATAATAATTTGGCAAAAGATTTCCTGAAGTACCATTTAAATAAAAGCCTTTGAGATGTGAGGATAACATGGGGAAAATCAGCAGATGAATTTTTAAAAATCTCTTGGGCAGAACTGTTTAAAGAAAAGTTACCAAGTTAATAGGTTGTTTATGTTTTCTTGATTTTCTTGCTAGAGCTTACACTAAAAATGTTGAAGGACAGGACCTACTTTTGAAAGACTACCCTTATGATTGCAGTGGTGGGCAGCACTGCCAAGTGGGGACTCCTGCTGAGCCTCCTTCAGAGAGCCAGGCTCCCAGTGCACACGGCTCACCTTCACTGAGTCAAAGTCAAGAGACCAAGGTGAAAGTATTCTATGTAACTGTTAAAACTTCCTTAATTGACTTTCAAAAATATGTTTATAGAATTGCTTGCTGCTAAGGAAGAAAATGGCAAACCACTCCAGTATTCTTGCCTGGAAAATCCCATGGACAGAGGAGCCTGGTAGGCTGCAGTCCATGGGGTCGCAAAGAGTCGGACACAACTGAGCAACTTCACTTCACTTCACTTCAAGGATTCATCAGAGTCAGACTCTGATGCTGGGAAAGGTTGGGGGCGGAAGGAGAAGGGGACGACAGAGAATGAGATGGCTGGATGGCATCAACGACTCTGTGGACATGAGTTTGAGTGAACTCCGGGAGTTGGTGATGGACAGGGAGGCCTGGCGTGCTGTGATTCATGGGGTCGCAGAGAGTCGGACACGACTGAGCGACTGAAGTGAAGGATTCATCATTATGTAACACATTCAGTGCAACAGTCCAGTACAGAATGGTGGGTGTAGGAACCAGAGGATCCATATTCCAGCATTCAAGTTCCATCACTAACTACAGATACTTCCCCCTTTTATGTAACACATCGTGTATGTGTGTGCTCAGTCGTGTCTGACTCTTAGCAACCCCATGGACTATCGCCTCACCAGGCCGCTCTGTCCATGAAATTCTGCAGGCGAGAGTACTGGAGTGGGTTGCCATTCCTTTCTCCAGGGGATCTTCCCTACCCAGGGATTAAACCTGTGTCTCCTGCATTGCAGGCAGATTCTTTACTGCTTGAGTCATCAAGAAGTCCTTTTATGTAACATGCCAAAACCTAATTCTACCTATTCACTTATGTGTTAGAAAAAGGGAATTCTATCAAAGTTTCATTACAAACCTAACTGGATTAAATAGAATGTTACCTGGCACATAGAAATGTTAGTTATTTCTCTTTAGAAAAGATTTTGTCTCCCCATTTGTCCAGTTTTAACCTCAATAGGAGTGCTTTCTACACTGCAGCTATAAAGTTCTTGCACTATTTTTCATAAGTAGGTATTGGAAAAGAATAATATCTAGAATCAAGAGAGTAGAGATAATAGAAGTTAAGAGGCAAGTCATAGAAAGCTCAGAGAAAGAAAAGTTAATAGGTGTCTATAATAATGATGGGATGAAAATGGAGATACTGAAGTAGATGACCCAGACACATTTAAGGGAATTTTCCTAACATGCTGCTGCTTCTGCTACGTCACTTCAGTCATGTCCGACTTTGTGCAACCCCACAGACGGAAGCCCACCAGGCTTCCCCATCCCTGGGATTGTCCAGGCAAGAACACTGGAGTGGGTTGCCATTTCCTTCTCCAGTGCATGAAAGGGAAAAGTGAAAGTGAAGTCGCTCAGTCGTGTCCTACTCTTAGCGACCCCATGGATTGCAGCCTACCAGGCTCCTCCATCCATTGGATTTTCCAGGCAAGAGTAATGGAGTGGGGTGCCATTGCCTTCTCCACCCTAACATGCACCTAGGCTTAAAATGAAGACCAATACTCCCTAATGGCAGCATTTCCCTCTTCTTGGAAGAGGCAAAGTGAAAAAATAATTCCCAAAGGTCCCTATTAAATAATCCTCAGTATGTCCCACTTTAAGTTGCTGGATCCGTTCCATTCTGTTCCGTCGCTCAGTCGTGTCCGACTCTATGCGACCCCGTGGACTGTGTACTTAGGACCAAATAAGAATTTGTACTGAACAATGGTTATTACAAAATTGATATCTACAGATTATCTGAGATATGAACTTTTTAGTTGATACTGAAAATGTTTTCTCTTTCAGTCTTTGTGGTGGGAACGACGGGCTTTTCCACTGAAGGATGAAGATACTGAAGCTTTACTATGCCAAGATGAAAAAAATGATCAGGTTGAAACATCAAGCCCAGCTTTCCACAGTGAAGTCTTCTGCACCAGTGCACCAGAGAATGGCCACCATCCAAAAAGGCAGGCAGATGGAATGGAACAGTACAAAACCCTTGGTCTAGGACTTACTCACGTTAAAAAAAATAGGTGACAGGGATCAAGTGAAGAAAACTGGGTAAATGAATGGGAAAACAGGGTAAAAAAGCAAGCCCTGTTCTCCAGCCCCTCCACAGTCTCAGTTCCAGAATAAGAGCATATAGTACACGTTAACCTTTTATGCTGTTTATGAAACGGGCAAGTTAGTTTCATTTTCCTTCCTGAAACCAGAAGTAACTAGCTTTTCACTGACCAACAAGTGCTAGTCATTTGTGTTTGATGCAGATCACAAGTACCAGAAAATTAACTGCTGTAATTTGCTGTCAAATCACATTCCCGGGTAAATAATTTTTAAACAACTTATACCCACACACACACACCCCCTGTGTATCAAATGATAGCTCCTTTTTTTTCTATACAAATGGTTAATCTTAAATTGCCTCAGAAATAAGAATATAAAAATATGTGTGTATAGAGTATACATGCATACATACACACACATCTAAGTAGTTTTAAAAAGCACCGGCAGTGACCACTCCACTTGAAAAATGCATGTATGAATTATCTCATGAAATATCAGCTGCACTATAAAGCAGCACAGATTTCCAATGATATTGGACATCTAAAAACATCCCTTCCTAGTAGTCCAGACTTTTAAAAAACATATTTAATAGAAATTATTTATGGAAATTTCTATACTAGGTAACATAATACTTTATTTGAAATCACTGATAATCTTTCTGTTGGGTTAAACACAGGTTATTTTCTATTCACTCCTAACAAAATAAGAAAAGCAATGGTGAGTTCAATATTAGTGTATTTTAAAACTATCACATCTTTTAAGATTTGAGCTTTATGGATCTCATAAACATCCCACTTAAGATGAGTAACAAACAGGAAATTCCCACTAGTATATTACTGTACTTCTAGTTCATTTGGTCACTCCTTACCATTGCTTACTCTATTCAAATAGGCACCTATTCTTACTTGTATCCTAGAGAGAGAATTAAAATTCTTAAAAAGTTAATACTTCAGTATTGGATACTGGATTGTATATTAAGTAAAATCTCTTTTGACACTATTATATTATTTTTTCCTATGTAAAAATTGAGGACAATTTATATATGAATCACTTTTTCTCATGTAAAACAGGTTTATTCAAGTTATAGTACCCATATAACTGACAATCCTAGCCATCTGGCCTAATCTGGGGGGATCTAACAGTATGTTTTTGTTAGAGACTGGAAATTATACTGGTCTCTTTAAAGAAAAAATTTCCAATTCAATACTGACAAATTTTTGCTTGTAGTTTTACTGTACATTTTTTAAAAAACAAAAGCCAGAACAAACCCAAGTTGTCCAGGCAAATAAACTCAATTTTTTTTTGTCATGTCTGATATTATAATCTTCTATGTAAGTTTTTTAATTAAAAAGTTATTTCTATATGCCTTGTATTGTCTGTTTCTATATGCTTTGTTGTCTCCTATCTGTGTGGCAAAGCCTTTCCTAAGCCAAAATAAAAATGAACAGTAAAAAATAAAATTTTACCTTGAAAACACAGAAGAAACCAAGGAGGCTCTATTCCATGCTTAGAAGTGTTAACGTTCCTATTTTCCAAACCTTATTTCTCAAAACTCATAGTAGCCTGAAAAAGTTTAATGACATTGGTCCTGTTATTTCTTGCCATGTGTATTACATAGCAAGAGTATTTACAAGAATGAAGTAGGTAATACATATCTACTGTCAAAGAGTAACTTGGGACAATAATAGAAACTCTGTACCTTGTCATATATTAGCCTACCTGGTCTTTCTTGGATTAATAAAATATATATCTTTGGAGACAAAAGTCATTAGTTGCAGAATATTCTTAGCCATTAGATTTTCTAGGTTAAAGTTAGACTGGAAATAAGACAATTAAGCTTCCTTTGCTTAATCTACCTCTTAAGTGCTCCATCTATTAAAAAAAGAGTACAGACCAGAAATGCTATGCTTTCCTGGATTCTTTCCATAGTACCAGCCTGTTGATGAGTTTCAGTATCTTCATTCTTTTTTTTTAATGGGGACACACACACCTGTTTTATCATTCATAGGACTGACTGTAGGTTTAGTGAGACTGTATCAACGTACTTTATAATCTACAAATTTATCTAATAGCTACTTGCCTTGGCATGTTCAATTCCACACCCTTAAAATTCTAGGAATAGTGGAAGCTTTACATATATAATAATCTCTTAATCCTCAACACAATACCACACTCTCCTAATTACATTCAGTGTATAAATCAGTTAATAGAAGCTCAAAGAGGTTGGCTGATTTGGTTTGCTAAGATCAAACAAATAGAAGGGTCAGGATTCAACTTAATATTACTTCTAAATAGAGGCCTTTTTTCTAGCATAGAGCTAGCAAAACATTATTTTATGTCCTTAGGAATAGTGTGTATAATTAAGAAAAAGTGGAAAGGGGGTGGGGGCAGGGGAGAGATCACTGAATAATCTGTCCTTCTAGGAAAGCTAACAAAATACCCTGATAATACTTGTGCTCATATTTTAGAACAGACAACTTGAAAATCCCTGGGCTTCATAATACACTATTTTTTTTTAATATATCAAATATAAGGTGCAAAGTACAAAATAAATGTTTTTGAAGCTAGGAGAGTAAGTATGCCATTCCTAATCAGATGCAAACTTAGTTATCACACACACAAATCAAAAATGACATGAAACAGGAAAAACTGAAGAACTTCCTTTGCTTTCAGAAAACAGGAAAAAAACCAAAGAAAATTCTTTCTAGAAATTCAGAAAAAAAATTTTTTTCATAGTAGCTAACATGCCTTCCTTAGGCATTAAGACACTTTTCTGCTTGTAACCTTAATAAACAGCCATATTTTTACTCTTTATAAAAATCAAGTCTCCCAGTAAAAATGGTATTTCATCACACTAATCTTTCAATTCCATCACTAAAAATGTAGTTATACACACCAATTTCTAACCTCTTAGAACATTCTGCATAATGGATTTTAGTCACTAGAATGAGTAATTGCTCAGAAAAGCAGCACTGCCTCAACTGTGGTATGATTTGATAGTCAATATTCTTGTTTTCCAGTAAAAAGGAGATCTCCTAAGCAGAAACATTGGGCTCCTTGTTGTTTCATCGATCAAGAGAACGTTTCTGAGCAGCTTCTGAGCAAACGTTTCTTAACAGGTTGATCACAGATCTGGGGTCTTCACTCCTCATAATGGCACTGCCAGACACAATCATGTTAGCTCCTGCCTGAAAGAAGTAAACACTTTAGGTTATGCCTCAAAGGAAGATGTGGAAAAACCTGAAACAGAACTCCCAGACTAGAGTTTCTACCCTTATAGCTGGCAGTCAGCACTTTAACTGTATAAAAGCCACTTCAAGATGAACACACAAGCAGCTAGTCCAATGAAGAAGCTGAAATGCTTAAAAGAGGATGTGAAATTATTTTTAAATATGTCTAAGAAACATTGACTTTTTGGTAACCCCAATACTTTGGCCACCTCATGCGACGAGTTGACACTGGAAAAGACTCTGATGCTGGGAAAGGTTGGGGGCGGGAGGAGAAGGGGACGACAGAGAATGAGATGGCTGGATGGCATCACCGACTCTGTGGACATGAGTTTGAGTGAACTCCGGGAGTTGGTGATGGACAGGGAGGCCTGGTGTGCTGTGATTCATGGGGTTGCGGAGAGTCGGACACGACTGAGCGACTGAACTGAACTGAACTGAACCCCCTTCTAAATAAACTATAGTGCATCTCTGCTAATACTTAGATAAGGTTTAATCTAAAACCTTTAATCTTCACCTCTATTAAAGTTTTCCCTATATGTACCAACGCCCCCTCAGCTCCTAAAAAAAATCAATCTTCTCATCTTTGAACTATGTAGAGGAATTTGCAGACAGTCTAAAAGGACAATTACTGTTAAAATGTGAGATAATCCATAAAATACGGCCACATTACATTTAAACATCTCATTTTGATGCCAGTAGAAACGGAACATATTCTTATGCATGCTTCACTGCATTCCAGAATGGTTTTGAGGTGGCTTAAAAAAGATTTTCGACATGTTTTTCAATATGAAAACAAAGAGGAAAACCGAGTAAAAACTTATAAAAATGAGTTCAAATTTATCTGAGATTTGACTCAGGGAGGAAAATCCAATTTGTTACATGATTCAGAGCTAAAAGAAAGGGGGACCATTGAGAGAACCGCTGAAGCTGAGGAAAATTTCTCCAATGAGAAACACACTGTTGTGCTATGATACAGTGCACTGTCCAACAATGTTCCTCATAAAAATGAAATATGTATTAGTTTTCTAGCATTACAACTTAATATGTCTCAATGTAAGCAGAAACAGCATTAATGACAAAGCACAGTTCAGTAAAAATGAATTCCACAGGGGTTAAAAGATATATGCTCACTAATTGTCTGTCCAGTGTCGTCTCCATACTGATCACAGTCAAGCTTTTGATAAGTATCAAGCAGAAAAATGTGTGACAATTACACAAAACATTGGAAGCAAAAATAGAAGGAAAAAAAAAAAAACCCACACAAGATAGGAAGATTCCCTATTTTTGAAAACTGTCTCAAAGACCCTGGAACTTCTCAATGATATTCCACAGGCTGGCAGTAAGCACATTCCTCTTTCAAAGAATTTTTTCATCATTACTGAGACAGCCAGGACTTACTATTTACTTTCCTAGTTTTACATTTAAACAAACAAATGCTTTTCCAAGAAAGAAAGACTAGGAAGTGTAGGGGAAATCTCTTTGCCAGACAAGACCTGTCCTGGCATTACATTTGATAGGAAATTGGTCCGGGTTGCCATCAAGGAGCAGTCTCACCTCTGCGCATTTATGGATAGTGTCGGGACCTACTCCACCATCCACCTCAATGTCCAAAGATGGGAACTGGGTCCTCAACCAATGAACCTAGATATACACAAGGAAATAAATGACTTCTAAGTGGACAGGTAGAAAACACACCAAACAAAAAATGAAATGGCCACTAAAATATGACTCCAAATGTCTCACAGAGTAACTTTATATCAATAAAAGTTATGACTGGGAAAAACCATCTTAATATACCAGAACAAACTTTCATAAAAGTAAGCCTTGTTCTGTTTGGCAAATGGCACTGAATTTGTCATGGATTTGCCGAAAATATAGTTCACAGAAACAAGGCAAAGATAAAACCCTCAATATTCAATGAAAATTCCACTGAAAGGTTACAGAACAGTTTTCAATGGTTTTAGAAACAAAAACTCAACACTAACATGTGGTATCTCTTCTGATCTCCAAACCTAAATCTCTTTGGGCATCTCTCATCCCATATTCCAATGATATGTAGGTACCCCCATTTCCCCGCCTTCAGAGCAAGGCGTTAACATACGAGCAGCCCAAACATACACGTAGCCCAATACATGCTTACTGAATGAATATACACAATAAAAAACCTTACTCCAGAACCAAATACTTCTTTTTACCTTTGGCATCATATCGTCCATGAATTTCTGCCCTCCAAAACCAGGTTCCACTGTCATAACCAAGGCCATATCTATTTGATTAGCCCATGGTGCCAAATACTCAACTGAAGTTCCTGGTTTGATAGCAAGGCCAACCTGTAACAAACAAATTTGCTACATCACATCAATAACTATTTCCATATTACATTACTGTGGCTTATCAGGCCCAGTAGGAAGCTCAATTCTTAAAGAATGGAATACATACATAAATTGTTCAGCCATAAATTTTTTTTTAAGTCAACATGGATATCACAAGTAAATGTTTCTAAAAGGTAGCAATTTCTAGAAAACATCAGTAGAATGTATTAATCTTATCTGACAAATGTGTTAAAGTCTAGCTTCAAAGCTGCAGAACAGCTGTCTACATCTGGTCTTCTTCACCTATCATTTTGGGTCTTCCTTCAAACCTTTCCAACTCTGAGAATGAATAGTATAAAACATTACCCTCACTGCTAAGCTCTTACCTTCATTCCATTCTCCCGAATGTCTTTGATCAAAGCTCCTGGGTTGTCAGTAGCCTCAAGATGAAAGGTATATTGATTGGCTCCTGCTACAGCCATTGGCTTTACCCACTGTTCCGGCCTGGACACCATCATGTGCATGTCTGGAAAGAAAAGACATATCCCCTAAGTATTACTAAAAGGAAAACAGCTGCTCATATGATTGAAGTCAATCTGTAGTTTTTGCTATTTCAGATATGGACTCTTCTGGCATCATGATAATTGTTAAATAGAAGTTATACTTTGGCACAGATAGCTTCCCTGCATCCTTAAGATTAAGGTTTTGGTTAAACACATGAACCAAAACAATCCAACATTTTTCCACAAAAAGCCTACAGCACTATTTAAGAGAAGTAGTAACTAGAAATCAGGAAACCTAAGTTCATGTTCTGGAAATACCATTGTAAAAAACTTAGATTACATTCTTAGTGAGGGAGACAAATAAAGGAGTAAATACAAATAAAGTTGGTAGTAAATAAAGTCAGTGTTGCTGGAGTCGGGGTGGGGGGGCACTGGGGAGAGAGGATGAGGTCAGAGAAACACTGGAAAAAACTACAGAACTCTGCAGACCATCAGGTTTTATTCTAAATGACACAGAACAAATACTGCAGTACTTAGATCTAACTTTGAAGTTCAAGGCAATAAACCTAGCAACTGCAGATGGTGAGCAGTGGTGGGGATTCCGGATATTTTCTAAAGGCAGGGCCAAGAGGGGCTGCTGTGGCTCAGATGTGCAGAGTGAGACAAGGGTCAGATGGTGCAAGGATCTGGGCCTAAGGAGCTAGAACACCAGTGTCACCAACTAAGAGGCAGACAACTGCAAACAGAGGGACAGACTCAGAGGAAAGAACATGTTAACCAGAAGCAGCCTGCCACGTGTCCTTAAATCAAAAGCTCAAATCATATGAAAATGTTTGGGAAGAAGTGAGTGTGGCCTTCTTAAACATCTCGACTTAAAACATAATATTAATAGCATCTCACGGGAAAGAGAGGGCAGCTTAAAAGAAGTGAAAACAAGAAATGATGCAGGAAAGAAGAAAACAGTAAACACTCCTGTGTCAGACAGATAGTAATGAGGAGAGTTTTGAGCTTTTTACTTTGTAACAGAGAGCACATTTCTGATCCAGCAAAGCTATGTTAAAGAAAAAAAAAATCTAATATTCCAGAACTCAGTAGCAAAGATTCATAAAATGCAACAAGGCTTTGAAAAACATCAGGAAAACAGAGTATAGAGCCTGATTAACAAAGTCAAGACTAACATTTATATTTCTAAACTAATAAAAGTTACAAAAATAGAACATATTTTAATAGGTAAAACTTTGTTTTTAGAAGATAAACTCAATTTGGTGTGTTTTGCCTTCATATCATAAACAAGAAAAATTCAATCTGGTTTACAAGATAAAGTTTACTCATTCCTAAGTTACCAGACTAAATGGCTAAGTCATCCCTATTCAATCTCCAGCATGCAGTCACCACTAGCAACCATCACTGGACATTCTCTGGTGTCCAGGGAATCAATGACTCAGCGACTCTGCCTGTAATTACAACACAGGTCTCAAATGTTCACTGTCAGATTCCTTCTGTACTCTTAAATTTACTGAAGACTCCCTGACCCCCCCAATACCGATGATATACATTGTATTTATCAATATTTAATGTATTAGAAAGGCAAACTAAAAAAAAAATTACTTTTAGTGTCTACTTGTGTGTGGTCACTTCAGTCATGTCCGGCTCTTTGCAACTCCATGGACCATAGCCTGTCAGGCTTTTCTGTCCATAGGATTCTCCAAGCAAGAATACTGGAGTGGGTTGCCATGTCCTTCTCTAGACAATCTTCCCTGACTCAGGGATCAAAGCTGGGCTCCCGCATTGCAGACAGATTCTTTACCATGTGAAGCACGAGGGAAGCCTTGGTGTCTATTTAGTCAGTCATAAAAAAATAATGATAATAAATATAAATCCATTACATGTTAATGTAAGAGTTGTGTTATTTTACATTTTTGTGAGTAGGTAGTGCCTGGCTTAAGAGACTACACTTGTATTCTCACACCTGCTCTGCATTCAATCTGTTGTTTCATAGTAGGGGGAAAAAATGCACAGAAAAGGAAGGCATCCCTACATGCATAGCCTTTTCACTCAAGTGTGGATATTCTACTATTTCTACCCCAAAACTCAACAAGCAGTATGAAAGATTACTGGCAATGTGGAATCTATAAACCCTGTCAGGGACCTTTCCATACTTCATTAATGCTAAAACTCACTAGTCTGTACTTTGAACAGCTCTTTTAAGTACTATTGGTTCACTGAGTTACACAGATCTTCCAAACAGTGACACATTTCTTTATATTCTATCTAAAACCCACATGTGTCAATGTCACTACAGATCTTATTAAAAAAGCTTTAAGCATTGGGAAGCTGTCAAGCTCAAAGCAACAAGTATAAGTTTTCCAAAATTCCAATTTTCACTTGCAAATTCTAACTTTTGTCAGTGGCAACGAAAACTGATGAGCTGCTTTCTTTGAAGTGACAGGTTCACGTAGTAAATGTTAAAGACAATGTCAGGAAAATATCTAAGTCTGATAACCACAGTTCATTGTCAGTTATTCTTTTAAGGGAAAATGGTGTTTGAGAAAAAACCAGCACTTGCAGTTTACAGCTCGAGACAATGAAATGAGTGGTTTTCCTCAAGGAAACAATCATCCTTCCAGGATTCAACAGAAGGGCTTTGTACGTATTACCTTCCCACTTCGTGGAGACGTGCACTCAAGGATCAAGATTTACTAAATCCATCACCTGTTCCAATTCATCAAGGATACTTACTATGAAGGCATGCGTAGTGTTTAAGAACATCATGACTACCTGTAGTAACCTGTTCAGTAAAACCACCTTATCTCTGGCTAGGGCATCAGCAGACTCATTCACCACTGCTTTTGCACCATCAGTACAAATAATGGCAAATAATATCAGTACAAATAATTTACAAATCGAACTACAAATAGTTTTGACATCATGCTGCTGCTGCTGCTAAGTCACTTCAGTCATATCTGTCTGAAAAGGACTCCCACAGGTCCTCAGACCATAACTTGAAGACCACTGATTTAGATAAAAGCAAAAATGACTTTTCCCTACCACTTTACATCTTAAGACAGTAAATTCTACTCAGTATTGGGACTGAATTGTTAAAAGCTTTAGCAGTTATACATACAACTTGTGATCTAACTCCTAAGATATATAATGCACCAATTAACCAACAACCAGTATTCAAGAATTAAACAAACAACATATAAAAAACAAAGGTCACAAACACTAAAGCATATGAAATCCATTCATCTTTACTTAGATTGTCTTCTGGTGAGAATGATTAGCAAGTTTATCAGCAAACAACAAACTAAAAGCAGGAATGAAAAAACAGATTGTGGGGGGATGGGGGTGGCAGCTGAGCTAGTAAGAGAAAGGGCACAGACAAGAGAGGAGTCAAACAGCAGTGAGAAGTAATAGTTGGGAGATGAACTAAAAGGAAGGGAAAAAGACAAATATATACTTATTTTTAAATCCACACAAAGCCAGAGTGGAGGATTCTGTGGCCATTGTACAAGGCGTGAGAGGGCAAAGAACGCTATTTCATCCAACTCCAATAGTTGTAAGGATAAATTTATCCTGGAAAATTCAGCTTCCAAAATGTTAATAATAATTTTTTTTAAAAGTTGAGGTAATCAGAGGATTATACTCCATTATTTGGAAATTTCAAAATGGTGAACATGTTGGTGGAACACGGTTTCCCTCATGTCACATGAATTGATAAAGTCAGTGCCTTCGAAGCGGACCAGGCCTACAGAGGCCCTAACAGCCTCCTGCAATGTCAGCAAAGTTCCACAACTGCACTGGTACAGTAGTCACACTTGGCTACTGAGAACCTGCAATGCAGCTAATGCCACTAAGAAACAATGTTTAATTTTAGCTGACTTAAATAGCTACAAGAGGCTGCTGCTGCTGCTGCTAAGTCACTTCAGTCGTGTCCAACTCTGTGTGACCCCATAGACGGCAGCCCACCAGGCTCCCCTGTCCCTGGGATTCTCCAGGCAAGAACACTGGAGTGGGTTGCCATTTCCTTCTCCAATGTGTGAAAGTGAAAAGTGAAAGTAAAGTCGCTCAGTCGTGTCTGACCCTTAGCGACCCCATGGACTGCAGCCCACCAGGCTCCTCCATCCATGGGATTTTCTAGGCAAGAGTACTGGAGTGGCTTGCCATTGGCTAGTGGCTAGCATACTGAACAGCACGGCTAGAGCCCTTCATAAAACTGGTCCACTGCTGCTAAGTCACTTCAGTCGTGTCCGACTCTGTGTGACCCCATAGACAGAAGCCCACCAGGCTACCCTGTCCCTGGGATTCTCCAGGCAAGAACACTGGAGTGGGTTGCCATTTCCTTCTCCAATGTGTGAAAGTGGAAAGTGAAAAGTGAAAGTGAAGTCGCTCAGTCATGTCCGACCCTTAGTGACCCCACAGACTGCAGCCTACCAGGCTCCTCCATCCATGGGATTTTCTAGGCAAGAGTACTGGAGTGGCTTGCCATTGCCTTCTCCGAAAACTGGTCCACAATATGTCAATAAAAAAATGTTTTACTAAAATTAAGTAATGAATTCCATAAACACACATTATTTATAAAAATTCACCAAATGTTTTCTGTACCAGAGATCTGGCAAGAGAGGCTCTGCTAACTTAGGTTAAAACATCAGCAGCAGTGACAAGGATATGTGGACTGAATCTATGTTCCACAGGAGTAACTTCTAGGTCACTATGTGATCTTAAAAAAAACCTTAATTCACATTATCCTACAGCACTGAAGTGGAGCATACACAGACCTGTAGAAAGCTCCAATTTCCATGAATCGGCTTCTCGTCTAGACCATAAATCAACTGATTCCTAAGATCATTTAATGATCACATTGAGCCGCAGCTGTGTGTCTACGCTAAGCTCTGGGAAACCCACAGCAAACCAAGTGAATGAAATCCTGCCCTTAAGGAGTTTAGAGTCTGATAAAAGCAATCACAGACTGAAAGAAATCATAAGAAAATCAACAAGGTAAAAAGGTTAATTTAGGACGGGGCTCTCTGAAGAAACAACAACGGATCTAAGGTGGAAAGATGAGGTAGCACCTACCAAGTGAACACAGCTTTTTAGGCAAAGAGACCAGCCAAAGTGCCTAGGCCCTGAGGTGGGCAAGTTCGGCTTCTTCAGTTCAGTTCAGTTCAGTTCAGTCACTCAGTCTTGTCCGACTCTTTGCAACCCCATGAATCACAGCACGCCAGGCCTCCCTGTCCATCACCAACTCCCGGAGTTCACTCAAACTCACCTCCATCGAGTTGGTGATGCCATCCAGCCATCTCATCCTCTGTCGTCCCCTTCTCCTCCCGCCCCCAATCCCTCCCAGCATCAGACTCTTTTCCAGTGAGTCAACTCGTCGCATGAGGTGGCCAAAGTATTGGAGTTTCAGGGGAGAAGGGAAAAGGGTACACTGTGAAACTGGAGGTTGAGAAATCAACCAGCTACTTCCCCTTTACTTGAGTACTCAGCTTCAGATGGCGTAAACACCCACTTACCAAAGAAAGGGTCCTGGCCTAGTTGCTTTCGGAGGCTTTCTACCACAGGGTGACCAAAGGTGATGTTGGGAACAAAATGCCTACAAGACAAACAAAATCTTACTCTGAAATGTTTTCAATTGTCTCTGTATTTTTCTCAAAATGTATCCTGATAGACAAAGAGGAGATTATCTGTGATCGCAATATTTTTCAATTTAACATTTAACATCACCATCAGTATCAAACACCAAAAATATCCATAGAATTTCAGCTTTACAGAGCAGTAACTCCTTGATATGCCAATAAGTCAGAATGTCACATAATCTACCAATTTAACACTGTAATTCAAAATCCCTGACAGGAAGAAATGAAGGATGACAAAATCAAAACCCAAAAAGTTATATGACTTGCCCAAGTCACATACTAGTTAGGAAGTTCAAGACTCTGATATGGGTTTCTCAAATCTTAAGCTTAATCACAGGTCACCTGTGGCCATCTCTAACCCACCTCTATCACAGGGCACAAAATGACAAGTTTTATTTAAGCTTTCTTAAAGATTATCAATAAAGAAACTTAATGTATATTAATAACTACCACTTACTGAAGGTTTGTAACATACCAGATATTGTACCTTATTTTATTTCATCTTCACAACAGCCCTCTGAAGCAGATGCTGTTATTATCTCCATTTGAGGAGCACAGGATAGATAACTTGCTTAAGTCCCCCAGTTAATAATTCGTTGGGCCAGGATTCAAATTCAGGCTTTCTGACATCAGACTCAAGTTAGTTAACCATGATCCTACTCCAGTTCTCTTGTTGTATCACGAGCTCACTTCAACATTTAGGCTGGGTGCTTCAGAGTACTATATTTTATTTAAAAAAATATGAGTTTCTGTGCTCACCACAGAAAAGTTTACAATCTCACTGGTACTAAGAGATGGCTAACGACTCACCACAATTCATGACTGACTGCTATAGTATAGTTGTTGGGCAGGAAGCCAGCTTGGCCAAGGACCACATTTCCCAACTCCCTTTAAAACCAGGTGGCCACGTGACTAGTTCTCACAAAAGGGCTGTGAAATGTGAACACAAGTGATGCGTGTCACTGCAGAGCCCGGGAGGTTGAGATTATTCCTGTTCTGTTCTTATTTTACCCTTCTGCCAGGAAAGAGGCCCTTAAGGGCAGAGACAGGGGATGGAAGGGGACTCTGACATCCCTGAATTTCTGCATGGAAGGACATTCACACCAAACTACTACATGAAGGAAAAATAAACTTTATAACGTTAAGCCACTGAAATCTAGTCTTTCTTTTGTTAAATTAGTAGGCATTACCCTGAATGAGGCCTGTAGAGAAAAGCTAAAGTATGCAATATAAGGTAATTGTTCCAGAGGCAAGTAGAATCGCATTTTTAAAAAAGGGATAGACCATGGGGTTCATGTCCATGGAATTCTTCAGGCAAGAATACTGGAGTGGGTTGCCATTTCCTTCTCCAGGGGACCTTTTCGACCCAGGGATCAAAGCCAGGTTTCCCATGTTACAGGCAAATTCTATACCATCTGAGCCACCAGGGAAGCCCCAAATCATGGAATTACAGAACTAACGGAATTTGTAAAGATGGGGAAAGAAATGAAGCAAAGGTAGAGAAAACTAAGTTAAGCTCAAAGAAAGGGACACGTGCTGCCCACCGTGGCTACTATGAATAAAATACGAGGCAAGACTGTGTCACATTAAATGATACAGAATGACAGGCTCACTGTTTGAACTTTAATCCTGATCAAGTGAGGTTTTAAAAGAGAAAGTCAAAGTCACTTAGTCATGTCTGACTCTTTGCAACCCCATGTCCTGTACAGTCCATGGAATTCTCCACGGTAGAACAATGGAGTGGGTAGCCTTTCCCTCCTCCATGGGATTTCCCGAGTTAGGGATCAAGCCGAGGTCTCCTGCATTGCAGGTGGATTCTTTACCAGCTGAGCCACCAGAGAAGCAATGAAAAATTAAGATGGAAACAATGCAGCAGTAGCACAATCGACTGAGCAGTAAACTGAAAGAAGCAAGGCAAGAGGTGTTTGTAAAAACGGCAAGAAACAGTAACGCCGGCCCCGGCGCAACCGACCAGGCAAAGAGGCGCAGCCGTGAGGAGCTACCCCACGCCTGAGGCCAGGGCCAGGGGCAAGAGGAGCTGCCCCACGTCCAACAGGCGGTGGCTGCGCCGGGCGCAGGAGGGCCGAGAGGAGCTACTCCACGTTCAAGGTCAGGACGGGCGGCCTTGAGGAGATACCCCTCATCCAAGGTAAGGTACAGCGGCTGCACTTTGCTGGAGTGGCTGTGAAGAGATTTTCCACGACCAAGGTAAGAGAAACCCAAATAAGACGGTAGGTATTGCGAGGGGGCATCAGAGGGCAGACACACTGAAATCATAATCACGGGAAACTGGCCGATCTGATCACATGGACCACAGCCGAATGTGGTCCACTGGAGAAGGGAATGGCAAACCACTTCAGTATACTTGCCTTGAGAATCCCATGAACAGTAACAAGGGGCAAAATGATAGGATACTGAATGAGGAATTCCCCAGGTCGGTAGGTGCCCAGTATGCTACTGGAGCTCAGTGGAGAACTAACTCTAGAAGGAATAAAGGGATGGAGCAAAAGCAAAACCAATACCCAGTTGTGGATGTGACCAGTGATAGAAGCAAGGTCCGGTGCTGTAAAGAGCAATATTGCATAGGAACCTGGAATGTTAGGTCCATGAATCAAGGCAAATTGGAAGTAGTCAAACAGGAGATGGCAAGAGTGAACATAGACATTCTAGGAATCAGTGAACTAAAATGGACTGGAATGGGTGAATTTAACTCGGATGACCATTATATCTACTACTGTGGGCAGGAATCCCTTAGAAGAAATGGAGTAGCCATCATGGTAAACAAAAGAGTCCGAAATGCAGTACTTGGATGCAATCTTAAAAACGACAGAATGATTTCTGTTCGTTTCCAAGGCAAACCATTCAATACTACAGTAATCCAGGCCTATGCCCCAACCAGTAACGCTGAAGAAGCCGAAGTTAATCAGTTCTATGAAGACCTACAAGACCTGTTAGAACTAACACCCAAAAAAGATGTCCTTTTCATTATAGGGGACTGGAATGCAAAAGTAGGAAGTCAAGAAACACCTGGAGTAACAGACAAATTTGGCCTTGGAGCACGGAATGAAGCAGGGCAAAGGCTAACAGAGTTTTGTCAAGAGAATGCACTGGTCATAGCAAACACCCTCTTCCAACAACACAAGAGAATACTCTACACATGGACATCACCAGATGGTCAACACCAAAATCAGATTGATTATATTCTTTGCAGCCAAAGATGGAGAAGCTGTATACAGTTAGCGAAAACAAGACCAGGAGCTGACTGTGGCTCAGATCATGAACTCCTTATTGCGAAATTCAGACTTAAATTGAAGAAAGTAGGGAAAACCACTAGACCATTCAGATATGACCTCAATCAAATCCCTTATGATTATACAGTGGAAGTTAGAAATAGATTTAAGGGACTAGATCTGATTGATAGAGTGCCTGATGAACTCTGGACGGAGGTTCGTGACATTGTACAGGAGACAGGGACGAAGACCATCCCCATGGAAAAGAAATGCCAAAGAGCGAAATAGCTGTCTGAGGAGGCCTTACAAATAGCTGTGAAAAGAAGAGAGATGAAAAGCAAAAGAGAAAAGGAAAAATATAAGCATCTGAATGCAGAGTTCCAAAGAATAGCAAGGAGAGATAAGAAAGACTTCCTCAGTGATCAATGCAAAGAAATAGAAGAAAACAACAGAATAGGAAAAACAAGAGACCTCTTCAAGAAAATTAGAGATTCCAAGGGAACATTTCCTGCAAAGATGGGCTCGATAAAGGACAGAAATGGTATGGACCTAACAGAAGCAGAAGATATTAAGAAGAGGTGGCAAGAATACACAGAAGAACTGTACAAAAAAGATCTTCACGACCAAGATAGTCACGATAACGTGATCACTGACCTAGAGCCAGACATCTTGGAATGTGAAGTCAAGTGGGCCTTAGAAAGCATCACTATGAACAAAGCCAGTGGAGGTGATGGAATTCCAGTTGAGCTATTTCAAGTCTTGAAAGATGATGCTGTGAAAGTGCTGCACTCAATATACCAGCAGATTTGGAAAACTCAGCAGTGGCCACAGGACTGGAAGAGGTCAGTCTTCATTCCAATCCCAAAGAAAGGCAATGCCAAAGAATGCTCAAACTACCGCACAATTGCACTCATCTCACACGCTAGCAAAGTCATGCTCAAGATTCTCCAAGCCAGGCTTCAGCAATATGTGAACCGTGAACTCCCAGATGTTCAAGCAGGTTTTAGAAAAGGGAGAGGAACCAGAGATCAAATTGCCAACATCCGCTGGATCATGGAGAAAGCAAGAGAGTTTCAGAAAAACATCTATTTCTGCTTCATTGACTATGCCAAAGCCTTTGACTGTGTGGATCACAATAAACTGTGGAACATTCTGAAAGAGATGGGAATCCCAGACCACCTGACCTGCCTCTTGAGAAACCTGTATGCAGGTCAGGAAGCAACAGTTAGAACTGGACATGGAACAACAGACTGGTTCCAAATAGGAAAAGGTGTACGTCAAGGTTGTATATTGTCACCTTCTTATTTAACTTATATGCAGAGTACATCATGAGGAACGCTGGGCTGGAAGAAGCACAAGCTGGAATCAAGATTGCTGGGAGAAATATCAATAACCTCAGATATGCAGATGACACTACCCTTATGGCAGAAAGTGAAGAGGAACTCAAAAGCCTCTTGAAGAAAGTGAAAGAGGAGAGTGAAAAGGTTGGCTTGAAGCTCAACATTCAGAAAACGAAGATCATGGCATCTGGTCCCATCACTTCATGGGAAATAGATGGAAAAACAGTGGAAACAGTGTCAGACTTTATTTTTGGGGGCTCCAAAATCACTGCAGATGCTGATTGCAGCCATGAAATTAAAAGACGCTTGCTCCTTGGAAGGAAAGTTATGACCAACCTTGATAGTATATTAAAAAGCAGAGACATTACTTTGCCAACCAAGGTCCGTCTGGTCAAGGCAATGGTTTTTCCCGTGGTCATGTATGGATGTGAGAGTTGGACTGTGAAGAAAGCTGATCGCCGAAGAATCGATGCTTTTGAACTGTGGTGTTGGAGAAGACTCTTGAGAGTCCCTTATACTGCAAGGAGATCCAACCAGTCCATACTAAAGGAGATCAATCCTGGGTGTTCATTGGAGGGACTGATGCTAAAGCTGAAACTGCAATACTTTGGCCACCTCATTGGACAAGTTGACTCACTGGAAAAGACTCTGATGCTGGGAAAGGTTGGGGGTCGGGAGGAGAAGGGGATGACGGAGAATGAGATGGCTGGATGGCATCACCGACTCTGTGGACATGAGTTTGAGTGACCTCCGGGAGTTGGTGATGGACAGGGAGGCCTGGCATGCTGTGATTCATGGGGTCGCGGAGAGTTGGACACGACTGAGCGACTTAACTGAACTGAACTGAACTGAAGAAACAGTAAAAACAGAAACAAGGATAGCAATTGATGGGATTTTCTGATAAGATGCAGTGGGGTGGTGGTGGGGTGGGAGGTGTTGTCAAAGAGAATAAATCATGGGGCTTCCCAGGTGGTGCTAGTGGTAAAGAACCTGCCAATGTAGGAGACATAAGAGACCTAGGTTCGATCCGTGGGTTGGAACGATCCCCTGGAGGAGGGCACGGCAACCCACTCCAGTATTCTTGCCTGGAGAATCCCATGGATAGAGGAGCCTGGCTGGCTACAGTCTACAGGGTCACAAAGAGGCAGACACGATTGAAGTGACTTAGCACCCAGCACCAAGGTCTTGAGCTTAAATGACAAGCAGGTAGAATGTGGTTAATAAAAAATTATACAGGACAACCACCATTCTAAACAATTCCAACATATTAACTCATTAAAATCATGCCAACAATTCAGTGAGACAGGTACAACTATTATCTATATTTTTATAGATGAGAAAGAGAGGCTCAAGCTCACACAACCTGTAAGTGCAGGAGGCAGAAGTAAAACACAATCAATCTAGTTCCAAAGTTCAGGCTCTTAACTGCCAGGACTGTCTGCCCCTTCACTGACAATTAATAACTAACTGAAAAAAAAAGAGTCCAAAGGAGGAGAGCCTTAAGAGAGAAAAAGCAGTTGGGGGTGGGGATAGGGGTGGCTGGGTTGGCAGAGAGCATGGAGGACTGAAAGAGGGCAGAAGGAGACAGGGGGATGAAGAAGATCCGGCCTGGCTAATGGTGGCCTCTGAGACTGTGGGCCCAGTACTGGAAATTTCTGGAAATTTTTCAAAAGTCAGAAATCTAGTACTAATGTGAAATCTCCCTGGCTTTTAAATGGTCCTAACCAACTTGGGACCCCTTCACGGATTGCAGCCTTGTCATGGAGAAGGGGCTTGTGTACCTCAATAAAGCTATGAGTCATGGAGTGCAGGGCCACCCAAGATGGATGGGTCAAAGTGAAGAGTTCTGATAAAACGTGGTCCACTGGAGGAAGAAATGGCAAAGTGCTCCAGTATTCTTGCCTAGAGAACCACGTAAACACTATATGAAAAGGCACAAAGATACGACACTGGGAGATGAGTCCCCCAGGTCAGTGGTTGTCAATATGCTATGGGAGCACAGTGGAGAAACAGCTCCACACAGAATGAAAAGGCTGGGCCAAAGCGGAAATGACGCTCAGCAGTGGATGTATATGGTGGGGAAAGTAAAGTCCGAAGCTATAAAGAACAATACAGCACGGGAACCTGGAATGTTAGGTCCATGAATCAAGGAAAACTGGATATGGTCAAACAGGAAACGGTAAGAATCAACATCAACATCTTAGTGAACTAAACTGGAATGTAATTCAGATGACCATCGTATCTGCTACAGTGGGCAAGAATCGATTAAAGGAAATGGAGAAGCCCTCACAGCCAACAAAAGAGTCCGAAATGCAGTACTTGGGTGCAGTCTCAAAACAAGAATGATCCTGGCAAATCATTCAATATCACAGTAATCCAACTCTATGCTCCAACCACTAAAGCCAAAGAAGCTGAAGTTGAATGGTTCTAGGAAAACCTCCAAGACCTCGTAGAACTAACACCAAAATAAAAGATGTCCTTTTCATCACAGAGGACTGGAATGCAAAAGTAGGAAGTCAGGAGTTACCTGGATTAACAGGCAAATTTGGCCTTGGAGTACAAAATGAAGCAGAGAAAAGGCTAACAGAGACACTCTGCCGAGAACACACCGGTCATAGCAAACACCCTCTTCCAACAACAGGAGATGACTCTACAAATGGGCATCACCAGACGGTCAGTACCAAATTCAGACTGATTACACTCTTTGCAGCCAAAGATGGGGAAGCTCTACACAGTCAGCAAAGTCAAGATCTGGAGCCGAATGTAGCTCATCTCATGAGCTCCTTACAAATTCAGGCTTAAATTGAAAAAAGTAGAGAAAGCCACTAGGCCACTCAGATTTGACCTAAATCAAACTACTTATGATTGATTATGCAGTGGAGGCAATGAATAAATTCAAGGGCAAACATCTGGGTAGAGTGCCTGAAGAACCATGGACAGAAATTCATAACGCTGTGTAGCAGGAAGTAACCAAAACCATCCCCAAGAAAAAGAAATACAAGAAGACAAAATGGTTGTCTGAGGAGGTTTTACAAACAGCTGAGAAGAGAAGCGAAAGGCAAGGAAAAAATGGAAAGATATACCCAACTGAATGCAGAGTTGCAAAGAAAAGCAGAGATAAGAAGGCCTTCTTAAATGAACAATGCAAAGAAGTAGAGGAAAACAACAAAATGGGAAAGAATAGCGATCTCTTCAAGAAAACTGGAGATATCAAAGGAATATTTCATGCAAGGATGAGCATGATAAAGGTCAGAAATGGTAAGGACCTGACAGAAGCAGAAGAGATTAAGAAGAGGTGGCAAGAATGCATACAAAAACTATACAAAAGAGGTCTTAACCACCAGGCTAACCGTGATGGTGGAGTCACTCACCTAGAGCCAGACATCCTGGAGTGTGAAGTGGTCCTTAGGAAGCATTACTACGAAAAAACTAGTGGAGGTGATGGAATTCCAACTGAGCTATCTACAATTGTAGAAGACGATGCTGTTAAAGTGCTGCACTCAGTATGCCAGCAAATTTGGGAAACTCAGCAGTAGACACAGGACTGGAGAAGGTCAGTTTTCATTCCAATCCCAAAGAAAGGCAATGCCAAAGAATGCTCAAACTACCGCACAACTGCACTCATTTCACATGCTAACAAGGTAATGCTCAGCATGCTTCAAGCTAGGCTTCAGCAATATGTGAACCAAGAACTTCCAGATGTACATGCTGGATTTAGAAAAGGCAGAAGAACCAGAGATCAAATTGCCAACATCCGCTGGACATAGAAAAAGCAAGGGAATCTCAGAAAAGCATCTATTTCTGCTTCATTGACTATGCTAAAGCCTTTGACTGTGTGGATCACCACAAACTGTGGAAAATTCTGAAAGAGATGGAAATACCAGACCATCTTACCTACCTCCTAAGAAACCTGTATGCAGGTGAAGAAGCAACAGTTAGACCAGACATGGAACAATGAGCTGGTTCACAATGGGGAAACGAGTACAGCAAGGCCATATACTGTCACCCTACTTATTTAACTTATATGCAGAATACATCATGCGAAATGGTAAGCTGGATGAATCAAAAGCTGGATCAAGACAGCCAGGGGAAATATCAACAACCTCAGATATGCAGATGATACCACTTTGATGGCAGAAAGGGAAGAGGACCAAAAAGCCTCTTGATGAGGGTGAAAGAGAAAAGTGAAAAAGCTGGGTTAAAACGTAACATTCTAAAAACTAGTATCATGGCATCTGGCCTCATCACTTCATGGCAAAGAGAAGAGGAAAAAGTTGAAACAGAGACGAACTTTATTTTCCTGGGCTCCAAATTCACTGTAGATGGTGACTGCAGCCATGAAATTAAAAAATTTTAATTTTTGCTCCTTGCTCCTTGCAGGGCTTCCCCAGTGGTGCAGTGGTAAAGAATCTGCCTGCAATGCGGGAGACACAGGTTCAAGCCCTGAGTAGGGAAGATCCCCTGGAGAAGAGAATGGCCACCCACTCCAGTATTCTTGCCTGGAGAATTTCATGGACAGAGGAACCTGGCAGGCTAAAGTCCATTGGGTCGCAAAGAGCTGGACATGACTGAGTGACTAACACTACTACTGCTCCCTGGAAGGAAAGCTATGACAAACCTAGACAGCATATTAAAAAGCAGAGACATTACTTTGCTGAAAAAGGTTCATGTAGTCAAAGGTATGGTTTTCAAGTATTCATGTACGGATGTGAGAGTTGGACCATAAAGAAGACTCAGTGCCGAAGAACTGATGCTTTTGAATTGTGGTGCTTAGAAGACTCTTTAGAGTCCCTTAGACAACAAGATCAAACGAGTCAATCCTAAAGGAAATCAAACCTGAATATTCATTAGAAGGACTGATGCTGAAGCTCCAATACTTTCGTCATCTGATGCGAACAGCCAACTCACAGGAAAACACCCTGATGCTGGGAAAGAAAATGCAGGAGGAAAAGGGGGCGACAGAGGATGAGATGGTTGGATGGCATCACCAACTCAATCAACATGACCAAACTCTAGGAGATAGTGAAGGACAGGGAAGCCTGGCATGCTGCAGTTCATGGGGTAACAAAGAGCTGGACACAACTTAGCAACTAGACAACAACAACTAATTTAGAAATTGCTTATCTGCTCTGTTCCTACACTTAAGGACCAATACATTTCCAGTCACTTCCTGTCAAGACACATTTATGTTTACGTTTACATGCTCTCCAATTTTCTTTTCCAGAAAAAATCCACCTGTCCTTTACTTCAAATATCCAACCACACTAGTGCTTCACCCACCAGTGTTTCCAAAACTTGTTCCTGACTTTCAAAGTCCTTCAGTTTTAATCAGAAGACACAGTGGGGACTTCAGGGAAAGAGAGAGGACCAGAAAACAACCAGTGCATCAAGCTCGTACTGTTGGAGATTTTTAAGTGGCAAGGAAAAGGAAAAGCATGGAGGCAGAACGTGGAGGGCGTCCACAGCCCCTCTTTCATACCCTGGGCGTAAGAAGCACTGCACTTTAGCCAGGCCCTGCCTCTTCTGATGGGACACTGGGGAAGGGGTTGAACCTCCCCAACTGGTTTCCTATTGCAAAAGGGGAATGAAAGTAACTCAAAGTTGTGATGCTTAACAGGGAAAGTTTTTAAAATAGTGTATGCAAAATCTGCTTATTTTCTCACACACTAGTACAGTCATGCTCAAAATTCTCCAAGCCAGGCTTCAGCAATATGTGAACTATGAACTTCCAGATGTTCAAGCTGGTTTTAGAAAAGGCAGAAGAACAAGAGATCAAATTGCCAACATCCGCTGGATCATGGAAAAAGCAAGAGAGTTCCAGAAAAACATCTATTTTTGCTTCATTGACTATGCCAAAGACTTTGACAGTGTTGATCACAAGAAACTGTGGAAAATTCTCAACGAGATGGGAATACCAGACCACCTGACCTGCCTCTTGAGAAACCTGTATGCAGGTCAGGAAGCAACAGTTAGAACTGGACATGGAACAACAGACTGGTTCCAAATAGGAAAAGGAGTACGTCATGGTTGTATATTGTCACCCTGCTTATTTAACTTATATGCAGAGCACATCATGAGGAACGCTGGGCTGGAAGAAGCACAAGCTGGAATCAAGATGGCTGGGAGAAATATCAATAATCTCAGATACGCAGATGACACCACCCTTATGGCAGGAAGTGAAGAGGAACTAAAAAGCCTCTTGATGAAAGAGGAGAGTGAAAAAGTTGGCTTGAAGCTCAACATTCAGAAAACTAAGATCATGGCATCTGGTCCCATCATTTCATGGGAAATAGATGGGGAAACGGTGGAAACAGTGTCAGACTTTATTTTGGGGGGCTCCAAAATCACTGCAGATGCTGATCGCAGCCATGAAATTAAAAGACACTTACTCCTTGGAAGGAAAGTTATGACCAACTTAGACAGCATATTAAAAAGCAGAGACATTACTTTGCCAACCAAAGACCGTCTAGTCAAGGCTATGGTTTTTCCCGTGGTCATGTATGGATGTGAGAGTTGGGCTGTGAAGAAAGCTGATCACCGAAGAATTGATGCTTTTGAACTGTGGTGTTGGAGAAGACTCTTGAGAGTGCCTGGGACTGCAAGGAGATCCAACCAGTCCATTCTAAAGGAGATCAGTCCTGGGTGTTCACTGGAAGGACTGATGCTAAAGCTGAAGCTCCAATACTTTGGCCACCTCATGCGAAGAGTTGACTCACTGGAAAAGACTCTGATGCTGGGAGGGACTGGGGGCGGGAGAAGGGGATGACAGAGAATGAGATGGCTGGATGGCATCATCGACTCAATGGACATGAGTTTGAGTGAACTCTGGGAGTTGGTGATGGACAGGGAGGCCTGGCGTGCTGTGATTCATGGGGTTGCAAAGAGTCGGACACGACTGAGCGACTGAACTGAACTGAAACCAAGATGTTTCTCAGTAAAAGGGGAAAGGAGTCAATAAAAAACAAATACATTTACTTAACAAGGTCAGGGACTGCCATAGGCCCAGGAGGGGCAAGAGATTTCTTAGAAGATATCTCTATTATGATAAAGCCATTCATCCAACCAATTATAACTAGGCCTGCCATAGTGCTTTTCCTGCAGAGAACAGAGGTGAGCTCTGCTTTTAGGGAGTTTACCGTGCAGCAGGAGATATGAAATAAATAACAAAAATATAAATTAGCTGTCTCTCAAATACAGACAATATCTTAATCATTTTCTGTAAGCCAAGTACCCAGAGAAGACAGTTTCTGAGAAAAAACAAACCGCTGCCTGCTTCCATTCCTGGTTCCACCATTTCCCAGCTACAAGAGAACTTAATCTCTCTTTATATTAGACTCCTCACCGTCAACTCTGGTGCTGATAACAGCAGCAAGCTCATAGGGCTGCATGAGATAATTCACAAAAAGAATTAGAACAGGGGATATATGTATATGGCTGATTCATGCTGAGGTTTGACAGAAAACAACAAAATTCTGTAAAACAATTATCCTTCAATAAAAAAATTAATTAAAAAAACTCTAAAAAAAGTATTAGAACAGAAACAATCGAGTGTTCTTTATGAGCGCTATATTTATTATTACCTATTGCTATCATTGATATTCTGATTGGTAAACTGAGACAAACTACTTCCTCCATTCATTCACTTAAACATGGTCAGACTGTACTCATATGTGCTAAGTCACTTCAGTTGTGTCCAGCTCTTTGTGACCCTATGGACTGTAGCCTGCCAGGCTCCTTTGTCCATGGGATTTTCCAGGCAAGAATACTGGAGTGGGTTGACCATTTCCTCCTCCAGGGGATCTTCCCAACCCAAGGATTGAACCCGTGTCTCCTGTGTCTCCTGCGTTAGCAGACACTAGTTCTTTACCACTAGCACCACCTGGGAAGTCTGTTCTATTCTGAGACTCCTAAGTGACTCAGAATTTTGTTTCATTCTATATCTCAGACATAAAAATGTAGCTACCCATCTGTGAGTACATACTCCAGTAACTTTTGGAAGTTCAGAACTTTCAAGCAAAGGTGTCACAAAACAAAGTACAAAACAAAGTAGAATTACATGCGATAGCGAACGAAAAATCTAGGTTTTGGAAGAAGTAATATTTTGGAGAAGGAAATGGCAACCCACTCCAGTGTTCATGCCTGGGAAATCCCATGGACAGAGGAGAACTTTCAGGTCAAGATTTTGCCATTAAACAGCTGGGCACAGTGTTGAAGGAACTGAATGAAATGAAAAGAGAAACAGCAGGTCTAACCAGACCAAAGAAGACGAACCTTTCACGAGTGACACTGAAAAGGGAAATGACTGGAAATTTTTGTGAAAAAAAAAAAAAAAACACGAATTTTCAGACTTGCGTGAGGGTACACAGATTTTACCTGTTTACAATAAATTTACTCTTCTACCCCAAACCATGGTTAATGGCTGTTTTGATCTTATGGCAGTTATCAGTGTGGCAAATGCAAGTTGCAACTCTGTCACAATATGTGTAACCTTGAGGGAGTATTAACTGCTTTCTCTAGCTTTGTTCCTCATTTTATAACCAACTTATGAAACTAGCATCAATCTGATTTAAAACAATACTGATTATGGGCTATATCTACAGTGCTTAAAAATTACTTACAAAAAACTGACCTCCCTGAAGAGCAGGGTGCCTGAAGAGAAAATAGATAGGAAAATCAAAATTCGAACAATGAGACAACAATTATCATAAATTATAGAAAATTTACCACGCGCCAGGCGTTGTAAACTACCTGTACCAGCTCATTTCATCTTCCAAAGATGCCTGGGCGGTAAAGAGTTATTACTCCCACTTTTCACAGAATGAAACTGAAGCTCAATGAGGTTAAACGGCTTGTCCCAAGTGACCTAGCAAGTGGCAGAACTCGGGCGTTCTCACTGCAGGGGCAAAGCTCGTCATCGTTACACAGGTCTGTCTCCCCAGCAATGCCACTAACTAGCTATATGAGGTTGGGCAAGTCATGCCTATCCCCTTGGGCCTCAGTTTCTCCAAATGAAAATGAGAGACAGGTCCTAGAGATTTAAGGTCGCTTCCGGGTTCTAAGTGCTAGAAGAATACACGTTACGTGGGGGGTGGGGGTGGGGAGGGGAGGAGATGAGGCTGGGGACACTGTCGCAGCCCAGGTCCCCTCCAAGCGGAGCCTCCAGGGTTTGCACCTCAGGCCCCTTCCTCAGTGCCGCGTTCAGAGTGAGGCGCTTCGCGGCACAGGGACGCCGTGCACCTAACAGGTTCTCAGTCAAGGGGAGCCTATCCCGCCCCACGCGACAACCCAGGCCCGAACCCCGCGGAGAGTTACCCGTCCATTACATCCAGGTGCAGATAATCGGCCCCAGAGTCCAGCATCCGGACGCACTCGGCCCCTAAACTGGCCAGATCACTGTTGAGGATGGACGGGCCAATCTTGCAACCAGACGCCATGCTGCCAGTGTTCCAAAGCAACTTACTGCACGAGAGCCCGGCTCGATGAAGGCGTCGTGCCCAGATTGGCCGAGAAGCTTTGGTCCCGCCTCTTCTCCGTAGATCTTTCCGGATTCCGCCGGAAGCAGCTGCCCTGAGGGGGAAGTCCCGCCTCCCCTAGAGGGAGGTACTGCCACCCTAAGGGCTGAGGGGCGGGGCCTCGCAATGAAGCGCCTTCCTCCTTCCTCGGACCTCAGTTTTTAAAACAGGGCTTTCAAAAAACAAAAACTAAAAACTCGGTCTGTCAGGTCTCGCAGTCCTCTGAGGAGTTTCTTAATCTTTTTTAGCTAAGTTCTTTCATCTTTTTCAGATTCTTTTGTATAGTAATTAACGATCTTAAGGGAACCAAAGAATGCAGAAACAAACACTGTTATCAGCACAGATAGAAGTAACATTCCTAAAGATAAAGAGAAAGTGAAAGTCACTCAGTCGCGTCAGACTCTTTGCGACCCCATGGACTGTCCATGGAATTCTCCAGGCCAGAATACTCGAGTGGGTAGCCGATCCCTTCTCCAGGGGATCTTCACAACCCAGGGATTGAACCCAGGTCTCCTGCTTAGCAGGCATATTCTTTACCACTGAGCCACCTGGGAAGCCCCAAAGATACAGTATCAGTTGTGAATTCAGCCAGTTCTTTTCAATGAAAATGATTAGCCTGAAGCCTCAACCACCAGATCAGTTGGAACCTAAGAAATTATGCTATTGACATTTCCTGACCCTGATGTCTTTAATCACTAAATCAGGGACTGTCCACCCACCAAGCCCCTTCCTGAATACACGTGTACCCTTAGCTTAAAACTTAACACACACACTCTCCCCCCAAACCAAAAGAGAAAAAACACATTATCCACTTTCCCTGTTGGGGAGACACTGCTTTGGGAAAGATGCTCACTGTTCTTTATTGCTGAAAGCTGATCGCCGAAGAATTGATGCTTTTGAACTGTGGTGTTGGAGAAGACTCTTGAGAGTTCCTTGGACTGCAAGGAGATCCAACCAGTCCATTCTAAAGGAGATCAATCCTGGGTGTTCATTGGAAGGACTGATGCTAAAGCTGAAACTCCAATACTTTGGCCACCTCATGCGACGAGTTGACTCACTGGAAAAGACTCTGATGCTGGGAAAGGTTGGGGGCCGGAGGAGAAGGGGATGACAGAGAATGAGATGGCTGGATGGCATCACCGAATCTGTGGACATGAGTTTGAGTGAACTCCGGGAGTTGGTGATGGACAGGGAGGCCTGGCGTGCTGTGATTCTTGGGGTCGCAGAGAGTCGGACACGACTGAGCAACTGAACTGAATACATCCTTCCTTCTCAAATCTTTGGCTTGGTTGTGTCTTTTGGCTTGACTCCCACAAAGATAGGAACACAGTTGTTTCCAGTAACAAATTCACATGGAAGAAAAAAGTTTAGTCAGAGCATTCAGTTCAGTTCAGTCCCTCAGTCCTGTCCGACTCTTTGCGACTCCATGAATCACAGCACGCCAGGCCTCCCTGTCCATCACCAACTCCCGGAGTTCACTCAAACTCATATCCACAGATTCGGTGATGCCATCCAACCATCTCATTCTCTGTCGTCCCCTTCTCCTCCCACCCCCAATCCCTTCCAGCATCAGAGTCTTTTCCAGTGAGTCAACTCGAGTTTAAGGATAAGGCACTTTGTATAAAAGACAGAACTGTGATGGTAAACTTGGATCCCATGGTGGTTCTGGCCACATTCAGAGAATAACCTGGTCCTTAACATTTCTCTTGGGAAATCTATCAGTCTTTCCAAATGATCATACTTAAGCAGAGAAGTCATTCTCGGGTATTTGTCTCTCAATGTGCCCATTCTCCTTAATTTTGAAAGTTAGGGATGGAAAGCATGAGTAGAATGGAGGTCATTTGGAAGAGGGAGGAATTAGAGGTATTGAACTGAAAGGTGACTTCAGGCCAGACTATGAGGATTGAGGAGGAATGTCAAGATGAGCTCCAGGGATCCAAAACAAAGCACACCTCAGGGTCTAAAACAAACACTTTCCTGAATGAGTTAACCTATTTCCTGTGTTGAAAAATGAGAAATGAAACTCAATAAGGTGTCTTAAATATTTTAAGATTTATTTTATTATATGTGCATATTCAAACACAGAAGTCTTATCTTTCATAAATATCTTTCATAAACATTTCAATATTTATTCATATGCATTTTTTCCATGCTCTTTGGTCATTCAGTATTCATAACAAACTTTATAGTCATCTGAGGGAAATCGGCTGTGTAGTCAATGTTTTGCTTTTACCTGTAAAATGGCTAATAAAGGATTTTCATCCTGCAGTCACAGTGACTTCTGAAAAATATGGAGGTACATTGATCTGTAATCCTAAATGATCCTAAAATAACATAACTAAATTTGTCTTAAGTTTTTCCCAAATACATTCTGCCCTAACTTATTTTTATTCTCCTGAGTGTCAAACCAAACTTTGTTTCTGAAAAGGTGCAGTTAGGACCCATTGAAGTAAATGAGGAAGTGAGACTTTCTAGTCATTGCCAAGACAAGGCCATGGACTTGGAAGTGTGAGGTGACAGGGCAACAGCAAAACTTGGTGTGATAGCAGCAAATTACAGAGACTATTAAAGTCTCTGTATAACTTGATGAAGGGTATTTAATTTTATATTGGACTGTCATTCTATTTATGACCTTTTTCCCTGTTTGTCCCAACATACAGTCTATTCCTGTTCAGATACTCTCAGAGCTGGACAGCAGAGTAGAGAATGTTTTTAATTGATTCAAGGGACAAATACTAAAGAAAGGACTCTTGGTATTCTGCCCAGAGTACTCTTGGAGGCTTGAAATAGTAAACACTTTACTTCCAGCCTACTCAACAAGCCCAAACCAGACCCCCAAATTCTATGGATTTTTCTCCCAGCATTGTCATGCCCAATTATGCCTTTCGACACTATAGTTCTAAGTGCCTTGTCCCAGTGCACTCAGTAATTCAGTTTCATTTTTGGAAAAAAGAAATAAAACTTACCTAAAAGAATTACAGAAAGCAACAAATACTGAAAAGTGAAAGTTAAATGTTTTGTTGTATAAAATGGTGTATCCAGAATTTGAACTGCTTTAATTGAATCTGAGTAAATTTACACCCACTATTGTGGAGGACACATGCTCACTCCAAGGTCTCTCAAAAGTTAATTTTAGAAGAGCAATCCCTTGGTTGAGTCCAATTTTTTTGTACATGGGAAGTAGGCATCTGTTTTCATTTTCCTCTGAACAAGATAAATATTATTAAGTATCATAGCTTAAGAAATGATCTAGTATTACCAATACGATATTTATCATATGTAATAATTAACTTTTAGTCATATACTCAATAACATTTTGAATTACAAAAAATTGTTACTTATCTTGATCTTTTTCTAATCTTCTCCAGCTTTTTTTTAAAATAATTATTCCTTCAAAATCCAGGGAACAGTATTCCTGAGAATACATCTTGTGACAATCTTATGCACATCCATGTATTTTATCAATTACACACAGACATTTAACACATTACATTCAGCACATTTAAGGGCACCTTAAATGGAACAGACGTATACATCTGTAAAATCTCCATAGTCCCAGTATGAAAACATTCCTATTCTATAAGGCCCTGTTTGTCAGAGTGGAGGCTTTTTTGCAAGGTACAACATTACTTAGCTTATTGGAAAAGCTTCCAACAGACTTCCATAACACTAGAGTGAAGGAATCAGGCTAAAAGGCAGACAGGTCAGCATAGTCATGTTCAACACAGTCTATCACTTTTTAAATATATATAAAGGTATATAGGATTCTGGTCAGATATTTAACAATATTCTTAGACCCTTTTACTTTTTAAATACTTGATACAATTATACACAGAGAATTTGAGTCAAGCATCAAGGAACTGGAACAAAACACGCACATATAGGAGACTCATATAGCCCAGACATTTGTAATTACCAAACATAAGGCCTCTAACACTAAGGGAGCAGCATAATTTTAAGCAGATGAAATATATCAGCTTAGCAGGAATCATAAAACCACTTCTTTATGTGTATTTCTGCATTTTAGAACTCAGCATTAAGCATAAATGTCCTGAAAATATTGTAAAATGTAGAAGAGGTCATTTACCACCTCTGTTTTCTGAATGTTTAGATTTGAAATATTTAGTTTTGTCCTTTAACTCACAGATATCTTTCATTCTATTAGTGAATGAGACCAAAACCCCAAATTATATTGGAAAATATAAATCACAATAAAAAACAATGCCTGTTTAATAAGCAATGCTAACAGAAAAATAATTTTCCTTTGTGATTTGGGTGGGTTTAGCAGGTCTCCTTTATATATACATATGCATTTCATAACCAACATAGTCAAAGTTTAAGTGTACAGAATGGGTTCTAAGTTCATTGCAATGTAATTGTAGTCTAAACTGTAGCTTGAGTGCCAGAAAACATATACATAAACCCCACCACCATACCAATATAGGTATGTATGAGTTTTTATATGCTTAGAAGTTATGTAACAATTTTCCAATATAAACTGTTAGTTTTAAAATTTAATCTTGAACTGTAAAATGCCAATCCCTACTGTAGGACTAATAACACAGTAGATATGGCCTCATGAGCCTCCTAAGTTTTATACTTTTCTTGAAGTAACTGAACTTCAAGTTAAAATACACAAGCTGACTGTGTCTATAAAGAAATTGCACACTTTATATTTTTTCTTCATAAGCTTAACATCTAAAGGATCACATAAATTTGCTAACATTGAGAAAATTTATTTTATTGAACCAATTCTAATAACACTAATCTTAATATCTGAAAATATGCCCTTAAGGGCAGGCACAGGACACTATAAGGGAAAATAATTACATTTCCCGATATTTTCCAATGTTGGCATTGATGTCATCAGGGCTAGAAGTAGGAATACCATCTCTTTCTAGCTATTATATATATATTTAATTTTTATCATATCATAGGTTATTTATGTCTTCTTAATTTAGAATTATATCTGATAATTTCTAGAATATTCTCTGTGTTGATTATAAAATGGAATGATCTTATGGCATTAGCATTTTGATTTACAATATGTAATGAAAATGACAGTTAAAAAATAAATTGAAAAGTTCACAGTTCTAAAAATAGTATTTTTTCTTCTTCTAAATGGTTATATTTTTGATCCAAAAAAAAAAAATGGCTGCAGGCTTATTTGCTATTAATATTTAGTTTCCCCAAACTAATATTTTCCTTTTAAGTATTTTTTATCTAAATTGCTACTTGTATAGCCACCTGATTTAATGTTTTTGAAATTAGAAAAATAAACATTTGCATGAGATGTATTATGTAACCTCAAAAAATTGCATTAGTTTTTTAGAATACATTACTTTAATATTCATAGCTAAGCAGCTCTGTAACATTATATATTTTTAATTGCTCAAGGCTTCTTGAATCATAAACAATGTGCAGTGAAATGGCTCTGTCCCTTTATTCCCCCCTGGATTTCATGGTCTTTACACAACCAAACCATCTTAGCCACTGATTTTTTAAAGATGTTCATGAAACAATATGCACATTGGCAGAAAAATCTACTGGGATTTGTGCTACCCATTGGGTGTAAAGTGCTGTGTTTTCATATATTCCAAGTGAACGTTTTCAACTTTCAGCAAACTGATCCCTTCCACATCTTGTCTACACCTACAACACTTAAAAGGTACAGAACTAAACATGAGACTCATCTAGGTCTACATCCGTCTCCCCCCGCTCCGTGGGAGTAAAAGGGAACTGGCTCGCCAGCAGGGGGTTCTCCATGCCATTTTCCTCACTGATATGAAGAACTGTGTCTCCGTGCTGTAGGAGGATGGATGTCTCAAGACCTGTGAAGTCATCAGGGTCTGAGAGTTGTGTAGAGAGGGGGCTGTGTGCCATAGCACCTTGTCCTTCTGTGTCCTTCCTTTCTCCTTCTTCAGCTGGGAGGTTCTCACCCTATGACCAAAGGATCGTAACATTGAAAGGTAGAATGGATACCAGGAAAGAGGATCAAAAAATACTGTTGTCCGGCTGTGACTGGAAAGGAATCACAAGGATGGACCTAGTTTTAGCCTTTGGTATACGCGAGATTTTATGTAGGCCTTTTCAACTTTTTAAGCCTTAGTTTTCTAACCTGTTGCATGAGCCTCATTTTTTGCCATGCTCACCTTGTAGACTGTGAGGGTAAAATGAGATAAAGGTATTACAATTATTTTAACCATTAAAGACTTCAAAAATGTATATATTGCCCCTTAGCTTTCTTTAAATACCACGTGAGAAGAACATGGGATCAAAACAAGAAAAATATCTAAACAGCAACAAAAAAAGATCAAAACAAAAGTTCCTCTCAGAAGATTCTATATTTAAAGGGCTTCCCTGGTGGCTCAGATGGTAAAGAATCCACCTTCATTGTAAGAGATGCAAGAGACGTGCATTTGATCCCTGGGTTGGGAAGATCCCCCAGAGAAGGCAATGGATACCCATTCCAGAATTCTTGCCTAAGAAATCCCATGGACAGAGGAATCTGGCAGCCAGTCCAAGGGGGTCGCAAAGAGTAGGACATGACTGAGTGACTAAGTATGTATTTAAAGGTTTCATCTAAATTGGTAATTTTATTTTTTTTTTATTGAACTGTCAGCCATGTATAGTATACTGGTTTTCAGTGGTACCTTTATTTTTTTAATTTTTATTTATATATTTACTTATTTATTTTTGACCGTGCTAAGTGTTGCTACACATGGGTTTTCCTTAATTGTGGTGAGTGGGGCCTACTCTTTCATTGAAGTATGCTAGCTTCTTACTGCAGTGGCTTCTCCTCTGTGCAGCATGGGCTCCAGAGCATGGGCTCAGTAGTTGCGGCACACAGGCTCAGATGCTCCACGGCATGTGGTATCCTCCCGGACCAAGGATTGAACCTGTGTCCCCTGCATTGGCAGGCAAATTCTTAACCAATGGACCTCCAGGGAAACCCTCAGTGGTCATTTAATTATGAAATATTTCTTTAGTTTTTTCCATAACAAAGAGTATAAAGACTTCTCTTATTCCTTCTCAAGTAGATATATTCTTGGCCATATACTTTACAATTGATTTTTTTTTTTCATAATGATAGGACCAGTGTCTGACGAAACATTACTGACTCAGACTCAGCTATTCCTAGCCAGATGTATGCAAAGAGCAAGACTTGCCTGTTTCTCCAGGGCCCTCACCTGCTTGGGAGACGGGCTGTGAAGATCAGCAACAACAATGGCGGGGGACGACGTGAGCACTGGTTTGTCCATTCCTTCCGGTTTCCTGGATGGGGCTGGGCTGCAGCCCTGTGGCTGGCCTGTGGCAGGAAGTGTGTCTGCTGGGGCACCTGCTGGCTCTGGCTGAGCCTCGATGAAGGTCACAGATCGTTTTTGGTCCGCTGTAGGTCGGAAGTAGAGCATTAAATCGGAATAGGAGGATAGTAGGTGGGCAGTGCTTAATAATTAGCCTTAACCAGTGTCTCCTGACTTTCTTAGTAAAGACATTGCTGGTTTACCAATAAATGAGAGCACATTAGGCCATTAGGTACATGTTTTGATTTTACCTTCTTAGGGGCCTTCCCCATAACTCAGCCAGTAAAGAATCTGCCTGCAGTGCAGGAGACCTGGATTTGATCCCTGGGTCGGGAAGATCCCCTGGAAAAGGAAATGGCTACCCACTCCAGTATTCTTGCCTAGAAAATCCCATGGACGGAGGAGCCTGGTGGGCTGCAGTCCCTGGGGTCCCAAAGAGTTGGGCACAACTAAGCAACTAACACTTCACTTCACTTCTTACAAACAGTAGCACATGGGTAGAAAAATAATTTTTACATAAAACAACCTTTTGCATAAATTTTTTTTTCCATAAAAACAAGATCAGTACAGAGCATTAAGTGAACTTTGTCATCGCTCATAACAACTGCCAACAGGAATTAAAAGTTCCTATTACTCATCATTCCCTTGTCTTTGGTAAGACATATAACAAATCCAGTTCCTGGCTTTGGTAAATAAAACACAACCTTCTATCATCAAATTTCATAGCATTTGTGGTTCAACTTGGACTTCCCGGACCAGGGATTAAACCTGTGTCCTCTGCATTTGGCAGGCAAATTCTTAACCATGGAACCTCAGGGAAGCCCTCAATAGTAATTTTAATTATTAAATAGTTCTTAGTTTTTTCATAGCAAAGAGTATAAAGACTTTTGTAAAGACAATTCCCAAAGACAAGGGAATTATTCATTTACTTAGGTGCATGAGGAGAGAGATGGGATTGAGGAAGGTAAGGGGAAAAAAAGGCACTCAAGTTTCCTGGGAAACTTCTTCCCTTTTCCTAGTGGCTTCCAAAGGTGTTTATCTGCATGACTCTCAGTCTCTGAAGACCTTCCCCACTGTGTGGCAGGGCAGTGGGCCTGGTGTCAAGGTCTACCCAGAGGGACACAGGAGGCCTCACCGGATGGCTTTGTCTTAGGTTGAATGCTCCTGCGGGTGGTTGACAGCCGAGCCCCGTGGCGGTTTCTGGGTTCAGTCTGAGTCTTCTGACGTGACAGTAGAGGACGCCTTAGCTAAACGGAATAGGCAGAAGAAAAAGCTACCAGAAAGGATCTAACTGCTGGGAGGAAAGACTGAATTCAGAGGATTCTATGGTTTGTTCTCTTCTTTGAGGGTCTCTACAGAGTCTTATGATTATTCCTTACATTCTTAGCCAATAAACTTCTTCCTGCATATTTAAACACAAGTACTTATATAATTCTGGCATCCCCTTTAACCAACCCTATATTCTATCTTACGATTATTACCCCTTAATATAGCTTAAGAATATTAATATAAATTAAAATATTCATAGTAAGAATTTCAGGATACAAAACTAGCAGATTGCTTACCAGTCAGCCTTTGTTCATCTAAAAGCTGTTGCTGAATATATTCTAACTTTGAAGGAAAGACTGACGAAAAACACCCTAGATTCTGGGGAAATTTCCAGCCTCCAAATAAGTGCTGGGATGTTCCCATCAAAGCCACAGCACAAAGCCTCATTTAGATTTTTATTTAGATGGTACATAAATGAAACTCACCCTACCAAAGGAAATTTTTAAGGATAATCTTTACTTCAATTTCAGTTTTTTTTTTTTTTCAATTTCAGTTTTAAATAGAATCGTTAATCTTGAAATGAGGAAGAAAGAATGACTGTCTCTGCCTCTCTACAGAAAGAAGTCTTCAATGGACTTTATAAAAAATCTTCCGTAGTCAGTAGTTTGACTGGCAATGGTTTCTGGATAGGGAGCAAATAAAAATATAAGCCCACTTATTTCACCAAGTAACCAGGTTTGCTAATAAGATTCAAAGCTAAAAACAGAAGCTCCAAACTCTCCACTTTGCCCAAGCACTTACCATGTTTTAAAGTTACTCTATACTGCTTATTTCAGGTGGGGAATAAATATTTCAGGTAAAAGAGAGTCTTAATATACATAAAATAGAGTCTTAATATAAACAGTCTTAATATACATTAAAAATTGAATAGAACTGCCCTTTCATAGGATGTCTCCCCTGCCCTTTCAGGGTTGCTTACCTGCCTCAGGCCCCTCTTCCTCCCCAGTGGCTGCTGAATGAGAAGGTTCTGTTGGCCAGGTTCACTCTGCACACTTGCCACCCTGTCAAGAGCATCACCAGTATTAGCGTGCCCGGAGCAGGCACATGAGACCATCCTCTGGTGGGTGTTAGTCAAAATCACTTACAGGAAACAGTCACTTCAAAGATACCATTATCTTTGAAGGAGGGTTAGGAAAGAACCCCTGGGATGGGAATTTTCACAGGTTTAGGAGGGAGGACACGAGGCCTTGTAGCCCCAAGCTGCCAAAATTGAGATTCTGTTTTCAATCACTGATGCCGCTCTGTCATTCAGCAAAACATCGATTCGATCACACCCCTGGTTTGGAAGCCACCAAAAGGTTTAACACGTCATATGCTAATCTCAATTTTTTGTTTTTTCAAGGGTAAGGAGAAAGGTGGTGACAAACAAACACGAACAACTCTATCACATGGATGGGAACACCTTTTAAAATATTTCAATTTACATGAAAATAAGATGGACAAATATCAAACACATCAGACACAGAATCCATTTGGGTGAAGGGTCACATTCAACACATGTTTGCAGCCTGAAGTCTCTGTGACTGAGTAAATAGTCACATAGGTAGACAATGAAAATGTCTTTTAAAATTATTTTAAATTTATAAGGCTGGCAAAGTAATTAAGCTATCATTACAACTTAGTAGCTTAATTAATATTGAATAGCTGCACCCAAATATAGCACACAATTTGTAAAAGTAACAACCTGCTCCTCCCAAATTTACTGTGTATGTGTGTCTTTTATATGCAAAAATGGCTACCCGCAGTGGTCCCTATTTTAGTATTGGGTGAAGCTGAAAACACTATCATGGACCCATGATCCTTTTTCATTCTGCATGCATGTATAATAGGGATTTATAATGGGAGTGGAAGTGAAAAAAAGAAATATACTGTGCCCCAGAGAACATTGTAATCCTGTGGATGATGCCAATGTGATTAATTAATTTTGGCTTTGCCTTTGTGAAAGGAGAGTCATCTACAAATAGTTTTTACAGTAAAATAGTCCACAGAGAAATGCAGCATCAGCAACTGTCCATGAAAAGGAAAAGACTGTATGCATTCATTGTCATTTAAAAAAAAATGAGCTACCTAAACAAAATCTCCCTGCAGTTGTAGGGAGACAAGTCAGTGGCAAGATGGACAATCATACATTTCCCCTATAGTTAATTATTACACAGTTGACACAGTCACGTGTCATTTTTTAAAAGTCTTACTTATATTTCCACTAGAAGAAAAATCAATGATTCCCAAATGGAGTTTATCATAGTTTTTCTGAAATAAGGAAATAATTATATCAGAATCAGGCCATTTGGGATACACGAAATTCCATAAAGAGTTTTAAAAACAGGTGTTTTTTTAGACTTTGTTATTCACCTGAAAATCAAGTTCAAAAAGATCAACGTACGTTGTTTTTATACATATATAACCTTGTACTATAAATGACCTTTCTATGTAGATGGAAAATTACGTCAAAGGAACAATGCAATAAATTCTGATAAGCAATACAGAGGAAGTTGCTGGCATGTTTGAAATGACATCTCCTTATTAATTACACATTTTAATATGTGTCTTAAACTGGAAAAGTGAGTATTCAATTACCATATGCACAAAAGTAGAAACAAGTTTTTCCCAAATACCAAGCAAAGCTTTCACTGGAATGGATTCTTCATTGACATCTAAATGTTACCTCAGTTCCCTTGGCCGTAAAGGGAGGTTAATACTTACCATCTACCTCCCATTAAGGTAGAGAAAAGAAGTTAGTCAATGTAAAATGGTTTGAACATGAAAAGTGATGTAACATAGTATGCTTCATTGTTTTACATCTGTAATGAGTTTATTGCTTCTAGAACACCAGAAGGAAGTAGGTAATAAACAGTCTTAAAAATAATTAGGTAGAGAAAATGAAATAGAGGCAGTCCGCTTGTTTCCCTTTTATTTGGTAATCTGAGATTGTGAGAAAAAAATGGTGCAAGAAAAGAAATACATGTCACTCAGGGAGTGTTAAATGCCAAAACATAATGGTAATTTCACGATGATTATTCCAAGGAAGAATCAAAAGCATCAAAATTTTCTCTATGGATAGAGAGGTTTAAACTAAGAAATGGATCAGGTTTATAGATTTAGTATTTAGTTGCTTTATATAAATAATACATTTAGTGTTTCATGGAATGCACATATCAATGATTAAATTATAGAACATTCCCTTGGAAATACAGCTCAGCTAATATATTCTCCCTAAAAATATGATGCTAACATGTTTATGTTTGGAACATCAAAGTCTGGCTTAACTGTGTGCAGAGGATACATTAGTAATAAACAACCAGAGAAATTAATAATGGAAGTAATGCACACAGAAGTAATTTTGGGTCTATATCAAATTGGAGTTGCATATACAATGTGGTTTCAATTTAATTCTCCCCATGTCATGTAATATTTCTGTCACGTGCAGGATCTGTGATATGTGACTATCAGGTGTGCAGTATAACACCAAATAGAAGACCAGAGTGTCTGCCCTAAGCACCTCTCTAGAGAAAACTGATTGCCTAAAAATTTTAATCTTGGGAATGAGAAATGACTGATTTCCACTGTTTTGTCAAGTAAAAACATAAAACCGTAAGTATAAAAGCAAACAAAACTTTCTAAATTGAAGTTAAATCATCCTTGGTATTTCTGAGTCACTAAGCAATATTACTCTGGCAAACAACCTGGATTTTAGAGAAGTAAATATGGGTCTTGGCAGAACTGGTATGAGTCAACTGTCTACAAAAACCAAAGACCTTACTCAAAATGCAAGAAAGTAATTTATAAGCTAGAAAAATTTAGACAATGTTAGAAGACAATCCTGGAACAAATGACTTCTTTTCTCTCATTTCAGCATGAAGACTTGCAGTGTATAAACATGTTGTTTAGTTGCTAAGTCGTGTCCGACTCTTTTGCATTACAGGTGGATTATTTACACCTGAGCCACCGGCTAAGCGCTATATACAATTAATATGTATGCATATCCTAATGAAATACATATCTAATGGTATTTCTTAAAGGATAGGGGAACAAAAGGCCATTCAGTAATGCAATAAAAATTTCTGTCACTCATCTCAAAGTACAAAAAAAGTGTATTTCAACATAGAAATAGATTTAAAAATAAAAGTTTTAAATAAAAGTACTGGGTGAAACTAGTATATAGGAAATTAATTTATATTTTCATTGCTTTTGTCTATACTTTTAGTTTTAATTTTAATATGGTTAGAGAAATCTGGAGGGGGAACAGAAGGCACACAGCACAGCCATTTTCACTGGGTGATTGCCTTGTGCTGAGGAATGCATGAAGCCAGTACTGAAGGAGCCATAAAGCATTTATAGGAAACAGGGACATAAACAGTAGACAAAATCCTACTCTTTCCTTTCCCAGTAAAAGATTAGTGTTTAAAGTTTACTTAGCCTCCATAACATCCAAGAAAATGTATTTTAAATGCCACAGTATTTAGAGATTAGAGACTGGAATTCAGACAAAAAAGGGAAGGATCTGGATCTTAGTTCTCCTGCAAGAACTGATTTAACACTGGGAAAGTACACTTCTCTGTGTATCACAACAGATAAACAGATTTTTTTTAGTTATTAATTCTCAACTCCATATCAAGGTTGTTTTAATCTTTTCTACTTGGGTGTACCTGCCAAATTTTCATAGTTTGGAAATATGGATGATCATGAGATGGATAGATTATTTTTATTTTGTTTCATGCAGACCATCTATCTTGTTCAAACTTGAGTCACATTCTTATTTTCCACTGTGATTAAAATTACCCTTATGGAATCAAACAGCGTTGTAATCTCTTTTTTTTTTTTTAAAGCTAGAGTTGATTGTCAATTCCTGCCTTTCAAAATGTTCTAACATGTCCAAACAAAATTTAATTCTCAAGTATAAACCTCTACGGTTAAATGCTTGAATAACATTTTGCATGTTTATATTCTTCTGGAGAGAGAAATATGGCCCATGGTGTGTGGATTTGGGGGTGGGCATACGGAGGGAAGATCTACAATGAAGTTTCTGTATTTCTAAGAGCAAAACTTTTAAAGAAGAGAATTCTTCTATGATATACATACTATTGCAATTTATTAGTTCCAAAAGAAAAAAAAATTCACCATAGCACAGTGATTCTTAAGGACTTATACTTCTTCCTATGAATCTTTATAAGAAACCAGTTAGCACACATTAAAAAAAAAATCCTGGAAGAAATTTTCTAAAGGTCTGCAAAATTTTTATTGGTTTTCACCTATTTATTAGGTCATACTATTATCCTGGAGATGTCCTCATTTAGGAGGAAGCCTCAGACCAACTTGCCCATGTTGCCTAAAACAAGTGTTCTTTCAAAAGCAAATCCCCAGAAAGGTTATCAAAATGTGGGGTTGGGGTGAGCAGCAGGGTCTATTACTTTCTGTTAGGCATGGTTCCCGATATTCTTTAAGCTTTAGAGTCAGATTTTCCTTAGGACTACTTTGTTGAGGGCTCAGGTGTGTGCTAAATGTAATTTACATAATTAATATCTTACTGCTTCTTTAGAACCTAAAGAATCTGCACCATAAAGAAGTTTCATGCCAAAAATAAGAAAGCCTGGAAACCAAATATAAAAAGTATAGATCCTATTTTATAAACCCACCTCTTAGTAATGCCAAAAGTTCCTCTCCTCCAAAGAGAACTTGGTGACACGATGGCGTTTGAGAGATGATTCGCAGTGTATGGCAAAGGTGGACATGCTATGGCCGTCGGAATGCCTCTGCACTCATGGAACTTTTTAGAATCCAAAGTGAGTGCTTCATTTTCTGGTTTCTTAATGATCACTAACGAATCAGGGTGACTGGCATCCAGAACTCAAACACACCAATTACGGGAACAACAGATCAACAAAAGTTGATCCAAAACAGTCATCAAAGAACTCACATGATTGACTAATTCATCTATAGATAAAACCTATAGTGTTGGCTCTGAACCACCCTCAAATAGCAAGAACTTGGGGTTTATTCCAATCTATACTGGACCAAAAGCAGATTGGATTGGTTTAGACAACTCCAGATTAGTCCATTTGAACCCTAAGACTGACAAAGAGGGCCAAGTCCTTGGGAGAATTTATAAAAATTAACTCAAACTCTTGTCTTCTCTCACCAACCCCAGACTAGTATTTTATTCAGTAAGAATAGAATTTGGCCTAGTTAGAAAAGATCTGGGACAAAGTCTGATTTAATACTTCCCACTGTGGGTAGGACATTGAAATCATCTTCCGAGCTAGAGTCTCCTGTCTTGTATGTAATATTGAGCATTAAACAAATAAATGCTTCAAAACCAGTGGTTGTGGTGCTAGGCTTGGTTCAGAGCTCTTCCAATACTATGAACAATGAAGGAAACCACCCTGAGGACTACTCTGTTCTTCCCTGTCCTTGAAGTTCTCAATAATGGAATTAAGCCTGCACTCTGCAGCACCTCCACATTTACCACCAATAAGAGACTGATCTATCCAGGCAGGGGCTTGCAAACACAAATGAATGTCATGAATTATGGGGCCAGTAAAAAAATAACAACAAAAAGATACACCTGATGATGCAATAAATTTCCCATTTTCAGTTGCGAAAGAAAATGTGAAATCTGAACAAGATGCAAAAAATTAAAAAAGGACGGCCTTTCACAGGAACAGCCTCTCAACATTTCCTCATCTTTGTGATACAGCAATAAACACGGGAGCACTCACTATATAATGGAAACCTAAAAGGGCATATTTTCTCTTGAGATGAAACAAAGGCACTCTTCACATGAACAAGAAGCATTACCCCTAATGAGGATTAGTTGAGAGGTGTGAATCAACAGCACAAGATTAGGAATGTTTGACGTGGTTTATCTGAGTGTTAAAGGTGCAGGCCCCCTTTCTGAAGCTTTAAACCAATAGCCAAACCATCATATCGTTTGCATTATGAGAAGTCTCTTACCAAGAAATGTTTGTATCTGATATTTCATGGCAAGTTTGGGAGTCATCTTAGCACTGGGACAGACATTCTTTATATAAACATGGTTTGAACAAGCTATCATAACAGCCTGTCACATTGCATGCACCAAAGAGAGGGAATTATATAAATCATATTGACATTGGTATTCTTATTATAGCATCACTGTTTTCTTACTACCCATGGTATTGACTGGAAGACTTGTCTAGATTGGGGCTTCCTCATGATGGGGAATTGTATTAAAAAGCTTTTGAAAATAAAAAATTTCTTAAAGACTATCAGCATAGGAGGGAATGTTTAGCTGGGATAAATTTAATGTTTGGTATATCAAACTCTTGAGATGGTCCATGAGATAAACCCCAAGAAGAACTCCAGGGATTTTTTTTTTTCAAGTAAATTTTTTAGGCCATTTGTGATGGAGCTCTGAAGCTGAAAAATGAAAGAGGCTACACCTTTGACTTCCAGGCTCGTGTGTTTATGAGCAACAAAGGGCAAGGAATGGAAATCGATATCAAGACGGGGCGAGAGGAGACAGAGAGACAGAGAGACGGAGGAGACAGGGAACAGGTTGTTTCCCAGCACAGACACCAATACACAGGTAGCATTGACACTGTACCTAGAGAGGCTGCCCTCGGCGGCCAGGCCCTGGGAGTCATCGAGGACATTAGGTTCACTGCAGGAGGGGTAGGGAAATGAAGCATTTAGGGAAAGAAAATGCAAAGAAATGAAAAGAAAAAAAAAAGGCATGCACTTTTCTGCTTCCAAGAACCAAAAATAAATTAAAAAATTTAACAGAACAAGGAAGGAAAAGGAGACAGTCAACCATTTCACCTTGTGCTGGGTTGGTCAAGACATAGGACTCAAGGCAATGGGGAGGGGGGGCCTGTGGGTGGATATGACTCTCAGAGGAGTGATCTATTTACTGGTCAGGAGTTGGGACTTGTGATAAGCTCCGAATGGACACAGGAGCTCTGGAACACATTGCGGAATGAGTCTGTAGAAGATGAAACTATGATTCCTTTGATAACCATTTGGCCGGGTGGCTATGACTTTTCACCTGTCTTGTTTATATAATGTTTCCTTGACCAGGATCCTGCTTCTTTCTTGTGAATTGTGACCTGATCACACAGAAACCACTTACCATGAACTGTCACAACCCAACTCTTGGAGCTGATGCCATTAAGAAAAGCAAAGAAAGAACCTGATTGCACCTGCTAATTTTGCAGTGAAAAAAAAGTGAACAAATAGAAGGAAGACAACCCTGGTATAGTCACGTGGAACTTGCATTCACCTCCTCACTCCATCCTCTAGGGACTGAATTGTAAATGCCAAAAGAAGAAACCTGTCAGGTTGGTGAAAGAATAATTAAATAGTTTATTGATTTATTTCGGTGCTGCTGATTTATTTGGGTGATTTGGGGATTTGTGAACAGAAACTACATCATAGATACTTTGTCTCTCTTTCCTTCAGTGTCTAGCTCTAAGTGTCCATGTGGCACTCAATAGATAGTTGCTAAAGTGGATGGAATTAAACTCTTTAGGAAGGTGGAGTGCCCTGCCTCTAGAGAATTGTTGTTCACCTTTGCTGTAAAAATAGCATGATCCCCAGAAAGAGTCTTTCCCTAATAGAGACATCATTACCTTTGCTAGCCCTCCCAAGCATGACTCAAGCCCAAAGGGTTTAGCTATGTTATTTTTCTGGGTTTCTGGTCTATCTATAATAGAACAAATTTTCTCCCCAGAAATGAGATAACTCCTTAATGGATATGTACAAAGGAAGTAGATGGCCTGGTTATGTCATGTAAATAACCAAAAAGAATCTCTACTTAAAATTCCCTAATTTAAATAAAAACTTTTACATAGACTAATAGTTTTTGTTTATTCTCGATAAAGTTTACATATTTCTAGAAATTAAAAATAAATCACTATGTACCAGTATTAACTGCTTGTATGACTTTACATCTTTTTTTGGATATTTTATAATTTGGCTCTCTTTTTTTGTCTATTTTATTTATAAGACTTCCTTATCAAAGATAAATTATCAGTAAGTAAAGCAGTATCTTACAATGATAATAATACTTTTATATTACCAATTTTTATAGCTCCATAGTATATAAATAATGCTTTCTTTACAAGTATATAATTTAGTTATTAATATTTTATCATTTCCCCCATTTTTAAAATATTCTGCAAAATTTTGCTTTATTTCACAAATTTTATTTCATCTGTACATTTCAGGAATGATTTGCTACAGGATTTAGATACAGAGTAATTATTTCTGCATGTAAACTAAATTTATCTGAGCACAAGAATGTCTCCTGATTGTTCTTATTCTCCATGTATAAGAAAGAATTCAGTTCCTGAAGTAAAAGTCCTGACTCTGAAATAGATAATGTTTTATTTCTTATGTCAGATCATTTTCTGTATTACCATATAAATGGTAAACTATATGTATAAAGTTTCAAATCTATATTCTTAGAGGTTAGAGAGCACCAAAGAAAATGTTTTAAAGAGTCTAATTATGGAATCATAAAATTCTATAGGTAGAGAAGTTACCTTAAAGATAGATTTTAGCTAACCTCTCATTTCACAGAGGAGAAAACTGTGGGCTCTTTTTAAATGACCTGCCCAAGGTCACACACACTGGCATAGGTCTTTTTTAGCTTTGTTAAGCATCACTGCCTCCAACTAAATACTTATGACATATCAGAAGTCTAAACTACCAAATATATCAAGCCAGTCCTATACACTTGCCAGGTACCCATTATTAGCTTAACTGATAACATATATGAAATACAAGAATGTCATCTGAAAGAAGACCATGAAAGAAGAGCATATATCTATTTAAAGAAAAATGTTAAGGAGAAACAATGCTTGGATCAGAAATTGAGATCCCCTCAACTTGCCTGACTTAACAAAATGCTACAAATTGTGCAAACCCTGGTTGAAAATTTGTTTGAATGGTCTACTTAAAAAATATGGATTGTTTGCTTCTCTGTAGGCCCTTTTTAAGGTAACAGGAGTGAGTTTTCAGAATTTATACCTTTGCCCCCAGATGTGGAGTATGACATATCCAGGGCTGTTTACCTTTGGCTGGGTAACATGCCCACCTCAGCCTGAGGTGCAGACGTGCTGGAGACATGGCTGGAGAACCGCCTCCTTCCAATGGTGCTCAGGAGGTAAGCTTCTTGTTCACTTACCACACTGGGCATGCTGACAGAGTCATCTGAAAGGGCCAGAGAAGAGAGTGTGAGGAAATGATGATGCTGACCAGAAAATCCAGACCAGCTTTGTACTTGGGTTCTATCCTTGACTAGAATACAACCTTAGGACAATATCTAAAGTTAAATTATCATTCGTCCCTTTGTACAGATTCAAAACTAAGACCTTTGGGAGCTTAAGAAACATTTTCACTGCTTTTATATAACCAGAGACTTTAATAGCTGAGCTTTTAGTGTCACTGAACACTGTCATTTATGAGAACATGAACATTATGAGAACTTTGAGTTAAAGTGACTAGTTACTTCATTTGGTTGAGGGAAATAGCATCAATAAAACAACATGAATGTATCCTTATCTTGAAAAAAAAAATACCTTCTGGAGCTGAGTTTTTAATCTGCACAAAGGGTGAAGGATAGTTCTTCACATCTACACACCTCCCACCCTCAAACAGCTTTCATGAAATAAACGTAAACTTCTTGTCCATTTCTACAAGCAGATTATTTGTAGAAATCAAGGGGCATTTGCAAATCAAAGATTTCAGAAAAGCTGGACTATAACATTTTAAACATTCCAGAAATAGTTCAGTAAGGGACTGTGTTATTGAACAAATCAAGCATGTCTGACTTTCAAACACTACATTCAGGACATTTCATGATTTTTAGACTGCTGAGGGAAAGACTATCTCAGGTATTTTTTTTCTGAAAAATATTTAAAAATCTATAAAGTTCACAAATAAATGCTTGTTTTAATCTAATTTTAAAATTAGAAGCAGACACTTATTTTCTCCATAGAAACTGAGATTCATGTATTCAAATCCATATGAAAATTAACTTTAGTATAGTATTTGTGACAAGACAACCTCACTCTAAGTGAGCTAATATTGTTTGTCATTGAACAAGAAACATATCTTGACTAACCTAGAATTTTGGTGAACTTTTACTACCATGTCATCTGACATCACTTATTTAAAATATCCTAAGTGGTCACATTTCTAGAGAAGTTTATTTCAAACCCAGAGATGAGTATATATATATATAAAGTCCTGAAAATTTTTAATTTGCTACATAACAACTGACTTGAAGTTGATTCTTATAGAATGGTATTTCCTTTTTAGGTGTGTTCATAGAGTAGAGTATAATCAAATATGCCTTAAAAGACATGAAAAAATGTGGTGGGATAGATTGAGCTATTTATACTAAGCCCTTTCTGGGATTCCAGTAATTTTTCCCCCTCTTATTCAAACTCATGTATCATTGAACACTTACTCCAATATTTTTTTGGTGATTATATGCATTGCCTTCCATTCTTTTTTAAAAATTTTATTTATTTTATTGAAGTGTAGTTGATTTACAACGTTGTGTCATTCACTTTTTTGTTAGGCGTTCTTTATCAAAAAATGTCTGTTATCTCCTCTAGAAAACTCTAAGATTTTGAACAGCAGAGAATATATCCTTGTCATACTTCTTGGTCCTCATCTTGTCCCTGCCAGGTCTTATACAGGTTTGACTGCTGAATGGAAAATTTGTTTAATTCAAAGGTGTTAACACTCTAGCTTTCATACTGTATTTCATAAATTAGTATATACCCACATCATAATGTCTTTGGGACAGTTATGACTTTGAGAGCAGAAAGATTAACAAAAACTTGCATACATGTCAGTGATTTAATGTTGGCCTTTGGTCAGTGCTATCTCTGTTTATGTCTCCTGTACTAAACTTTTCTTCTCTACTTCCTTCCTACTGGCTTGGTCATCCTCTAATTCATAAAGTCACTGGCAAAATACATTTAGCTCTATTAAAGAGAGTTTGTTATCATTTACTATCATTTTAAAAAATTTCTGGGAGAGACTATTTCAACCATTAAAGAAAAATAGATATTACTTTAAGTTCTGGACTATTGCTAGGACTTATAATGAATATGTGAACTGCTAATCCTTGTCTCTCTCATTTTGTTTTTTTTGGTTAAGATCTTTCAAGATTTCCCTAATTACAATTTTAGAATTATTTCCATGAGAAATGATTTAGAAACAAATATGTCCAGAAGTTAGGTACAGGACAATATGATTATCACTTTGTTATCTACTTAACCCTAAATCCCCTAAGCCAAATCTGAAAATATTACTGACATGTGCTTTGACAAAGTAGTTACTTCTTTCCCTCTCCTACACTTCCAACTGTAGTAGGGTATTAAAGAACTTTCATTCATCTTAGTTAATTAAAATTCTAACCTTGACTCTAATTTACTTCAGGGTGGGGCTTTTTGTTGCTGCTTGGTACAGAGGGGCTCTGAGTAAAGGTCTAGATTTTGTTTTCTTAAGGCATAGACTGCACACTTTACAGGTTATATCAGAGTATCTTTAAAACACAATTGGAAAATAATCGATACAATTAAACTATATTAAATGACAGTGGTATTGAATGAAACTTTTAAAAACTATTATGCATATTTCCCTAGTTTTGTAACACCTAATCTTTAGAAGCTCCTTGGCTGCCTCAGTGATTGGGGACACTTACATTGGGTTGTAGGCCCTCAAGACAATCTGCTGGGTTTACGTTCTAGACAATATTGCCAACTATTTTTTTCTGAGTTGTGAGCATATGCCTTGCTCACTTTTCTTTACAGTCAGGTCACGTGAGTGCTGTTTTTTAAAGAAACATTTTGGCTCTGCCACATGGCACATGAGCTCTTAGTTTCCTGACCAGGGATGGAACCCTTGCCCCCTACATTGGAAGTGCAAAGTCTTAACCACTGGACCACTGGAGAAGTCCTGTGTCACCTAAGTGCTGATTTATCTTCTGAACAAGACTGGCCAAAAAAAAGGAGAATAAATGTTCCCCTTAGTTCCTTAACCACAATTTAAATGGGTTAGTGGAAAGGTTGAATGCATAAACTCAAAGAAAATTTAGGGGTCATTAAAGATTTACTTTGTGCCTAAAATCCTACCGAATGACCAAGGATATCAAGGAATTTATAGAAAAGCAGGCATAAGAAATCATGGGATCAGTCGCAATTCCATTTTAACTCCTTTTTGCAAAAATGACCAGGGGATCAGAACTGCGAAAGATCAGAAAGGCAGAAATCCACCCAAGTTCTCATTTGCATGGCCGAGCTGTGTCATACACGAGCCCCACTACCTCCCCACCCCAGATGCTGCAGGTGACCTACTTTCCTCATCCTCCTCATCAGTTCGACTCAAGGTGTCCTGGGAAGCCTGTTGGGATGGCTCACTGTCCTGCTCCCAGACAGTGCCAGTACCCGTGTTGGAGCGGGACATGGTGGCCAAGCTCAGACGGTAAGCAGAGGTGGAGGTGCCCACAGTGCTGATGGATGTCTTTCCTTGGTAAGCTAGTGAGGTTGAAAGACCAAAGAAAATCCATAGTGAGGATCTTTTTTGGGTGGAGTGGAGGGGGAGCATAGTACGTAGCATGTGGGATTTTAGTTCTCTGACCAGGGATTGAACCTGTGCCCACTGGAAGCCAGGAGTCTTAACCATTGAACCACCAGGGAATTCCCAGGTGCTTGGAAGAAAACAAATGCTAGCTTTGAACTCTTCCCTCACAGTTTGTATTTTTTAAAAGAAAGGTCATTTAAATAGTGTGTCCCAGACAGATGACCTTTAGGACAAAGGGCTTCCCTGGTGGCTCAGACGGTAAAGAGTCTGCCTGCAATGTGGGAGACCTGGGGTTCGATCCCTCGGTTGGGAAGATCCCCAGAGAAGAAAATGGCAACTCACTCCAGCATTCTTGCCTGGAAAATCCCATGGACGGAGAAGCCTGGCGGGCTACAGTCCATAGGGTCACAAAGAGTCAGACACGACTGAGCGACTTTCACATACATACATAGCAAACAGAATTGAAAACATCATTAAAAAAAAAAGAGTCGGCCACTGATGTAATTGAATAGTTTTCTTGCAGGAGCATAATATCTCTAACAATAAAAAATGCTTTGATATTGCAGCCTCTCTCATTGTTTTCCAGTTTCATTTTCCAAGGCTGGCTGAATGTAGATTCATTTTGAGCTGAATTATAGATATCAATTTGATAAATTTCACTGAGAAATACACCTTATACCTGACACAAGCATACAGAAGTAATAGACATATTGTCTGAAAGGAACCATGCAATCAAAATCAGAATACATAATTAATACTGTGTTCTTATTCCCCTTTTCTGGAGATTACAATAAAACACCCCCTTGATTCTTTGTCATATTATCTTATTATAAAGCAGAACATTTGAATGGCCCTGTGCAGATTTCACCAAGATTGTATTTGACAAATTTTTGGTCCTTAATACATCGCCAACAATAGGTTTTAGAAAGACAAAAGCCACATGTATAAGAATATTCTACTTATAGGTGATGACTGCCCTCTAATGGCAGAAAATGATTTATTTTCCTTCCTTAGTAACTTGAAGTTAATATAATTACAAAAGTAAATAATGCATTCCCAAAGAAAATCTTTTGAATAATGTAAAGAAAGTAACTCCTAGTCCATCAGTTTTGATTCAACCCTCTCTCCCTCCAAGTCAGGAAGAGTTAAAAGACTTTATTATCAATCATACAGACCCAGTTTTAAGTCCTCTCACAGGTGTCATTGTCTTTTTGTGTAAGTTATTTATCCTTTATTGGATCTTCATTTCTTCTTTTTATACGCAGATTTTCAGTTACAATTTTGCAGGTATTTGTGTGGATTAAATGAGATAACATCTATGAAATAATCTACCATATAACAGATGCTCAATGAATGTGAGTCTCCTTTACTCTTCAAAAGGAAAATAAAGTATGAATTAAAGTAATTTTTCCCCCAGCTGAGTGTTCAAGAAAAAGCTGACCTACCAAAATAAAGACTGAAAAATATATTAGAAAAGGAATAAAATTAAATTCTTATGATAACCCCTTGACTTGCATTGTTGACAAGGATGACGGGGTCAACAATACTAGTTGTACCAAAATGACTAACTCACACTTGGTTCCAGAAAGAGCAGTGATCTATAAAAAAGAGCTTTCTTTGTTCTACTAGTCAAAGTCAAACCATCCCATGCATACTCACCCGATCCACTGTGAACTGCCTCTTTTAGAATTTTCAGTTCACTGTTGAACTCAGCAATGAGGGAGCTCTTACACAGAGGGCGTGGAATGAAACGCCGCTCTAGCTGGTCAGCGATGTGTTGTCGGGCAGAAAGCTCTTCATGGTTCTCTGCTGGTTGGGCCAGAAGCTGAAAGGAAGGCATAGATTTTCTGGTCCTCAGTTTTCCCATCTGTAAAATGGGCTAATAATTGTATTGATTTCATAGTTGGTGGTGAGGATTAAATAAAGTAATGCATATGAGGTTCTTAGAACACTGCTTAGGAAGTGTTAATCAATCCACTCCTTTGAATCATGGCCCCCAGATATCAGAAATCAGGTATGAAAAGAATAAAAAGAGTAGATGAACACTGAGGGTCTCAGAGGAAAAGCATGCTTTAACTATCTCATTTTTTTTTACATATTTATTTAAAATCAGGCCTCGATTATGCCACCAAAGACAAGTGATCATTCTTCAGATCATTCTATTGGATCAATCTTTTTTTTTCCTGGGGAGGGGGTAAAAGGGGAGAGGGCAATGTTTTAAGATGTTAAGTATGCTCTTACTGTAAAGGTATTCCCCAGAGGGATACTTGTCTGGGATGATTTCTCATCAAGCATGATCTTAACAGGTCCTCCTGACTAGCAATAGCATCTCCCCCAAGACTGCTGCTGTCATTTTGCCTTAAATCTGGAGAACAGCACGTCCACGGGGCTTGTTACTTCCCAGAGGAGGAGCACATAGCACACCTTGCACTGGATGAAAGGACGCAGGAGCACGAAGATGGGGATCCGGGTCCGCACAATGAAGTCCAGGAAATCCCACAGGGCCAGGCCTCCGACCTTCCGCAGGGCCATCTCCTTCACCTGGAGGCTCAGCCAGTACCACTGGCTTCCGAGCTGCCTCTCAAAGCAGACGAGGATCACCTTCAGTGCTTCACACCAGGAAAAGAGAAAACTGAGCCTGCACACTCGTGCCTGAGAGGAACCCTGCCCACATCCAGCTGCCTGCATCCTCAGCCCTCTTATGCATCAGACAATTTTCAAATTTCTAAACTTTCTCCATGTTTCCAAAATCTTCAGTGTACTCCTGAGTGAGTGTTCTGACATAAAGACAGATATTTGTATAGTAAACATGTTTTGATTCTGATTAAGAGAACATATATATCTTCATTAAGTACATTTAACTACTATTTTGGAAAATATACACTGAAGCAATTTATAGAACTGAAAGGGAAATGTGTTATAAACATGATATGGAGCTAATATTTTGCTTTCTAAAAGTTTTGTCGTAGTGGCTTTATGGTAATACCAGCATACCACTCACATCCGAAGATAAAATATTTTCCTTTTTTTCCCTTTCAGCTTAGAAATAATATATCCTTGTCATTAGAAGTAAAATCAATCCATGCAGAAATGCATAAAGTTAAAAAAAAGATTCCTTCCCCTTCCTGACCCCACTCTAAACTGCTCCCCAGAGTAAACAATAAATGTGTTTGAGTAGATTCTTCCAGAAAAGAAAATTCTATCCTTCCTCCCTCGCCTCTCATCATGTCTATTACTAAACCCTATGGGCTTCCCTGGTGGCTCAGAGGTTAAAGCGTCTGCCTCCAATGCGGGAGACCCGGGTTCGATCCCTGGGTCAGGAAGATCCCCTGGAGAAGGAAACGGTAACCCACTCCAGTATTCTTGCCTGGAGAATCCCATGGATGGAGAAGCCTGGTTAGGCTACAGTCCACGGGGTCGCAAAGAGTCGGACACGACTGAGCAATGGGACGACGAACGGACGAATGGGATTTCTTTTACAATATCTCTTTTCTTCCAGATTCTGGCAGCTTTGTTACAAATTACATTTTAAAATATATTTTTAGGAAGCAGATTTCTCAGTGTGTCAAGACAAACCAGAATACTGTAATGACATCAAAGATTATGGTGGAGGCTTCCTCTGCCACCCCAGCTCTCCCCCAAGGGTCTCCTGTGGGGCAGTCAAGGTAACCTGGGCATTGTCCATCATGTATTAAGGCCCATCTCAGCATCTAGAAGACACATAGAAATCCAACTCCTTAAAGCCCTTGGAAATCACCATTGCCATCTATTTCAGGCATTTCTAGGGGGAAAACTAGGGTATATAACACAGGGAAAGATGTGGTAAGATTCTTCCCTCCCCATCTACTCACCTCTATTCCTCTCCCTTGATGTTGCAAACACATGAATGAAGAGTAGCATTCCTCTAACCCTACCCTGATCCTGGTGACACTTCTACTGTTGTGTGCCTGTTGGCCCTCTTTGGATTTCTGCCTTCCTGCTTTCCACCTTCACCAGCATCAGCCCAAAACAAGCAGAACACAAGGGGCTCAGGGATTCTGGTGATGGATATATTCGATTTGAAATTTGGTCCTGCCACAAAACGGTGTGACTTTAGGTAAGTTACTGAACCTTTCTACACCTTTGTCATCGTCATTTAGTTGCTAAGTCACATCTGACTCTTGCGACCCCATGGACAGTGGCCTGCCAGGCTCCTCTGTCCATGAGATTCTCCAGACAAGAATACTGGAGTGGGTTGCCATTTCCTTCTCCAGGGGATCTTCCCAGGCCTTCAGTTCAGTTCAGTTCAGTCGCTCAGTCGTGTCCGACTCTCCGCGACCCCATGAATCACAGCACACCAGGCCTCCCTGTCTATCACCAACTCCCGGAGTTCACTCAAACTCATGTCCACAGAGTCGGTGATGCCATCCAGCCATCTCATTCTCTGTCGTCCCCTTCTCCTCCCACCCCAACCTTTCCCAGCATCAGAGTCTTTTCCAGTGAGTCAACTCGTCGCATGAGGTGGCCAAAGTATTGCAGTTTCAGTTTCAGCATCAGTCCTTCCAATGAACACCCAGGACTGATCTCCTTTAGAATGGACTGGTTGGATCTCCTTGCAGTACAAGGGACTCTCTTAGCCTCATACTAAAGTAAGAACATTTATTTCTTTGAGCTGTTGTGAGGATTCAGAGTGATGATAATGTAAAGTATAGAAAACAGTGCCCACTAAGTGCTCAAAATAAAGCTAAAACTAAATTTAAAAGAGAAGTCCAGTAGCCTGGCCAAGTAACCAAAGAATCTGCCTTCATTAAAAAGGCAGAAAATGGAAAAAACAAACAAGCCAATCAGATCTAAATAGACATTTCTCCAAAGAAGACATGCAAATGACCAAAAGGCACATGAAAAGATGTTCAACATTGCTAACTATCAGAGAAATGCAGATCAAAACTACAATGGGGTATTATCTTACACCAGTCAGAATGGCCATCATCAGAAAGTTTACAGATAATCAATGCTGGTGAGGGTGTGGAGAAAAGGAACCCTCCTATATTGTTGGTGGGAATGTAAACTGGTACAGCCACTATGGAGAACAGTATGGAGGTTCTTTAAAAAATAAACAAAAACACAGCTACCGAATGATCCTACAATCCCACTCCTGGGCAAATATCCAGAGAAAGCCACAATTAGAAAAGATACATGCACCCCAATGTTCATTGCAGCACCATTTATAATAGCCAAGATACAGAAGCAACATAAATGTCAATCAACAGGTGAATGAATAAAGGAGATGTGGTATATTTGTACAATGGAATATTACTTTGCCATAAAAAAGAATGAAATAATGCCATTTGCAGCAACCTGGATGGACCTAGAGATGATCATATTAAATGAAGGAAGTCAGAGAAAGACACATACCATAGAGTATCACTTTTATGTGAATCTAAAAAATGATACAAACGAACTTATATACGAAAAAGAAATAGACCCACAGACATGGAAAACAAATTTATGGTTACCAAAGGGAAAGAGGGAGAAGCATAAATAAGGAGTTTGGGATTAACATATACACACTAATATATATAAAATAGATAACCTACAAGGAAGTACTGTATAACACAGGGAACTCTACTAGATATTTCATAATAACCTAAAAGGGAAAAGAATATGAAAGAAAATAGATATCTATATATGCAGAACTGAATCACTTTGCAGTATACCTGAAACTAACATAACATTGTAAATCAAGTATAGTTCAATTAAGATAAAAGGCAGAAAGTGGATAGAACTGAAGATAGTTACTTGTTAAGTGTTTCCTCCTATCCCTCTGTTCCATGTTAAGGCTTCTTTCTCCAACATCCTCTGCACAATCCCAAACCTCATACAGCGCTCTGTACTAAAGTCTGGATTTTATCTGAAACCTATATTCTCCTTCTTCTGGCAACCAAGTCCCATGCATGGGCAGGCCCTGTGCACACAACAGCCTTGGCTTTTTTTTTTTTTTTCATTTTCATCGTCGATCATATTATTTTCAAATACATCCTTTATGATGCAGCCCAAACACCTCTACCCACTGCCCCACAACCCCCCACATACTCCAAACACCAAGGACCTGTTTTTACTGTGCTGTCTGCTTTGGTGAACTGAAAAATGTCAGGCAAGATATTTTCAGCTTCCTCCTTTTGAGATTTTCTATGGTCAGTGCTCCTTAGTCTCAGTGCTGTGGCAGGGATAGCCTTTTCTCCCTGGCTTAGTTAATTCTAGCCAAAGAGTAGCTTCTGGTATTCAGTGGGTCAGAACCAAGTCATGGCAGTGGGAAGAGGTAACACAAAAGCAGAAATAGAGACTGATGCTTTGTACTTGCTGAAGTGGTTTCTTTAAAGACTTTCTGGATACAGGTCTTTTAAAATACTTTTTGAGTCAAGGAGGAACATAGCTAAGTAAGTAATATGTATACACATATACACGTATATACATATTTTGTTGTTCAGCTGCTCAGTTGTGTCCGACTCTTTGCAACTCCATGGACTGCAGCACACAAGGCTTCCCTGTCCATCACCAACTCCAAGAGTTTGCTCAAACTCATGTCCGTTGAGTCGGTGATGCCATCCAACCATCCCATCCTCTGTCTCCCCCTTCTCCTCCTGCCCTCAATCTTTCCCAGTATCAGGGTCTTTTCCAATGAGACAGCTGTTCTCATCAGGTGGCCAAAGTATTGGAGCTTCAGCTTCAGCATGGGTCCTTCCGATGTGTACATACACACATATATGTGTTTGTGTATATATCTCTATCTATACCTATATCTATTTTTATTTCTCTATTTATTGAGAGAGAAAGAAGTACCCACCTAAGTACGCTGCTTGGCTGGTGGACTCTGCCAGCCCTTCCTTGCGTAAGTCTTTGCTTGCATCCCCCGGGGTGGAGCAGTGAGCAGGGGAGCTCTCTAGCATAAAATTCTTGCTCCTGGATGTGCTGATGATCCGTGGAGGAAGGAGTACATTAATGACCGTCTGCAGTAGCAGCTGCACCTCGGGCTGTTCCAGCCATGGGCTGTCTGAGGGGCAGAGTTTGGAAGGAGGAAGTGGAAATAAAAGCAAGTCACAAGGCAAACTTTCCACATTAGACACTGAAAAATTCAACTCTCTTTCCACTTCCAAACTAGAACATCCTAGAAATTCAAGTGTCTTCCCCACCAAGTTCAGCTTCTTCTATGGACAGAAGTAGCATTCCTGATACTGGGTGTCTCCTCCGCAGTCAGCACCAAAGGGTCCCTGTTCTTAGCCAAATCTCCTGCTTACCATTTCAATCTCCTTTTTTTTTTTCTGTTCAAATACTCATAACACATTGCCTTTACATTTGATATAAACTTTTCCTAAAAGAAAAAATCCCCCCAAAAGTAATGAAAACATATTGAAATTTAATGACAATGGCAGGATTTATGCTAAACCTACTGTCCATAGGTTATCAAGTCCATTAGTCTGTCACTTCCTATCATACTGTACTTCACGTAGTCCCATTTTTATAATTGAAACAATGCTCTCTTGATTTTTGCTATCCTGAAATGATGTTAAATAGCATGTGTCTTCTAGGAAGTGGAGCACAGAAAGTCTTGACCAAGGGCAGCTAAACTGAGTAGAAAGAAAGCTATATATCCTAAGATAACCCCATTTAAATTATTCAGATTGAGTTTAATGATGGTCTCCTTGGGAAAAGGAAGATATAACAGTTTGATACTTAATAAAACACAGTAACAATAATACATTTCTTTTAGTTAAATTAATCAGACCTTTGCTTCCAGATCCTACTGTGAGCACAAATGGGATGAGCAGATTTAAAAGCATCCCCTCCCTTCGCTCTTGATTGGTGAATGGGGAGATCACATGGCTTAAGGGGAAATCTTCTTTTAAAGCCTGTGCAGCAATAATAGAAAAAAAAGATTAATTGACCCCCTCAGCCATTCAGTCTGTTTGTTCTTACACAGAATGGTGGAGACAGGGACTCCCTGCTGGCTGCACCTGCAAACTGGGAGTTCAGTTGTCATCTGTACAGCATACGAGATTCACCCGAAATGGATACTTTACCATTTGCTTGATATAATTGAGAGCTATATACCTAAAAAACAATAATATTTTGAATATCAAATGAAAAAGTTTAATACCTATCATTTAGTACAAAAACCCCCACATTACCCCCTCAGTTCTTCCATATGTCTATCCACCAATAAATATTTTAGTAACCAAAGAAAAAGAAGAAAAGGAGAACTTGCCGCCTGTTCCATTTGGGAGTTATTTAAAAGTCATCTGACTCCTGTATGAGACATTCTTCCAGCCAGAAAGCAATAGACAATATAGAAAGAAACAATGATCTCTGTGTACAGGTTGTTAAAATGTATCATTTTAGGGATGTCTCTGTATCCTTTCTGCATAGTAACCACAGCACTTGCTTAATCTCTTTTCCATAATCTACCTATTAGCTGGATGATGGGCCATCAAACTTGGTTTGTCAGATAAGCAATGGATCAGTTATCCACTTGCAGCAATTGTATACTTTTCACTGGTCACAGAGTTTTCTGGTGATTTACCATTCTTTAAAATAGGTGATAAATAAGCAGGGAAACTGGGATTCTACACATTTTTTTTTTTTTTTGGCTTGGGAATGATTATTTTAATTTTACGAACTAAAAGAAGTGGGAGAAAAATGATAAAAAACACCCATAATATTTAACCCACAATCATTAAAGAAAAGTAAGATAGTCAAAGTCTGGTAATAACATTAGAAAACTTTTTTTTATTGCAGTTCTTTCTGCAAATAATTTGAAACCAGACTTTGAATATTACTCTTTTAATTAACAATTGTGAGCTGATTATCTGTGAACCGTTATTTTCCTAAAGTTTTGGCACATGTTTTAAATTATAGAAGTGGTTCCTGAGGTTGTGGCAGGACTGCAGTGACTCTGCTATTTTTGAGATCTCAAGAAGAATTACAGAAGCACAACTTTAGGATCAAGCTCAGGGCTAAAGCTCCAAACCTACAAAAGTTTGGAGGTGTTTACACTTCTGTTTCACAGATTTTGCCCAGCCTTTGCAGAAAAATAAAAGAGAACACCATGATCTGGTGTCTCAACCAGCAACATAATGAGCGTGACAAACAGGTAAGGCAGTCACACCTGTATCTGCAATGCTACAAGCCGGACAACAGCTGTGCTGAAGGGCAGAGGTGGTGAGAGATAAGGGCTGAGATGAAGAAGGGGTAATCCATCAGCAACACTGGAGGGTCCTACCACTCCCATCACCTGAAATACAAACAGAGCACATGACCAGCCTTGACTATTGCAACTTCATGCAACTGTAGGAAAGGAGTCTCAGTCAATTATAATAATAATTTGAAGGTTGGGCATGTTACTTTCAATCTGTTCGTGCTGCCTTCTTTTGGAGGCATGTAATATCTTGAGTCAGATCAAATGATCACACCGGATTTAGCCAAGGTTTTGTAGAATGCTGTTTATAACTAACTATGTAAATAATGAGAGATGAATCAAAAATTAGTCTAATCAGGAGACTGGACATACTTACTTGTGGACTCAAAGGAATGAAGTCAACATTCTTTAATGGAGTAAATACTGACAACAATGATGATGGCAAGAGCTCTATTTGCACTAGGCATTCCAGCTACAGATTTATTGCTTAACTAGCTAAGCAGCAGATTCTATTCATGAAATGCTCTACCATGGTTTCCACATTGTACAAAACCTTGTCAAGATCAGACTCTAGATATTACATAAATGATAAAAGAAGTTGTTTTTTTTTTTTTCTCTTCACATAAATCCTAGACTGGCCAACTCTTAGTGTCATTTTGTACTAACAAAAAAAATCCTCTTTGCCCTTTAAACTCCCCCACCCCAAACTACCTCAACTTCTAGCCAATTGTACAGTCTCCCGCCACCCCACTCTCCAACTGGCAGCCCTCAACTCTCAGCGCAACTTGAAGAGGTCAATTGTCAAAGTAGCACGTGGGAAGCAGCACACAAAAATCCCATCTGTGTAGGGATCTCCCCACGCACCACCTTGAAATGTACCTCACTATTTTCAGGGTCACCTGAGCCATCTGTTTTCATGGGTGGGTATGTAGGTAGGTAGGTTGACCTGTAAGTCTTCAGCTCAGAGAAGTCAATAGCAGAGTTAAATTTTGCAAAGTTTCATAACATTGCCACTTGGCTACTCACCAGATTGACACAGACATTGATCAGTGACCTAAGGTGAGGCAGGAAGGATATGATTGGCTGCCTCTGCAGTGTCAAACAAACCCCTTCAATCAAATTGCTGGCAGGCTCCCACTCAACCTGTCGCCTGGAATACAATATAGGAGCCATTAGCAGTGTGGCTCTCTTCTGGAGACTGCCTGAAACAAGCGAACGAGACAGTGATTCTGATGCCATCTAAGACAGGATGGGTGCTTCACAAGGGATGAAGTTTACCCATATTGTTCCAAAAGTACAGAGCACAGTGGAAAGGAAGAGGACACTGAAAACCCAGCAGAGGCACTCCTGCCCCACTCGACTAATGAGACACAATCTATTGAAGAAAAAACAGAGATGATGAATGAGTGGACTTTCAAGTTTCCTGGTTTTAGCTTTGAAAAAGAGTACGAGACTGCCATTATAGGAAACCTATTTGAGTCATTCCTCACAACGGAAGTAATCTGACTATAGGCTGTGTTTTTATAATGCTTTTCATAAAAATCAGATTACAGTTGATTTCATAAGCTTTTATACCAGACTATAACTAATTAGACTTACGTGACTTCACTCCTGCCAAAAAGATGACATTAGAGGAAAACAGTCTATTTAAAAAGTGTTGTTTCTTGACCTTCTAAAAAATGATGCTTTGGGACTATTTTCTGTGGTAGTAAATATGGCCATCTACATAGCTCAATTAGATGAACATGAGATTTTCTGTAATAAAAGATAATCTGGTCTGTAATTGTCTCAGGACCAAAGAGTCATTTCTATGGTCCCCTAAATAAACAGGTTGGGCTTTACTGAGATCAATGCTATTTCCAAATATTATCCTGGAAATACTTTCTAAGCTTACATTGCCTACCAGATTGAAATCACTGTAATGATAAAACAGGAATGTTCATACATAGGGATATGTTGACTTCCCTGTTGCACAAGTAACCCACTGGTCAGGTTCAGTCAACATTTCTCTTGTGGAACTGAGATCACCTGAAGAAATTTAATCCAAGGCAACCCCAAATTCACACATTGCACCACAAGAAAATTGCCTACTATTAACCAAGTCTACACATTAATCCAAAAGTCTACTTTTAGGAAACTGCTATTCTTCATAACAGGTTTAATTATATGACGAATGAGGTAGCCTATGGAGGTGTTAACATCTTCAGAGGAAAAGTTATTTTTACACATCTTTGTAAGATGTATAAAGCTTTGGTCATTTGCCAGTAGGGACAAGTGTTCTATTGGGACTATTAGTGAAAATAGGGGTGCTTTAAGGATATGCATTTCTATGCTATTAAAATAACCTTGAAATCATGTATAGGCATCCATTATCATGGCAGGAAAGAATATAGGATCAAACTGTCAAACATTTATTAGAATAAAATGTTTCAGTTTCTTTTTACTAAATTCAATAGCTTCAGATGGCTGCATAAATGAAGAAGAACACAGGATAAAACCTGGAAAAGTTCTGGCACATTGAGCAATAAGTGCTACAAATTCTTGGGCAAGAGTTGCATTGATTTGGGTTTAGGTTAATAGGATGGAAAATGGTCTCACTGAAACTTCAAATTTCCAATCTACTGGGTTTATTAGCATTTCTTAATTGATTTGTTTGCCCACTGTAGCTATAGATTTCCTGACTGGGTTCAGATCTCCAGGTGGGTTCAGAGACATCTGCTCATAGAGAGGCTACCAAATGATACTTCAGGCCCCAGAATGGACATCAAGTGATAACAACATTGATTTAGTACCACCTGAATTAGGTATTTGTTATCAACCCTGAGATCTCTTTAGGTGGTGCTTTACTGATTATTGTAAAGCTTGTTATTTCTCTAAAGTGATACCTAAAATACTATGTTAAACATGTATTTTTTGAACATCAAGTTAATCTTTCTTCTGTCCTTAGTTGTTTAATTTATAAGGCATATCCTGCTTTATTTGAAAAGGAATTGAAGAATACACATTGAACTTTTTAACTGTGTCAGATAAGGAACATGATAGCTAAGAAATAAATAGATTTTCAAGATAGATATATACTTTTGAAGAATATGTTATTTCCTCAAAAATACAGACCCGGCTACTTATGCATTCATATCCTGATTAGCTCTGCACATATAACCAACAGAACACTTTTGAGCCATTCCTTCAACTCTGGATTGATCCACCGTCTTAAAAACTGACAGACTTGAAATCTGAGGCTCGCAATACCTGCCGTTGATTAGGAGGCCTCCTCACCTCAAAGTAGGCATCTTATGAATTTTGTTGAACATCCTATCCAATCTCTTTAAAATGAGGATAAGGGCCGGCCTCACTGCCTCAGCGCTCCAGTCGGTGATGGGGAGCATCTCCATGATGTAGCGTCGAAGCCCACGGCTCTCCATGGTCTGGGTGTCGTACGGTGCCAGCTTCAGAAGGGAGTGTGCGATTTCTGCCAACCTAAAATATTTTGTTTTGTATTTAAAGAATAAGCTTAGAATGTCACCAGCCATGGGACTTTTCCTCACACAGCATCATGCTTATCACCCTCCTTCCAATACACTGACTCCCTGAGCTACAAACATTCTAGCACATTTTCTTATACTATGTAAATAAACATTAAAAAAAAATCTGGACAAAATTAGACCCATATATGTCTCTGAAGCCTTTCCTATTTGTCGGTTCCCCCTCTTCTACTCCTTTTTGGACATTCAGTAATTTATTTGTGGGAGAAATTAGCTTTTTGTCCTGTAGCATTTCCCACACTGGATTTTCCTGACTGAGTCTCCATGGTGTCATTTAACTGATTCTATTTCTCCTGTATTTAGTTCAATCGTTAGTTATATCCAGGAGCTAGATCAGATTAGATCTTGACTTCCTGGTACGTGTCCTTCACAGGCAATGTGTACTTTCATCAGGAGGCGCGTGATTCCTAGTTGTCACTCGATGATGTCAGCGGGCATCAGTGATCACTACACAGATTCATTAACTCATCAGAAGTAGTACAGTGGTAGTACTGTGTCATTCTTTTATTCATATATTAACTATAACATGTTAATAAGAAGTTTCCTTTTTAAAATTTTATTTAATTGGAGGAGAATTACTTTAACAATACTGTGATGGTTTTTTGCCATACATCAACATGAATCAGACACAGGTATACATGTGTCCCCCTCATCCTGAAGCCCTTCCCACCTCCCTCCCCATCCTATCCCTCTGGGTTGTCCCAGAGCACCAGCTTTGGGTGTCCTGTTTCACGCATCGAACTTGCACTGGTCATCTATTTTACATATGATTACTCCAAGAGAGACGGGATAAGTGCTTAAAAGATAGTTTAACAACACCCTAGGTGATTCTGTTAGGCACTCTGGTGTAGGAATCAGAGCTAAGCCCTTGCCTTCAAAACATGGAGTGTTCCACAACTGTATCCATTTGACTAGTGCCAGGGATGGAGGATTTATCACTGTTCCACAAGGCAGCTCATTCCATCTTTGGAGGTCCATACTGTGAAAAGCTCTCCTCATATTAGGTTCCCAATTCTCTCAAATTTTTCCTATGAGGCCTCATCTGGAAGCATGAATTCAGTCTAACCACACATCCATGGCAACACTGTCATTCCCACTCTTCCTCTCTCCAGACTGAATGTACACACTGTCCTTCTGGGAAATATGTGTGAGTTTGAGTGTTTTAAAGAAATTATCTTAAACAGCCTTCACATTCTTTTATCTCTTTCTCACAGATGTGTCATGCAGAAAATAATTCTTTACTTTTCAGGTTGTTTGACAGACAGGTAAGGGTATATCAATATACATGCATTTCCTTTCTCTTATTATTTTGTGTGTTTTGTTTGCTCAGTCATGTCCAACTCTTTGTGACCCCATGAGCTGTAGCCCGCCAGGATCCTATGTCCATGGGGATTTCCCAGGTAAGAATACCAGAGAGAGTTGCCATTCCCTTTTCCGTGGGGTTGTTCCAACCCAGGGGTTGAACCCAGGCCTCTCTCATTGGCAGGATTCTTGATCATCTGAGCCACCTGGGAAGCATTATTTTGTCGGCAACCTTAAGAAATGCAAGAGAAAACGCTGGTCTATTCCAAACTTGAATACAATGCTCAGAGTTGAATTTGAGTCATTTAATGGATTATTTACTGTATTTCTCTCATTCCTGTTCAGTTTAGTTCCTCAGTCATGTTCAATTGTTTGCGACCCCATGGACTGCAGCACACAAGGCTTCCCTGTCTATCACCAACTCCCGGAGCCTACTCAAACTCATGTCCATAGAGTCGGTGATGCCATCCAACCATCTCATCCTCTCTTGTCCCCTTCTCCTCCTGCCTTTAATCTTTCCCAGCATCAGAGTCTTTTCCAAGGAGTCAGTTCTTCAAATCAGGTGGCCAAAGTATTGGAGTTTCAGCTTCAGCATCAGCCCTTCCAATGAATATTCAGGACTAATTTCCTTTAGAATGGGCTGGTTGGATCTCCTTGAAGTCCAAGGGATTCTCAAGAGTCTTCTCCAACACCACAGTTCAAAAACATCAATTCTTCAACACTCAGCTTCCTTTATGGTCCAACTCTCACATCCATACATGACTACTGGAAAAACCATAGCTTTAACTAGACGGACCTTTGTTGGCAAAGTAACATCTCTGCTTTTTAATATGCTGTCTAGGTTGGTCATTGCTTTTCTTCCAAGGAGTAAGTGTCTTTTAATTTCATGGCTGCAGTCACCATCTGCAGTGATTCTGGAGCTCCCCAAAAATGCTCATCCCTGGGTATGTTACAACATGAATATGTTTCAGCATAAAACAAAAATTTCCTTTAATACAGGCTTTGCTGTACTATTGCATGAATAATCTTGAGAATCTAAGATAGAGAAGGAGAGGGAAAAAGGGAAAGTTGGAGACAGGGGGCAGGGGAGGGGAGGAAGTAGAGAGAGAGACAGAGAGGAAAAATGCATTTGCAGAGCTTACTGTTCTCGGTTCCACTGCTTAAGTAGCTTTGGTCTGGGAAGATGAGGCAATAAATTCCCTTGGGGTAGAAACTATCCAATCAAGAATATTTTTCTTAAGAGCCTTGCAATCAATTATATATTCTGCAAACGCAGGGGTACAGATCATCTCAACACTCCTCTTGACTCTGATTCAAATCAAGTACTTCTTGCAAATATATCCTGTTTTATATCATCCCATTTCTTTTTTTCTTTAAATCAACCCTCTCTCCTTGGTTGATGCTATTCATTCTTATGAATTTATGTACTACCTATATGTCCCCAATTCTGGAACTTATACATTGAGCTCTGACTTACACATATATCCAAATATATACTTTATTTATAAAAGAAGACCTTCATTATACCCTTTGCTTCGTATAAGGTCAAAGCATATGGAACTATCACTACTTAGAAAACTCTGGCCAGAGAACAAGGAAGGTCCATTTTTATTGAGAGTTTGTTATGGGAAATTGCATGAACAGAGGGCATTTAGTCTAAATATTCCCTACTAGTAAAAGTTTTGCTTACATTTGTCTAGATTCAGGCCAGGAAATAATGGTGCCCTAGAATGAAGAAAGCTGATCGCCGAAGAATCGATGCTTTTGAATGGTGGTGCTGGAGAAGACTCTTGAGAGTCCCTTATACTGCAAGGAGATCGAACCAGTCCATTCTAAAGGAGATCAATCCTGGATGTTCATTGGAGGGACTGATGCTAAAGCTGAAGCTGCAATACTTTGGCCACTTCATGCGACGAGTTGACTCACTGGAAAAGACTCTGATGCTGGGAAAGGTTGGGGGCGGGAGGAGAAGGGGACAACGGAGAATGAGATGGTTGGATGGCATCACCGACTCTGTGGACATGAGTTTGAGTGCACTCCGGGAGTTGGTGATGAACAGGGAGGCCTGGCGTGCTGTGATTCATGGGGTCACGGAGAGTCGGACACGACTGAGCGACTGAACTGAACTGAACTGAACTGAGAATGACCTTATGCTGGCTCCATACAGTTGACTCTTGCTGAATTGCATTGTGACATTATGCAACTTTCAGCACTGACAGGCATCCAGTCCCAGGAAAATGGCCCTTTACCGACCATGGGATGTTGTTGAGGATGGTGTCTGTCACACTGCTCTTTCCTTTTAACATACATCAACCAAGAGATACTTCTTGTTCTTCACATTTAAAAAGTTGATGTTTTACCAAGAAACTGGTTGATTTTGCCTTATTGAAACTATGATTTTACGATTGGTCCTCTCTCCCTATTGATAGCACAAAGTCAAATTTATAGCTCATGAGTAGCATCTAATATGATAAAATCATAGATTTCCCATGTTAAAAAAATTATTTCCCTGCTAACTTTTCACATCGGTCTGACTCTCTAATTTGTAGATTGTATCCTTTTGCATCTTATGATTTTCTAAGTTGCCTCAAGTACTTGGTAAAATAATAAACTAAACACTCACATGTGATAGGCAGTACTTGTAACACAGCATTTTACATTCTTATGTGTGTCTCAGTATTGGACTGTGATCCTGTTAAGACAAGGGGTTTATTTTACATCTCCAGTGTCTGGGATAGCGTGTGAATCTTTCTCATTAGCATTGGTATCTATTGATCCCTAGGTCTGTGCCAGGCATGGAGCTAACAGCTTGCCCTTCTAGAGTTTATTTAATCTTTAATAGGGTTTGACCTCTAGAGAAATTAAAAGACGCTTACTCCTTGGAAGGAAAGTTATGACTAACCTTGATAGTATATTAAAAAGCAGAGACATTACTTTGCCAACCAAGGTCCGTCTAGTCAAGGCAATGGTTTTTCCCGTGGTCATGTATGGATATGAGAGTTGGACTGTGAAGAAAGCTGATGGCCGAAGAATCGATGCTTTTGAACTGTGGTGTTGGAGAAGACTCTTGAGAGTCCCTTATACTTCAAGGAGATCCAATCAGTCCATTCTAAAGGAGATCAATCCTGGATGTTCATTGGAGGGACTGATGCTAAAGCTGAAACTGCAATACTTTGGCCACCTCATGCGACGGGTTGACTCACTGGAAAAGACTCTGATGTTGAGAAAGGTTGGGGGCGGGATAAGGGGACGATGGAGAATGAGATGGCTGGATGGCATCACCGACTCTGTGGACATGAGTTTGAGTGTACTCCGGGAGTTGGTGATGGACAGGGAGGCCTGGCGTGCTGTGATTCATGGGGTCGCGGAGAGTCGGACACGACTGAGCGACTGAACTGAACTGAACTGAACTGACCTCTAGAGGGAGCTCCAGGCCTCTCTGACTCATGATCTCCTCTCCCTCCAAATGCCTTAAGGAATGCAGATACAGACCGGGATTACTAACTCACTGTTATGATCTCTCCAACTTTATCTGTCTCCTCTCTTTCTTCATTCACTCTTCTATCTTTTAGGAATCTTTTCCCACAAAATGTCTGTTGGTAGTAGCATGTCTCTGACTCCGGAAATGTGACGTGGAATAACTTAGACAGTTAGCCATGATCACTTCATGGCAAATAGATGGGGAAAAAGTAGAAACAGTGACAGATTTTATTTTCTTGGGCTCCAAAATCACTGTGGACAGTGACTGTAGCCACAATAGTAAACGATGCTTACTCCTTGGAAGAAAAGCTATGACAAACCTAGACAGCATATTAAAAAGCAGAGATATCACTTTGCTGACAAAGGTCCATATAGTCAAAGCTACGGTTTTTCCAGCAGTCATGTATGGATGTGAGAGTTGGACCATAAAGAAGGCTGAGGGCCAAAGAATTTATGATTTCGAACTGTGGTGCTGGAGAAGACTCTTGAGAGTCCCTTGGACAGCAAGGAGATCAAACCAGTCAATCCTAAAGGAGATCAACCCTGGTTATTCACTGGAAGGACTGTTGCTGAAACACCAATACTGTGGTCACCTAATGAGAAGAGCCGACTTATTGGAAAAGACCCTGATGCTAGGAAAGATCGAAGGCAGGAGGAGAAAGGGATGATAGAGGATGAGAAATGGCATCCCCGACTCAATGGACAGGAGTCTGAGCAAACTGTGGGAGATGGTGAAGGGCAGGGAAAACTGGGTGCTGCAGTCCGTGGGGTCACAAAGAGTTGGAAACAACCTAGTGACTGAACAAGCCATGATCAGCAGGAAAGGAGAGGAGATGTCCTGACTGAAGCACTGAGTTACTATGGCAACAGGAGCTTACCACTCCAAACTTTCCTCCCCTTTCCCAGTGTTGGAGCTGAAGTTCTCAGTGTAAAATAAGCTCTTCCCATCACAGCGCAGTGGGGAGTGTGAACACATGTGATGCTATGGAGTTCTGGGTGTGCGCCAACAACTCAGAGTGTGAAATCAGTCTGGAGGAGAAAGAGCCTGTGTTCTTTATACATTTCTCATTTTCCCTCACTTAGTACTTTCTAAATTTTTCAAGGGATAATTTTAGGGGGAAAAATGAGGTGATAATCAGGAAATTGGTGTGTTTTGCCAAATTGCAATGTTATTTCTAAAGGCTAGAACCTAAGCCTACCTTTAGCTTTATAGATCTACTAAACTCTTCAAGGGAATATTCAGTTACCCATGGAATTTTCCTTTCCAGGAATTTTTATAACCCTTTACAAACTGTTATAAATCAAAATAGAAGATCCCCTGGAATCATGTTCCTTTGAAGAACCTGAAAATACAGACACAGGCTTTGTAGTCTGAGTAACAAGTAAAATGACACTTCCCTAGGAAGAAGGAAATATGAGTGCACAGAGATGTAATTCTGGGGTCTCTCTCTGATACACCAGGAGTACCAATTTTTAAATGATGACTGACCTCAAGTAGTGCAGAATTTTTACCAGGACATTTCTGAAATACCGGAAGGCTATCATGCACAATGTGTATAAAAGGAATCTCAGACTGAACCAAAGTGTGCTTCTAAGTTAAAACTGCTCCTTCCCTGTAGGCCCAAAACTGAGTCCTCAGATACTGTAGGAGCAGAGCAAGTCCTCAGATATTGTAGGACCATAAAGCAGCTGTTCACTTTTCATGCAATATAAGAGACAGGAGACACTGGATTCTTATGAAAAATTAGAATTGGGGCAGTAAAGAGTACTTGGAGGAACGTTACTTCCATAAGAACTCAGGTGACACAAGTTCCTTTCATTCTCTTATTGAGGAGCAAATATCGACTGGGCTTTTCTGACTTTAAGAATATCTCCCCCTGTCCATGCCAAGATCCTTTTCCATGGATTTGACATCCACTTTCCCAGAGGGCTCCATCTGTCATGTATCCAAACCACAGGAGATCAATCAATTTCAACCAGTTACAAGTTTTGACCCTGCCCCATCTCAATCACCCTACACACCGCCCCCACCCCCCACCTGCCCTGACTGTGTGCACTCTTAGAGGGGAGACAAGGAGGATGGTACCTCATGTGAGACTTCACATCCAGCAGCTCCAAGGCAGTGACCCGCGGCTCGCCGGCCAGGTTTTGCAAGATCTTCAGCCTGGGCCCGCAGTGCTTGTAGAACTCTGTGCAGATGTTCAGCAGAGACTCCCGGGGCCGCCTGAACTCCTCCCGAGCGATCCGTTCATCCAGTTCCTCCCTGGGAAGGCCCTGCCCTTCCTCCAGTAAGTGCAGGTTTTCTCTGGGGAAATTATAAAACTTATTAAAAATTATGGCAATAAAAATTATTAACTGGGGGTCTGGAAAGGTGTGTGTGGTGACCAGCTGTGAAAGAAGGGTATCATGTTGAAGAAAAACATGATGTGGTCCCCGAACTTTTTGGCACCAGGATCCGGTTTCATGGAAGGCAATTTTCCACAGACAGGGTGGGAAAGGAATGGTTTGGGTATGATTCAGGCACACTGCATTTATTGTGCACTTTATTTCTATTATTATTACATCAGCTTCACCTCAGATCATCAGGCATTAGATCCCAGGGTTGGGGACCCCTGCCGTATATTATATCCAAGTTAATGAAGCAGCAGGGCAGGACCAAGGAGAAACTCATTGAAAAAATAAAGAAAGTCCATCATCCTAGACGAGATTATCACCCCAAACTGTAGTGACTTTACTTTAGTCACTTTCTGAGGATTTATGCATAATTAGAATGCCATGCATGAATGAAATGAAACCTGATGGAACCATAACCCAGCTCACAAGGCAAATCATCACAGGATGATAGAATTATTAAATAGTACAAGAGTTGTCTTCCTAGAGGGCTGGGATGGAGTGAGAGGTGGGAAGTAGGCTCAACAGGGAGGGGACACATGTATACCTATAGCTGATTCATGTTAATCTATGGCAGAAACCAACACAATAATTAATATTCTCCAATTGAAATAAATAAATTTTAAAAATAAAATAAAAAATAAATTAAAAAAAGAAAAAAATATATAGGTGTTTCTACCCCCCAAAGTACATTTTAATTCATGATTTTAAAAAATGTATTACTTAATGTGGCTCATGGTTAAAAAAGTTTAAAACTCACTACCCTCAAGTGTTGTGAGGCTTTCCTTGATTTAATTGGGCAATCTAGAATGAAGGATATGCTTTAATGGGTTGTGAATTTTACTTTTATCATGTAGGAAAAGATTTTTAAAAGGCATAATAACTATTATGCAAATAAGAAAGAACTTCCCTCTCGAAAGAAGTGTGAACAAAGGCAATGTCCTGGAGAAGCCAGAGGCCATTGGGGAAGACAGTCAAATAATGAGTAATTGCCCAATGGGATCTAGCCATTACATGATTGCTTATAATTGCAAACTATTGGAAACAGCTTAAATAGCCCATAAATAGAGGCTTGATTAACAAATTAGAGTGTATATTTATAATCAAACATATCCAACCATTACACGGGAAGGTAAGTCTCTACATTTACTGGCCTTGAAAGATGGGTGTGACATAGTGTTGAATAAAAAAAGGCAGGTTTCAAAAACAGTACAGTAGAAGACAATCTATTCACATATAATTATGTGATTGTGTATGTTTGTGTAAAAATAAATAATTGGTAGATGCTTTCCAAAATATTAAAGGTGTTCATCTTTTTTTAAAAAACGTTAGGTTGTCTTTCTGTACCTGATGAAGTGCAGTTTGGCGCCTTGTTCCTGGTACCTGAGAGTCAGAAAAACAGTCTGAGTCACTATCAGAGCAAGAACAGGGGCCCTCTGTGGTGGGTCCTCTTAAAGACTTTTCCTCACGAGAAGCCTTTGAAGCTACACGTTTTGGTAAGCTCACCATAACACATGTACTAATTCTAAAGTGTAAAATCTTGATCTGTCATTCAGATACTGCAATAATAGCTGCCAGGAAAGCTGTTCCATTGCCAGATAATTTGTAGAAAGACAAATATTGTAAAAACACAACCAAACTCACAGAATGTGGCCTCATGAGGGAAATTTTTGAACTTTAAAGGTAAGGTGAATCTACTTACAATTTTAATGTCTTAGGGGACCAGAGGGAAAATTATGGCTGACTTCCTTTCAGTTCTAGAGACTTCTCCTTTCATGAGTGATTGGCAATAGGACCTCTTTCTCTGTGTACCTTTCATTTAGCCTAGTTGAACATAGCTCAGTATGCTTAGAGAAACCCCTGTGCTTAGTCACTCAGTCGTGTCTGACTCTTTGCAACCCCGTGGACTATAGCCTGCCAGGCTCCTCTGTCCATGGGGATTCTCCAGGCAAGGATACTGGAGTGGGTTGCCATGCCCTTCTCCAGGGAGAGAAACCCCTAAGCATCACTTAAACTCATTACTCAAAACCTAAAGAATCATTTTTAGTTAATGTGAGATACTGAGATCTGAGTCAACACTAGTTTGAAATCTATTTCATTTTTAACATAAATATATGATGAGCAGGGAATTTACATAAATAATGATACACACTTTCAAATGTGCTTCAGAGAGACTAGAAAATTATTTTGTCTTTCCTTATGATTATTGTGCTAACTAGTCCACACTGGGAAAAGAGAACTTTCTCTCAAGCTGATTTTAGATTTGCGCTGTCTTAAATTCCTCCTGGAGGAAGAAGCTAATTGAACATTTCTTTCTGTCTCAGGGTATTTAGAGGTTAACCTACACAGAATGAAGTAGGTAAAATATTAACAGCCAGTATCTTGAGTTACACTAAAACAAGGAAGATGATTAAGTCAACAACCATGAAAGCATCATGTAGGGATCTAAGTCAAAGTTTGGATGAAATGTCTGCAGAAACTCTGGCCACATGAAAGAAAGTTGACTCTGCACAACTGCCCTGGAATGGGAAGCCACCTCTTGATTATTATTGTTTCATCTGTATCCAACAAAAAGGCAAATGAAACAACAGTGGAATAGTTCAAAGACCACCCAGGAGGCAGAGAACCTCTTGCATGTTCACACAGACAAAGGAACGCCATTTTTTAAAGATGTCTTATTTCTCTTCATTTATGAAGGTGACACTTTTTAAAAATGGCCTCAGTATTTTCATGTAACTCTAAACTCTCACCTTCTTTTCTTTTCTTTGGAGAATTTCACCCTCAGTATTGACTAGTTTCAGGATTCTTTTCATTCCCAATGGCTGAAATTCAGGTTGTATGAAATTGAGAGACCACAGAAGCATGAGGCCAGGGAATTACCTGGTATTCACCCCAGAGGACATGGTGTGGTTGGCTGTGGTGGCCCCTTTATGACCTTGGTCACACCTGCTCATCTGGGGGGCCGTCATGGGCCTGCAACAATGACAGTAACAAAACAACACAAGTGGAGACACTTATGAAATCCTCAAGTTATTGCAGCTCATACAAGTTTTAAGTCAGTTTTCGAGTCTTATAAAGACTTTGGGCTTTTCTGTCACACTCCGGTGCTGTCTTTGTTCTGGGAGGCACTTAAAAGGGAATACCGATTCCCAAAGGTCTATCAGTGAGATTTAAGGTCTTTTGTTTCTTGGTCCTGAGTAATGAACTAGGACTCCAAACCAGACATTTATGAAATCAGACTTCTAAGTCTGTTTTGATGAAGTGAAAGTTAAGAATTCATTTTTCAAATCTACAGGTACCAGGAAGTTAGCCATTCTAGACAGTAAGAAAAAAAAGAGGATGCACGTATCATTTAGGCCACCTACTCCATAATCAACCACTTGATTTTTCTGCAAAACTATTAGAGAAGGAAAGAACCTTTCTAGTGAAAATTATACCTAAGACTACCCAGGGACATGAGTAAATGAATATCTATTTAAGTCAGTAATTTTGATGCTAGAAATAGATAAGAATAGTATTAGTAACACTCTTCTGAGTATTAGGTTAACTGCATTTGTGTCATTTGTGACATGGAAGGGAAGATAAGGCTTTTAAAAGCAATTGCTTATATAAACTCTTTAAGGTTTGCTTTTATTATGCTCAATTTCTATATGCTGGTTGTGGTTGGTGACTGAACCTTTAATGGTAACACCAGACTGTCTCTTTCTGTGCCTTTGCTATAGTGGGCAGAATTTAAAGCTGGCCCCAAGACCTTCCTCCTGCCCTGGTGTTACTCTCATGATTATGGTACATTATATGGCCAGAGGGGGATGATCTGCATAGGCCTAATCTTACAGTGCGTGCTTAGTTGTGTCCAACTCTATAATCCCATGGACTGTAGCCCGCCAGGCTCCTCTGTCCATGGGATCCTCCAAGCAAAAATACTGGTGTGGGTTGCCATGTTCTCCTCCAAGGGATCTTCCTAATCCAGGAATTGAACCTGTGTTTCCTGTGTCTCCAGCATGGCAGGCAGATTTGTTACACTGAGTCACATGCCAGTATTTAAAAGGCAGAAAGTTTTCTCTTGCTAGGGGCAGAGAGATTTGAAGCCTAAGATGGACTCAAGGGCACCATTGTCGGCTGGAGGATTGGAGATTCTGGGTGAGAAGGGAAATCGGTGTCTTCTAAGCAGAGAGTGGCCCCTGGCTGAGGTCAGAAAGGAAAAGGGACCTCCAACCCAGAGCTGTCTGGTGCTGGATTCTGCCAAAAACCTTAATTAGTTTAGAAATGGACTTTTCCCCAGAACCTTTCGATAAGAGGCCAGACTAACTGACATCTTGATTTTGGCCTTGGGAGACCCTGAGCAGAATAATCAGCTGAGCTTGCCCCAGGTTTCTGACCTACAGAATCATGCCATGTGATATTATCTGTCTTACGCCTCTGAGTTCGTGGTAACGTGTTCTGCAACAATGGAAACCTAACAATGATACACTTGTAATACACTTGTTTATGTGTTACTATCTATAGAACTGTTGTTTTTACATGAGCTACATAAATTAAGACTGTGAAAGTGAAATGGTATTCTTCTTATTAAATATTTGTTTTCTGTAAAAACAATGAAGCCAGTTTAGTTGTGAATAATTATAACCAACCAGTGAGGCTAGTCTTCCACTCCATCAAGAGAATATTAAGTACACTGGAATATTTAAGACCATGGGATTTTAAATATCAGAACTCCATCCATAATTCTTTGTGGAATTTTGGTGAAGTCAATTTTGGATAAGTTAATTGACTTATCCTTATAAAAAGGAATAGAAAGCATCATTGGGTATTATGCAGAGCAAGAATCAAGTGGCACTTGGGGAAATTGACTGCTCTTTCCTCTAGTCTCAGAAAGGCACTCATGACATAACCCAGGTGGGTGCAGAAGGAAGAGTGTAAGTCGTGTATGCCTCCTTGGGATGTTCTTTCTCCTTGGACTTTCAGAAAACCATCATCAAAGCACTGGGGACCGTTTCTCATGGGATGAGGCAATTTGTCATGGGTCCCTGTTTCATAGCTTCCCATTTCCTCCATTTAGATGCATGTGGGCATTTCAACAGATAGTCTACCCAAGACTTTGGGCTGCGTTCTTCTCTAGAAGGCAATGTAGTGCAAGATTGGGAAGTAAATATAGATTGAACTTAATGAATGACAACCTCATGCTCCCTCTCACTTGCTGCTGCATGCTGGACTGAGAGCTTTCAGTGAGTCCCCCCACTGATTGAGCAAGATGGGAGTAAATCACAGAATTGTAGGCTAATGATATGGTCAAATGGGATGGAAGAACAAAGACACCAATGCAGAAAGAAGGCTTCCCCACCTCCACCCCTGGGGAGGAAAACCTCCTTCCAGCTAATTGTAGATGAAAATGGAAAAGGGAAACCAGTCACTACGTAGTTTTCTGCATCTACCATTCCCACTCACCTTATCTTTTGTACACAGACATCCCTCCTCCCCTACTACCCCAAACGCCACCCAGGCCTCATCAGCCCAGCCCTTCCCTGGGCCCAGGGTCACCCACTTCTGTTTCTGCACCCAAGAATCTTATGACAGGACTAAATTCTTGGAACTCTGCTTAGGGTGAACCCTGGTGTCAACTGACCTTTCCATTCCCAAATCCCTCAGTCCCCTCTCTCAGCACTAATGAGTCTTGGCCAATGGAGAATCTACCAATTGAAGCATTAGAATAAAATTCTGTAGTTTATGTCTGTTATGTAGCTTCTGACATTACAGGAAGAAAACCCCAACTCTTTACAAATAGGAAAATAATATAAACGCTTAGCTGAAAGTGGTGACATTTCATGTCTCATAAAATAAGAGCTAATAAAAATGTGGATCACATTTTCACATTCACTAAATTAGCCCTTTTACGAAAGATTTGTTTACTACTGGGCTAAAAATGCCAGAGAAGCTCAGCAAGCTATGTGCAAATGTGTGTTTAGCAATAACAATACTACTACTAATTATTATTATCATTATTATTCAGAGTACTTAGCACTATTTATCCAAACAACTCAGGGAATGTTTTCAGTTTTAGCCATGAAGGGCTGAGTTTGGGTACACGCTCAGTCGCTAAGTTGTGTCTGACTCTCTGCGACCCCGTGGACTGTAGCCCGCCAGGCTCCTCTTTCCAAGGAATTTCCCAGGCAAGAATACTGGAGTGGGTTGCCGTTTCCTCCTCCAGGGGATCTTCCCAACCCAGGGATCAAACCCGAGTCTCCTGTTTGGCAGGCAGATTCTTTACCACTGAGCCACCTGGGAAACTCCCAAGTTTGGGTAAAAACTGGGTTTTAGAGATTTTAGCCATCACTTTTTTTTTCTTCTTCTTTGTGGTGGATACACATTGTTTATGGCTGTGGACATTTCTGCCGATGGGATTACCTGGTGAGGACCTCCACGCTGTACAAAAGCGCCTGCAGGGAGGTTGCAAGAGCAGCCATGGCGGCGATCTCCTCTCGGGCAGCAGGCACCGTCTCCACCTGTGATGTTTGCCTCTTCAGCTTTTGTAGGTAACATGGCACTAAAGCTTCCAAGACCATCAGCATCTGAAGACTTCAATCAACAGAAAGAAAACCAAATCACGTTTTACATTCTATTTAATATTTTGGAGCATGGAGAAATGAGACGCCTCTAGAGAGATGAAAAAAATCTGAGTCCCCTTCCCACTCCACCCATGTCAAGAGTAATTAAAGCTGCTGGAAATACTGACTAACACGAATTAATGAATTAATTAATCACCCAATGGGTTTCCCAGGTGGCACTAGTGGTAAAGAATCCTCCTGCCAATGCAGGAGACATAAGAGACACAGGTTCAATCCCTGAGTTGGGAAGATCCCCTGGAGTAGGAAATGGCAACCCACTCCACCATTTCACCTGGACAGTTCCATGGACAGAGGAGCCTGGTGGGCTACAGTCCAAGGGATATAAGAGTTAACATATATACAACTGGTTGACAGCATAATATTGAGTTGGTCAAAAAGTTCATTTGGGCTTGTCTGTAAACTCTTCCTTTTTGGCCAACCCGATAGAATAGTAATAGGTGGAATTATTCAGTCGATGTAGAGAGATGAACCTCACAAAATCATCAACAAAGCTTTCATTCAGTAATTTGCCAAGAGTGATTTTCTAGCTGGAACAAATTTGAGACAAGATTAAACTCTTCTTTAGGAGGCTGGCTTCCTAAAGCTTAAGCATTTTTACTGCAGGAATCAGGTCTGAAATGGTCATTGTGATGCAGGTCTGAAAAATGCCTGCTTACTAGAATGAATCGTTATAAAGCTCAGCTATATTTTTCTATTAAGAGACAAGTTAAATATAAGCATACAGAAATGTTGAAGATGACAATAAGAGCAAACACCAAAAGAATTCTGATGTAACTATAATGTTAGACAAAACAGACTTCAAGGCAAACAGCATTCCTACAGTTAAAGATGGAAATTTCACAGCTATAAAAAGACATATTACCAGATGTCAGGCTTATGATTAAGCTTATTGTAAGTAAGATCAATATAATATTGGTTCAAGGACAGACAAATAGATACATGAAATAGAATAAGGAATACAAAACAAATCTGCAGATATTTGATGTTTAACAAAAATGACACTGCAATATGATGGGGAAAGTCTAGTCTTTTCTATAATGGTGCTGGGTCTGTTGCCTATTAGATATTTCTACAGAAAAAATAAACTTTGACCCTTACTTTACACCATACCAAAATTAATTCCAGGTAACTTATTAACCTAAATGTAAATGTAAAGACAATAAAGCACCTGGCCTGTAAGAGGACACATTTGTAACCTTGGGTTAGCCAAGATTTCATAAGAGGACACAGAAAAACTAAAAAATAGGAAAAAGGTGATACATTGAACTATATTAAAATGAAGAGCTCTGTTAATCAAAAGACAAATTTAGGGAAGTAAAATTATAAGTCACAGAGTAAAAGATATCCTTTGAAATATATGTTGCCAGTAATGTGTTCGAAAGGCTAAATAACCAGTCAAGAAAGCCTACTGGGACTTCCCTGGCAGTCCAGCACTGCCAAACGGCAAGAGTTTGATCCCTGGTCAGGGAACTAAGATCCCACATGCCACAGGGTTGGGCCAAAAAAAATAAAAGAAGAAAGGAAAGCCTACTGTATGCCTTTCTTTCCAACACCATGTTCAGTGATATCATTCTGGTATTTTGTATTTAGCAATTACTACATATTGGCTAACTGGCAAAGCTACAGAGATCTAGTCACTAAATGTTCACCAGCACACCACTCTATACAAGCTAACGAGTACTTTATCAGACTCTGAAAAATTCTACATATCAAATAAAAATTATTGACTATCTCATTGAGAAATTAAAAGGAAGAGGTTTCCTAATGTTACATAATTGAGGACGAGGAAGAGGAAAGGCCAAAGAGTTGTTTAAGTCAGAATAATGGAACATTTCAAAAAAATGCAACTTAATTATTTTTAAGCATGTATATTAAAAGGGAACTATCCATAATTCATTTGAATTATTATCTCTGCCTTTAGAAGACCTATTTTAATAGAGAGATGAGACTGATTTTCACTTCACGTATCATTTATACACATAAATCAGAGGCAACATCCTAGAATTGGAATAACACTCTCCATGTGGGGCCTCTGGGCTCCCTGCTCTTGGGAAATGATAGGTATGATTTATCTTCCTGCTCTTTGTGTGACAGAAGTTCTTGTTCTTCGCTGAAAGCAGTTTTCTTAAATAGATTAACTATTGAGAAATTAATAGCAAATCAAATTTCAATTACACGTGAGGATAATATTTCCTAAACATCTTAGCTGCTGCATAAATTCTGAATTAGGGGATTTCAAATTTTTCATAACCTCTGCTATGACAACTTTCCTACAAATGGACTTGCCAGAACGTTACAGGCTAATATTAACAAACATAACCTTTTTATTCACTCAGCTTTATTTCCCTTGCCATATTTACTTATTACAAGGCACAGAGTAAAAGCCTGCAGTTACCTTCTGAATGATTCAGGAGCATATGCCACCACTGTAACACAGAGCTTAATGGCTTCACTTATAGAGAAAGTCAGGTCTTCGTTTCCATAGCAGAAATCTAAAGGGACAGAAGGTCAAGGCACACAATCAGAGTGGATTCTGTCAGGGATAAAGAGGAGCTATCACTCCTAACATTTTCTTTCTAGTGATATTTTGTAGGTATTTCTTTATTAGACTTTATTCCTAAACTGTGAACACGCAATTTCCTCATTTTAAGGGACTAAAAATTTTATTCTATTTTTGAATAATCATATGAAAAATAAAAGTGGTTTTTTTGGTAATTAAAAATCTCTCATCGAATAGAACAGCAGGCTTCCCTGTCCATCACCAACTCCAGGAGGTTGCTCAAACTCATGTCCATAGAGTTGGTGATGCCATCCAACCATCTCATCCTCTGTCGTCCCCTTCTCCTCCTGCCCTCAATCTTTCCCAGCATCAGGGTCTTTTCAAATGAGTCAGTTCTTTGCATCAGGTGACCAAAGTATTGGAGTTTCAGCTTCCGCATCAGTCCTTCCAATGAATATTCAGGATTGATTTCCTTTAGGATGGACTGCTTGGATCTCCTTGCAATCCAGGAGACTCTCAAGAGTCTTTTCCAACACCACAGTCCTAAAGCATCAATTCCTTGTGCTCAGCCTTCTTTATGGTCCAACTCTCACATTCATACATGACTACTTGAAAAATTATAGCTTTGACTATATGGACCTTTGTTGGCAAAGTAATGTCTGTGCTTTTTAATACATTGTCTAGGTTTGTCATAGCTTTCCTTCCAAGGAGCATGAGTCTTTTAATTTCATGGCTGCAATCACCATCTGTAGTGATTCTGGAGTCCAAGAAGATAAACTCTGTCACTGTTTTCACGTTTTCCCCTTCTATTTGCCATGGAGTGATGGGACTGGATGCCATGTTAAGTTTTTTTAATGTTGAGTTTCAAGTCAGTTTTTTCACTATCCTCTTTCACCTTCATCAAGAGGCTCTTTAGTTCTTAATTTTCTCCCATATGCCATCTGCACATCTGAAGATGTTGGTATTTCTCCCAGTTTTCATGGTAGAGAATCCTTAACACTTTGAGAATTACAAGAAATTTAAGAAACAGGGGATAGGAAAATGTATTCATTTAACTTATACTAAGCAGGAAAATGTATTCATTTAACTTATACTAAGCAGGAAAATGTATTCATTTAACTTATACTAAGCCCCACTTATGCTGCTGTTTTGATTTAGTTCAAAATATTCAGTATAAAGTCACTAAAAATATTACAAAGACAAAAAGAATGTCAAGGAAAATTTTGCTTTTACCCAATGACTTCAGAGGCTTCTCAGCTTTGACCAGCTCTAATATGTCCAGGATGTCAGTGGTCTCTCCCTCCAGGGACTGCAGCAAGTCAAATAGGCACTGAGCTGACACACCTTTGCTGGATCCAGTACTGGCAGCATCCTGTGTAAAGAAAAGTCATGGGCCATCACTGAAAAGTCTACAAATAACAAATGCTGGAGAGGGTGTGGAGAAAAGGGAACCCTTATACATTATCGGTGGGAATGTAAGTTGGTGCAGCCACTATGGAAGACAGTATGGAAGTTCCCTAGGAAACTAAAAACAGGACTACTATATGACCCAGCAAGCCCAGTCCTGGGCATATATCCAGAGAAAACTCTAATTCAAAAAGACACATGCACCCATATGTTCATAGCATCACTATTCACAGTGGCTTAACTGTCCACTGATAAGCAATATTCTGTGATAAACCATAATGGAAAAGAATATAAAAAGAATGCATATTTATGTAAAACTGAATCACTCTGCTGTACAGCAGAAATTAACACAACATTGTAAATCAGCTATACTTCAATTTAAAGAAGAGCTATTTTAGTTTATTAATTCCTACCTCATTGGAGAAGGAAATGGCAACCCACTCCAGTGCTCTTGCCTGGAGAATCCCAGGGACGGGGGAGCCTGGTGGGCTTCTGTCTATGGGGTCACACAGAGTCGGACACGACTGAAGTGACTTAGCAGCAGCAGCAGCAGCAGTATTAATATGGTTTGATCAGGAATTCAAGTTTCAAAACACTGCCACTGATAACAATTATCTAGGTGGTATTCAGTTTACATAATTCTGCATCCAACCATGCTACTGTATCATGTTGGAATGGAATGCCTGATTTTAAAGGGTCTATTAAATGTTTGTTGTTCAGTTACTCAGTCATGTCTGACTCTTTGCGCCCCATAGACTGCAGCACTCCAGCCCTCCCTGTCCTTCACCAACTCCAGGAGTTTACTCAAACTCATGTCCATTGAGTCAGTGATGTCATCCAACCATCTCATCCTCTGTCATCCCCTTTACCTCCTGACTTCAATCTTTCCCAGCATCAGAGCCTTTTCAAATGAGTCAGTTCTTTGAATCATGTGGCCAAAGTATTGGACTTTCAGCTTCAGCATCAATCCTTCCAATGAACATTCAGGGTTGATTTCCTTTAGGATGGACTGGTTTGATCTCCTTGCAGTCCAAGGGACTCTCAAGAGTCTTCTCCAACACCACAGTTCAAAAGCATCAAAAGGAAAAGCTAATCCAGTACAAAAGAAATCTTTGTGGAAACTCTTGAAAATACAGACATGTGAACTGCCAGAACAATTTATGCCAGTGTTTCCTCTGGTCTTTGACAGTAGGACTCAGCATTCCCCCCCAGATTTCCATAATGGAATCAAATATGTTTGAGAAACAGAAGCTTATTTAGAAAACCCTAGGAATTTTGTGGTTCCTATTTGATAATCTATTGAAATACCTCCAGAGTAGATACTTGCCATCTTTGTAAAATGGCTTTGATTCATTCATTAAAAACAACAAATCCTTGTTAAATTCCTACTGTGTGTCAGGCACTTAGGTTATAGCAAAACAGAAACAAAAGCAAAAAACCATACAAACAAAACAACAACTAAAATCAAGCAAAGGCAAACAAAAGTCAGATCAAGATCTCACTTTAATGGAGCTCAAATTATACTGTGGGGTGTGGCAGAGATACATATTAGTGAAACAAATACATGTATTATCTGTGATACGGTGTAAATACTCTGCATAAAAATAAAACAGGGTAAGTGCTGGACAGTGATAGAAATGAGAATCAGGAACTCTTCCTTTTTTTTTTTTTTAAACTTTTTTGTTGGAGTATAGCTGATTAGCAATGCTGTGATAGTTTTAGGTGGATAGCACAAGGGACTCAGCCATACATTTTCACATATCCGTTCTCCCCTCAAGCTTCCCTCCCATCGCGGCTGCCATATAACACTGAGCAGAGTTCCTTGTGCTATACAGTAGGACCTTGTTGGTTATCCATTTTTAATGTAGCAGTGTGTACGCATCCATCCTAAACTCCATAACCATCCCTTCCCCCCAGGAAACCATAAGTTTGAGAATCTCTTCCTTTTATCATTTTCTATTTTCCACTCTTTTAAAAAAACTAGAGAATTGGTCTATTTACATCCTAGGGGCTGAAATGAGGCTTGAAGAGAAATGCTGAAGAAAGACAAATTTCTTATTGAAAGAGAAATGATTTAGGGTATTTGCATTCCATAGGTTGAAGAAGAAAGCCGAGAGCCTGATAACAGAAATGGACAATGACCAGACCACACATTAAAACAGAACTCTGATCCAAAACCTGTAATAACCAGCCCAGGAATCCACTGCTATAGTGAGTTCTGAATAAACAAACTTGGTTTTTCTCATTGGGTTGGTCCTTTATTTATTTCCACTGAGTTTACTCACAGGAAACTCCAGGAGAGGGGCCACACTTGCAAACAGCTGGAGCACGAAGGGCTTGCGGTGCAAAATGTAGAACTGGTGGCACGCAAACTCAATGGCTTGACGCAACTGAGGATTGCTTTCATAGTCAGAGTACACCTGTGGGAAAATACCACATATTCAGAAAATGCCTTAACAGCTTACTAGAGTTGTGTTTGCTTTACAAGCTCATAGCCATGGGAAGCATGGAGGGAAATGACTAATTTCATAAATTGATAGAGGGGAGTGTAAAGTATATACCTTTTTGAAAGAAATCTAGAAATATACATAAAAATGCAAAAAAATAAAATACACTTTTTCCCCAGGAAGTTTATGACTAGTAATTTGTCGTAAGAAAACAATTAAATATACAAAGATGTTTATACAGAAATGCCTGCTGCAAGGCATTAAGGCATTAAAATAGTAGAAAATTTGAAACAACCTAAATTATTCATAAATTGGGATTACATGAATTATTTATATGCATACAACAGAGTACTATGCAACTATTTTTTAAAAGATGCTGCTGCTGCTGCTGCTGCTAAGTCACTTCAGTCGTGTCCGACTCTGTGTGACCCCATAGACAGAAGCCCACCAGGCTCCTCCATCCATGGGATTTTCTAGGCAAGAGTACTGGAGTGGCTTGCCATTGCCTTCTCCGTTAAAAGATGCTATACAGTGCTAAATGTAGCTACAGGGAAAATGCCCACAACATTCTTAGTGTCACATTTTAAAAAAAAGGTAGGCAAAAACTTGAACATATGTTATGATCCAACTTCTGTTTTAAAAAAAGTAGGAGAGAGAGCACCAGGATTTTCAAGATGTGCAAACAATGATTATCTAGGAAGGAGGATTATAGATGATCTTTAATTTCTCATCTAAGCTTTCTTCTTTTGAATTTTATAATGAGCATTTACTGTTTTTGATAATTATTTAAGAAGTTATAATAATAGATAAAATTCCAACTATTTAAAAAGAGGACCGAGAGCCCTGATGATATTAAAAGTCAATTTCTTGCCCCTGTAGGTTAAGCAAACTCCACTTTACATAAGCATGTATTACTTCTTCCATAATTTATTAAAATTTCCACAACAATAGAGAACTAGGATGAGCCCCCAGGCCCTTTCTGAACTTTATTCTGTACTCCTCAATGTGGCCACATATGCATTAGACATGATTAAGTAAAAACTGTTCCTGCTACATTCATCTCTTCCAATCACCTCATTATACCAAATTTAATGGCAATTTTGAAAATCTCTTTTCAGAGAAAGGTTGCAAAATCTTGGGAGAAGCAGCAATTGAACACTTGCCTCACACTTGAATAATGGTTCTCAAACTTCTGAGGGCATCAGAACCACCCAGAGATTTTGTAAAAACACAGATTCCTGGGCCGTGACTCCAGAGTTTCTGATGAAGTAGGTCTGGGGTGGGGCCCAAGAATGTGTGTTTTGAACAAATTCCCAAGTAACGCTGATGCTGCTGGTCCCGAGATTACACTTTGAGAACCACTGGCCCAGAAGAAACGGGGAACCGTGGTTCAGATCTGGGAAATCTCAGGATAGAATGGAATACTGTGACCTTTGGAAAATCTTTGTGGGGGTTTCATTTGGTGCCTTCTGAGGTCACGAAAGCAGATAAGTCAATCAGCTAAAGTCGCAGCACAGATCTTGTTGCCCTTCCAGATGGGCAGGGGAGGAGGCCCACGTACCTGCAGCATGGTGGGCAGAATCCACTGGTAGCCACTGAGGGAGAAGAGGTGATTGAAGTGCACAGCACTGTTGATGACGGTGGCTGCGTACTGCCTGAGCAGGGCACTGTCTTCTGGGTGCAGGATCAGAGCCCCATTAAAAACGTTGAGGAAAAGCATGATTTCATCTCCCCAGGGGAACTCACTAGGCATGCCCAGGAACATCTCCTCCAGGAGCTGGATCCACAAGCTTTTCTGAAGAGTGTCAAGGCCAAAGAGTTCCTTTCCAGCTGTGAGACATGAAGACACAGAGGCAGGTTTAGCCCCACGCCAGCCCCCATGTCAGCGTGGAGGGCAGTCCAGCCCTAGGGCCCTGCTGTTTCCAACTCAGGTATGTCAAGACCTACTGCTGACATGCACAATGCTGCTGGCATTTCAGTAACACTTTCGAGTCTTCCCAGGACTTTTCTGTCACCCCTTTGATTCAACTCTGTGGGCAAGATAGGGCCGGCAAGTGTGGTGTGCTGCTGTTGCCTAAGCTGTGACTTTGAGGAAAAAATTATTTCAGAAAGAAAATGGCAGGGCTGGGACTAGTTCTTGGTCTTTTAACTCCTGGTTGGACTAGAGCTCGTGTACCATCACTCTGAGCATCTGGATGAAGACGCAGAGCACAAAGATGCTGATTTAAGTAAATTGTCCCAAATGAATAACTGAATGTGGTTTCAAAATGGATCTTTTTCTGTTTCTGTCTCACTCTCCCTTTCTCACTCTCCATTTTTCTCTTTCAATTCAGGTAATTTACATAGAGTAAAACACACAGATTGTTAAATGTAGAATTCAATGAATTTTGACAAAAATCCCCACTTATAACCAACATTCCAATCAATATATGAACCATTTCTATCATCTAAGAAAATTCCTTCAAATCCCTTTCTGGGAAATCCATTCTCCCCGCCCCCCATGCCCCCCACCCCCAATAGGCAACCTCTGCTCTGATTTCTCTCACTGTAGATTCATTTTGCCTCCTCTTGAACTTCACAGAAATACTTGTCCTTCACTCAGTCAAATACTCCCCTAACACCACCCTACTACTTTCTTCAATTGCTTAGGATTAGCTCAGAGCAGTGGTCTCAGAGTTTGGTCCTTGAAATGGCAGCATCAACCTTGCCTTGGAACTTGTTAGAAATACAAGTTCCCAAGCCCCATTCCAGAGCCGCTGAATCAGAAATGGGACTGGAGGGTGGGATGCAGCCATCTGTGTTTTATCAAGTCCTCCAGTCCTCCAGGTGATTCTGACGCCCATTCTAGACTGAGAGCCACTGATTTAGAGAACTGTCTACTGATTAAGATAGAGATGCTCTCCAGCTGAGGACAAAACTCGGCCATGAGAAGATGCCCAAGAGAGGAAAAGCTCCTTTCTTGATACCTTGAGGATCACTGAAGAGTGAAAACTCCGCATCAATAGCACTTCGAGGGAATGAGGGCAGTCGGAGGAGGTCTTCCTGGAGCATGGAGACGTGGGACTGCTTGTGGGCTGTGGGGATCTTCTGGGTGAGGGAGATGAGAAACAAAACCCGCCCCACTTCCTCCAGCTTCCGAGTGAACACCTAGCAGCAGGCAAGGACAGAAGCAGATGAAAAGCAGAATTGGGCAACCCCGAAATCACCACGACTGAAGAAATTAAAGTAAAATCTTTAATGGCAAACCAGGCTAAGTAAAAATTAAGGGGTGGGGGAAGTGAAAGGAAGGAGAAAGAATTTTCTTTTCCTTACCATGCAGAAAGAGCAAACAATACTTAATTGACTCGCACTTCCTGCATCTGTCTGCTCTACAGAAGGAAGTGTTTCTCATGCCAGGCTGGAGAAGGAGCACAAGGCAAGTATTGTCAAGAACAGCTCAATATTAAATAGAGCCCATTTGTGTGGATGTCATAAGATGGAAGGCCTCCTCCAACAGGAGCCAGTCCATTCCACTTGCTTCCCTCATTGCCACTGAGGCCTTCAGCTGTTTTCTGTCAGTTCTGGGTTTGCCTCTGAAAGACTGAAATGGGATCCAGAAAAACCTCTTTTGGGACAAAAGCTAATGGGGCCTAGATTGGTGACCCTTTAGCCCCGAGTTTAGATGGCATGAATGTGGGGCTCCTGTTCCTTTTCCAAGTGCCTTTTCTGTTCCTGGTCAGAGGGCAAGGGGATGTGATTAGGAAGATGATCAGCAGCTTGACCAGAGCCAGAACCACAGTCTGCATGTTATTATCTCCCTGAGGAACTTCGAAGTCATAAGATCACAAGCTGGAGTTTACATAGAGTTAAGAGTCTTGTTTTATGTTCTTTTTACTAAAGATTTTTTTCTGTGTGTGTGGACCATTTTTAAAGTCTTATTGAATGTGTTACAGTACTGCTTCTGTTTTATGTGGTTTTTTTTGGCCGTGAGGCATGTGGGATTTTAGCTCCCCAACTGTGGATCAAACCCACACCCCCTGCATTGGAAGGTGAAGTGTTAAGCATGGAACAGCCAGGAAAGTCCCTATGCTCTTCTTTTAAAACATGTTCTTAAACATTATTTTTTAAAAACCTTGCTCATGAAGAGCTATTATTGATTATGGTTTTCATTATTTTGCTGCCAAAATCAGATGCTGGTATAATTTGGGGGAGATTGCTTTAGAAATTCGCTGAGTTGGACACGACTGAACGACTGTCACTTTTACTTTTCACTTTCATGCATTGGAGAAGGAAATGGCAACCCACTCCAGTGCTTTTGCCTGGAGAATCCTAGGGACGGGGGAGCCTGGTAGGAGGCTGTCTATGGGGTTGCACAGAGTCGGACACGACTGAAGCAACTTAGCAGCAGCAGCAGCTTTAGAAATTAAATATTTAAGTTCTTTTCTCCCAACACCTCACACTTTGTTAACACATTCACTGTTTTCTTTCTTTTCAATGCAATTTAGGTAGTTAATATTAACTATGTTTTAAATTACTTAACTGGTTCAATTCTATGCCATCTCATGAAGATATCTTTGAATACTTTGATGCCAAATTGGCATTCTTGCTATGTGCAGAAAAATTGAGAAGGTAAAAGCTTTTTGTTTTGACATTAAGACATTCAAATAAATGAATGTAATGTGGTGGTGGTGGTTTAGTCGCTAAGTCATGTCTGACTCTTGGGATCCCATGGATTGTAGCCTGCCAGGCTCCTCTGTCCATGGGATTCTCTGGGTGAGAATACTGGAGTGGGTTGCCATTTCCTTCCCCAGAGGACCTTCCCAACACAGGGATCGAACCCAGGTCCCCTGCATTGCAGGCAGATTCTTTACCAACTGAGCTATGAGGGAAGCTCTTTGTTTTGACATTTTATTAAAAATAAATGAATGTAACACATAGACCACATTAAAACTGCATCATCAGAACTGTGGGCTACAGCTATATTTCACATGCAAAACAGTGAATTTTCTTAAGTTCAATCTGATTTGTGATGAGACGTGTGAATGTTATTCTGCTCTTCAATCTAAGTACAGCAGGTTGACTCTATCGCCTCCTAGTTTAAGAGAAGTTAGCAACATACCAGAAGTCAGATCACTGGTCAGAGACAGAGCTAGGACTGAGTCCAGATCTCTGAACCTTGGTTCAGTGCCTTTTTCAGGTATGCTACCATCCATTGAGAGGAGGGCATGGCAACCCACTACAATATTCTTGCCTAGAGAATCCCATGGACAGAGGAGCCAAGCGGGGTACAGCCCATGGGGTTGCAAAGAATCAGACATGACTGAAGCGACCTAGCATGCAGGCATGCACTATCCGTTGATCCCTTTTATTTTTTTCCAGCTAGCAGAAATTTCTGAGACAACCTTCTTATAGCTACATTACATGTATTCCCAGTCTGGAATGAAAATCCATACTTAGAAAACTAGTAGGTAAATAAAACAGAAAATTTCTATTATTTATATCCCAATGATTCATCAAAGTACTACTCCAAGTGAGTATTTAATACCTTTACATTATGATCCAATTTGCAAAACTTAAAAAATACACTATTTTGGGGGAACTGTCTATTGATCAAGAACCCACCCTTCTCTCTAGAGATCATAGCAGAATCACAGGATCTCAGGGCCAGCAACCATTTACAGATCGTCTATCACAGTAACATGACACAATAATAGCATAAAACTGTGGTGGTCAGGCACCTGTTTCTGAATGAGCTCCTGCCCTTTCTCTGGATGCATGTGTACAAGGTTCAGCTGTGGAGACACGGATCTCCTGAAAGGGTAAATATCCCGAACGTAGGTCTGTGGTTGGGTTACACAAAGACAAAAAGAGAGTTCAAACGACTCAACTCTGACTCTCACTTTCTCATTCCCCAAAGGGCAGACAAACACAAGTTATGTATTTTCTAATGACTTGCATTCTTACTATTTCACCCCCCGGCCAAATTCTACAAAATCCCAGGAGTAAACCCCCTCCTCAGGAAAGCTTCAAACTCCCCAAGCCAAATACACTTTCCCAATCCCAAGTGCCCTGACAGGTGCAAGGGAGCCAGAGGCAATTGACTAAAGCACATTCTGGAAGAGGAAGAAAATCACTGTAAAGTGCTGTCAGTGGTCTTGAGGCTTCCTTTTGCTAATTAGATCATGTTTCCATGATCATGCTTAATATAGTGGAACAAGAACAATGTTAACATTCCAAATAGATATATGTCCTTACAATATGGGAACTTAACTTTCACTTAGATGTAATAATCATGAGTGACAAAATACCTTACTTGACTTATCTTCTTCAATTATTACAACAACCCTAAAGTAGACACCATCATCACCTTCACTTTACATGCAAGCAAACTGAAGGGCATGAAGGTCAAGCGGCCAGTCCAAACCTATGTTGACAGTAAGACAGTGTGAGCCAAGAGCCATTCTCCCCACCGTTAAACAGTGACACACCCCCGAGGGAAGCTGCCCTCAGGAAAGGCATAACGGGCTTTTGACTCAGCTCTCCATGAGTGTCATCACTGCACAGTCTTACCTTATTGTAGTGGATAAGGTTCCATCGTTTATCCATGAGAAAGTAATGTGTTGACTGCGATTCTGGGATATTAAAAAACTCCAGACACTCCTAGAACAACAACAACAAATCTTAAAAAAACATTTACTGATATCATGAGCCAAACAGTAAGATGAAAGACAAAAATGCCATAAAAACAAGGTAATTTCTTATAAGGAATATATATATGTATTTATATCTTACATTGTATATATTATATGTTTGCATATATGTGTATATATATTATACACACATATATATGAATATATACAGGCACATAGCCATCTGAAAAATGATAGCATAAAGACTGTGTAAGGTCTTGCAAGACAGAGGTAGGGGTTAAGGGGTGCGAGCTGTATGTATTAATATATGATAAATAAGCTACGAGGACATAGTGTGCAACACAGAATGTATTTTACAGTAATTATAAATGGAATATGACCTTTAAAAGTTGTTAATCACTAGGCTGTACACCTGAAGTTTATATAATATTATACATCAACTATACCTTAATTTTGGAGAAGGAACTGGCAACCCACACCTGTATTCTTGCCTGGAGAATCACATGGACAGAGGAGCCTGGTGGGCTCATGGGGTCACAAAGAGTTGGACATGACTGAGCTACTAACGTACATACCTCAATTTAAAATAGACACTGTGACACAAACTATCTGCTCTGCTCTCATAGTGCTAAACGAGGTACAATTATAGTACAGCCTTGAGTGATGAACTGTGGTGACACAGTGGCGTCTACTGGCCTCAGTATCAGGAAGAAAGCATGTTTAGTAGCAGCATTAAGAGTATTATGAACTGCACTGATTGAGCTCTTATCTACTTACTATATTCTACATTCAAGGCTTCCCATGTAGAGAACTTGCATGTGTGCGTGTGTGTGTGTGTGTATAGGTATGCTAAGTTTTCTTCAGTCGTGTCTGACTCTTCTCAGCCCTATGGACTGTAGCCCACCAGGCTCCTCTGTCCATGGGATTCTCCAGGCAAGAATACTGGAATACTTGTCATAACTTCCTCCAGAGGATCTTCCCAACCCAGGGAGAAAACTGGTACAACTTGCACTAATATAGAGCTCTGCTGAAAAAGAAACTGAGACTAGAGAGAGCCTGCCATTTGATTTGTTTAAGTGACACTGGTTGTGGTGGAGCCTGGGTTTGAACTCACTGCCTAGGGAAAATGGATGTTGAAGTTTGCTTCCGTGGGCCTGAGAGATTCCCTGGGGATGAATGGGTGAGACTTGGAGGAGACCTACCAACCTTTTCTACTGAAATCAGAAACATAAGTTTGGCAAGCTGGTTTTCTCAGAGGTCTTTTCTACTTATGTCTGGGCCAACAGTTAGGACTCCAGATAAAAGAGGAATTGCTGTACTAGTATACTTATTACTTTTCCTTTAAAACCTTCCAGGCATGAGTAGCTATGGATTGCATTTCCCTTGAGGTACATAATTGCCATAACCATTAAAAATACTTTCTTGATTCCCCTAATGTATTCTAAGGTATATATATATCTTCTGCCTCTCTAATCATTTCTGTCAGTGGCAAGTCAAGACTGTGTATCAGTCAATTCAGCGCCAAAATAAGTGTCTCTGCATGGGTCACCTGATCCCTAAAGTTTGTCCCAGTGTTCTTGGTGAACAAACCCAGGGCAGCTCCAGAACAACCACAAGTGATACTAGGATGCTCTAAAGTAGGATTCTTGGCATCTGAAGACAAGTGTTCTGAGCTCTGTAGCTGAGAGGGAGCCTTTGGCTACTTGAGGGCAGAGCTAAAATGTCAGTGAAATCGGGGAAAATATGCAAGAAAAAAGAAGCATGCAAAAGTGGGGCAGATTCTAGAAGATGCAAATAAATGCACATATTTATTTGAAGGTAGAAAAATGCCCTTTAATTCTAAACTGGATGATCAGTGAAGTGGCCGTAGTCACTGTGCATTAAAAAAAAAATCACTTCTGTTGAAAGTCATCCCTACCTTTAACAGGGCTTCAAACTGAGTGTCTTCATGGACTGGCAACTGGGTTGGGATATCACATTCATTCTGTCCATGAACTACCAAGGTTTTGGTACCTACAGAAGGTAAAAATCATAATAAACTGACTTCTCCTATAAAGAAGTTTGAATACAAAGCATGAAATACTGAAATATTATTAAGCTGATGTTTTTCTTGTTATTATGATGACTATTCAGTTCAGTTCAGTTCAGTCGCTCAGTCGTGTCCAACTCTCCACGACCCCATGAATCACAGCACGCCAGGCCTCCCTGTCTATCACCAACTCCCGGAGTTCACTCAAACTCATGTCCACAGAGTCGGTGATGCCATCCAGCCATCTCATTCTCCGTCGTCCCCTTCTCCTCCCGCCCCCAACCTTTCCCAGCATCAGAGTCTTTTCCAGTGAGTCAACTCGTCGCATGAGGTGGCCAAAGTATTGCAGTTTCAGCTTTAGCATCAGTCCTTCCAATGAACACCCAGGATTGATCTCCTTTAGAATGGACTGGTTGGATCTCCTTGCAGTCCAAGGGACTCTCAGGGTTTAATGTGAGCTATGCATTCTACTATCTGCACTCCTTTGTTTATAGTCAATATCTGCTTTAAATATGTTTCCTTATTTATTTAATAATGATAACTACCATTTATGGAGTTCCCAATATGTATAAATGGTGTGATGTGTATAATCATATTTAAATCTCACAACAACCCTATCACACAAGTGTTATTATTTTCATGTTACAAATGAAGAAACATAGAACTTATTTTTATAAATAAGAATGTATAAGTAACTTAGTCAAAGACATTTATTTACTGGAAGAGTCAGAATTCAAGCTTTAAACACTGCAACAAATAATGTATTCCTAAATTGTAAATAATGGCTGAGAAAATACAAACGAGAGAATAGCAAAAGCTAAACAAGTACCTAAAACATAGTTTATTATTGATTTTTTTAAAGACTTTTTGATGTGGACCATTTTTAAAGTCTTTATTGAATCTGTTACAAAACTCTTGAGTTTTACATTTCAGTTTTCTGGCTGCGAGGTATGTGGGATCTTAGTTCTCTGGCCAGAGAACAAACCCTCACCTCCTGTAATGGAAGGTGAAGTCCCAACCTCTGGACCACCAGGGAAGTCCCATGAAATGTAGTTTACATTTACTTTTTCTATATTTTACTTGGCTGGTGAGACAATATTTCTACTTCATTCCTTAATTATAAATCTTTGTGAACATTATGATAGACCTTGATTTTCAATGAGCTGATTTTAAGTATATGCCTGACAATATGAGTTTCTTTAATAAAAATGAACACTTTGTGGAATAATCTATAGACACATAAATACACAATTACCATTTACTGAATGCTGACCATGTGTCAGACATGACAGCAAGTATTTTACAAACCTAAACAGTGGAAACAGTGTCAGACTTTATTTTTTTGGGCTCCAAAATCACTGCAGATTGCAGCCATGAAATTAAAAGACGCTTACTCCTTGGAAGGAAAGTTATGACCAACCTAGATAGCATGTTAAAAAGCAGAGACATTACTTTGCCAACAAAGGTCCATCTAGTCAAGGCTATGGTTTTTCCCGTGGTCATGTATGGATGTGAGAGTTGGACTGTGAAGAAAGCTGATCGCCGAAGAATTGATGCTTTTGAACTGTGGTGTTGGAGAAGACTCTTGAGAGTCCCTTGGACTGCAAGGAGATCCAACCAGTCCATTCTAAAGGAGATCAGTCCTGGGTGTTCATTGGAAGGACTGATGCTAAAGCTGAAACTCCAATACTTTGGCCACCTCATGCGTCAAGTTGACTCACTGGAAAAGAGTCTGATGCTAGGAGGGATTGGGGGTGGGAGGAGTCGGGGCCGACAGAGAATGAGATGGCTGGATGGCATCACCGATTCGATGGACATGAGTTTGAGTGAACTCCGGGAGTTGGTGATGGACAGGGAGGCCTGGCGTGCTGTGATTCATGGGGTCACAAAGAGTCAGACATGACTGAGCGACTGAAATGAACTGAACTGAACTGAAACTCATTTATTCCTCACAATTGTGAAGTTTGAATTAGATCCCCAATTTTCCCATAAAGAAAGCTTTAAAAATGATGTACCTTGTCATAGATAATATTAATCATACAGACAATTAGAGGCAGTGCTCTGATTTTAACACAGGGCTCTTTGCTGCCCATGTTAAATAAAAACTGTGTTCTTATTTATACATAATTCTGTCTTTCTCTTTATATCAATACATGTATCATCTCACATTTTCTTAGTCATTGCACAAGGATAAAGGCTTGGCAACATTTATTTTATCTCCAAGAAAGACAAGCTATCCAAAGTGAAAAGGAACTGTATCTAGATTTTATATCATACTGCATGTTCTTTTGTAATTCTCCTTCCTGCTTTTCCCCTTTGCAATTTTTCATAAAGCCATCTCTCAGTGAGTTCACAAAAGCCTGGGGTCCATGCCACACAAACAATATTATTCTCCTTGTAGTGCCAAAAATCCATTCAAAAAGGCTTTCAGTTCAGCTGGCCCTCTGCGATAGACTTAAACACATCTTTCACCTTGGCAGCCCTTCAAGGACTGACTCACACGGATCTCAGTTCTGATGTCCCCTTTTTCATCTGGCAATTGCTGACTTTTAAAGGGTCTATTGTGTTTCTTCAGATTGCGTTCAACAAAAATTCTTTGAGGCACTCAATCCCAGGGTTGGCAAGTTTTCTCATGAATGAAAGAAACACTTGGTTTGTAAAAGGGGTATTCATACTCTTAGAAAAGTTAAGTCATCTGAAGGCAGTACCTGGCATTGAAGCGGTCACCAGGAGCTTCACCTCACACTGCTCCTTCTTCATTGTCTGCTTCAGATCCTTGAAGAACAGGCCTTCCACATAACCGACCACTTCCCACAGGAAAGTCAGAGTGGCCGAAATGGCGTCCATCCCCCACTCACAGGGGGTCCGCACAAAGTACATGATTAATCCCACCTGCAACTCAGGACAGGAAGAGGTCACAAAGCCACAATGACCCTGAGTTCGCATTCTCATTTCCTTAGCTTTGCATTTTTTAAATTAGATATTCTTTTTTGCTTTTGTATTCTCTGTTCAAATGCTTCTCTAGCATCTTCAGTGGTAGTAAGCAGGAGAAGGTATAACCCAAAAACTGACCAGAGCAGGTGGCCATACATTTTTGCATTATCATCAAAATACCTACTGCTTAAGAGGAAAGCAAAAGATCATTTTTTCCAGCTTTCAAGTCACTTGGTGGCCCAGGTACTTGGACCACCCAAAATGACTATGTGACATTTGTCCAAACACTATTTTAAGCTTGGATTATGTCTAATGGTCTGATCTAAGAACACTCTGCTTGGCTAAGTTGGTGAACTTAAAAGTTTTTGTTTGTGTCATCTGGAATAAGTTTTGAAAAACTGTGTGCCCTTTTTTATATTTTAAAGTTAACCTTTAAAATGTCCCATCATAAATTTATATTGTTAATATGAATAGAGTATTTTAAACATTCTGTATGTTGAAAAAAGAGAACTGACTATAATTGGAAAGCATACTTCACATACTCCGGCACATTTGATAAAAGTTTTAGCTACCTTATTCAATAATGCACAACAGAATCAGAAAGAAATAATGTAAAAGCCACTGCCCATGGATTTTACACATTTTTTTTTCTGGAAAAATTTGTTAAACCTAGAAGACTTTCCAGTTACACTGAAAGAATCAGTGTTACTAACCCAGTGCACTTTGGTGACTCTGAAGGCTGAATAACCTAATGATGGCCAAACCTCCTACCTAGTAGAAATCTATAGAAGACAGGAAAAGGTGGGAAGTCTTGTGGGTTTAAAGGGCCTCAATCAATCAGAAATGAGGTTTCCTTAAATCTAATGCAGTACATCAGATTCTTTCCCTGTCTTACACATCTGTCAATGCAGCCTGGTGATACCTGGTAGGGTCAGAGTGTGCCTTTCTGGTATACAGTGATGACTGAGATGGCAGACATGCTCAAGAAGTGTTAGTGTATATCTACAAAATGAGGATTCGGAGATTTATTCCCTTAAAACTATTTGGGCAGCAAACTGCTTCAAAAGTCTTCACATACCCCCAGATTGAAGATCACTGAATCAAGTTGGGCAGTGGGTTTAAAAGTTCCTAATGAAGTCTGGAAGATATAGATCATGTTCCCCAACTCCCTATCACACATATCTACAATAGTTGTTAGAAAAAAGAGAGGTACAATAGGGGTAACGGTTTAAAACATGACTCCGCCCTTCACTGTTCTGCCATTCTGAGTACAAAGCCCCTTTCCCTAGACCACCTGAAACATGCATGTACTTGGGATTCAGGGAAAGATGGGGGTTTATATAAAACAAGGTTATACAGCAAGTGGCCAATGTGTACCCAGCCCTTTGCTCTAGTAACTTATCAATGATATAGTTCGAAGGATTTATGTTTAGTGTTAAGGCTTATTTGGAGTTGAAAGGAGAATATGGCAGAAAGGAACTGAAATGTCCATTTTCTTGTCCCAGGGTAAAAGGATGGAGGGGAACAATATAAGTGTTTCCCCATCCAGTGTCTTGGGGAAGGAGCAGGCACCCCAAAGGGGCTTTTGACTCCAGTGTTTGTTTGTGTCTCTGACAAGAGTTCACCACACAGCCTTTTGATACCAATCTGGCTGTAACATAAACTTGGCAGAGCACACACTTAAACTGAAGGAGGCTCTGATATTTTTGGCTGTGCTAATCTACCTTGGATTTTTGAGTAGTGCAGAAGGAGACGAAGTAGCAGAAAGCTTGACTGGAGAGATTTTTGGATAGAACTGCCATAGGCTGGTTCACTGAGCAGGATACTCTAGTCAGAGGACTTCCTAATCTAAAGCCATATGGGACAACCAGAACTCAGAGGGGTGGGTAGCACCAGCAGGAGCTGAGATGGAGTCTCCCAGCAAGCACTGCTGGGAGTAGACAAGGTTTGCAAGTTACAGAAGCCATGGGCTTCAGCTTCCACCAGTCAGGCATCCAGGAACCAGCCAGATAGAGAGTTCTGTCTCACAAGGAAGGAGCTGGAGCAAACATTGGAAAGGAGACAGAATTCGGAACAAAGGTCTTTTTTTCTCCCCAACTCCACATAATATCTAGATATGAAAGAAGTTAGAAGGGAGGAGAATTTCTAGAGGTTAAGCACTTTTAGACAAGAGAGACCAAATACTATCCAAAGGTACTATTCATATATTTCTATCAGTCTGAACTTAAAACTGGATTGTACACTTATTTATATTTTTCCCTTGTCCACCAGCAGGTGGGCATTCATAATGAAAACCACCTCAGTCATAAACACAGGGAAGAACTTACAACTTTTGTTTGCACATCAGAGTAGTAGCGTTGAGTTAAATTTATCATCCTGCTGCAGATGCATATGGATAACTCTTCTATTTCCCCACTTGCAGAAGACCAGTGATGGTTAGGGAGAAAGAACATTCTCCCGACAGTGAAATTCATTTGGCCATCTGTCTGCTTGGATTAAGGTGTAGTTTAAAAGAATAGTCATCAAGCCAACAGTCCCCAAACTGCATATTCATTTAGGGTATAAGGAAGAGAATGTGAAGAGACTGACAAATTCTGGAGGGTTCAGGAAGGAGCTGTGAGGACAATGTAAAGCACAGATAGTTGCTATGGAAAAATACACTCACAAATACTTTGTATCTAGGGCAACATTTTCCTCTGTGTGTGTGTGTGTATGTGTTTTAAACAGTGAGATACGAAAAGGGAAAGAATGACTAAAAATGACACGTACATTTTTCAACAGAAAACTAAAATTAAGGACTGACATGAGGAAGTTGTATAATGCTAAAGAGAGACAGGGAGGAAACAGACATTTATTGAGTGCCCATCATATGCCAGGGATTGTGCCAAGAGGAGTTTTCCCATATAAACAGTGGTGAATTCAGCTGACTATGATGCAACTTAAGGCACACAGTTAATGAAAATTTATTTGAAAAAAATCCCCTAAGACCTTTTTCTCGCATTTTTGCGTCTTACTTGGAAATGAACATTTATAACCTACTGGAGGTGAAACTCACCAAGTAGTTGAATAGGATGTGAGACGTCTGAGCAGGAAAGTCTCCAATATTCAGGAGCAGTTTGCGCAGCATGTACATTAACTCATCCTGAAAGAGCAACAGAGTCTATGTCTCATTCAGCTCCATGTTGTAGGAAATAATATTAACTTTTTCAAAAGCAAGGTGGGGGAATTTTTCTTACTTTTGCCCACATGTTGATTTCTCTTATGTTCAGCATTTTAATATAGTATTTGTGATGCTTGTTAAATTATTTAAGTCAACTGTAACACCTTCTCCTAGAAGCTAGCATATGAAGTTACTAGGCAATAGTCTGCTGCTGCTGCTGCTGCTAAGTTGCTCTAGTCATGTCCGCAATAGTCAGATATTTTTAAAAAATAAAAACTAAGACTGACTATATAGGTCACAGGCAAAGCACAGGAAAGCTGTATATTTAGTCAACTCTATTTACTATAGCTTTCCGGTGTGATGAAAATGTGAGGAGGACCTAGCTTAAGAAACTATTAACAAATTAGGTTTAGTAAACTTCATAGTTCTGTTTCCTAGGTAGATGTTTATAATTGACCTTCCTTTCAGAAACTAAACTTAATTGTCCAGCAAACGGAATAATAATATAGAAATGAAGAAACAATTTATAATTATTGGTGTATTTTGTCATTGCTCAGAAAGCTACTTTTCTTTGACATAATCTTCTTATCGGGTGAACTGGTAAGTTAAATTTCTTGATTAAAGGAGAGTTTCAACATACACTAATAATATTACCTGTATCACATACTACCAACCAATCAGAATTCCGTAAATGTACTCAACACTGAAAACATTAAACTGAATTTAATCTTTGTTTAAAAGACTGAGAATCTTTCAGTATCTTACGGTCATTACTAGCAGTGTACCATACACATATGGAGACATCAGTTAATGGGGAAATTCAAAAGAAAACAGCAAAGTTTAATATGTTCATTATTATCATTATCCAAAGTACTTCTTGGTTATGTGTCAGCCAGTGTTGCATGAATATCACAATAAAGTTCACTGCTTGCTGTTTAACCATGTTCACACACATAGCTACTATAAACACAGAAGATTTTACTTGTCTGTTGCTGATGGTCAGTTTTTCCAGAAAATGTCGAAGAACTGTTGATGGATCTTCAATTAGACAATTCCATAAGACTTGCTGGGCCACAGCACTCACTTTAGAAGAGAAAATAAATTGAACATTCATTTTAAATGGACATAAATCTATTAGATATTGTAAGGTCAGACCTCAGTGGCCATTGTTGGACTTCTCCTCCCCCTCTTCCCGGGAAAAAGTCCCACCGGCCTCTGACTATTGTGCTCTATTCTGTCATTCCCTCCCCCACTACTGGAGTGTCCCGGTAGAAATCAACCCTCTCCTAACCTCCCCTTCCTAACCTCCTGTCCAGAAACAGCATTCTGCCCAGAAACAGCAAGAACTATTCCGCTGCGTCAGCACAACCTTGAGCAGACCGGGCAACCAACCCGGTCTTGCCCCCCGGCTAACTGCCCTATGAGGGACCACCACTCCAAATCTTGCCTAAAGTTATGTAAGTTGCCTCTTGCCTTTGTTCAGCGCGGACTTCCCCGACCTCGCCCAGTTAGGTCCGGGAATCCCGCCTGCGGCGCCTAGCCATTAAAGCCTGTTACATTATCTATTTGGCGTCTGGGTTCTTTTATTTAACATCATTGGGCCATTTCGACCTTACAGATATAGTGTTCAAATAATTTCTAAGTTTTAATTGGTTTCTCTAAAATTTTTGCCTTACAGAGTTCTATGAACCCTTTTTCTATTGAAGGTAAGTATTGTTCTTTTTGTTGTTGTTTCTGAACACTTTAGCCTATAAAGAAAAGGTGACAAAAGTGTATAGGATGGTCTTTAAATACTAGCATTGCTTCTCTAAAGAATGTATTTGTGATAGACAATGGAATATCATTCAAGCTTAAAAAGAAGGAAATTCTCCCACTTAACAACATTATGGATGGACTTTGAGAGTGTTGTGCAAAGTGAAAGAAGTCAGACAGAGAAAGACAAATGCATGATTTCAATTACATGTGGAATGTAAGAAAAACCCAAACTCGTGGATACAGAGAACAGACTGGTTACCAGAGGCGGGGGTGGGCACTGGGCTGAGTGACGGTGGTCAAAGATTACAAACTTCCAGTTCTAAGATAAATAAATCCTAGAAATGTACAGCATGATGATTATATTTAACAGTACTATACTGTATATTTGAAAGCTGTTAAGGAATAGATATTAAAAGTTCTCATCATAAAAAACATTGTAAATATGTGTGGAGATGAATGTTAAGTAAAATTACTGTGGTATTCATTTTGCAATATATACATACATCAAATGTTTATGTTGCAAATCTAAAACTAGCACAATGTTATAAGTCAACTATACCTTAATAAACAAGAATACAGTTATGAATCTTTGTTTTGGAAATCATCCTAATATTAACAGTGGTTAAGTATTTATTAAAGTCCTATTTCATTGTTTGCTGTATGGAGAAACTTTTAATGTAATACTTTGGGTTTTAGAAAATATGTTTTTGTTTAGAATGCATATGAATTAGACCTGACCTTATATTGTTCACATAAATGCTTTCAATAATAACTCCTTCAAAAAGATGACATAGTTGAGCCAGTAATAGTTAAGGTTCCCACTTCTAATGAGGATGGCTTAGGAATCAATAATTATTTCTAATGTGAAAGAAAAAGTGCTACTTCTTTGGGGAAGGTAGTCAGCTAAGACTGCCTGGAAGTGCCCAGGCTAAGAAAGCAGGTGGGTAAAAGTGAGTAGTGAAGAAATAGATGATCTTCAGTTTAAATAGTTTAGTTCAATTTTCTAAACTAGGAATATAAAATTTAGCATGAATTTATTTTTCAGGCTATATTTTAAATTAATTATACCATCTTTTTTGCTTCAGAAGCTAACCATCCAGTTAAAACTGAGCTTTATAAATAATATTAACAAGAGATATGCAAAATAAGCTTTAGCTCTCATGTAGCTTCATAAATAATTAAAATCAATGCAGGTTTTTGTTAGGTTGAAATTGGTTGCAAAACTATAACACTATTTTTATTCTGATCATTAAGGAAGGCATTTAATGCTTACAACATGAAAAAATGCAGAAAAATACAAGGAGGAGAATAAGACATGTCTTGTTGTTGTTTAGTCACTCAGTCGTGTCTTATTCTTTGCAAGCCCATGGACAGCAGCATGCCAGGCTTCCCTTCCTTTACCATCTCCCAGAGCTTGCTCAAACTCAAGTCCATTGAGTCAGAGATGCCATCCAACCATCTCATCCTCTGTCATCTCCTTCTCCTCCTGCCTTCAATCTTTCCCAACATCAGGGTCTTTTCTAATTAGTCGGCTCTTTGAATCAGGTGGCCAAAGTATTGGAGCTTCAGCATCAGTCCTTCCAGTGAATATTCAGGACTGAGTCTCTTTAGGATGGACTGGTTGGATCTCCTTGCAGTCCAAGGGACTCTCAAGAGTCTTCTCCAACACCGCAGTTCAAAAGCATCAATTCTTCAGCACTTTGCCTTCTTTATGATCCAACTCTCATATCCATACATGACTACTGGAAAAACCATAGCTTTGACTAGATGGACCCTTGTTGGCAAAGTGATGTCTCTGCTTTTTAATATGCTGTATAGGTTTATCATAGCTTTTCTTGCAAGGAGCAAGTGTTTTTTAATTTCATGGCTGCAGTTACCATCTGCCATGATCTTGGAGCCCAAGAAAATAAAATCTGTCACTGTTTTCACTGTTTCCCCATCTATTTGCCATGAAGTAATGGGACCAGGTGCCATAATCTTAGTTTTCTGAATGTTGAGTTTTAAGCCAGCTTTTTCACTCTCTTCTTCAAAACAACTATAAACATTTCAGAGTATGTTTTTTCATACACATGAAATATATATTTACATGTGTCTTTAAATAATATTGTATAGAAAATACTCTTAGGTACTCACATTTTTCATTAGCAATAAATTGAACACTTTTTGTATTAATATTTTTCTAGAATATTATTTCTAATGTGCACAGAATGCTGTCATTTGGAAATACCACAATGAACTAATATCCTATTATCAGATATTAAAATTATTTTCAAATATTTGTTCTTTCTAATATGTTCAATGTTCAGTATTCTATATAACCCTTTATTCACCCCTCAATACTGCCTTAGGAAATTGCTAGAGATCAAAATCTGTGTCAAAGGGTGTTCACACTTTAAAGGCTTTTATGATGCACACTGTGACACTGTTTCAAGATGCTTGTATTAGATTTTTACTGCCATCACCAAGGTGTGATAATGCTCTTTTCTCTGAATATCTACCAACTATGCATATTTTCATTTAAAATAATCCTTGTAATTTTTTATATTAAAAGTAAGATTTCATTGTTGTTTTAAACAACAGTGTTATATACAGATGTTATTGGCCATTGGATTGTGTGTTTATATTCTTTGTCCACTTCTCTATTGGGGTTTAAAAAAGTCATTATTAAGTTATAAAGGTTTTTAAAAAAATAATATTAATCTGTTATCTGTCACAAATGTAACTCATCTTTCAGTTCAGTCCTCAGTCGTGTCCGACTCTTTGCGACCCCATGAATCACAGCACGCCAGGCCTCCCTGTCCATCACCAACTCCCGGAGTTCACTCAAACTCATGTCCATCGAGTCGGTGATGCCATCCAGCCATCTCATTCTCTGTCGTCCCCTTCTCCTCCCACCCCAACCCTTCCCAGCATCAGAGTCTTTTCCAGTGAGGCAACTCGTCGCATTAGGTGGCCAAAGTATTGAAGTTTCAACTTTAGCATCAGTCCTTCCAATGAACACGCAGGATTGATCTCCTTTAGAATGGACTGGTTGGATCTCCTTGCAGTCCAAGGGACTCTCAAGAGTCTTCTCCAGCATCACAGTTCAAAAGCATCAATTCTTTGGCTATCAGCTTTCCCCCTCATTTATTATTTCATTTTATAGCTATTCACTATAGATACTACCTCTGAAAAGGCAATCAATTGAGAAAGATGGTATTAATGATGTCAAGCCCAAAACTAAGATTTCTAAGGTGGCTAAAATCACTATTTGGTTCCTATGTGGTCAAATAAGCGTTGCTCTGTTCTCTGGGCATAAACAACACTCCTGGACCAAACTACACATTTTAAATGCAATTTCTTGGTCATAAAGTTTATGAGAAGAGAAAGTGGAGGAAGTGACAGCGTTAGTTCAGTATATAGCAAATCTGTAATTATAACATGTGCATAAAAGAACTCCACGTGTGGCCAAAGGTTCATGTCTTCAAGAGCATCCAACTGTCCTTTGTCAGATGAATACCTCAAGTATTTACTAGATGGTTTTACCAGTCAAAGCCATACCTGCCACTCCATCTTCTCGCACCTCACCGTCCTCCATCAGATGGACAATGGGGAGCACGGCTGCACAGATACATGCTGGGAACACAGCCTGTGGGGGTTGAGGCACGTGGTGGTTGGGCGTGTGTTCGGTGGTGTGTTCCTCATCTGAAGAGGGAGACGTAACCGGGAAGCTTTTCTCAGTACTAAGTACATTCTCAGAACATTCTAACGTAACAACATTTCTCAGTCAAGGCCTACCTATAGAATGCTTTTTGATGTGTGTAGACATCTAGTTGTCACAGCATCATTTGTTGAAAAGACTATTCTTTCCCCATTGAAGTTTCATGGTACCCTTTTTAAACATGAAATTGACATACATGTAATGGTTTACTTCTGGTCATAACCTATGCCGTTGATCTGTATATCAATCCTCAAGTCAACACCACACAATCTTGATTACTGCAGCTTTGTAGTAAGTTTTGAAATTAGGAAATGTGAGTTTTCCAACTTTTTTCTTCATTTGCAAGATTACTGCCTCTTTTCAAGGGTATGGAACAACTGAAGCCTTCATACTTTTTGGTAAGAATATAAAATGATACAGAAACTTTTGAAGTACCTTGACAGTATTCCTCACAAAACTTACACATAACTTCTCATAGCATCATAATTCATAATAACTGAGATGAAAACAACACAAATGTCCAGTAACTGATGAAGTGATCAACAAAATGTGGTGTATCCATACAATGGAATATTATTTGGTGATAAGAAGGAATGAAGAACTGATACATGTGACAAATGGATCAACCTTGAAAATATTATGCTGAGTGAAAGAATCTAGTCACAAAAGGCCATGTACTGTATGGTTCCATTCCTATAAAATGTGCTGAATAGGTAAATCCATAGAAATAGAAAGTAGACTACTTTTTGGGGTGGGAAAAACTGGTGGATGAGTGACTACTAATGGGTATAAGGTATCCCTGTTTGGGGATAATGAAAATATTCTGAAATTGAGTAGCAGTGACAGTTGCAAACTCTACAAATATACTATCAACCAATTGCATTACATACTTCAAAAGGGTGAATTTTATGGTATGTAAATTATACCTCAGTAAAGGTGCTATAAAAAATTTAGGTATCTTTGGGCCCCAGTCCTATAAGTTGTGATTAGTTAGCATTGGTCATTTTTGAAGTTTTCCAAGGCTGTGCAATAAAGGGTTGAGAACAACTGGTTTCTGTGTAACTTTTGATGACTTCATAAATCAGTGATGAAATCTGTATAATCATGAAGCACTGAGTCCCAGACAGTTCCTCATCATTAGAGAGGCATAGTTTATAAATTCTTGGACCTGAAGAGCATCACATTTCTCCTCTGGAATCAGATTTCATTACAGGAGTGGCATGAGCTTTGTTCTTTGATTGTTATTCCAGAACAGCATCCTAAAGCATCCTGCTGAGTCTTAGCTGCACATTGAAATCACCTGAGTAGATTTTAAAAACACTGAGGTGGTGAGTCTACCCTTAGAGATTCTGATTTGATCTTGGGTGTGACTTGGGCATTTTAAAAAAGCTCCCTGGTTGACTGCAATGTGTAGTCAGGGTTGAAAACTGCCTAGAATAATGTTTTACTAAACTCTCAGCAATATGATTACATTAATGTAATTAAAATAGAACCAACTTATCAAGGACAGTATTTACTTATTGTTGGATTAAATCAACAATTTTTTTTTTTAGAATACCACTCAATGTATCTTTTCAGAACTTCAAATCAAGAAGCAAGTTATTTAATGAAAACAGTGTAATGAAGTCATGAAATTGTTTCAAACACATAAGGAATAAAGGACACATTTGTAAGAGGACACACCTTCAGCACTGACGGCTGAACGCACTGACCAGACTGATCCTCGGCGGAAGGAGTAATTCCTGTGGGAAGTGCTGGAGGTACAGGACGGACTCACAGACAGTCGACGAGATGCCAGATTGGTGACTTCTTCTACTGGCAAAGAAAAAAGGGAACGTGAACTTTGGTTTTGTAACAACAAAGTTATCATCACAATTACACTTGTACTTACATCGAAGTGTATATAGCTCTCAGAACATAAGGCTTAAATGATTTAGAGTGTACTCAGGAAAGGAAAAAACACAGAAAGAATGACAGAAAATTCCTCCTCCAAATTTCACAAAAGCAGGGTGGAAAATCACTGAATTTAGAATGGTTCATAAATTATTTTCTTTACAATTTTTTGTCTTTAGTTACTTTTTTCCATTTTTATTGATATATGTGTGTGTGTTAGTCACTCAGTCATGCCTGACTCTTTGTGACCCCATGGACTGCAGCCTGCTGGGATCCCCTGTTCATGGGACTTTCTAGGCAAGAATACTGGAGTGGGTTGCCATTTCCTTCTCCATTATTGATATGTATTCACACACACACACACACACACACACACACAGAGATATTTTGGCCATGCAGCATGTGGGATCTTATTTCCCTGACCAGAGATCAAACCCACACCCCCTGCGTTGGAAGCGTAGAGTCTTAACCACTGGACAGCCCGAGAAGTCCCCATAAATCATTTTCTGACAAACTGCCAGTACTTGTGAAGGCTGAAAGCGAATGGACTGACCCCATTTTTAATGATGAAAGACTGATTGAATGTATTTTAGCACACACTCTGGGTTCAGCTGTTGCCTGAATCATAGTCACTGTCTGATCCATTATCATATTAGTTCATTCAGTGTGGTTAATGTCCTCCTCCATAAGTGGGCCAGCTCTAAACATTTAGAAAAAGACAATTTTTCTCTTTCTTTAAATAGTGTCAGGAGGTAAGTGAGAGAGAGAGGGAGCTTATCACCTCAAGTCACATAAAACTGTCAGTTTATTTTAAAGCAAGTCCTTTCCCTTTTCTGTGACCCAACCCTCCAAGAAGTCCAGTGTGTAGAGGCACCTTCTTCCTCTGGCTCTGAGTTGGGTGTGCAGGTGGGCTCGTAGCAAGCCTCCTGGGTGATAGGGATGGCGGTGATGAGGCTGGCTTCTCGACCAAGACGCTTCTTCTCTTCCTCCTGTTGCAAGTTCTTTAAGATGTGTTCTGCCCTTTGATGGGAACGGGACACAGCCCGGGCTGAAAAGGATTTCTATGGAGACATGAAGGCAAGTTTGTTTACTAGCAACTCTTCTGCATGGTCACAGACAAGAGTGGCCTACTGAATGACACAGATGTGGTACTTTGTTCTCAGGAAATGTTGGGGCGTCCTGATCTAGTTTCATGTTGTTTATTTGTTTCTTTTTCTACCAAGGTTCCAGGCTGTGTATAACTAAGCTATTCTTTTTCATTCAGTCTGAATAATTCTTCAAAGATGTTTAAGATTTCTCAAAACAGTCTTTTTCTTTTTCACTTTTAGGATAAAAGATCAATGATTCACTCTTTAAACACTGACATCAAAGAAACATTTTTACTACTCTGTTTCTTACCAAAATTTCTCAAACTAGTTTTAAATGAAGGACGTTTATTTTGTAAGGTTAATAAAAGAGAAAGTCAGAGCCATGGGAAGGAGGAGGAAAGAGATCTATGTTTCATATAAACAATTAATTATGAAATTTATTCCATTTTTGTATCTTATGTATCTACCACACTGTAAGTACTATTTAGAAATATTAATAGTAAATAATATTAACAATATATAATAATAAATATTCAAAGAAATACAGTGGCACACTATAAGTACTTAGCAATATTTTTAGAAACAAAGCAACTGAATGGAAATTATGAGTTGGTAGTGTTACTAAGGTTGAATGTAAAATCTGACTCTGTTTACGAGCAGCAAAATCATAATAGATAAGAAACAATAAAGGAGACAAGATTCACTCCGCAAAGTGGTCATTCTGCTTGTCTTAATCATGACGCTTATGCTGAGACAAATTCCAAGAGCTCTAGGGATAAAGCCATTGGTGTCAGAACAGGGAAGTGATCACTGACGTTCTCCACTACCAGTCTGATGTCTATGTACAGTAGCAACTCTACATCTCTTTGTTGGCCTGTGGTCTGTAGGATTTAAGAGACAGACAAGGGGTGTTGGTCACTCTTCTGAAGGACTATAGTCATTAAAGCTCCCTTTATGCAATGTCTTAACATAAGACTAAAGGTTTTCTATAATGAATGACATAACAGCAATTAAGGGCATTGATGGGCCACATGGCAATTCATTTTCAGAGTCAGGGGTCAAGCTGGTTGATTATAATAAGATAAGGTGAGAATCGTGGAATAAGGAGAAGAGAACTAAATATAGAATCAGAGGACTTGGCTTGAAATTCACTGTGAACTTGGGAGAGAGGATGGATTTGACGCAAATGATTCCATCACATGTATGGGAGAAAACCTAAAGATCTTTATACCAGTGGTTCAGATGCTGCAGTTACTACATATGTGAGGAAGAACCAAGTGTGCCTTTATTTTTGGCACAAAACCATGAAATATGAAGGTAGCGTATGCAGAAGAATTAAAATAAAAATATTCTTATGGGTAACAAATTCAAATAAACAGTTCTCCAAAGAAAACTACAGAAGGCTATATTTTCTGAAATATATGTGACATGCAAAAATATACAACCTCACATCATATATTCAACAAACTTTCTAATGATGTGTGAATAAAAAAACCAATAACTTTGTTTTTTTGCTGTTCAACGTGGCATTAAAAGATAACACTAGTTAATTTGAAAAGGAAGATGCTTTCCCATTCTGCTGTATGAGAGTAAAACGGTACAATTTCCTGGGAATATTTTGTGAGATCTATCAAAAATCTTTAATATTCACATATTGATTGCCCTAAATCTCATGGGAAACTAGGCAAGGAAATAATCATGAATTTGTGTATAGAGATATGTTCTTTATTTTTTGCTTTACTTTCCAAAATTTTCTACATTACTCTTGAAATTTAGAAAAATGCTATGTAACATGTGAAAAAGGCGTATTTTAAAGATTCATTTTTTTCAAAGGGCACATATTCTTGGTTCTTGTTTATAAATAGACTGTGTTTGAAAGTTAACTGTTTATTAATTACATTACATAGAGCAGTGATAAATTAGAATAGGATGCACTGAGGTCTCTGAGTGATGTTTGTGATGATGATACTGATGATCAACAAGATGAAAAACAGACTAAGGTACAAATAAGGAAAATAAGAGCAGCCAACTCAGTTCTTTTTCTTATTCATCCAGGGTCAATATCGTTCACTTTTGGATAGCGTGCTGTGCCATGCTCAGTCACTCAGTTATGTCCGACTATTTGCGACCCCACCAGGCTCATGTGTCCACGGAGATTCTCCAGGCAAGAATACTGAAGTGGGTTGCCATGTCCTTCTCCAGGGGATCTTCCCAACCCAGGGATAGAACCCAGATCTCCTGCATTGCAAGCAGATTCTTTACCATCTGAGCTACCAGGGAAGCACCTTGGATAGCATATATAGGTTAAATAAATTGTTCTGTAATAAACAGCAGCAAAAGTGCTAACTTGGGCTAGGAAATCAGTGCCTAATTGTTTTCATAGCTTTATAAGGCGGCTGCTGCTTTGAATTATAGAACAAACTGTCTTGGCTTGCAGGTCTGCAAATGCTCACCCCAGAAGTTAGTTCCCTTTATTCTATTTCAGAAGAACTAAAGAACTTTTGTGGCTGTTCTTCTGTGTTATTATATTCTGATGACAAGAACACATTGTCTCTCACACTCATCGCTCTTCTCTCTTACAAGTACACCATGGAACCTGAAAATACGAGAAAGGAAAAGTCCATTACTCACAGACTGGTCTTCATTAATGGGGTCCTGGACACTCCCGCTGCACTGAGGGACCCAGGGAGGGTCAAACATTGGGACGGATGGCATTCCAAGCACTGGTGATGGCAGAGTGAAATTTATACTGGGAGGTGGGATCTGTTAGTTGATACCAGAGGAATGAAGTAAGATGGGAAATAAACTAGATTGAGTCTGAAGTAAAATCATGAAATAATCTTACAGAGCACAGGCTGTTACAAAGCACAGGATGAATATCTCTGGGCCTCAGTTTACCCATTAATAAAAATGAAGGGTTTCAACTGTATGATCTCTATTTGTGTTAATTACCCCATCCTTCAAAAACATCTATGTATATATAGTAAAATGTCTGCAAGTTTTATGTGCTTACCTCTAGGGATGTTACTGTGATCTTGAGGTTTATAGAAACTTGATATTCTTACTTTACCTTTCTGTATATTTTAATCTTTTTAAGAACAAGAATTCATTCATATTGGAGTTAGGTTTACTTACAAAACCAGAGAAGGGGTAAAAAGCAGCATCTCTTGGGCCATACACTGTGGATTTGTAGTTGCAGGATTGAAATAAACCTTGGGTTGGGTTTGCTAATCTAATTCCCATGTGAGAAGTGTGTGTGTGTGTGTGTGTGTGCGCGCGCACACACACACGTGTGCACGAACACTCCGTCATGTCGTACTCTTCGCAACTCTATGGGCTGTAGCCCGCAGGCTCCTCTGTCCATGGGATTATCCCAGAAGTATCCCTCACCTTAAAAATCTGCTGTGCTCCCTCTTCCATCCGGGGCCAGACCTGATAGCGAAACCTCCAGAGTGTGTGGAACTTAAGGACGGCGTTCAGTCTCTGCACAGTCTCTGGATGGTGAAACTCCGACGTCAGCATATCGGACACGGCCTCGGGGACTTTCACCGCACACAACAGGAACATGGCCGCTAAAGACAGTCAACAATCCATCAGCTACACATCTTTTAAGTTTTATGATTCCTGGGGATGAGGGGAAGGAGGAAACTGCTTCTGTCTCTTGAAAACGACTACTGAGCTATACAGCCAGGCCACCAGCACTAGCCAAAGAAAACCCTGTTTCAGCCACTGGAAACCAGGCACCATCATTTGTACCACCCACAATCTTCTAATATCTGGTGTGAGGGCAGTGACAGCATGACTTTGCAGTAGAAATCTCATTTTAAGCAACGTTTTCCTTGGCTCACAGTGAAAAGTGAATGTCAGAGGAAGCTAATGAAAAAAGGAAATTACATGCTGAAATATCCTTTTTAGGAAATGTCTAGAGTCATCTCAGAGTAACCCTAGGATGGTACATAAAAATGTCCATTAAACTTACATTAGTTATATTAACAATAAAATTCAAAAGGTAGACTCGATGCTAAAGCTGAAACTCCAATACTTTGGCCATCTCATGCGAAGAGTTGACTCACTGGAAAACACTCTGATGCTGGGAAGGATTGGGGGTGGGAGGAGAAGGGGATAACAGAGAATGAGATGGCTGGATGGCATCACCGACTCGATGGAAAAGATATGCTGCCTTTGTGCAGACTACACAGGGACATGAAAAGTGTATACAGAGAGCCTAGGCCTGTTTCCCTTTAGTGCTCAGCTCTGTTTAGAGGTCCAGCCACTGCTACCAATGTGACCTCAGTGTGAAGATGGAATGAATGTGCCTTGCTCATGTTGAGACGCTGGGATGAATGGCAGCAGGACCAGGGTTGTGGGTAGCCTATCTTTACCTGCCGCCCCCGCCATATGCTCATCCATGCTGAGCAGGAGCTCCCAGGCAGCTGGTTGGATGTCTCCATACATCTCCTCTGTCAGAATTGGTGCGGCCTTTATCAGTAGAGATAAGGGAGCAGGCGACAGGCTCATCACCTGCAGAAAAATGGAAATGATGTCTTAAAACCATCGAAGACACTGGTTGTTGTTCTCCTCTTGAAAGTTGTGTCACTTCTCTCTCTGCTTTCCTTAAATACTTTTTAAAGTGGGAACATATCTGGCATGATGTATAGTAAGTAAGCTTTATACCCTATTAGTTGATGTATAATTGTCCCAAATTATATTATTTTATAACACTTTCACTACAAAAGTAATTTGTAACCACCTAGGGAATAAACTGGAGAATAAGTACAGCTCTCTGAGAAAAAAGGATTTCAGTCAGTAAATCTTTGTGTTAAAAGTCCTGGTGGACCTTCACAGCATCTTATTTTCCTTCCTATTTGGACTGATTTCCACTGAAAACTGTGAGCAGCCTCTAATTTATAAAGGAGTTCCATTCAGAAAGTTAGTTTTCTAAGCCAGTGAACTTGGATGGTATTTCTCCTTCAAAATATTATAAAGTGTGGTTATTAGTCCAGGTTGCCCACAAAATACTATTTAATCCATTATTTTAAATAATTGAGGTAAAAATGTCAGTTTGGGGTAAGTCTGTCTTTAGCCATCATTTAAAACACTTTCTAGAAAAACATGATTTTTTTTTCTCTCTTCCCCTGGAAAATGTATTATGATTTAGAGTTTAGGTTGTAATAACAATATAACTTTGTGAAGCCTTAGATAAGTAGGTAAGTGTACTATCTCTTTTAATTCATGCAATGATCCTTTGAAATGGGTCCAGTGTTAAAATCCCCATTTTAGAGATCAAGCAACTAAAACTAAGAGAAATTAACTTAATTTGCCCAAGGTCCCAGAGCCAGAGCAGCAGGTATAGGGTCTGCACCCAGATTGTCTCATTCCAAGACCTGTGTGCATCGCTACCACACATTGGTGGCAAGCTGGCTCCACTAGAGTGGAAAGAATCTTGGTTCTAGCCAAGCTTCCCTGTCTTTATGGAAGCTGACTGTCCAGCAAGAAGGGATTTTTTTCTTGCACACTTGGGAGCACTTTTTCTCACCAAATTAAAGGGGGCTGTTATGCCAACACTGTGCCAATTGGCATTGTATATCCCAAACTTTTGTTGTGTTCAATCGCTCAGTCATGTCCAACCCTTTGCAACCCCATGGACTGCAGCACGTCAGGCTCCCCTGTCCTTCACTATTTCCTGGAGTTTGCTCAAACTCATGTCCATGGAGTCAAAGATGTCATCCAACCATCTCGTCTTCTGTTGCACCCTTCTTCTCCTCCCCTCAATCTTCCCCAGCATCAGGGTCTTTTCCACACGTTAGTAATAAGGATATCTGAAGTTCCCTCCCTATTCCTGCTTCATGAATGTTTTTAAACCATGTATTAATACCTGTAGTCTGATGTATTTCAGCATTCCAGAGTCCTTCTTCCCCTCCAGGTTGGCATCTGAAACTCTCTTCTTCAGAGAAGGTGTCCTCAGGCATGATTTATCTGAGCACTGGGAAGAACATGAGATAGATGACAAAGAGTGTTATGCACACTTAAAAACCGGCAATGCTGTTTTCCCCCAATTTTCCAGATAACCACTTCTAACTCAACAGAAGATTTAAGGCCTTTTCATGGGTCTTTACTTTCTGAAAGCGATAAAAGCAGTTAAGTGTGTTATGAAAAGGGCACTTAGAGATGTTTAGCAACAAACTCCTCTTTTACCACTGGGGAGATCAGGATCCAGAGAGGAGGAGTAGCTTGCTGTGCTAAATCACTTCAGTAGTGTCCAACTCTGTGAGACCCTACGAATTGTAGCCTACCAGGCTCTGCTGTTCATGGGATTCTCCAGGCAAGAATATTAGAGTGCATTGCTATTCCCTTCTCCAGGATCCAGGGATCAAACTGGTGTGTCTTACGTCTAATCTGCACTGGCAGGTGGGTTCTTTACCACTAGTGCCACCTGGGAAGCCCATAGAGTAGCTTGACCAAACTGCAAAGCTGGTTATTGGCAGAATAAGGAAAGGACAGGCTCTCCCGACTTCCATTTCAGGGCTAATTATATTTCCACCAAGCTATTAAAAGCACAAATCTTTTTAAATATTGTGAGTTAAAATCCACTCCCTCTAATAGTCCCTCTAAAGGGTTGGATGCTACAAGTCAATCAATTGAGAGAAAATATTTCACAGGGAAGTGTTAGGAAGTGAAAAGTAAAAAGACCCATCGAGGAAATATGAGTTCATAATCATCTATCATCCAGGTAAAGTGTTTTTATTTTTAAATCATATTTGTCTATATGAGACAGCAGCTCTTATTTCAAACCATCCTCTCAACCAGGGTAAAATGGCCCTGACTCATTAGCACTCACACAGAGGAGACAGTTTCTTTCCCTGACTCTCTACATGACAAGGAATGGAGTGGACAGAGCAGCTGGGAGGATGGTCACTCTGATGTTGGCAGGCCCTTGTTTATTTATCCTGAGTCCTGATGGCTCCTATTTTTGCACTCCAGGCTGTGCAAAAAGGGAATCCATCCCTTTGCACAGTATAAGGGCTCGTTTGTTTTTCCAGTGCCATGTCAATGAAACACTCTCTCCTTCAGTGCCAAGGGAAAAAAAATGAACTCCTTAAGAATTTTTGAACAGAGTTTCACAGTGTGTTTTTTTTTTAATTTATTTTATTGGAGGCAAATTACCTTACTCACAGTGTTACAGATGGAAATATTCTGAAAGAAAAAGCAAAGCTGAAACTACATGCATGTTCCAAGAAAGTCTTTCAAAACTGACAAAAAGACCCAAGACAATGCATCTATTATGTGACTGGTATGGAATGAACTTTTAAATGAATCTACTTGGAAACAAATGAATCAGAGTTCTCACTGTGTTTTCTAAAGATTAAAAAAAAGTGGAGGCATATACTTGGGAACACATATCATTTGGGGAAAGAAATTCTGGGTTGCTTTTTTTCCCCTTGTGAAAGTAAAAGCAATATATACTATAAATATTATGCCTGTTTTATATAATTTTAAAGCTATTCTAAAATCATATATGGCAATCATTTTCCACATAAATGTAGCAGTATAGCTGATTTACTTTTTTAAAAGTCAAGGTATTCAAAAAGCAGCATCTTTCTGCTTTTATTCTATTTATTAAAAATGCATGCAAATTGCAGAATACCTGGAAAATACAGAAAAACTATGAAGAAAGAAACCAAAATCTCCATAATACCCAACTCAGGGATGGTCATTGTTTGATTTCTTTCAGACTTTTGTCCCCCTACACAGCGAAGCTGTGATGACATTATGTATGTGGCACACAGCTTTGGTTTTTAACTTTTTATTTTGTATTGGGGTATAGTCGATGAACAATGTTGTGATAGTTTCAAGTAAACAGTGAAGGGACTCAGCCATACATACACATGTATCCATTCTCTTCCAAACTCCACTCCCATCCAGAATGACAGTTTTAAACATTTCATTTCATTATGATATTATGATGATGATTTCCCCATGTCATTACAGTTATTTTAAAATATGGTTTTTGAATTTTTAGAATATTTTATTGCTTTCTCCTTTGGCTGGACATTTTGTCCTTTCAGGGTTACTTCTGAATAATACTTTTGATTAATTTATGCGAATTTCAACCAGGCAGATAAAGAAAAATACTCAGAAGGAAAAGGACAAACATTTCTGTCTGTCTCACACTCTGGGAAATGTAGACTTCTGTTCAATTCTGTCTGCTGGGGACAGAGGGTATAAGTTAAGCTTCTCAGGTATCAAATATGTAGTATCCCAGCATGCATACTTAAGCATGGTGTGTTCTGCCAGCTTCAAGATAATTAGGATGTTTGTTATAATGGAAAGGGAAGGGAATTGGAAAGGCTTTTACACTAGGGTGATGAGCTAATAACTCTCCTTGAGTGACCTGTTTGGGCCTAAAAGATAGATATTAAAGATGGGTACACATGTGAGGGGCATTTCAGTATATTATGTGAGGTTCCTGAAGTCCTATACTGGTGTGACTCTGATTCAGACTAACAAAGTTATCATCAGTTGCTTTTTGATTTGGTAACTTGTTGTAGGAGACTAGTTTTGAAGGCATCTATTGGTTATTAGTAGGGGCTTCCCAGATGGCTCATTGTTAAAGAATCTGCCTGAAATGCAGGAAATGCAGGTTTGATTCCTGGGTCAGGAAGATCCCTTGGAGTAGGAAATGGTAACCCACTCCAGTATTCTTGCCTGGAAAATCCCATGGACAGAGGAGCCTGGCAGGCTACAGTCCATGGAGTCAGAAAGAGTTAGACATGACTTAGCAAGTAAATAACAACAAACAAACTTTTATTTGCATGATGCATGATAAGTCACTTCAGTTGTGTCCAACTCTGTGTGACCCTAGCCCAACAGGCTTCTCTGTCCATGGGATTCTCCAGGCAAATACTGGAGTGGGTTACCATTTCCTTCTCCAACCTTTTATTTACCTCTCCTTTTAAACTGAAAAGGAAAAAAAAAAATGTTTTATCCACTCCCATTTCCATTAGCAAGTACTAATTGAACATGTACTCTATTTAGAATACAGCATTAGACAAGGTACAGATATATAGGAAAAATCAAATAATTCTTTGGTGAATTTACCTTTTGGTGAAAGTGATATATAACAAGGTTAGAAGTGCACTAACCAGGCTAATGGAATGTTCAGTTCTGAGCACTGAAATGAAGATTAGCATATTGATCAGAGTTAGAAGAGTTACAAAATGTACTAGCTGCCACAAATATATTCTGCCATAAAAACTGATTAAAAAGGAAACAGGAATGAAATACCAATTGCTCTAAGTCTTGATTTTAATCTCAGAACCACTGCTTTTAGTCTTGATTTATGGCCTATTCTGTTTTCATTTGGGCTCTGAAAATGTGCACATTGTTCATTCATGTGACAAATTCAGAACAGGCAAATGGAAATATCATGAGAAAATGAAAAGAAAAAGCTTGAACAGGAGGCTGGCATTTTGGAAATATAATGCTTATCACTGAAGACTCAATACATCTTTTCAGCTCTTCACTGGTATGATTAATTTAAATGTGTTAAGGTTGCTGCTGCTAAGTCACTTCAGTCGTGTCCGACTCTGTGTGACCCCATAGACGGCAGCCCATCAGGCTCCCCCGTCCCTGGGATTCTCCAGGCAAGAACACTGGAGTGGGTTGCCATTTCCTTCTCCAATGTGTGAAAGTGAAAAGGGAAAGTGAAGTCGCTCAGTCATGTCTGACTCGTAGCGACCGCATGGACTGCAGCCTACCAGGCTCCTCCGTCCATGGGATTTGCTAGGCAAGAGTACTGGAGTGGCTTGCCGTTGCCTTCTCCGGTGTTAAGGTTAGGGAACGTTTACCCTTGTTTTCTTTCCCTTTCAGAAATGTGGAGTTTCCCCTGTGGCTCAGACAGTAAATAATCTGCCTGCAACGTGGGTTCGATCCCTGGGTTGGGAAGATCCCCTGGAGAAGGGAACAGCTACCCACTGGAGCCTGGCAGGCTACAGTCCGTGGGGTTCCTGAGAGTTGGACATGACTGAGTGACTTTCATTTACACTCACACTTCAGAAATGTGAGCAATCTGTAAGGTTGGTAACATTTTCCACTGCTTCAGGCTGCTTTGTCCTGCATGGGCCAGAAGTGGAGGGCACTCATGAAACACGCTGGAACCCTAAAGCCCACTCGCTCATTCAATATTATTGTCCCTCCGCTCTAGTGAGGTTCTCTGTTAGGTATTACAGAGGATACAAAATGTGTAAGACTGCCTCAGTTCTCGAGAAGTTTTATAATTAAGTGGCAGAAGAAAAATAGGGATGTAAGCAGGAGCACTTTGTAGGCAGAGGGATCTTAAAAGCCCTCAGTGCTTTATCACAGGATAAAGACTAAAATCCTTCCGACAGCCTCAGAGGACAAGAGCACAGACAACCATAGTACATAATGAGGCTGCACAAGCAGGCAGGGAGCAGACCAGGTTGAACCTCGTCCTCAGCCTTGGTGGTCCCTCTTCTCTCTGGTTGGAGAATTCTGTATTCGGTAAACATCTAGGCATCCTTCAGCCAAAACTCATCTGTCACTTTATTGGAGATACTGCCTTATCTCCCCCGATAAGTTCAAAGCCTCGTTCACAAGATCTCTCAGCACAGAGTTTTCTCCTTTATTGTGCTTATTGCTGCTGCAATTTTACACCAACTTAGGGATGCTTAGTTGATTAATTTCTGTCTTTCAGCTAGACTGTGTGCATCATACGAGACAGTGCCATATCTCTGTGGCCATTATTATATCCAGCACACAGTATGGACTCAGTGTGGTCCAGAAAGTCTAAAATTTGTTGAATAGACACATGGATTGATGGATGAATTAATGAATGAATAATATGAAAATCAGAATAAAACACCATTATAGTTTAGAGGAAGAAGGGAACAAAAAAATGAAATTAATCATCCACCTGCAGTATGTCCTGTGGTGAACACTAGGGAAATCAGAAAATGTTTCAAGGAGGAGGTGGCACTTGAGTTGGATCTTGAAGAATGTTTGGGTTCAGCTGTGTATAGATTACAGGTGAAGATATGAATGGAGCAAAGGCATGGAAGTAAGAAATCTCAGCATGCACATGGTGAACATGAACATTAATTTAGTTTGGTGTATTTTTATAATTTTTAACATAATTTATAGGTTTTCTTACATAGGTAAGGGAGTTTTTATAGGAAGGATAACTTATCTAAATAAGTTTTCTTTGGATGTAGTATCATTTATGTTTGCGATACATATATGTACAAATATATAGATAGGTATGTATACACATACATTTCAAACATAAATGACATCTCCATATATATGTATACATGTATAAGAATATATGCACATATATATTTTTCTTTTTATGTCATCATTTAGCAGTTTATGTAATTTTCCCTCCTGATCTTCCCTTAGAATCTGTGTTTTCTGAACACCATGAGATGTAAGAGAGTTTAGCTGAAAAAGCCCTGACTTTGATAATCCATGTTCCTAAACTAAAGGCTAGCTGAATATGTTCTAGATATTGTGGACATGGGATTGTGGACAATCCCATCTTTTTTAACTTCAATGTTTTCATCTGTAAAATGGGGTGAAGAGTATCTACTGCACCAGATTTGTGAGAATTGAAAAGTACATTGTAAATGATGTATACTTTGTCATACATATGTTTCATAAAAAACACTAAAAGGTCATATCCCAGAAGGGAAATTAGCACATTTATGAGATGTATAAGATATACAAATTTTTCTTTAGGAGCTCTTGTATTAGCCAAAGTCACTTTCTTGTACTTTCATAATTTAAAAAGAGCTGGACTATAAAGAAAGCTGAGCGCAGAAGAATTGATGCTTTTGAACTATGGTGCTGGAGAAGACTCTTGAGAGTCCCTTGGACTGAAAGGCAATCCAACCGGTCCATCCTAAAGGAGATCAGTCTTGGGTGTCCATTGGAAGGACTGATGTTGAAGCTGAAACTCCAATACTTTGGCCACCTGATATAAAGAACTGACTCATTTGAAAAGACTCTGATGCTGGGAAAGATTGAGGGCAGGAGCAGAAGGGGACAGAGATTGAGGGACAGATGATGGGATGGTTGGATGGCATCACCAACTCAATCGACATGAGTCTGGGTAAACTCCGGGAGTTGGTGACTGACAGGGAGGCCTGGCGTGCTGTGGTTCATGGGGTCACAAAGAGTTGGACATGACTGAGCGACTGAACTGAACTAAATTAAATAAATCCCTTTTTTGAGTGCTAAAGCACTCAAATTGCTATACAACTCAACTGTGCATTTTTGTTATTGCTTAGATTCTCTAGTTTGATTTGCATTTTCCTTCCACCTTACCAAACTTGGCTCACAAACTCTTTAGTAGAAAGATCCTCTGCTCCTACTTACTTATTTTTTGTTTCTCCATGAATATCTGGCTTCATATTGTGCCAACAGCAGGTGCCCAGTGAATGCTTACTGAGATGAATAGGTATTATATAAAAATCTTTTGGCAAAACCACTTGCGAGAAACAGCTGTAGATGTGGCTGGCAGCACACAGTGGCCATCATGCCTTCTTGGGGGCAGGTGGGTAACTTAGGGCTTCCCTGGCAGGAGCATGTCAGCCCTGTTACTGTCTTCATCTTCAGCCAGCTCAGCTGTCCAATTGTCAGGAAAGTACAGCTGAATACTGAGAAAATGTAATCATTTCTCGAAGATGCTTCCTTTAGTCTGATTTGACTCTGTTATTTGTCAGTGAAAAGTTGGGCCATTTATTACTTATTTCTTAAGATAAAACTGTATCAGTTTCCTGTTACTGCTATAAAAAATGACCACAATCTTTTTGGCAAGAAATAGCACAGATTTATGATTTTAACAGTTTTCTAGGTCAGAAGTTGAAAATGGATTGGCAGGGCTGTGTTCCTTCTGGGGGAATCATTCATTTCCTTGTCCTCTCCAACTCTTAGAGGCTGCCTAGGCTCACTACCCTGCATCACTCTGACTTCTACTTCTATTGTCACAACTCCATCTCTGACTATGTTCGGCCCACTTGGATAATCCAGGATAATCTCCTATTATATGATTCTTGACTTATTCACCCAAGCAAGATCCCTTTTGCCAGGTGAGGTAACATATTCAGGGTTCCAAGGATTAGAATTCAGACATCTTTAGGGGGATATTAGTCTGCCTACCATAGCAACTCATCAAAAATGCCTCTTTGAGTTTATATTTATTTGTAGAAATAAGACAAAACCTACAAAAAGAGTCTATATTTGCTCAAGGACATGAAGACAAAGCACTTGTCTTTTTTGCACCAAGGAAATGGCAACACACTCCAGTATTCTTGCCTGGAGAATCCCAGGGACAGAGGAGCCTGGTTAGCTCCCGTCTATGGTATTGCCCAGAGTCAGACATGACTGAAGTGACAGCAGCAGCAGCTTCTAAAGTGAAAGTTTTAGTTGCTCAGTCACGTGCGACTCTGAGACGCCATAAACTGTGTAGCCCACCAGGCTCCTCTGTCCATGGAATTCTCCAGGCAGGAATACTGGAGTGGGTTGCCATTCCCTTCTCCAGGAGATCTTCCCAATCCAGGGACTGAACTGGGTCTCCTGCATTACAGGCAGATTCTTTCCCAGCTGAGCTCCCAGGGAAGCTACCCACTGTCTATCTTTGCTCAAAACCACACAGACCTGTAGCCGGGTTTATACTACTGCAGTGGGCTGAAATTTGCATTTACAGAGAAAAGATTGTTAGGACATTGTTTTCCCTATCATTGGTATATATCATGTGATCATTCACTCACCTCTTTCTGCTTCTTGCCCCGGAGAGCCACGTTGCTGATGCTGTTGCTCTCACGGAGGGAGTCCACAGTGTCTCCGTAGAGCAGCTTAATGGCCCTGACCAGCCGGGCACAGGAGCGGCTGTGGTGCAGGTAGCAGTGAGGGTGACAGTAGTCGATGTGGGTGCAGATGAAGCTCTGCTGGTTGCACAGCAAGATCATGACCTGGAACACAGACATCACTGAGGCTCAACCAGGGTACAGACCAATCGTGAGCAATGATGTGAGGTAGAACATGAAAAGTCAGAACGTCAGCTTTCCTTAATGGGTCTTAAAATCACAGTAATTCCATGAGAGAACAACAATTCCCACAAGAGAACAAAGACTTACAAGCCTTTATGTACTTGACTTCTTTTGCTCCCTGGATTCACACTTGATAGAAAGCTCTTTATGAAACAATAAAAGGTTAAGTGATCTTCAAAAACTTGGGAGTGTTTGATTCCCAGGTATTTTCAAATGAAGATTCCAAACTTAGAATATATTACTTTTTCAGCTCTGATGTTGCAGAAGGAGCCAGTAGAAGAGCAGGAAGTGATGAGAAGTTCCATCCCAAAGGATTTGGCTGGCTTTTGACAGCTGTGGGATGTCTTTAACTTCAGCCCACCTACGTGGAACTTGAAAACATTTCTGTATCTTCCACCCTGGCCTCTAACCTTCAACTGGGCTTGAATCCACTGTAGAACTTCGTTTGCTCTCTCTACAAACAATTTGTTTTCAGCTTTGGGTTATTCTAGCTCTTCACCTGTGGCTTGATCTGGCTCAAAATCTCATATCTCCTAGACTTCCCAAATAGGATACCAGGAAAGAACTCAGTTGATTTAAAGGATAGGGTTATTTTAAGAAAAGGAATGAAGGCCCTAGGGTTTAAAATTTCTTAAGTTGCTTTCCTAAAAAGGCAGTAGCATTCCCAAAGCTGCAAGTTTAGTCAAATCTGCATAGCGTAATCTTTTGAATGATTCTATCCTTCATGAAACTAGTTCTGACCCCAATAGCTAACCTGTGAGGTGCCATATTGGATGGAGAACATAAAATAAGTCTATATGAATAAGACCAATCAGACCTATTAGGCAAGGATGCCATGCATTTCCTTGGAAGAAGAGATCTGCTTTCCATGAGACAAAGGTAAACAACAGTTAACAACACATTCCTGTCAAACTCATCTAACAATATCTCATACTCTTCAAAGTTTAAAAAATACAGGTTTTGTGTGAACAGAATATCCAGATCTCTCTCAAGATTCATTGAAGATGCCCAGTATTTCTGTTTATGCTGATGTGAGGCAGGGCACAAATAAGAACTGTAAGGTTTCCCTTGTTTTTCTCAAACCTGGCCAAAACCTGGTTCTTTGACTAATAAAACTGACAAACTTCTAGCAAGACTGATCAAAAAAAGAGAAAGGAAAGATATAACCTATCAATATCAGAAACAGTAAAGGCACATCACTGTAGATCCCATAGAATTTAAGATGATCTTAAGAGACTATATAAACATCTAATTGCTAATAAATGTGCATATTTGGATAAAATCAACAAATTTCTAGGGGGAAAAAAATCAATTTGCTTAAACAGATCCCAGAAGAAACAGAAATCTGAATGATTTTAATCATATGACATGAATTAAATATTTAATTAAAAACTTTCCTACAAAGAAATTTTTAGGTCTAGAAGATTCACCGGTGATTTTGAAAAAATATCTCTGGGCTTAAACACTTCTAGAGGGCTAACATGGTACAGAAAATGAAAATGCATTATTGAATGAAACTGAAGCAATTCAGGACTTCCCTGGTAGTGCCAGTGGATCAGAACCCACCTGCCAGTGAAGGGGACACAGGTTTAATCCCTTGTCTGGGAAGATTCACAGGCCAGGGAGCAACTAAGGCCATGTACCACAACTACTGCGCCTGCACTCTGGTGCCAAAACTACTGGGGCCCGTGCGCCTAGACCTTGTGCTCTGCAACAAGAGAAGCTACCAAAATGAGAGGGCTTAGCAAGTAGTCCCCACTAGCTGCAACTAGTGAAAGTCTGAGCAAAGCAATGAAAACCCAACCCAGCGCAGTCAGAAAATAAACAATTAAAAAACATGAAAATAAAATTGAAGAGATCTTAAATAAACAATGGAGCATAAGTTAATGGAGGGTAGACCATTTTATACATTAGAAACTTAATAAAAAATTTCAATTCCTCAATTTTAACTATCCTTATATTCAATATAAGGCTGCTGTAGAAGCTTTTTTATGGAAACTAACAAGGTAATTTTAATAGAAATGAATATAGCCAAGAATAGACCAGGTCATCCTGAAGAACAGAGCTAGAGGATTTACACTTATGTGAGCGAAAGAAACCAGACACAACAGAGGACCTAGTTTATGACATGCATTTCAAAAACAAACACTAATCTTCCATTTTAGGATAGTAGTTACCAGTAAGGGAGGGTAGTATTTGGCAGAGGGCCTGGGTAGGGCTTCTAAGGTACTGCTAATGTCCTTCTCGACTTGATGGTGGTTATACAGATGTGTCTACTTTTTGAGAATTTATTGAGCCATGCACATAGGTTTTATATGCTTTTTAATATGTAGGTTTGACTTAACTACAAAGTTGACTTTAAAAATAGTTATCTCAGAGATTCACATAATTAGTTGGTTCTGGGAATCAGCCAGTTCCAAGGGCACAGCCCTGTACACTGAGTGTGACGTACCAGGCAGCCCTTATCTGACCCTACCAGAAGTCAAATGAAAGAGGAGATGGAGACATTCCATAACTAACATCAATAACAGTGCTGCCAGTACCCTGCCAACTGTGGATCTCACATCATACTTCCTGAGCTTTCCTTTCTTCATGCCCCTGAACTGCAACCTGTGCCTGGGACTCCCTCTTGCCTGTGCCCTCAGGAGAGCTCTTTGAGGTATGAGCTTAATCACAGAATCTCCATGTCCTGGTTTACAATTTGATAGAATGCAGACCCAAGACTGACACCATGATCTTGCTCTCAGCACTTGTGAAGACTTGTGTAAAACTGACCATGAGGCCCTGACTGTGTTACCCAGGTTCTCTCGACCACCAGCCTGGCCTGGTCCCTTCGGGTTCTTCCTGACTGACTCACAAGCCAACCACAACAAAGGACCCTTGGTCTTAGATAAGGTTCAAATGAATACAGTCCAGCAGAAGACCCATCTTAGTGAGGATCCAGAGGTTCAGCTGAAATGCAAACCTATAGATTTCTAAGAGGCTGAAATGGATGGATATTTTTATCTTCACAGATCTCCCCCCAGTGCCAAAAGAAATTGATCTCAGGGCTCTTTCTGAGACTCCTACTTACATGAAGCCATGACATGTTCCTGTGGTAATTTTCCTCCACGCCGGCTGTACTCATGCCCTCGGGCTCAATGCTGGGCTCACTTGCACTCCAAGGACTCCCTTCTTTGAAAGAAAAACACCAAGAAAGGTTGTACTGTTCTGTCTCCCAGGAGAGCACATTGCTATGGTATCATGGTCCATGCTTTTGAATCCTAGGGCACACTACCATGGCCAATGGGTTACAGGGCATAGCATTGACTTTAGTGGAGGAATATTAATAGGAGCTGTTCCCTTTACCACCAGCTGAACCAGCAATTACAAAGACATTTATAATCTCTGTTACAGTGGCTTCCATTTTGAGACATGGGAGCAGAGAAAAACACAGAGCCAAGTCCTTGAATTGCTGAGATGAGCAAGTTATTGGTTGAGTGTGCCCAAACCCATTCCAGACTGCCCAGACCTTGCAGGTGTAGGTAAGTAAGGACACCAGCCAACCTGCAGTGGCCACAAAAGGTGCTGCCACCTCCACTGGGACTGTGACCACAGCTAGTGTTCCGGCTCTTCACACCAGCTGGCTTTGCTATCAGAGCTACTTCAAAGATGGGTGGTGCCTCAGAAAAACAAAGGGAATTTGGAAGCAATTGTGCCCAGTTGTGGATAACTTTTTGTCCAAATTCCTCTCTGAAGGAGACATGTCACAGGAATTCTTAGTATACCAGATATACTAGATAGTATACTTAGTATACTAGACAACAAAGCTTTGCACTCCAATCTACCAGCTTTTCTGGGTATTTTCTATGACAAAACTATGCCTCTAGCTTGGACAATTTGACTTAACTGGTTAGACTAAAGGGATCAATTTAAATAATTAATTTAAATAATATTTTCCCCCAAACTAACTGATGATACTGTTACAGTTCAGATCTGAAACTAAAGATGGCATGAGGCTCTTTTTCTATTATGTTCTTGAAAAATAGGCTGAATCTCAACTAATGCATAAATTAGCTATTTTCAAAGGGAAGGGTGGGTAGGTGTAGAAACATTTTCTATTTTAAACTCTCTTTGATTAAAGATACTCAGCTCCTATTTCAGCAGGCTAAATCGATAATTTATCCACATTCCCTGGATAACTTCTAACTAACTTTTGAAATAACTTACTTATAAAGAAGAGCTTTCCATTTTGGTTTTCATACAGGGACTGAATGGCAAAGAATATGTATTTCAATTTTTACCTAACAAACTCTAGACAGCTGGTGAGTCCTACTGGCATGCTCATTTAATCTTTTTCTTGTCTCTTAAGATGATGATCAGAGCCCATAGGACTAACATATTTTGGGATTCACAGTCTCTGGGTCCTATGGTGACAGTCTACAACTCTAATACCCTAATTGTATATAAATCTGATTCTCAGGAGTTTGACATACTTTATAATCATTCCTAATTTATATTTAGAGCATCTTTTCACTGTGGGTAAAGAGCACACAGAATTATTCTTATTGGGTAACTGGAGAAAACAAATTCCCAAGAAGTTAAGTGACTTGCTGAAGGTCACTAATCATTAGCTGTAGACAATCTTTCCTTTCTAAAATTTTGGTTGTTTTCACTGAGAAAGAGAGACTTTATTTTACAGAGTACATTAAGTCAGCTTAACATCAAGGGAATGTCTACATTTTGCTTTAAAGGTCCTGTTCAGAAGTATAAAGGCATAAAGCATTTGGATCTTAAAAAAAAAAAAATCTGTCCTTGCCACTGAAGTATTTTCTTTCCCTACTGTAGACTTTATATCCTCCCTGGTCAAGCCATGGTCCTTGAACCAGCAGCATCAGCGTCACCAGAAAGCTTGTTAAAAGGGTAGAATCTCAGCCTCCTATTTCAGAGATGCTGAATCAGATTCTGCGTTTTAACAAGCTCCCAGCTGGCTCTGTGCACAGTAAGGTTGGAGCAGTCCTGCTCTGAAAGGCAACATCGTTTACAGACCCAGTGGGTACTCTAACCTGCGACTCTGCCCTCCCACTGTGGACCTGTAAGGATGGACTTGAGCTGTACGGGGATCTGGGTTCTGTCTTCCTACCCCCCGCGTCCCTGCACACACCCGCTCCTCTATGTTACCTAGGTCAGTGACAGTGTCCCTGCTCTGGGACAGCTGCAGCTCCTCAGCCTCAGACTCTGAGTCCTGCCGTGACAACTTGCTGCTCTTTAAGCTGCCGACCCGGCGAATGCTGGACAAGGAACCCCCCTTCTTCACCTGGAAACTGCGGGTTCCTTTAATCTGGAGCAGGCGGGAACCTCCTATCCTGATCTTCCTGCTGGGAACTGTATTAAAAGAATAAAATAGGGCTTTTTCCCCCTTAGTTCTCCCCAGTCAGCGTCAGAGCCAAGCTCTCCCCAACTTTGTCACTGAACAACCTCTTCTCTGCTGGTCTGGACAAGGAGCTTCTCCCAAGTGCCCAGCCGGGCAGCTCTGTTGGACGGGCAGGAGGCTGGGTCCACCAGGAAGGGCTGGTGCAGCTTCTTTCTTGGACACACAGCTCATCGGTGCTGGGAACAACCTGCTCTCTCTCTCTGGCCCAGAATTCACAAGCATGAGCGTGCCCTCACCACGGAGTCCTCCAGGACTGTTAGCATGCTCACATAGCATCATTGCTTGATTTCACAGAACCATCAGTCGTGTGTTTTTGTCTTTTGAAATGGAACAGGCAGATTTATGTGAGTTTGGGAAACCCCTTCATGGGAAACCCTTTCATTTGGGAATACCTCAACAGGACATAAAAACAACAGTTGCTTCACTCTCCAACAATCAGCAGTGGGGTCCGCTCATCTCCTCAGCAAAGGCACTAAAGTATCTGTTTTCAGTGGGGTGCTTTGGGTAAACAGGAGTGTGAAATGGTTCCATTTTCAAAGCGCTAGTGATTGCTCCTCTTAGTCAAAAGGATGGGTGAGATACGAGTCCAAAGATTGCAACACCCTGCGCCAACCTTACAGTCTACATATACTCATGCATTACTCCTCTTTAGCGTTCTGGAAGAAACAGTCATCAGTGAGGAAAATTAAAGGGTAAAAGAAACACGTTCAGCTAGAAACCTACTTTTTAATCAAAAGCATCCTTATTTCCCATAGTCATATCCACACCTCCTTCCTTTTCCTTTGAAGATCTGTGATTGTCACATATTGATACTGTAAGGGTGATTCTGAAAGTTTTCAGGGCCTCAAGTGATACACAGGAAGGGGCTGTTTTTTTAAGTTTTCCTTCTTAAGACATGAACAAGATTTCTTACTAATTATGCAAGACACAGTTATTAATATTTCAGTCCCAATCAGGAAGATTGCATTTTAGTCTCAAGTTTCTCACCCATAGGAGACTTAGTCTGTGGCTGTGATAGAAGATTGTACCACTCCATAAAATGTTAATTAAGTTTACACTTTTAGTGACATTTACAGGAGCCTAGAAAATATCCTGTTGAATCATGTGAAATGTTTAATCTCTAATTTATACCCATGATTGAGAAAGACTAAAATTATCACCACTCAGCTGGCAATGGCTTCATGGAGCTCCCTGAACACATCTGGATAGAATTTCACATCCAGACAGAAGTTCTTGCAGCACAGTTGAATACGTTCCACAAAGACCATAATGCTCAATTTTAGTAATAGCACAAATCATCCACTGTATTTTTCAGTATTATTTTTAGGCACAATTGAGACTTTATGACTTATCTGAAATGCATTTGAAACAGAATATAGTTATTTTTAAAGACTATTAATACACTTACGTCAAAGTAGACTGGGAAGTAGACAAAAAGATTAAAGAAAGAATTTAAAATTTTTACAGAGGCACACTTTGTCATTCTTTGTCTGATTTCATGATATTTTTCTGCTTACAAATACAGTACAGTAACCCCAATGTAATATGATGTAAAAAAATTTAACTTTGAGAACCCTGTTCTACTACCAAAGATAATTGGAAATATCATATAACTCTGAAAAAATAATATTCAGAATTATGGCATTGGGTATTTACAAAGGACATGATAGTTAGGATTCAGATTTGGTAAAGTACATCCATGACAATGAGAACTAGTATTAAAGAAACAAATTCATCTATATTGGATAAAACATTGCTTTTCTCTTTTCTCTAACACCACATTGTATCAGCAAGTCCTGCTGATGCAACACTTCCAGATATAGGATTTTGAAAGCCCCATCACCTATTCCCTGTACTAACATAACCAACAAACTGTATTCTCTTACCCCTACTCCTACAGTTTGAATCATCTTTTAAATATATAATCATAAATACAAATATTATATCACTTTTCTGGTCAAAATCTCCCAACAACTATCAGACACATTTAAATAGAATTAAATTTCTAACCGTATTTACAGACCCTGTTTATCTGACCTTCGCTCAACCCCATCTTTTAACACTCCCTCCAACTCATTCTATTGCAACCATGTTGGCCTCCTTGTCCTTCTTCACATGCTCGCATGTTCCTGCATCAGAGCCTTGCTCTCACCGTTATCTCTGTTCGGAAGACTTTCCTCTCAGCCCTTAGAGGGACTGGATTCTTCACATCATGCAAGTCTCAGCTCAATGTCACTTGTGACTAGAATCCCCCCTACTCCAGGTCACTACCAATTCTCTGACTCTAACTTGATTTCTTCATACTATTTATCTCTACTTGGAAGTCCAGAATTTAATGTTATTCATTATTAGCTAATCTAAACTAAACTATACATGGGAAATTTCCCCTGTTTATTGTTGTATTCTAGGAACCAGTAATAGTGCCTGGTATACAGCAGATGTTCAGTACATGATTATTGAGGAATCACACATGTCTTGGTATCTGTATTCTGGAAAGTCAGTCTTAGTTTGTATCTGGAATATGGATAAAATGATACCAGGTCTTGCTCAGAGACTTTAGGTAAGACATTTTTCATTCTAAGGATGATTTCATATTAGTTTTCCTTTGTAGAATCCCAACTGTCCTCAGGTTGTTTATTTCAAGAACTGACATTTTTAGATGTTATACAAACAGATGGTATGAAACTTTAAATAAAATTTTAATAATCTGAGTTAGCAGGGTCCCTGCGGTCCCCATTTTCACATCGGCTTTAGCATCTGGTATCAGCTTGTTAAAAGGATTAAGGAGTATTTAGGAATCTTTGAGAAGTTTCTTGCCAACTGGTAAAGGACATTTTATGAATATGTTCTCATTTTATTTATACTTCTAGCTTTCTGCTCTTAATTTACTAAATAGCTTCATATGATCCCATAGCCATTCTATGAGAAGAAAAATGCTTGTGAATTTAAGCATTAAAGGCAATTTACATAAATGATAATCATGAAATTAGTGTTCTTAAAAATTGATCTGAGGTTTTATTTCTTAAAATTATATAGAATTTACTCTGCTGAAATGTAACCACATCAGTATTAACGCTTTTTGCTTCAACTACTTTAAATAATAACTAACGTAATTTTGAGTGGGGAAAAGAGTCCCTGTAGGATATGTTTAAAATATAAGTTTCACAGAAACAGAATCACAGATATCGAGAAAAGACTGGTGGTTTCCAAGGGAGAAGGAGTCGGGGGAGGGATGGAACGAGAGGCTGGGGTTAGCAGATATAAACTTTTATATATCAAATGGATAAACAGCAAGGTCTCTGTATACCACAGAGAACTATATTCGATACTCTGTGATAAACCATAATGGAAAAGAATATAAAAAAGAATGTATATATATGTCTAACTAAACCAGTTTGCTATATAGTAGAAACACAACATTGTAAAGCAACTATACTTCACTTTTAAAAAAGTGATAAAAAAAGATGGAGCTTTCTCATCATATGCAGCCCTCTTTGTCAGAAGTATTTGAACAAACCTTGACTTGATACTTCCTTACTATCAGAAATTGATAGAACTTGGCTAATTCTTCCTGCACATGACTTCTGTTCACCATAAATTCAACACAATATATTTACATTTTTAAATGTTTTGACAACACTCTGATCTTGAAATATTAAAAAGGTTTTTTTTTCCAGAATATATCCACTCTTTACAAAGTTTTAAATATTTTAAATATGTTGTTTTTCTTTATTTAGGGCTATACTTTTGCAGATTTTTTTCATTATAGGTTATTACAAGATGCTGAGTATACATCCCTATGCTATACAGTAGATCCTTGTTTATTTTATATATAGTAGTATCTCCTCCTGCCCCACCCCCTGCTATCCTCTTTAGTAGCCACAAATTTGCTTTCTATGTCTGTGAGTTTCTGTTTTATAAAAAAATTCATCTGTATCATGTTTTAAAATTCCACATATAAGTGACACCTTATGATATTTGTCTTTCTCTATCTTAATATGTTGATATCTAGGTTCATCCATGTTGCTACAAATAGCATTATTTCATTCTCTTTTATGACTAATATTCAATTGTATGTATATGTATGTGTATAGACACACCACATCTTCTTTATCCATTCATTTGTCGACAGACATTTAGATACTTCCATATCTTGGCTATTGTCAATACTGCTACAGTGAACACTGGGGTGCATGTATCTTTTCTAATTAGTTTTCTCCAGATTTATGTCCAGGAATGGAATTGCTGGATCATATGGTAACTATTTTCAGTTTTTAATGACCCTCCATAAGGTTCTTCATGGTGGCTGCACCAATTTTCATTCCCACCAACAATGTAGGAAGGTTCTTTTTTCTCCACACTCTCTCCAATGTTTATTATCTGTAGACTTTTATGATGACCATTCTGACTCACATGAGGTGATACCTCATCGCAGTTTTGATTTGCATTTCTCAAATAATTAGTGACACTGAACATCTTTCTACGTGCCTGTTGGCGGGTCTTCTTTGGTGAAATGTCTGTTTAGGTCTTCTATAGAGCTATTTCTTTTGAGAATCATGCATTCCTTGAACTACCAAACATTTATGGAGTCATTGACTACAGAAAATATACCAGTGGAGAAAACTGTCTTTGACTCTTTTTACAAATATGCTGATATTCACTTAATGGAAATTTGTTAGAAAAACACTGAAGGGCAATAAAATTTAAGAAATACAAAAATCAGAGAAGTTAACAGTTTAAAGGAGGCTTTAAAGAGCAACTTAAAACTTTGCAATCTTTAACTCATAATTTAGGATTTTCTGCATGGGTTCTGATCTATATGCTCATAATACACATTAAAAAAAAACTGATGATGATTATTTATTATTTCCTAATTAGAGATTGTGTCCTTATTGAGTTTACGTTTTACTTGCATTGTTCATTTAAGTTAAAGTGAAAGTTGCTCAGTCGTGTCCGACTCTTTCCGACCCCATGGAATTCTCCAGGCCAGATTACTGGAGTGGGTAGCCTTTCCCTTCTCCAGGGAATCTTCCCAACCCAGGGATCAAACCCAGGTCTCCCGCATTGTAGGCAGATTCTTTACCCACTGAGCCATTAGGGAAGCCCAAGAATATTGGTATGGGTAGCCATCCCTTCTCCAGGGGATCTTCCTGACACAGGGATTGAATTTAGGGTCTCCTGCATTGCAGGTGGATTCCTTACCAACTGAACCACTGGGGAAGTTCATTTAAAGCGCTCAACATTACAATGTAGTAGGTGTTAATAATCTAATTTTACAGAGAAGAAAATTGGCTTAGCAGCTAAACTTGGACAAGGTCACATAATTAGTTACTCTATTTCACCATTTTAAGATGCACTTTTTTTTTTTTTTTTGCATTTGAACATCTCTGAAATTGAGATTTGGCTTACAATTGATGCCATCTTACGATATCACTAGAGCAAGGTGGTACTTGTGACACATTTTCTACTGCTTGTGTTCATGTCAATATCTAAAGCACCAGCAACAAAATGTACAAAATGGGCCCCAGTGTCTTTTCAGTCTCAGGAGCCGAATGATAGTTGGGTGAAGGAGTGGGTGAGGTGATAAGTCATGTGTGTTCGTCAACATTCCTGAAACAGGAATTGAAGGTTAGGCTAGCTTCATACAATTGCACTTTGGCTTATGTAACAAGCACCAATAGCTTTATAGCTTCATTTAAGAAATGATGTATCACTAACATTCTGATGACACAGAGGACATTATCATACGTAAAAACAGACGGTGACAATTTTGAGTTGAAAAGTGATTAGAATTTGAACTCTGAACTGAAGATAGTTTAGGAAAACTAGTTTACTTTCCTGCAGAGAGAATCATACGGACTGGTAATAAAGATTTACATCTAATTACGTCTGAAAGTCTTTTTTCAATAAGAATAAAACACAAATTAATTGATAAGAAAGCATTGTGTAAGAGCTGAAAGGGGAGTATTTTTCCTTTGTTATGGTATATAAAATAACGGTTCATTTCACAACGAATGGCACCTTATATTCAATGGGGTATGGAGAGATGCTGAGCTAGAATTAGAACCTCTCTGACTGCAGAGTTCAACTCCTAACTAGCATGATTGCCTAGTTGAGTGAACACTGTTAGTGCTGTATGGAGCCAACAATTTGGATTTCTTTCAGTGCACAATTCTGCAGTTTAGACCCAGACCAAATATCCCTTGAGAAACCCAGAAACATGAATTAATTTTTTCTTTATCCATACCTTTCTTATCTTCAACACCTGCATCTGATTTGAGGGTGTGGCTACTACTGTGAAGGGAATCTTTTGAGTCTTCATTTTCATCCAGGACGCCAGCAAAGCTGATCTTCCTTTCATATCTGTGCCGGTCCAATTCAGGGTCCAAACGAAGTCTGCAGCTCTCCAAGTCCTGCAATGTCAGTGGGGAGCATGTGAATGAGGGCATCTCCCCAGCACTGTATTGGTCTTCTGGCAAACCTTACTCCATTCTGAGTGGTACACACAGCATTTAAATAGCCAGTTCCTATCTACCTTATGCCAGTTTCAGACTGCGTCCATGAAAACAGTTTCCTTAATCCACAGGTTAAGGATCCAATTATAAGCCCAGGTTGTTACCTGTGCTTCTGACCAACTGGTTATAAATTGAAGGTTCCAACAACACCCCTCCTCAGTTCAGTTAATTTGCTAGAGGTGGTAACAGAACCCAGAGAAATATTTTGCTGACTAGATCACTGGTTTATCATAAAAAAATATATAGTCAGCAAGAGTTGGATGGAAGAAATACACAGGGCAAGGCATGGGGTGAGGTAACCTAGCTTCCAAGTCATCCAAGGGCACTGTTCTCCCCAGTAGTCACATGTCCACCAACCGAAAGCTCTCTGAACCCTGTCCTTCTGGGTTTTTATGAAGGTTTCATTAAATAGGCATGATTGATTAAATCATTGTCACCTAGAGGTGAGGGGAGTAGGACTGAAATTTTCATTTTTCTAGGCACTCGGTAGTCACCTTATTAAGACACCTTGGTCACCCTCCTTAAGAAATTCGAAGGGTTTTAGGAACACTGTGCCAGAAATACAGATGAAGACCAAGCATATATCTTTTATTACAAATCATCATATCACAGAATAGAAACAGAAAACAAATACCAAGGTGATGTTGGAATTCAGTCCTAAGGATTAAGTAAAATTTGCTCAGCGAACAGGTAGGAAAAGGCAGTTCTGGCTTAAGAAACCTTGTGTATGATGGCCAGAGGCACAGAACAATATCAGACAATGGGAGAATCTCTCCTTCTCTTTTAGGAAAACTTCAAGTATAAGAGGGTTTCCTTTACCATCCACTTAAGAACAGAATGACCCCATAGCCGAAAGTAGGGAATGTAAGTATTTAGTAGGAGTTCAATCTGTGAGGTGAGCATGGACATTTTATTTGTTCTATGAATGGAGACTCGCTAATGCTGAAGATCATATTTAATCATTTATCTATAAAATACTTTCAGATGTGATAAATGAAAAATATATAAAATGCTAACCTTATTTTTATACAGTGATTTTTTTCCAATTATGACACAATAAGTCCTTAGATTCAAGTAGCTTGAAAAACAAAAGATATTTTGAAAAACCCAGTTTGTACCGAGATTAAAACCTTAAGCTTTTAACTGTTGTTAATAAATGAAACTTTTAGATTCTATAGTTTCTTTTCCCTTTGAATTAGAAACAGAAGTTACACTTCGGTACTCAGAAAATTGTATCACATCTAGAAAAAAGAAGGAACCACATGGAGTCTATTTAACATTGTCAAAAAATGTTCTAGGAATATAATTTCTCCTCTGAAATTAATCCTTTTTAGGAAAAAGAAAACAACCTAACTACTTTCCAGTTTGGCAGCCAAATTTAATTAGATAAGCTTCTTAGTTGAGACAAAAATAATAACAATTCTGATTCTCTAAAGTAGTTATTTCTTCCAACTTCTTGTATCTACTAGTCACAATCCTACTTATCTTCCAAAGCTGTGTTCATATATGATCTCTTCCAGGAATGTCCTTCAGATTTTTCCAGTCCCTTCTTCGGCCAGCGGTGGCCCTCTGCTCGTTTCTTGTGTGTTGCTCATGTGTTGCTTCTCCTGTTACAGCATATTCATCTCTGAGTCACCCTCACTCCCACCTCTGCACCCTTTACGCCACCCTTTCTCATAGCCTTACTCTCAAATATTCATACCTACTCTTCAAATATGAATGTGAATTGTGTTTTGCTTCTGATCAGGCTTCCCTGGTGGCTCAGCTGGTAAAGAATCTGCCCGCAATGTGGGAGACCTGGGTTCTATCCCTGGCATGGGAAGATCCCCCGGAGAAGGGAAAGGCTACCCACTCTAGTATTCTGCCCTGGAGAAATACAGTCCATGGAGTCACAAAGAGTTGGACACGACTGAGTGACTTTCACTCTGATCGTTTAACTTTAGGAGCATATGGGATCCAGTGGTGTATTCTTTATAATGTGATTTGTTAAATCCCTTTGGTACAATTGGTACAGTTTCTAGCACAATCTTGTACAGAAGCATTCAACATGTTTTCCCTAATGAGTGGAACAGATGTAAAGAGACTTCTTTATGGTCTTTTTCTTTGTTATTAAGGTTCATCTTGGCATCCTATGGGAATTAATTTAATTCCATGCTGCTTGGTCATCAGTTATTGGTTTTACCAACTCAACAGGGAAACATTTGAATAGATCTGCAGTTTTATAGACAAAACTCTCTAAAAAAATTTTTGTGTTTTCAAGTTTGGAAGTTAATCATTACTTGAAGAAAAATGGACTATTACGCTTTTTTAGATGATAAATCTTGTAAAAATGATGTTTTTTCCTTTTCTAGATATTCTTTATGAGTATGGTTTACAAAAAGAGAGAGTAAAAATGCTACCAAAAGTCATTTTGGTGGGAGAAACAAGTACACTAAGTTCCATCTAGGGATGTAGATGGGAAAAATTTGTTAAGTTGGTAAAAATATATTTTTAACTGATATTAACTTTCCTTTTCACTAACTTCCACTCCCCACTATCCAGTGAGTGACCTCCTGAGATTGCCTAGCTCTATCAAATTAACTTTTATTTAATAAATTTTAGGCTCTTTTGTCTTTTCTTCTGCGTGTGTTCTAGGTCATGTCCAACTCTTTGCAACCCCATGGACTGTAACCTGCCAGGCTCCTCTGTTCATAGGATTCTCTTTATTTTTTTTTATTGGAGGCTAATTATTTTACAATATTATATTGGTTGGTTTTGCCATACATTGACATGAATCCACCCCGGGTGTACATGAATTCTCCTTCCTGAACCCCCCTCCCACCTCCCTCCTCCCCTTATCCTCCCTCTGGGTCATCCCCTCACACCAGCCCCGAGCATCCTGTAACATGCATCGACCCTGAACTGGCAATTCGTTTCGCATATGATAATATACATGTTTCAATGCCCTTCTCCCAAACCATCCCACCCTCACCCTCTCCCACAGAGTCCCAAAGACTGTTCTGTACATCTGTGTCTCTTTTGCTGTCTCGTATACAGGGTTATCATTTCCATCTTTCTAAATTCCATATATATGTGTTAGTATACTGTATTGGTGTATTTCTTTCTGGCTTACTTCACTCTATATAATAGGCTCTAGTTTCATCCACCTCATTAGAACTGGTTCAAATGCATTCTTTTTAATGGCTGAGTAATACTCCATTGTGTATATGTACCAAAGCTTTCTTATCCATTCGTCTGCAGATGGACATCTAGGTTGCTTCCATGTCCTGGCTATTATAAACAGTGCTGCAATGAACATTGGAGTACACGTGTCTCTTTCAATTCTGGTTTCCTCTGTGTGTATGCCCAGGAGTGCGATTGCTGGATCATATGGCAGTTCTATTTCCAGTTTTTAAGGAATCTCCACACTGTTCTCCATAGTGGCTGTACTAGTTTGCATTCCCACCAACAGTGTAAGAGGTTTCCCTTTTCTCCACACCCTCTCCAGCATTTATTGCACGTAGACTTTTGGATAGCAGCCATTTTGACTGGTGTGTAATGGCATCTCATTGTGGTTTTGATTTGCATTTCTCTGATTATGAGGGATGTTGAGCATTTTTTCATGTGTTTGTTAGCCATCTGTATGTCTTCTTTAGAGAAATGTCTGTTTAGTTCTTTGGCCCATTTTTTGATCGGGTCATTTATTTTTCTGGAATTGAGCTGCAGGAGCTGCTTGTATATTTTAGAGATTAATTCTTTGTCAGTTGTTTCATTTGCTATTATTTTCTCCCATTCTGAAGGCTGTCTTTTCACCTTGCTTATGGTTTCCTTTGCTATGCAGAAGCTTTTAATTTTAATTAGGTCCCATTTGTTTATTTTTGTTTTTATTTCCAATATTCTGGGAGGTGGGTCTTGGAGGATCCTGCTGTGATTTATGTCGGAGAGTGTTTTGCCTATGTTCTCCTCTAGGAGTTTTATAGTATCTGGTCTTACATTTAGATCTTTAATCCATTTTGAGTTTATTTTTGTGTATGGTGTTAGGAAGTGTTCTAGTTTCATTATTTTGCAAGTGGCTGACCAGTTTTCCCAGCACCACTTGCTAAAGAGACTGTCTTTTCTCCATTTTATATTCTTGCCTCCTTTGTCAAAGATAAGGTGTCCATAAGTGCGTGGATTTATCTATGGGCTTTCTATTTTGTTCCATTGGTCTATATTTCTGTCTTTAGGCCAGTACCATACTGTCTTGATAACTGTGGCTTTGTAATAGAGCCTGAAGTCCGGCAGGTTGATTCCCCCAGGTCCATTCTTCTTCCTCAAGATTGCTTTGGCTATTCGAGGTTTTTTCGTATTTCCATACAAATTGTGAGATTAAATGTTCTAACTCTGTGAAAAATATTGTTGGTAGCTTGATAGGCATTGCATTGAATGTATAAATTACTTTGGTTAGTATACTCATTTTCACAATATTTATTCTTCCAATCCACAAACACAGTATATTTCTCCATCTATTAGTGTCCTCTCTGATTTCTTTCACCAGTGTTTTATAGTTCTCTATGTACAGGTCTTTTGTTTCTTTAGGTAGATATATTCCTGAGTATTTTATTCTTTTCATTGCAACAGTGAATGGAATAGTTTCCTTAATTTCTCTTTCTATTTTCTCATTATTAGTGTATAGGAATGCAAGGGATTTCTGTGTGTTGATTTTATATCCTGCAACTTTACTGTATTCACTGATTAGCTCTAGTAGTTTTCTGGTAGAGTCTTTGGGTTTTCTGTGTAGAGGATCATGTCATCAGCGAACAGTGAAAGTTTTACTTCTTCTTTTCCAATTTGTATTCCTTTTATGTCTTTTTCTGCTCTGACTGCTGTGGCCAAAACTTCCAGAACTATGTTGAATAGTAGTGGTGAGAGTGGGCACCCTTGTGCTGTTCCTGACTTTAGGGGAAATGCTTTCAGTTTTTCACCATTGAGGATAATGTTTGCTGTGGGTTTGTCATATATAGCTTTTATTATGTTGAGGTATGTTCCTTCTATTCTCACCTTCTGGAGGGTTTTTATCATAAATGGATGTTGAATTTTGTCGAAGGCTTTCTCTGCATCTATTGAGATAATCATATGATTTTTATTTTTCAGTTTGTTAATGTGGTATATTACATTGATTGATTTGAGGATATTGAAGAATCCTTGCATTCCTGGGATAAAGCCCACTTGGTCATGATGTATGATCTTCTTAATGTGTTGTTGGATTCTGATTGCTAGAATTTTGTTAAGGATTTTTGCATCTATGTTCATCAGTGAAATTTGCCTGTAGTTTTATTTTTTTGGGGGGGGATCTTTACCAGGTTTTGGGATTAGGGTGATGATGGCCTCATAGAATGAGTTTGGAAGTTTCCCTTCCTCAGCAATTTTCTGGAAGAGTTTGAGTAGAATAGGTGTTAGCTCTTCTCTAAATTTTTGGTAGAATTCAGCTGTGAAGCCATCTGGACCTGGGCTTTTGTTTCCTGGAAGATTTTTGATTGCCACTTCTATTTCCGTGCTTGTGGATGGGTCTGTTAAGATTTTCTATTTCTTCCTGGTTCAGTTTTGGAAAGTTGTACTTTTCTAAGAATTTGTCCATTTCTTCCAAGTTGTCCATTTTATTGCCATAAATTGCTGATAGTATTCTCTAATGATCCTTTGAATTTCTGTGTTGTCGATTGTGATCTCTACATTTTCATTTCTAATTTTATTAATTTGGTTTTTCTCCCTTTGTTTCTTGATGAGTCTGGCTAGTGGTTTGTCAATTTTATTTACCCTCTCAAAGAACCAGCTTTTGGCTTTGTTGATTTTTGCCATGGCCTCTTTTGTTTCTTTTGCATTTATTTCTTCCCTAATTTTTAAGATTTCTTTACTTCTACTAATCCTGGGGTTCTTCATTTCTTCCTTTTCCAGTTGCTTTAGGTGTTCAGTTCAGTTCAGTTCAGTCGTTCAGTCGTGTCCAACTCTTTGCGACCCCATGAATCACAGCACGCCAAGACTCCCTGTCTATCACCAACTCCCGGAGTTCACTCAAACTCATGTCCATAGAGTCGATGATGCCATCCAGCCATCTCATTCTCTGTCGTCCCCTTCTCCTCCTGCCCCCAATCCTTCCCAGCATCAGAGTCTTTTCCAGTGAGTCAACTCATCGCATGAGGTGGCCAAAATATTGGAGTTTCAGGTGTAGAGTTAGGTTATTTAGTTGACTTTTTTCTTGTTTCTTGAGGTATGCCTGTATTGCTATGAACCTTCCCCTTAGCACTGCTTTTACAGTGTCCCAGAGGTTTTGGGTTGTCGTGTTTTCATTTTCATTCATTTCTATGCATATTTTGATTTCTCTTTTGATTTCTTCTATGATTTGTTCGTTATTCAGCAGCGTGTTGTTCAGCCTCCATATGTTGGCATTTTTAATAGTTTTTCTCTCGTAATTGAAATCTAATCTTACTGCATTGTGGTCAGAAAAGATGCTTGGAATGATTTCAATTTTTTTGAATTTACCAAGGCTAGATTTATGGCCCAGGATGTGATCTATCCTGGAGAAGGTTCTATGTGCACTTGAGAAAAGGTGAAATTCATTGTTTTGGGGTGAAATGTCCTATAGATATCTATTAGGTCTAACTGGTCTATTGTATCATTTAAAGTTTGTGTTTCCTTGTTAATTTTCTGTTTAGTTGATCTATCCATAGGTGTAAGTGGGGTATTAAAATCTCCCACTATTATTGCATTGTTGTTAATTTCCCCTTTCATACTTGTTAGTAATTGTCTTACATATTGCGGTGCTCCTATGTTGGGTGCATAAATATTTATAATTGTTATATATTCTTCTTGGATTGATCCTTTGATCATTATGTAGTTTCCTTCTTTGTCTCTTTTCACAGCCTTTGTTTTAAAGTCTGTTTTATCTGATATGAGTATTGCTACTCCTGCTTTCTTTTGGTCTCTATTTGCGTGGAATATTTTTTTCCAGCCCTTCACTTTCAGTCTGTATGTGTCCTTCATTTTGAGGTGGGTCTTTTGTAGACAACATATATGGGGGTCTTTCTTTTGTATTCATTCAGCCAGCCTTTGTCTTTTGGTTGGGGCATTCAACCCATTTACGTTTAAGGTAATTATTGATAAGTATGATCCCACTGCCATTTTCTTTATTGCTTTGGGTTCGAGTTTATACACCCTTTCTGTGTTTCCTGTCTAGAGAAAATCCTTTAGCATTTGTTGGAGAGCTGGTTGGTGATACTGAATTCTCTCAGCTTTTGCTTGTCTGTAAAGCTTTTGATTTCTCCTTCGTATTTGAATGAGATCCTTACTGGGTACAGTAATCTGGGCTGTAAGTTATTTTCTTTCATCACTTTAAGTATGTCTTGCCATTCCCTTCTGGCCTGAAGAGTTTTTGTTGAAAGATCAGCTGTTATCCTTATGGGAATCCCCTTGTGTGCTATTTGCTGCTTTTCCCTTGCTGCTTTTAATATTTGTTCTTTGTGTTTGATCTTTGTTAATTTGATTAATATGTGTCCTGGAGTATTTTGCCTTAGGTTTATCCTGTTAGGGACTCTCTGGGTTTCTTGGACTTGGGTGATTATTTTTTTCCCCATTTTAGGAAAGTTTTCAACTATTATCTCCTCAAGTATTCTCTCATGGTCTTTCTTTTTGTCTTCTTCTTCTGGGACGCCTATGATTCGAATGTTGGGTGTTTACCACTGTCCCAGAGGTCTCTAATATTATCCTCATTTCTTTTAATTCGTTTTTCTTTTTTCCTCTCTGTTTCATTTATTTCTACAGCTCTATCTTCTAGCTCGCTTATCCTGTCTTCTGCCTCTGTTATTCTACTGTTTGTTCCCTCCAGAGTGTTTCTGATCTCATCTATTCCATTATTCATTGTATATTGACTCTTTTTTATTTCCTCTAAATCCTCATTAAACCTTTCTTGCATCTTCTCAATCCTTTTCTCCAGGTTATTTATCTGTAACTCCATTTTGCTTTCAAGGTTTTGAATCATTTTTACCATCAAAATTCGAAATTCTTTATCAGGTAGATTCCCTATATCTTCCTCTTTTGTTTGTGTTGGTGGGCATTTATCTTGTTCCTTTACTTGCTGGGTATTTCTCTGCCTCTTCATCTTGCTTATATTGCTTTGCTTCCGGTGGCCTTTCCGTCTTCTGGCAGTTTGTGGAGTTCTCTTTATTATGTAGTTTCCTTGCTGTGTGTGGGGTTGGACGGGTGACTTGTCAAGGTTCCCTGGTTAGGGAAGCTTCAGTCGGTGTTCTGGTGGGTTAGCTGGATTTCTTCTCTCTGGAGTGCAATGTAGTGTCCAGTAATGAGTTATGAGATGTCAGTGGGTTTGCAGTGACTTTGGGCAGCCTGTATATTGATGCTCAGGGCTATTTTCCTGTGTTGCTGGAGAATTTGTGTGGTATGTCTTGGTCTGGAACTTGTTGACCCTTGGGTGGTGCTTGGTTTTAGTGTAGGTATGGAGGCGTTTGATGAGCTCCTATCGATGAATGTTCCCTGGAGTCAAGAGTTCTCTGGTTTTCTCAGGATTTGGGCTTAAGCCTCTTGCCTCTGGTTTTCGGTCTCATTCTTGGGGTAGCCTCTAGACTTCTCTATCTGTCATTTCCAAAGTGGTTCTCTCTATTTTAGCTTCTGTTTGCTGGTCTCTTCAGTGTCTAATTTCCGCCCTCACACTAGGGGGCGGTGGTGGACCCTTTTTAAGGGTCAGTTGTTCAGTCCTGTTCTGGGAAGGGAGGAACGCTGCAGACAAATATCTCTGTCGTCTCTGGGGAGTGCTTGCAGTGTCTCAGCCACAATGGGTTTGTCCCCGCTCACAGCACGTGTGCTGTCCCAGTCTACACTGCACAGGCTCTAGGTTGCTCTGCCAGGAACTGTCGGAGTCCGTCGCTGGGTTGTATGCACTTCCCAGGTCTGAGCAGCTCAGGTTCAGGTCCTCGGGTACTCCACAAAGGCGCAGACTTGGTTGGGCCTGCGTTTTGTGTCTTCCCCGGTCCGAGCAGCTCAGGTGACCAGGTGTTTGGCGAGTGCAGTCGCTGCGACTTATCGCCTCCCCAGTCCCTGCCACTCGGTTTTCTGGGTGTACAACCAGCGCACCTTCTCAGGCGGATATCGACCGGCCCGAGCCCAAGAAGTCTTGATTAGCAATGACGCCTGCCTGCAGTTTGGTATCAGATGCCTTTCTGGGGCCGTGGTTGCCCCCTCTGGCTCTAGCTCTGGCTGACCTCCCTGCTTGTCTCAGCGGGGGATGGCGGATGGGCTGACCGCAGCCGGCTCGCTCTGCTCAGCCCTTTGTTCTGTGAGCGGGGCTGGCGGAGTCTTAGGTTAGAGCTTTCTGTCTTTTCACAGGGAAGCTATCCCAGTCTGCTTTGCTATCCCCAGTTAGTTCTCTCAGATTGCCCTCGCGGCATTCAAGCCCAGTCCTCTCTCCAAGCAGTTCAGCCGGCTCCTCCCTGCCCAGTCCCCACCTGCTTACTGCGGATGCAGGCGTCTGCGCTGCTTCTCCGCTGGGAGTTACCGTTTGGCGGGTAATCTGTAGGTTTTAATTATTTCTTTCTTTTCCCTCCCGGTTATGTGGCCCTCTGAGGTTCCAAGGCTCGCCATAGACTCGCCAGTGAGAGTGTTTCCTGGTGTTTGGAAACTTCTCTCTTTTTAAAGCCTCCCTTCCCGGGACGGAGCTCCGTCCTTACTTCTTTTGTCTCTCTTTTTATCTTTTATGTTTTTTCCTACCTCCTTTCAAAGACAATGGGCTGCTTTTCTGGGTGCCTGATGTCCTCTGCCAGCATACAGAAGTTGTTTTGTGGACTTTACTCCGCGTTCAAATGTTCTCTTGATGAATTCGTCGGGGAGAAGGTTGTCTCGCTGTCCTATTCCTCTGCCGTCTTGTTCCCTCCTCCTGTTCATAGGATTCTCCAGGCAAGACTACTGGAAAGAGTTGCCAGGGGATCTTCCCAACCCAAGGATCGAACTTGCATCTCTAATGTCTCCTGCTTTGTAAGGCAGATTCTTTACCACTAATACCACCTGGGAAGTCCCTTTCTCTTGCACACTTCAGATATAACCAGGACTTTTTCAAAGAAACAAATATTTCACAGGGAAATGATCTTATGACATTTCTATCAAAAATATTTTCTTGGTAGAAAGTTTATGTTCCCTATCTTCCCCCCTCCTCAAGTCTCAGATCCTAGAATATTTATAGTTTCTAATGTGATATTTTTCTAGCTTATACTTTTATTATTCTGTACATTCAGGTAGCTATTTATTTTTACTGCTGTTAAAAATGTTACTGAATTAATAAAATATCCCCCAAATCTATAAATACTCTTACAGCAAGTGTTTTGTTAAAACTTTAGAATATTTCATTTTAATGGTATTTATGCTTAGCCTGTTAGATTTACTGTTTTGTACAACTTCTTAAAAAACCTATTTTAAGCATTTATAGCTTCTGTGTTAGTAAAATGGTTTTATGACACTGTTTTTTCTGTAATAGTTAAAAATGTGATTCGAGCTTTCTTTATCAACTATAGTTACATAGATTAAACATGAGCTCTTTCCCATTTTCCAAAGGTCACATCCCCCCCAAATTTATGAACCTATACTTGACAATAAAAGTTACAGTTCAATGAATAAAAGACTTATGAGAACGAGTTAAAGGCAATGAAAAATTTTCTCTTATTGATTGGATAACTGCAGCCTCTATTTTAGTTTAATTTTTTGGCATTTTCTACTAGACAGCCAGTTAACTTAACAGTCATTTTTTAAAGATTTGATTAATTTTCTTAAAAAAGATATTTTGTTACAATAAGGAACATTAAACTATAGTTTTATAGTGTTGAAAGAAAGAACAAAAATAACTGAATCAAACTTTAAGGTTCTTATCTTTTTAAAATCACTATAAGTCAAAATAGCGACCTTTAAAAATCTGAAAATTTGGACTTCCCTGGTGATCCAGTGGCTAAGACGCCATACACCCAGCACAGGGGGCCCAAGTTCAATCCCTGGTCAAGAAACTAGATCCCACATGCTGTAACTAAGAGTTTGCTTGCCACACCTAAAGATCCTGCGTGTAACTAAGACCTGGCACAGCCAAATAAATATTAAAAAATAAATAAAAAATGAAAATCTGAAAATTTAACAGATGTGTTTCTGAGCTTTTATGAAGATGTCAGTATAACTAGAATATTGATATGAATAACACTCACAGAGGCCTACAGATTAACCTTGACTTTAAACATGTTTAAGTGGCAGACTTTCTTGATTTTCTATAGTAGTCTCAATATAATAGTGAAGGTGACAATTCAGAAAAATAAAGGTTCAGGATAACATGAAATTAAGTAGGAGGAACTCCATTTCATAGTATTTAAATACTGCAGTTTCACAGTCCAAATGTGGACACATTTCTCTTGAAAACATATTTCACCTACAAAGAGTTCCATTTTATGCTTTAGAGTGTGAGGAAAAGGGCTGTGCAGTCACTGGAAATCAGAGTTAGAGGAACAACTCAGGAATACCAGAGCACTGACTTTTTGGTTCCATTCCTCATGCCAACCTCTAACCCCCTGGGACTGCAGTAGGGTCTTGCTCATACTGAGTTTGGTCAAAACAGCAGGAGAGTTGGTGCACTGTAAAATTCACCTAAATGGAAGCACATAGATTGTTAGTGTAACAGTTTCTCTGGTAGTGTAAGTTTTGTGTAATGGGGAGAAAAAAAAGAATTTGTCTGGTTCCTCAGCTCTGGTTGGGGAAGGCCTATGATAAAAGAACCACTGGAAACACGGTGCCCATTAGAGAACAAAGGGCCAAGAAAATTGGCTCTGAGATGGGCCTCTGTCCAAAGTGCTTTGTGATGACTCCTGGCTCTTGCTAGAATTTGTATCTTAAGTTAAAAAAATCAGGTCCTGATGGCATACAAGTGTGTCTATGTGTATGCCTGCCTGTGTGTCTGTGCACGTGTATGTATGTGCGTGTGTGTGTGTGTGCATGCACACATGGTCTTTTTCTGCCTATCTGTATCCATATGAAATGCTGCAGGAATAAAATATTAGTTCAAAGACATTTACATGCTAAAGACTTGAGTCTTTTCATTCATAATTTAAATGAGAAAATTCACTGGAAGCACATAAATTTATGAATTGTTGATATGGTTTTTCCAGTAGTCATGTATGGATGTGAGAGTTGGACTACAAAGAAAGCTGAGCACTAAAGAATTGATGCTTTTGAACTGTGGTGTTGGAGAAGACTCTTGAGAGTCCCTTGGACTGCAAGGAGATCCAACCGGTCCATCCTAAAGGAAATCAGTCCTGAATATTCATTGGAAGGACTTATGCTGAAGCTAAAACTCCAATACTTTGACCACCTGATGCAAAGAACTGACTCACTAGAAAAGACCCTGATTCTGGGAAAGACTGAAGGTGGGAGGAGAAGGGGATGACAGAGGATGAGATGGTTGGATGGCATCACTGACTCAGTGAACATGAGTTTGAGTAAGCTCTGGAAGTTAGTGACGGACAGGGAAGCCTGGCAAGCTGCAGTCCATGGGGTTGCAAAGAATTGCACATGACTGAACTACTGAACTGAACTGAGTATGAAAAAAACAAACCTATCAGTGATTTCTGGAAAAAGGTGGCTATAAAACTCCTCATAGTTTGCAGAATAAAGGAACATAGAAAGGTTCTTAGATATTCCTAGGTTAACTAACAGTGATCAATTAGACATTACCCAGTGGTGCAGTCTTTTGTGATTTTAAGGTCAACTTTCAGTTTTTTAATAGATAAAAAGAGATTTTCTTTTTATATATGAAAATCCCTTGGTTGAATTTTTAAACTATATGATACATTTGTTCATTGGATATTTGTGGAAATTGTGACAATAGAAAACCAAGCCACCTGGCTGGACTCTCCAAGTAGCCTCATTATTAATAAGCTTCACTAACCATCAGAGGCTCAGTGCGTGGTCTGGGCAGACATGAAAAGGTCTCTCGTAGGAAGGTGGTAATCTCCAGGAGAAGCTGGCAGGCTGCCATCTTCAAGGCAAAGGGGCAGCCACATTTAGAGGGGTTCACAGTACCTATGGAGGAAAGAGTTCTTTCATAAGCAAACAACCAATAAAAAATACAGAGGCACAGTTTGATGGACATAGCTACACATGTGTAAAATCAAATTGTATATGAGAATGTTACCTATCCATGTGCAAAATGAAACTGTAAATGAGGATGTCATCTGTATATGTTCAATTTGCCTGGTCCCTTTAGCATAGTCTATACATCACAACACATCTCTTTCCCCCTCCATTTTGCAATTCTATAACAAATACTTCAGTATTAAAATGTCAATCAGTAAGAATTCTTTTCCTCAAGGCATTATAGAGAAACAAAATGCAGCTCCACTAGGCCTGAAAGCCTTTTAATGAAAACAAAAACAGAAAGCAGCCTTGCCAGATTTTCACATAGCTATTCAATCAGATTTATACACGGTATACGGCCGTGAATAGATTTGGAACTACAAAGTCCTGTTGGCTCACTTTGTAAGAGATGTCTGTCTTAATGTTGTTAGGGCAGTGAAGTTGTTTCGGCTTTAGCTCAGATGTGTTTCTGTAGCATAAACAAGATTTATTTATTTGGTCACCCATGTTATACAGTTTATACAAGTTAGCCTATCATATTAAGGAATAGCTACACTACTGCTGCTAAGTCACGTCAGTCGTGTCCGACTCTGTGCGACCTCATAGACAGCAGCCACCAGGATGCCCTGTCCCTGGGATTCTCCAGGCAAGAACACTGGAGTGGGTTGCCATTTCCTTCTCCAATGCATGAAAGTGAAAAGTGAAGGTGAAGTCGCTCAGTCGTCTCCGACTCCTAGCGACCCCATGGACTGCAGCCTACCAGGCTCCTCCATCCATGGGATTTTCCAGGCAAGAGTACTGGAGTGGGGTGCCATTGCCTTCTCATATAGCTATACTAGAATATGCAAATATTCTCCTTTGCTTTGAAGAATACCAGTCTCTGAATGAGTTAAATGTTGTATCCACCATAGACCAACAAATGGATTTTGTTATAAAGGCAGATAATGACCAATCTGACACTATAGAGATTTAAATCCTCAGGATTAGTTCTCAGATACATGACATCACAAATAATGGAGAAATATATTGATTACTTATCAGTGTTCAGAAAAGAAGACAAAGACATATCTCCCATAGAAGAAAATAGTTCGAATGAATCAACTTATCAAGCAATAACTATATCATTACATATTAACCTTCCTAAAAATATCTTTAAATAACTCTAAAATATTTCCTGTGTATTTGGCTTTCATTATTGATATACTATATAAGCATTTCTTATATTGATAGTAGGTAGAATTATGGTCTTTCTGAAAATATCTGGCTATTGCTTCCCCATGAAAACCATTATATTTTCTACAGAGGTAATATGTGGCTAGGGACATTGCCTCTTATTAAGAATGAAAAAGCACTGTTTACAGTAGCCAGGACATGGCAGCAACCTAGATGTCCATTGGAAGACGAATGGATAAGAAAGCTGTGGTACATATACACAATGGAATATTACTCAGCTCTTAAAAAGAAGGCATTTGAATCAGTTCTAATGAGGTGGATGAAACTGGAGCCTATTATACAGAGTGAAGTAAGTCAGAAAGAAAACCACCAATATAGTATATTAATGCATACATATGGAATTTAGAAAGATGGTAACGATGACCCTATGTGTGAGACAGCAAAAGAGACACAGATGTAAAGAACAGACTTTTGGACTCTGTGGGAGAAGGCAAGGGTGGGATGATTTGAGAGAATAGCATTGTAACATGTATATTATCATATGTGAAATAGATCTCTAGTCCAGGTTCGATGCATGAGACAGGGTGCTCAGGGCTGGTGCACTGGGATGACGCTGAGGGATGGGATGGGGAGTGAGGTGGGAAGGAGGGTCAAGATGGGGAACACATGTACACCATGGCTGATTCATGTCAATGTATGGCAAAAACCACTAAAATATTATAATTAGCCTCCAATTAAAATAAATAAAAATTTAAAAAATAGTACTAAAAAATACCCAAAAAACAAAAAAAGAATGAAAAAGACAAACTCCTCTATTGTTTCCAGACTGATACGTGCTTATACCATAATTATTTTAAAAATGCAATCTGAGCTATGTATGTTCCACTTTTGACTTGAAAGTGGAACTAAAGAAGACATTCCAATCTTATATTCAGTGAATGAATGTTCTAGAGTCTATATGACTCTTGAACTTGCCTAGATGTGGAACTGCTTTTTAAAACGTAATTGAACACTAGTTATTTAGTGTAAACTTCTGGATCTGTGCTTGTAATCCTAAGGATATCATCTAGATTCTTCTTGTCAGTCCCATAGACAATGAGCTTGGTCTTACTCCAGGCTTTCTCATAAGTATCATCTGAAATATTCTGTTATAGGGAACAATTACTGACTTATAAATAGTCTCACCAAAAAACTGTTATACCAAGCATACCATATTGCCAGTGATACTTATGTAGTCTCATGGAGATGTGAGACCATTTTGGTCTATGAAGTTACTTCCATCTAACATGGCTTTGGCTTCTCTCTGTCCTGAAGGACCCCTAGGAGATCCGGGGCAGTTTGGGGATGTCTCCTGGCAGGCCTAAACTAGATTCTGTGGTTGCTGGATTATTCTCAAGTCCTATTACAAATCAGACCCAATTTTGTGAGTCATTCTAGGATAACCTAGACTCCTATGAACTTGAGGGAATCTTTGGGAAAAACTTTCATCATTAGGTTAAAAGACTAACATCAGAATTTAGTGTTTTGTCAACAGCTAAGTCAAGAAGATTTTTTTTTATTTGAAGGAAATGGCAACCCACTCCAGTGTTCTGCCTGGAGAATCCCAGGGACGGAGGAGCCTAGTAGGCTGCCGTCTATGGGGTCCAACAGAGTGGGACATGACTGAAGTGACTTAGCAGCAGCAGCAGCAGCAGAGGAAGAGCAAAATGATGGAAAAATGCAAAAAAATTATTGGCATGAAAGTAGAAGACAATATGTTTTATTTGATTATTGTTTAGTTCTGTCTAATATTACATTCTAGCCATCCTTTTATATTTCATGCCTTTAAAGATGAAGTAGGTTTGGCTTCACTTAACTAAGGATAATCCTTAAGACATCATCAGGGAATCTGCATTTCAAATCACTAGGGTAGGTCAAAAGGAAGAGACCTCAATATCTTCATCAGTTAATGATACTCATTCCAAAATCATATCGGAATTTGCTACTCCATAAAAGGCAGCGGTACACATACTCACAAGCTTGTATGGTATAGAACACACATATGCACAAAATGGTGTTGAGAAAGATGTTCAGGAATCTCTTTGTCTCTATTCTTCTATGATGGGACTCAATTATACTTTTAGTAAATAAGAACAGTAAATCAAACATTCACAGTTCTAATAGTCTGAATCTTAAAATTTGAATTTCATGTTAAATATGATAAACTATGATTAAATATTTTAATATTTTAGTGATTTGAGAAGCTTTTCGTGTTTAATTTCATTTGGTCTAGCCCTTTTTTATATCTTCAAGAGTAATAAAAAAACACAAAACCTGACCAAACCCTTTTCTGGAACAGCACTTTTCCACAACTTCCTTTTCTCAAGGAAGTCTAAAACTAATCTTGACATTTACAATATTAGGAGTCAGAGACTACAAAACAATGAATGTTTCATATGGCCTACAACTCTTTGCTCTTGTCTGTAGTCTTCTCTGGTTCCGGCCCTCACTTTGTGTGGTTTTATGCACATGCTCACATCCATGCACAGGGAATAGGGGAGAAGGTACAGTGGAAGACATGGGAAGGTGGTAAGAATGTGAAAGAGGAAAGAGAAATATTACGTGCTCCTAAAGCAGAGATTCTTACAAGCAGGGGTTCTTGTAGTAAAGGGAGTCTCCTTACTGTCATCTAAAAAGTCTTCCTCCTCATCCTCCTTTCTCAGTCTCCTCTTGGTCTCCTCATCATAAATGAGGCCCAGCAGGTTGGCTGGACTCTCACTTTCTCCATGACACAGCTCATTCAACCGGACGCCGATTGCCTACCATGAACAGAAAAAGAATGAAACAGCGTGAGGTATATGTCAGACTGTAAAAGAGGCTTTCACATTACAGAGGTCGTCAGCAATCAATTCATGGGGATTGACTCCAGCATAAGCTTCCTCTGTTTGCCACAGTGTTGTTACCACCACATTTCCCAACATGGGAATCCAGAGAAGGAAGGCACTAATGCTGTCTCCAAGGTCAATGAGCCTAAAGACTTATAGGAACTGGAATGGTATTTATTCTCACACAAAACTTTTTCTGAAAGTATTTTTATTTCCTCAAGGTCATTTATTTTATAGATCTCACATAAGGGAGTATGCAATTGTATTTTCCTTTAACTATTTTTATTTATTTAAAAAGTTTTGGTTTTTTTGGCCATGCCGCATGGCACATGGGATCTTAGTTTTCCAGTTCAGTTCAGTTGCTCAGTCATGTCTGACTCTTTGCGACCCCATGGACTGTAGCGTGCCAGGCCTCCCTGTCCATGACCAACTCCCAAAGCTTGCTCAAACTCATGTCTATCAAGTCAGTGATGCCATCCAACCATCTCATCCTCTGTCATCCCCTTCTCCTCCTGCCTTCAATCTTTCCCAGCATCAGGGGCTTTTCTAGTGAGTCAGTTCTTCACATCAGGTGGCCAAAGTATTGGAGTTTCAGCTTCAGCATTAGTCCTTCCAGTGAATATTCAGGACTGATTTCCTTTAGGATGGACTGGTTGGATCTCTTGCAGTCCAAGGGACTCTCAAGAGTCTTCTCCAACACCACAGTTCAAAAGCATCAATTCTTCGGTGCTCAGCTTTTTTTATGGTCCAACTCTCACACCCATACATGACTACTGGAAAAACCATAGCTTTGACTAGACCTTTGTTGGTAAAGTAATGTCTCTGCTTTTTAATGTGCTGTCTAGGTTGGTCACAGCTTTTCTTCCAAGGAGCAAGCGTCTTTTAATTTCATGGCTGGAGTCACCATCTGCAGTGATTTTGGAGCCCCCAAAATAAAGTCTCTCATTTTTTCCCCATCTAACCCATGCTTCCTGCATTGGAAGTGCAGAGTGTTAACCACTGGACCATCAGGGAAGTCCTATATGGTTGTTTTTAATGGAGGGTTTTGCTGCAACAAAAAATAAGCCACATTTCCTCAGAATGTTTCTGATCATGCAATTTTTTGAGGCTAGCACTGTCAGGCTAATGAGTTTGGAGGCTGGCATGACTTCTAGAACTGCAATTTTATTTGTATCTTTCATCATATATGCAATCAATGATTTTCTTATAGACTTTGTTTCCCCCTTATGATATGTTATGGATTAGAAAGAAATATTAACTGTTCTTTTGAAATATTAACTATTCTTTTGATAGTGTACTGAACAGCAACATTAGAAACATGACTTTTACCTCTACACATAAACAACATTAGCTTTTATAAGGCATTCACAAAACCAATGCTCGCTATCTGTTCTTTGGAGTCATCATGTACTAACGTCTGATTAAAAAAAAAGAATTTCCCCCCCCAAAAGAGACAAATATGCTCCTCTAATTCCTTTCACATTTCAATTACATATTGTATAGAATAAAAGAAGAGACACATACATAGGAAAGAGAATCAAAGAGCTAAAATGAGCACTGAACTTGGTCTGACAGTTTGATTACTCTGTGCGCTGGTAAGAACAAAATGCCAGCTAATTTTCTTCTTTCCTCCTGCATCATCCTTTTCAAATATTTAGAAAAACGGATAAATTCTGGGCATGCAAGAGATTAGATTTGCTACTGGAAAGTTACAAAAATATGTCCATGTGTGCATATGCATGCTGTCGCATCTGACACTTAGGGACCCTATGGACAATAGCCTGTCAGGCTCTTCTGTCGATGGAATTTTCCAGGTAAGAATACTGCAGCAGGTTGCCATTTCCTACTTCAGGGAATCTTCCTGACCCAGGGATTGAACCCATATTTCCTCTGTCTCCTGCATTGGCAGGTGGATTCCTTACCACCTAGACACCTGGGAAGCTCAAAAGATGTGTCTAGAGCTCTGCAAATAAAAACACACGTTGTTTGAACATCTTGGCTATTTGAAAACAAAGGGGTCTCCTTAAACTCTGGAATTGAGGAGTAACAAAAAACACATCAAGACAAAAGAAATGCAGCTTGGTTGCTAACTTGAGAAGTTCTAAGCAAACAAAACAAAACCTGAAAGCAAAAACCACCACCTCAACAGAAAGCCTTGTCCTGATGCTACTATTTTAGAAATTCTCTCTAAAGAAGTGTTAGGTAGTTAGAATAGGAAAAAGGAGTTCAGAATGGCGGTGGCTAAAACACAAAGAAGGGAAAAGCCCGTGAAAATAGAACAAAGGAAGGTCTGAGGACTGGAGTGAGGGCCTCAGGTAACACAAACAGCGCTCCTGGCTGGCCCAATTTACATAGGGTAGGCCCAGGGGGAGGAGAAAAAACACATAAATAGAGGAACGAAAATTGAGCCGGGGGCTTCTGTTCTCTTTGAGCCTTCTGGGTCAACCCCCTCTCACACCTCAAGGATGTATTTTCCTTTGCTTTCTAAATAAAACTGAACTGTGACATGAAGCTGTAACACTGGTCCATCCATCGCTTAAAATTTTTGCTGTGATGCAGAAATTTACATGGGGCTGTAACACTGGTCTGTCCATCACTTCAAATTTTTGCTGTGGCAAGAAAGAACTGAGGAAATTACACACTCACCCAACAGAAGGTAACAAGGAATTATGAGTCTGAGTGGAGCCAGCAGACTTAATAGTGAGAGTCAAAGGGGGAGAAAATCTACATTGATCTCCCCTGGATTCTGAAACCAAGCAATTTAAGTTAAACCCACAGTTCACAAAACTTAGAAAGTTTCTCAAAAAATGAACTTGCTTGGGACAATATAAAATATCTAAATAATAATTTAGAGCTCTACATCTCTTCCAAGACAAGAAAAGTGCCTTAGGGATATGTTCATTCCTTCTTCATTCATCAAATATTTATTAGGTGAGGTAATTTGCTAGTTACTAAATAAAACATAAAGTTGAATAAACTGTTTAGTGAATCAGTATCTTTATTAATATGCCTGAGTAAATTATAAACTTTCACAAAGAAGTATCACTGCTTGGCAATTAGGAAAGTTAGGTTGAAAAACCTGCTCAAGGTCACTCAGCAGCCTTGAACTGGGATTCAAACATAGGGTGTCTGACTTTATCTCTTGTTCTTTACCTCAAGGAGCTTATAGTCTATTGGGGAGGTAATAGCATATGAAAAAAGGACATTAAGTGGTGAAAGAGAATGAAATTACTTTATGTATTAGAAAATGAAGACATTAGATTCATTTCAGAGAATCAAAGTCTCATTCCTGTAGATTCTCAAGAATTGGCGTTAGGCTAATGGGGAAGGGAAAAGTGGGTATTTCAGAAAGAGAGTTCCCAAAGACCCATATTCAGGGACATGCACTGACGTGTTCAGAGACTATCAACAAAGCCACTTGGTTGAAGCACCAATTTGGGAGCAGAAATAATGTGCCTGAGGCCTTGGAAAAGTAAATTGGGACCAGATTCCACAGTTCTGGAAGATGGACTTCATTTTGCATTCTGAAGGATGAAAGGCAGTTTTTGAGCGGAGAAGAAGTCTTATCACTCCTTCCAGGGACACCATGCTAGCTGTCTAAAAATGCAGAGACAAACCATATACCCTGCTTTCAAAATTTAGTATCATAACTTATCACTGAACACCTCTTAGATGTAAAGGATTGAGATAAATGTCCTTTAGATATATCAGTTCATTGACTTCATCATCTATAATCTTGGTGTGATTTGAACAAAAGTTGTGGAAAGAGCCGAGATGCCAGGCTGAGCAATTTGGGTTTTTATCCCAAGGGAAAAGGAGGGCCACTGAAGCACTATAACATAATTTGCATTTTAGCCTAATCATTCTGACAGCAGTTTGGAGAATGAATTGGAAGAAGAGAGTCTGGAGGCTGGGAGAAGAGATATGAATATTCTGCTTTTAGACGGGCTATGCCAAAGGGAGATTTTATCGGCAGTGTGTAGGATGGGTCAGAGAGGGGAGATTGTGGGAGGAAGTCAAATAGGAAAATACTTTAGTCACACAGAGAAATAGTGAAGATCTGACCTCAAAGGGCATCAGTGACATAAAAGAGGTGGAATCAATAAGGGAACGAGGTTGAGAATATGTTCAAAGGCTGTCATTTCAGATGATGGTAGTTCCATCAAAAAGAATAGAAAATTCAAGAAGGGTTACAGATGGGGGTGTGTTTAAATGGAGAGAAGCGTTTTAGTTTGGTCAGATTTAGTTTCAGAACATCAAGTGAATGCCTCCAAAGTACAGTTGGTGAAGTTGGTCAAGGATCTGAAAAGTGCTATGGATAGAGAACTGGGTGCTTCTGGCATAGAGCTAATAGTAGAAAACACAGGAATAAATGTAATCCTGGTGGAGATTATACAAGAAGAACTGATATGAGATGCTGAGAATGTTTACATTTACAGGGAGGAAAGAGGCAGAGGATCAGGAAGGGAGACAGAAGAGATAATAATGTCTACCTTTGTAGATTTATTGGGAAGATTAAATGAATTATTTCCCCTTGAAAGGTTTTGTTCAGTGCTTGGTACCTAACAGATACTCAAATTATCTCCCAAACAAATGAACAAACAAAAACGCAAAATGTCTTCACTTCACTCGGCCTAATTTTTATAGAAGAAAATCAAAAGCTCACGTCTCCCCACTGGTAGAAGAGCTTGGCGGCATTCCACTGCAGTTTCTGGTTCCGCTTGTTGCCCACAATGGGGGACCGTCCCCTGGAAAGGCCTTTCTTGGTGATGTTCACATGATGTCCTTTCATCCACTCTGGCCAGTTGCCACGGTTGCAGCGGTGCACAAAACGGGCACATTCCAGGAACAATGCTGCTCTGGCTACCACCGGAGCTTCCTGAGTAAGGTTGTTAAGGAAAGAGTAATGTGGGATTAACAAATAATGAATCTGACCTTAAAGCAAATGCCTATGTACTCTTAGCTTATTTTTGCCTTTGTATTTTGATTTGGTCTAGCCATATTTCCCCTGTGGCTCAGCAGTAAGCAATCTACTTGCAATGCAGGAGCCACAGGAGACTTGGGTTTTATCCCTAAATCAGGAAGATCCCCTGGAGAAGGAAATGACAACCCACTCCAGTGCCTGGAGAATCCCATGGACAGAGGAGCCTGGCAGGCTACAGTCCTAGGGTCGCAAAAAGTCAGACAAAATTGAGTGACTTAGCAGCAGCAGTGATATTTCCCAGGGCAGTGTTAACATGGTTACAGTAATAGTGGGAAATCTGGAAAATGAATCCATGAAGGCAAATTTGAGTATTGAATAATGAGAAATTTTAAGTCGGTTTCTGCATGTAGTTTTCTCCTTTTGGAGAATCTCAAGTAATTCCATGATTCTATCTTTGCATATTTCAGAGACAGTGGGGATTTGAGTGTGAAATCACTTTTAATAAGGAGGCTTTAAATATGAAGCTTTCTTAAACCTAAAATTAGCATAATGCAAATATATATTCAATTTCTAGTACTAGATGTAGATTAACCAAGGATGTCAGTTTTTTAAGGACAATCCACAAACTCCAAGGATATACAACTGCTCTCTGACTTTGGCTAATAAGAAAAAGAAGAGCTTACTATACCAGGCTGAGATGTGAGGGTAAACAGAATAAAATGGGGCTTGAAATGAGAAAAAAAACAAATAAATGAATGAATGAATAAATTAACTCGGTTAAGTTAGTCTCTTTCTCTAATTTTTCATAAACAACAGATCAAATTCTGCTTAAATAAGCGTGGTTTCAATTGAAAATGTTTGACAAAGAGGAAATTGCTTAATTGATAAATGAGAAACAGCATTTCTTCAGGAAAATAAAAATATGACTCCACCTTGTCAAGATGTGCTTGAAAAATAAAAGCAAGAGCTTTTTGTTAATACCCAGAAACTTATAAAAGTAAGATATCTACTCTTTAGAAGCCAAGAAAAATTTAATATGGGAAAGAATGTGAAGTTTCCCATAGGTCAACAGGTCACAAAAAATACATACATCCAACATTCACTTGTGTCAGTTAAAAAATATATATAACAATATTCTCTATCATCTTTGTAAGGTCGGATCCTGGTGGCCTTCTTGGCTTCCCCTTCCTGGTGGCTATCTTGGCTCCTTCTTCCCCTCTCCATCCCCCGCTGGAGGGAAAAAGTCCCAAACTGCTGAGGAATCTCTGACGTGATAACCCTCTGCTGAGATCTACCCCCTCTTCCTGACCTCCAGAGTGACCAACCTGGTCTCACCACCTCAACTAGCTGACCATTCGCAATCTCGCATTCCCAAGCTTTACCTTATTTTAGGCCTGTCCAGGTTATATGATGCCACTTCCTGCCCCTAAGTTATAAAAATCGCACCCTGCCTTTGTTCGGGGCAGAACTCCTCCTGGCCATTCTTGCGGTCAGTGGGTTCTGCCCAGGAGCGCACTGCCAATAAAGCCTGTTACTTTCCCTTGGTGTCTGGGTTATTTCCTTACAGCTTGAGACGTCCGTTTCTGTGACCTTACAATCTTGAAAGTGAAAGTTGCTCAGTCATGTCTGATTCTTGCAACCCCATGGACTATACAGTCCATGGAATTCTCCAGGCCAGAATTTCCCTGGGTAGCCTTTCCCTTCTCCAGGGGATTTTCCCAACCCAGAGATTGAACCCAGGTCTCCCACATTGCTGGTGGATTCTTTACCAGCTGAGCTATCAGGGGGAAGCCCTTGCTATCATCTTAGAGTTACCTAATGAATCCCATGTCCCACATGTTTTCAAATGGAAACAGTCTTCATGATTCAAGTAATAGCATTCTTAACAATTCCTCAATCTATAATGTCAAAATAGGTGCTAATGCACAGAGAATATCAATTATGTTCCAACTGGTTTTTATAAATTGTAATTCTTAATTATCATAACAACCCTGTGAAATAATATCCTCAATTTAATATTTCTTAATATGAGGTATAACTTTTCCACTCTTATGTAGCTGGGAAGAAGCAGACATGGGATTCATTCTCAGGTCTCTCTGATGCTCAGATCTGTACCTCTTTGGTATCTTCAAGGTCTTAATTCATGCTCATATACACCTGGGGAAACGATGATTTCTAAAATGTATGTAAAAGTGACTTTAAAAATGGAACATTAATGTCATGTAAAACACAAGTAATCACATAATTTTCCCATTTAAAATATATTTTATGGTCCATCCATCTGACTCATCAATGAATAAAGGTAACTGACCTTTGTGGTTTGGTTCATTTATCTCCCTATCCTCACCTCAAGTACTCTGTGATCCACTTACGTCAAACTGGTTACTCTCCCAGATAAGACATCTCATACCTTTCCATGTGTTGTTTCCATCAGTTGCAGAGCCTTTAAGCACCTTTTCTATCTAGCAGATTCCCACTTTTAAGCTTCAGTTTAGTTACCTCCTCTAAGAAGATTTCCTTAATCCCTTCCTCTTCAGGCAGAAGGAGTTACTGTCAGGTAACACACTATCTCAAATACCCTGGATGTTTCAAGCAAGTTAGCCCTTTAAGCATTTTCCCATTGTTTACAACTTAAATGAAACTATCAAGAATCCTAGTAAAAAATTTAATTATGTTGGGACTTAATTTTACAAAAAATATGACATATTACCATTGAAGATAAAGTTAATCTATGTGAAAAGGCAGAATGGAAGATAAACACAATGATGAAAATCTATCATTAATAAAATATGGATATTGATGATGAGAAACTATCCTCAACTTTATTGGTGCCAAGACTTGATAGCAGGTCAGAAGGATAGAAAGACTTTAGAATGCAAAGGCTCAGATGAATTTCTGCATTAAACTTATCATTACCATGGTGCTGGAACACCCCAACTAAATATCTATACTCTTTCCTTGTATTAAATATTCAGTTTACCAAAGATTTCAGATATGCTAATCTGCATTTGGAAAAGCCTGGAACATCTATCTCTAAAAAGGAACTCCAGTCTGGAAGGCAAGGCAAGTGATGTAAATGTATTCTTCTCATGTCACATTTTGACACATTTCCAATATAGAGCAATGAAATTCATTGCTTAATGACAGGAAGGCAGGAAAAACACTGCTGGAATAGCATTAGGTGATGAACTTTAGCTCTTTCATGATTAATGAGCATAAAAACTTAACCTAACTCAAATGTATGGGGCAGAAGTTCTTTTTATATATATATATATTTCTTTTAACTATTAAATTGCACTGAGAAGACTAACAGAAGATGAATAAAAAACCCAGACTGTGCTATATAAGGCTTCCCATGTAGGTTGACTTGGCTTCTTTAGAAAATATGTTTTATTTGCTTAGGAAACTCAAGGCATTTTGAATGAAAAACAATTTTAATTCTCTGCTCTCAAAAGCTTCTTATGAAAAAACCCAGACATTATCAATTATTGGCCCTAAGAAATCCTACTTTAAGTTGGGAAATAGAAGTGAGACCATTATCAAAATAATTCCCATTAAAAGGGAAGGTTAGTTATTATTGATAAATTTGATTCATGTAAATTGCCAAACTCAGTAACTTTTGGAAATGTCACTGTCTGCATTAAGGGATGATGACATAGAGTAACTCAAATATTGCCTTCTTATCATAAACCTCACGAATCTTGTAGGTGAAAGCAGACTTGGGGATCCTATAGTCAAGAGGACACTGAGTACTAACAATTTCTGTGGTACGTAGTGTGTGTGTTACTGTACAGACAATGGAGGGTGCTGTTGTGGTATAAAGCTAAGGACACAAGTGTGTGTCCTCATAGAAGACCCTTGGCAACAAGAACCAACTTCACACTGTGTGTGAAAGAGTAGTCAAGGCATTATATTGTGGGTGTGGCCATAAGGAATTATTTTCCTTATAAGTTCCTTTCAAAGTGTAAGTTAGAAAGTATTGATTTGAGGAGTAGGGTTATGGAATACCTTAGACAAAGGATTCTTCCTGGACATAAAGGAAAGTTGGTTTTTCCTCTTTTGATGGAGCTTGCCTCTTAATGGCGCGGAGCAATCTGATGAAGCAGCAAAACAATGGAGACATGACAGAATGGGTAGGGATGGATTCACATCACGGAGAAAAACAGCACAAATGGAGAAAAATGAATCAGAAGAAGGCTGCGTGGATGAACAGAACCATGGAGTTTCAGAGACAGTTAAAACTGAACATCAAAACAAACTCTGAAACCATTGGTATACCACAGAGAATTTTGCTGGTGGTCCAAAAAGAAAATAGGCAGATTTAAACTTTTTCTGATGAACATGTCTGTCAGATCACCTTTCTAGTCTATGTTCCATAATGCCACAGGGCAGCTTCAGTTCCACTATGTCATAACTTCGTAGCTCCCAGACAAGCAAGAAGTAATTTGAACTAGTGAGATAAAATGTTAGGTTGAACTTCATGGAATTTCTAAGTTTGACGGTCAAATATAGTAGCATATCATCCATTTCATATGGTTTGGTTTTATATAAGGTGTTGTCTGCAATGGTTACAGAGCTGTCTATTTAAAATTACAAAACATCATGCATTATGCAGTAAGTATTTCTCTAACATTCTTCAACTAGAAAACTTCAAGTATCAGGCTATTTTCCCTTAACTTCTTTTGGCACTTTTTCCTGCATTTGATAAGATCGTTATATATATTGAATGTTTCCTTTATGAAGGTAAAGCAGAAAACGAGAATACTCATTCAAACAACTGTGCTTTATTTTGCCTGGGGACATACAAAATATTCTTACCAAGATATGATGGTTAATTGAAGGTTATAATTGCAATACATTCCTTCCCCTGAAGGACTATATCTAAACTTATTATGTAAGAAGAAACCCTGATTGATCCTGGAAACTCATAACAGTACAGGGCAGGAACTGTTTTAAAGACAATAGTTTATGTTGGTCCCTGGGGTATTACATAATATTTTTATTGCCTTACAATAAAACGTAAAGCTCTCACTGGTGTAAGATACCTATTTATTTAAGACCACTGGGAATAAGCAGTTATTGTGGGTCTTTGTGTACACTGGAACCTTGTTTGCTAGAGGGCACGTGCTTGTGAGCCAGTATTTATTACTTAGCTTATATTGAATTCTCTGCCCGAGATCATTAAGCAACTGACAGGCTATCTCTGTCCCTGCGCATTTCTGCAGTAGCTGCAGGCAACTGAAATGATTCAGTATCAGGCTAGATGCAGGCATTGTAGTTGAGTACACGGTTTGGCTGGGTTGGCATTTTAACACTCAGATCACGCTAATATCTTGCATAATTGTTTTAAAAACCAAATAAGGACTCCTACTTCTGACAATATGATGGATTAAGTGTGAAGACAAACATCTGGTTTAGACATTTGAAAACGCTGGATAAAATATCCAATTTTTTTTCTCATTATTTTTGCTTTTGCTTCTGATACGAATGATAGACCATTGAAAAGTATAAATTACAAGAAAATTCAATTCTGGAGTGAAGGTAGGGAGAAGGTGTGAACTAGTGAAGGAATATTTGCCCCGAGGGTTTCTATTGACTATGGCAACACCGTAGTATGGGTTTTCAATGGGCCACAAATTAAATGTCAGTGTTCACGTGGAGTGGACCGTCAGGCCACACACTCCTTTATAAAGCCAGTATCCCAGGTGGGAGTAGTTTTGATTAAACTTCAGTTGAGAGAGCTACTGCCGGTTGATCATCACCAAAGAAATGTCTGAAAGGTTTCTTATAGAAGAAGGACATAGATCTTAGAAAGGAATGTCTGAGATGCAAGGAGAAACGGTGAGCAAAGACTATACTAAGTTTTTGGGCAAATTTAAAAATCATTTTCCTAACAATAAAAATAAAGTCTACTTTGTCAATGTTAAAACAAAAACAGAGAACTAAATCTTGGACAACTGGCATGGAAACCCTCTACAGTCTTTTATTGTTTAAAAGAAGAGGAAAGATATTCATTAATTTTAGACTGCATTGAGTTAAATGTGCATGCAATTTTTAAAATATAGATATAATATAACAAATTTCAAACTGATAATGGAAAACGAATAAACCAAAGGTAAACCAAAGCAAAGAAAAATCCAACGCAATTCGAAAGAAGGCATGAAATGGAAACAAGAACATACATACAATGAAATAATGAAAAAATGTGGAAAGTAGTCCGAAGAAGACAGAACTGAATCTATATAAGTAAACATAATCTGTGCAAATGTACTAAACTTTCTACAGATAAAGATCATTAAAATGGTTTAAAATTCAAACACTTGCTTTCTACAAGAGATTTACCTAAAACACGAAGATTTAGAAATGTTGAAAGGAAAGGATTTACAAAAAGATATACAAGTACAATGCTAACCTAGTAAAACTGTTTCAACTGTATTAATATCAAAGAAAAATATATCTTTATATACTAGAAATAAGTTGGGTCACTAGGTAGTAAAAAGACCCTGATGCTGGGAGAGACTGAGGGCAGGGGGAGAAGGGAACGACAGAGGAAGAGATGATTGGACGGCATTATCGACTCAATCAACAAGAGTGTGAACAAGCTCCAGGAGATGATAAGGAAAGGGAAGTCTGGTGTACTGCAGTCCATGGGGTCACAAAGAGTTGGATGAGCTGAGTGACTGAATAACAACAAGGTAGTAATAATATTTTTATGACTCTACACATATTATATTTCTAAACTATCTGCCTCCTCTAAATCAATAAAACAAAAATTGTTGGAACTTCAAGGTAAATGGATAACTTTACCATCAAATCCCATACCAATATACAGTGGAAGTGACAAATAGATTCAAGGGATTAGATCTGATAGAGTGCCTGAAGAACTATGGATGGACGTTAGTGACATTGTACAGGAGGCAGTGATCAAGACCATCCCCAAGAAAAAGAAATGCAAAATGGCTGTCTGAGGAAGCATTACAAATAGACGAGAAGAGAAGTGGAAGGCAAAGGAGAAAAGGAAAGATATACCCATTTGAATGCAGAGTTCCAAAGAATAGCAAGGAGAGATAAGAAAGCCTTCCTCAGTGATCAATGAAAACAACAGAGGAAAACAATAGAATGGGAAAGACTAGAGATCTCTTCAAGAAAATTAGAGATATCAAGGGAACATTTCATGCAAAGATTGGCTCAATAAAGGACAGAAAAGGTATGGACCCAACAGAAGCAGAAGATATTAAGAAGAGGTGGCAAGAATACACAGAAGAACTGTACAAAAAAGATCTTCGTGACCAAGATAACCACAATGGTGTGATCACTCACCTAGAGCTAGACATCCTGGAATGTGAAGTCAAGTGGGTCTTAGGAAGCATCACTATGAACAAAGCTAGTGAAGGTGATGGAATTCCAGCTGAGCTATTTCAAATCCTAAAAGATGATGCTGTGAAAGTGCTGCACTCAATATGTCAGCAAATTTGGAAAACTCAGCAGTGGCCCCAGGACTGGAAAAAGGTCAGCTTTCATTCTAACCCCAAAGAAAGGCAATTGCAAAGAATGCTCATACTACCGCACAATTGCACTCGTCTCACACGCTAGTAAAGTAATGCTCAAAATTCTCCAAGCCAGGCTTCAACAGTATATGAACTGTGAACTTCCAGATGTTCCAGCTGGATTTAGAAAAGCCAGAGGAACTAGAGATCAAATTGTCAACATCCAATGGATCATCGAAATAGCAAGAGAATACCAGAAAAACATTTCTGCTTTATTGACTATGCCAAAGCCTTTGACTGTGTGGATCACAATAAACTGGAAAACTCTTAAAGAGAAGGGAATACCAGACTACCTGACCTGCCTCCTGAGAAATCTGTACGCATGTCAAGAAACAACAGTTAGAAGTGGACGTGGAACAACAGACTGGTTCCAAATCGGGAAAGGAGTATGTCAAGTCCGTATATTGTCACCTTGCTTATTTAACTTACATGCAGAATACATCATGAGAAATGCTGGGCTGGAAGAAGCACAAGCTGGAATCAAGACTGCTGGGGGAAAGATCAATAACCTCAGATATGCAGATGACACCACCCTTATGGCAGAAAGTGAAGAACTAAAGAACCTCTGGAGAAAGTGAAAAAGGAGACTGAAAATCTTGGCTTAAAACTCAACATTTAGAAAACTAAGATCATGGCATCCTGTCCCATCAGCTCATGGCAAACAGATGGGCAAACGAGGGAAACAGGAGAGAATATATTTTGGGGGGCTCCAAAATCACTGCAGATGGTGAAGGCAGCCATGAAATTAAAAGACTCTTGTTTCTTAGAAGAAAAGCTATGACCAACCTCAGTTCAGTTCAGTTCAGTCACTCAGTCATGTCCAACTCTTTGCGACTCCATGGACTGCGGCACACCAGGTCTCCCTGTCCACCACCAGCTCCCGGAGTTTACTCAAAGTCACGTCCATTGAGTCAGTGATGCCATCCAACCATCTCATCCTCTGTTGTCCCCTTCTCCTCCCGCCTTCAATCTTTCCCAGCATCAGGGTCTCTTCAAACAGGTCAGTTTTTCATATCAGGTGGCCAAAGTTTTGGAGTTTCAGCTTCAGCATTGGTCCTTCCAATGAATATTCAGGACTGATTTCCTTTAAGATGGACTGGTTGGATCTCCTTGCAGTCCAAGGGACTTTCAAGAGTCTTTTCCAACACCACAGTTCAAAAGCATCAATTCTTCGGTGCTCAGCTTTCTTTATAGTCCAACTCTCACATCCATACATGACTACTGGAAAAACTATAGCTTTGACTAGACAGACCTTGTTGGCAAAGTAATGTCTCTGCTTTTTAAAATGCTCTCTATGTTGGTCATAGCTTTTCTTCCAAGGAGCAAGTGTCTTTTTAATTTTATGGCTGCAGTCACCATCTATAGTGATATTTGGAGCCCCCTAAAATAAAGTCTGTCACTTTTCCACTGTTTCTCCATCTATTTGCCATGAAGTGATGGGACCAGATGCCAAGATCTTAGTTTTCTGAATGTTGACCAACCTAGACAGCATATTAGAAAGCAGAGACATTACTTCACCAACAAGGTCTGTCTAGTCAAAGCTATGTTTTTTTCCAGTAGTCATGTATGGATGTGAGATTGGACTATAAAGAAAGCTGAGCACCAAAGAATTGATGCTTTTGAACTGTGGTGTTGGAGAAGACTCTTGAGAGTCCCTTGGACTGCAAGAGGATCCAATCAGTCCATCACAAAGGAAATCAGCCCTGAATATTCATTGAAAGGACCGATGCTGAAACTCCAATACTTTGGCCACCTGGTGAGGAAAACTGACTCATTTGAAAAGACCCTGATGCTGGGAAAGATTGAAGGCAGGAGGAGAAGGGGACAACAGAGGATGAGATGGTTGGATGGCATCACTGACTCTATGGACATGAGTTTGAGTAAGCTCCAGGAGTTGGTGATGGACAGGGAAGTCTGGAGTGCTGCAGTCCATGGGGTCTCAAAGAGTCAGACATGATTGAGCAAGTAAACTGACTTGTCATCTCAGATTAAGTTGTGAGGAGAAAAAAATAAGGATTTAGAAGACTTGACTATGAAACACCATACCCTGATAGACCTAGAAGGAATATGTTAAGTGAAATAAGTTAGACAGAAAAAGACAAATACTGTATGATTTCACTGATATTTGGAATCTAAAAAACGAAGAAAAAAATGAACAAACAAAACAGAAAAGAGACATAGAGAAATGGTGCTTGCCAGAAGTAATGGGTAGTGGGTTGAGTGGGGAATGGGGCTTAGGCGAAACAGATGAAGAGGATTAAAAGTTTCAAGCTTTCAATTATAAAATAAATAAGCCATTGGGATATAATGTACAGGGTAGAGAATATAGTCAATAACATATAGTAACATTGTATGATGTCAGTTGTTTACTAGCTTTATGGTGATCGATTCATAACGCATATCAGTGCCAAATCACTACATTGTACACCTGAAATTAATATAATATTGTCACCTGTACTTCAATTAAGAAAAAGGAAAGAAAAGCCACTATGTTATACCCAACAATTAGAGAATGCACATTCTTTTTAACTACACATGGAACATTTATGAAAATTATATAATGCTCTAGTTTATAAAGCAACTTTATTCCAAAGAATCAGTATCTGAAAATGAAGTTATAAATCAATAACAAACGGATACCTAGCAAAACTCTGAAATTTATAAATTGAAATGCACACACATCTATTTAAATGACTCATGGAAAAGAAAATAATCAAATTTTAAAAGGATTAAATATAAATTGTAACAAACATACTACTTATCAAAATTTATGGCATGTGATTAAAGTTCAGTTCAGTTCAATCACTCAGTCATGTACGACTCTTTGCAACCCCATGAATCACAGCACGCCAGGCCTCCCTGTCCATCACCAACTCCCGGAGTTCACTCAAACTCATGTCCATTGAGTCGGTGATGCCATCCAGCCATCTCATTCTCTGTCGTCCCCTTTTCCTCCTGCCCCCAGTCCCTCCCAGCATCAGTCATAGTAATGCTAAAATTCTAATGCTCAGTTTTTGAACAGAAGAAAATAAAAGTTTGAACCAAGCCATCAGCTAATAAACTAAATAATAATACAATGAATTCAAAGCAATAAGAATAAAAAATAAGAGCAGGATATACTCAATATTTTATAATAACCTATGAGGAAAAATAATCTTTAAAAAATTTGTATTACTGAATCACTTTGTTGTACACCTGAAACAAACTAACACAGCATTGCAAATCAACTCTACCTCAGTAAAAAAAATAATAAGGCATTAATGAATTAGAGAACAAGACACAATAGAGAGAATTAACAAGATTGTTAAAAAGACTAACAAAATTGACGAATACCTGGCAAGCCTAATCAAGAAAAAAAGGAGACAATTTTAGGAATAAAAACAGATAAAATAATAACAGATGCTACATATATTAATAAGAAAATTATCAATTTTAATCCAACAAATATAAAAATTGAGGTAAACCTGAAAAATTACTGAAAAAAGTAAAATAAACTGACTCAGAGAGAAATAGAACTTTTGAATAATCAATTCAACTCTGAATCTCAATTCGAATTTTAATTACATCTAAATTTATCTGCAGGCTCAATGTAATTCCAAGAATAAATCAAAGAATTTTCAGAGAAATTTACAAGCTAATTATAAAATTTACATGGAAGAGCACAGAATAATTAGGTGATGTTCAAAGTTTGAGCTATTAAGACAGAGTAGATTAACTCAGAGTACACAGGGAATGGAATAGAAAAACACTCGGAATAACATCCATGCATGTATAGAAACTGGACACATGATTAGGATGGTGTTGCGTATCAGATAATAAAGAATGAATCAGTCAAAATATCACACTAGGATTTTTTTTTCATGTGAAATAAAAAGAAAAAAAGGAAATAATCCCACTTTATACACACAGTAAATTCTAGTTAAAGACCTAAATGTGAAATGTAAACTTTAAAATTTTAGAGGAAAACTTTGGGATTTCTTTAAAAAGACTGAAAAAAAATCATTAAAGAAAATTTTGATAAATTATATCAAAATGTATTTATTAAAACATCATGAGGAAATAGAACAAAATGACATATTCTCTAGGGATACAAACTCATGCAGCAAAAAAAGCCAAGCACAGGGAAAATTAAAGTTTGAGACAGCAAGGTCTTCTGGGAAGTAGGGGTGAGTGATTAGAAAAGGAATACAAGGGACTTAAAAAAATTTGAAATGCACTACTTTTTAACATATATGATGAACATATAACATTAAAATTTTTTATTTAAATGCTACATATTTATGACATACATTTTTGTGTGTGTGCCTGACTGCTACATTCCATAGTCAGGTTTTTTTTTTTTAATTCAATATAAGAGTACCACTAGAATAAAGTAAATAATTGGACCATTTAGCTTTGGTTATTACTGGATTACTTCAACTTTCCTTATGATTCAAAAGAAAACACAATATTACTTTGCTTTTATAGTTTCCAGTCTGCATATATTCCTAACTCCTTGAAAAAAGGTAATTTCCATTGATCACCAAGTAGTCTTATGATGGTAGACTCCAACGTGGATTAAATTTGTTGCAGTGAACCTGAAATTATGACTAATGTTTCATTTTCCCCAGGAGAGTTCTAGTTTATGCCTAATTGGTACTATTATTGATAACACCCCATTTCACTCTCAAAAGTGTCCCAGTTAGAATACAAATTACATAATCATTCCACTTAAAGTTATCTATTTATGAAGCTATTATAATTTAACATGAATTAGGTTTTCTTTTTCCACAGACTAGGGAGAAAACTATGATCCCATGGGCTCTCTTATATTCATGGAATTGTTACTAAAGCAAATTGACATTATTGTGTGTTATTCATGCTAGTAAATTACCAGTAGATGAGACATCACCATGTCTGTACATGTTATGTACTTGTCTGGATAAAAAATGAAAGATAATTTCACTTGAAATATATAGAAAACAGACAAAAGTGCCTTTTGTTCAAACTGCATAATTTTTCTATTTTTCGTGCTTGTAGGTTATATCAACCTAAAGATGAAACAAATCCTTTCTAAAACATGTCTTTTAAAATGTCTCATAGTTGCATTTATTAAATTTATACTGAAGAGAAACAGTGTGAGGAAGAGCTGTGCTGAAATAAAAACTGAACCAGTTATCCCTTCATAGTCATAGTAATAACGACAAGAGGATTGTTTAAAACAAAAACCTTCAGATGGGCAAGACTTTGAACACTGACATTTCCAGTATTTCTTTCTTTTAATAATGCTTTTTAATTCTGAAGAAAATTGTAAACTAGAAAAAATCACATTGAAATTCTATGATGCAGGTAAAGAGACAATGAAAATTGTTCTGAAATAAAAGCTACATCATAAGGTAAACATGGGCTTCCTTGGTGGCTCAGAGGTTAAAGCGTCTGCCTCCAATGTGGAAGACCCGGGTTCGATCCCTGGGTCGGGAAGATCCCCTGGAGAAGGAAATGGTAACCCACTCCAGTATTCTTGCCTGGAGAATCCCACGGACGGAGAAGCCTGGTAGGCTGCAGTCCACGGGGTCGCATAGAGTCGGACACGACTGAGCGATGGAACGGAACGGAACGGAAGGTAAACATTGCATTTAAGTTGTAGTTAAAAAATGAATGCAACATCCAACAAAAGCAAACAACAAAAAGGAGATGGGAGAGTGCTGGACTGTAAAATGATGATGAACTGAATATATTCATTTTTCCTTCCTCTCCCAAATCATATAGGATGAAACGGTAGAATCTATACCTATATCTGTATCCAAATCTATCTATCTACCTATCTATACCTATCTGTATGTACATATGTATCTGCATATATATCTGACATCGGTATCTATCATCAATCTATCCATCTATGTCATTTACATCTATATCTCAGTTCAGTTCAGTTCAGTCGTTAAGTCATGTCCAACTCTTTGAGACCCCATGGGCTGCAGCACAGCAGGCTTCCCTGTCCATCACCAACTCCTGGAGTTTACTCAAACTCATGTCCATTTGAGTCAGTGATACCATCCAACCATCTAATCCTCTGTTGTCCCCTTCTCCTCCCACCTTCAATCTTTCCCAGCATCAGGGTCTTTTCAGATGAGTCAGTTTTTCACATCAAGTGGCCAAAATATTGGAGTTTCAGCTTCAGCATCAGTCCTTCCAATGAATATTCAGGACTGGTTTCCTTTAGGATGAACTGGTTGGATCTCCTTGCAGTCCAAGGGACTCTCAAGAGTCTTCTCCAACACCATAGTTCAAAAGCATCAATTCTTTGGTGTTCAGCTTTCTTTGTAGTCCAACTCTCACATACATACATGACTAGTGGAAAACCATAGCTTTGACTAGACAGATATCTACATTTACATATTTCTATATCTATATATTTATACACTAAAACCACAAATGCATTGGAAAACATGTAAAACATATTTAAAAGTGAAGCATTTCTGAAAGCCAGGAAGCAGATGAAGTCAGATATTAAGTGAAACCAAACACAGAGGATACAAAATGTAATAATACATTTAATACAAGACATTTGTGAACATTAATCTCAAGGGACACTTAACCCCAAATCAACAGGTATGAACAACTGCCATTGCCACACTTGCATGTTGCTGCTGCTGCTGAGTCACGTCAGTCGTGTCCGACTCTGTGTGACCCCCTAGACGGAAGCCCACCAGGCTCCCCCGTCCCTGGGATTCTCCAGGCAAGAACACTGGAGTGGGTTGCCATTTCCTTCTCCAATGTGTGAAAGTGAAAAGTGAAAGTGAAGTCGCTCAGTCGTGTCCAACCCTTAGCGACCCCATGGACTGCAGCCTACCAGGCTCCTCCATCCATGGGATTTTCTAGGCAAGAGTACTGGAGTGGCTTGCCATTGCCACACTTGCATAAATGATGGTAAAAACAGAATGCCACTTTGCTTCAAACATACTGGACATGCATCCACACTTTCCTTCCTCTCAGTCCTCTTGCCAGCATTCACCAGTTATTTTGGTTCCTTCACTTTTCTGTATCTGAGAAATTTAAGTTAAGGGTGCCCTTATTTGGAGACCATTTTCTGGCTTAATCCTTTCCTCTTATATCAACAAATAAAATAGCGAATATGAAGGTGCCTTATAAACTATGATAAATAATGAAAATGTTACTTTGTCATCTTTTACCCTCATCTCTGCCACCACTACCACTACCACCATGACCACTGTCATCACGACCATCATGGACTACCAGCATCGCCACCACCACCACAACGGCTGCCATCACCACCATCATCACCTGTCCCCTCTTGTTACCATCACCACCATCATCATCTATCTCATCTGTTGGTTTTTTTTTCTTCAACCAACCAGGTCTGCCTGTAATTTCCCTGTTTCCTTTTAATCTTGACTGATACTGACCTCTGGATACTCCTTGACCTTTACCTAGACCTAGAATCAAAGACTCTCAGATAATAAAGAAATTCACACTAACCACCTATTTCTTAAGTCCCCCTGTAAACTTTCCGCCCCCATTGAGTCCAGTGTAATGACAAAGATCTCATTACTTCTCAATGTATCTACTTCATCACTGGATATCTATAATGATCAGAAAATGCTTCTTTACTTTGAAGCTTGAAGATATTGCTTATAAACACCAAATCTCCTTTATTTTATTTCTTACCATGAGATTAATAAGATTGAGAAGATCAAGCAGACCAGAATTGGTCCAACAGGAAAGGAAGAAAGGAGAATCTAGTGATTTGGTAACTAACTGGCCACAATCTTATTTGGAAGATGTAAAATAATTTTAAAAGTTCTATGGAATTCTGCCACTAATTAAATCTCCTTGGAAACTCTAAGCACTGTAGCAGTTAGAGATTATATAGGTATGGAAACATCTGATGAGAAGGAATAAAATTCCAGCATCAAGACAAAGTATTGATGACTATCAAAGTATTCATCAATATTCTTATTAACATAATCTCCATTCAGAAGTCAGTGTTAATTTGCTTGACTGGGGTTATTTATTAAATCTTCAAGTATATCAATCTGCTTGTGACAAGCCTCCTGCTTTTTCCATGCCTGCATATCTTATAATTCTTAAAAGCCTTCTATGTAGGAAGTATTTATTCCTTCTGTTTTATACCATTAGTAAATGTTAATAACACTTGATGGTTCTTTTGTCTAAAAATTTTCCAAAGTATCTGTGACTTCAGAATTGAGACAAAGATGGACACAATAGTACATTTGGAACTCTACAGCACAGATTACCCATGAAGTTCTAATGCACCATTGCTATTGTGTATTTAATAAATTGTTCAAATAGTTTCTGTCATCATCACTTTTTATTTATTTATTTATTTTTTTATTGGAGGCTGATTATTTTACAATATTATATTGGTTGGATTTCCCATACATTGACATGAATCCGCCCCGGGAGTAAATCACATTTAAACTATCAGGTTTAAAATATAGAATTTCTTATTTTTCATATTTTAAAGTTCCTATGGTGATCTCATGTAATTTTTTAATGAGAGAGTCAACATGGTGTTGTATAAAATAGAGGGTCTGCTCTAATCCAGCTCTATCATTTGTTGACTTCAAGCCCTGGCCAGTTGGTCTTTCTGAGCTTCATTTTTTTTTTTTTTTTGGAAATACAGTAGGCACACAGTAAGTGTTAATCATTAGTCTGTCAACATAAGAATGCTGTACACTCTAAGTCTAGAAAAGAGATCACCTTACAAATATTATCTTCATAAGGAAAGTTGCAAAACAGGCAATGCTTTCCAGTTGAGTTCTGTTGTGTTATCCTTTACTGCACTATGCCTGGCACATAGGAAATCTTCTTGAGATATTGGCTGAATTAATTAATCAATTATTATATGATGAGTATTGTGTAAACCACACTGACTTCCAGGCTTTCAAATTTCACCATCCTTTCCATTTGATATTTGATATATCAAATATATGTTTCTCTTCCTCTGTGACTAGATCCAGTCGAAAATTACTAACAACTCAGGAGAGGCTGAGAACTCTGCTCACCCTTACAGCATTCTCACCGTCACCCTGTTATTCCAATACTTTCTTCTGTTCCCTAATCAAATCCTGCTGCTTCCACTGCTACCAACACCATGCTATTTTATACTCTGTGAGCACGTTCTAATCATTGCAAATCTGACCGTTATAATACAGGAATTTATGGATATTTTAATGAGCATTTCTGAAGTGCAAATAAAATGTGGCACACTTTACTGGCTTTAGTATTTTTTGTGAACTAACCACGTACTTACTCATTTTCTAAATGTTCAATTGTCCTTTCTTTATCAATTTGTTACATTAATTTACTTTAATGTTCTCCTTTCAGAATAGATCAAGATGTGATTAAGAAAAACCATGCATGACTCAAAAGAGTGACAGGCTAGTTACCATTCTCCCACTTAGATAACAAGAAACTGGCTCTCTGCCTTGTTAGCTCTCTTGCTTTAGACAGGCATCTCTTTCTTTGATTGCCACCTGCCTCAGCTCTCCTGGAGACCTGTGACTCTCTACATTTTATAGTCACCATAGCATATATCAATACACATTAACTACTTCGGAATTAAGAAAAATATTGGCAAAGGCCAATATCCAAGAGTGAGAAACTGACTGAAAATTTTAATATAAATAACCTTTGGGTGATTACAGTGGTATTTGCATTTCAGGCTTATGTGAAGCTACATACCTTGCCAGTCACTAAATATCATGACAGTAAAAACTATTAATGTCACAGAAAAATGTCATAAATTATAAGCTTTAGATGATTTTCCAAGGCAAAAATATGAGTGGCCAGTATTTATATGATCATGAGTTATAAAATGGGCTAAAGGGTTTCTGTTGTAAAAATGTGTACTTTAATTATTTTTAAAATGTTAATATAAAATACTTTTATTTCTTGATATTTACTTGGTATTTTGTACCCAGTATTTATACAGCATATGAAGAATTTATTAAATCAGAAGGTAAATAAAGGAAATTGAGAGATAGTTCTAAACTCATATCTGGGCTTCGTTTACCTGACAAAAATACTTTCTAAACAAGATCCATATTATACTCTTGAATCTCTTACATGTGAATAATGCCACACAATGTTCAAGGTACTTTCAACTAATCCTTGCTTCATATTCTCCCTCAAATAACAGGTAATTAAACCAAGACAGAGTTTAAAGGATAAATACATGACAGATATGACTAACAATTAATAATAATGGCCTACTTTATTGAGAACTTGCCATATTTCAGGCATTGCGATGAAGACTTTATATCCAGTATCTCATTTAATCCTCACATTAGCCCTAGGAGGTAGACATAATATTATTATTACTCTTATTACATTTCATCTCATTTTATAGTGTTTGGCTAACAGATGTCAGAGAGATTTTAAGCCGGGAAGTCTCATACTGTTCTGGAATGTGACTCAAATACTTTAAATCATGATGCTATATAGAATATACTTTATATATTTTAATATATGTATTATATTTAAAAGATTCATAAACTTTAAATTATGATGCTATATAGGATTTATTTACTAAGAATTTTCCTCATTTATTTTCTTCTTTTACCTCACCACCTTTTCCCTCCTTTTCCCACTAATGCTGAGGGGAGAAAATAAGGCCAAAACGTAAATCCATAGTTAGGGTTAGGATTAGGGACTAATGCTTTCCTCCATTAGCAGAATTAACTGGAACAGAGTACAGGGTAAGAAAATTCTTGCAACAACTTACAAGATCCAAGGCAGCTGCCAAGATTGATGCATCAGGAATTGTCCCTGGCTCACAGCAGTTTAACAGAAACTGAAAGCGCTTCATGCCTTGTCGGATTGCTCCAAGATTCACCACGTTTTTGCTTTTTCCGCCATCTTGGTTGGAAGGCAGATGGTCATCGAAACTGTGGCAACCTGTGGGGGTTTTCCCATGTTGGAAGAAAGAAGGAGAGAGAGTGTAATGGCTGTAAATTTTAAAAGAACTTTGAAGTTTCAACGATATATTTTCTGTAATGTTGGCCTGAGAACATTTTCCTGAACAACACTGCCCTCCTCTCTAGCTAATGCTTGATTTGGACATGTCTTGACTTTACATTTAAGAATCTGGTGACACGCCACGTAGGGAAATATGGGGTGTTACACAACTATTTAAATATAGGGTCCAACCCATAGAGAACAGACTCATGGTTGCCAAGGGGGAAGAGGGTGAGGGAGGGGTGGATTGGGAGTTTGGGATTAGCAGATGTAAACTATTACATATAGAATGGATAAACAGCAAGGTCTTACTGTATAGCACAGAGAACTATATTCAGTATCCTGTGATAAACCATAATGAAAAAGAATGTGAAAGATAATGTATAAATATATGTATAACTGAATCACTTTGCTATACAGCAGAAATTAACACAACATTGTAAATCAACTATGTGTCAATAAAATAAATTTTAAAGATTACAAAATAAAAAAATATGGATGTCTCTATAATTTTGTTCAGATGACTGCAGAACTTGGAAAAGCTGTTGCTTCTATTGATGTATAACATACTGTTATTGGTCTTTTTATATAAGTAAGTAAATCTATATATATATATACATATATATATATATATATATAACTTGAATTTTTGGAAAGTTTAGCTGTGCTGTCAACTTTGGAAAAAGTATCCCAGTTGTACTGTGTTGGGTTGGCATTGTACAGAAATTAATAGCCATATTGGTCTAGAAATGTTAAACATAATTTTTTCCATTTGTACAGGGGTAACGTGCTGTATTAAACATGTAAGGTCTTATCTACATGGGTTTGATTACAGAAACTAATATTCTCTAAATAAAAAGAAAAAAAAAATAAATATAAAAGTCAAAGTGTTATCACTCAGCCATGTCCAACTCTTTGGTGACCCCATGGACTGTAGGCCTGCCAGGCTCCTAAGTTCATGCAATTCTCCAGGCAAGAATACTGTAGTGGGTAGTCGTTCCCTTTTCCAGGGGATCTTTCTAACCCAGTTGAACCCAGCTCTCTGGCATTGCAGGCAGATTCTTTACCATCTGCACCACCAGGGAATATAGGGTTTGATCATTTTGATATCAGGTCTCTTCTCCAACACTGCTAAGGGGATTATTTAAAATAATTCTTCCTGTAATCAACAGCTAAATTCTGCTTTTATGGAAGATGCAAAATCACTGTGCAATTTCAGATCTGTTACAAAAAACTTATATCAAAGACAGTATCCTGGTATCTTGGTGCCAATGCAAAGAATCGTTGACAATGAAAGTTATAAAGGACTTGGGAGGTGCTCATTTAATTCCAAGATTTCCAAACCTGGCTGTGCATCACAATTATCTGGGAAGTTTTAAATCTTATTCAGAACTTCAGAAACAGTGTCTCTGGAAGGAGCATGAGAGTGTGAGCTTTGTAAAGCTTCACAGATGATAAGGACGCAGCCAGCTTGATATCACACAGTAATCAGAGGTTTGGGAACCACTGATAGATCTTCACTTATTTTTCCAGTTAAGCTGCATAAGAATGAGAATCTGTCTGGAGTTCCTTAAAATGCATAATATTAGGTTCCATTGGTAGAGGTTTAGATTCCATAGGTCTGGGGGCTATGAATATTAACAAACATGTCACATGATTTTAATACAGGAAGTCTAAGGATCACATATTAAGGAAGGAAAACACAAAGCACTGTTTTTCATCTTTTTTTTAACCCCAGGTACTTTTCCCTAGAGGAAATCAACCCTGAATATTCATTGGAAGGACTGATGCTGAAGCTCCAATACTTTGGTCACCTGATGCAAAGAGTCAACTCACTGGAAGCGACTCTAATGCTGGGAACGATTGAAGGAACGAGGAGAAGTGGTGACAGAGAATGAGATGGTTGGATGGCATCACTGACTCGGTGGATATGAATTTGAGCAAACTGTGGGAGATGGCAAAGGACAGGGAAGCCTGGCCTGCTGCAGTCCACAGGGTCACAAAGAGTCAGACATGAATGAGCAACTGAACAATTCTTTTTTTAAAAAACCTAAATATCTCATAGCTTTTTTATAATTTCTAGTATATGTGTGTGTATACACACATATAATATTTAGTTTCTCTTATATAATGTATATTATATTATGTGTAATATATATAATCTCTTATATAATATTGAGTATACTTTTAAAAACCAAGCCCAAATTGCTTCCCATGATTTTGAAAAGGACTTTTAACTTCAGAATATACCCCCAGGAGGCTGATTTAGTGCTTGGCTTAATGTATACTGATACCATTCATTTTCAGTGTTGGCAACTCCAGATCCTCACTAAGTCACAGATGCCATTATAGGAAATGGCTTTCTCACCTCTTCTATAAAAAATACCTTAATCTCACCCAAGCACTGCCCCACTTTCCCACTTGCTGCCTCAGCAAAAAAGTGGCTCTTACAGCTGTTGCTCTCAACTAAAATGCCCTACGTGCAAGTGTGTCATAATTGGTAGTTGCAGGATATATGGTGAATAATTTGTTCCTGTTAATAAATACTAACGTTCACAAATTTGCACTTAAAAATTAAATCCAGAGCTAGACTTACTCTTTTAATTACTTGCATTCTTTGTAAATAAAAGGGTGGTATTTATAGTTATGAGCTTGGATTACCATGATTGTGTGTCACATATAGGGATGTCAGCCATCACGTGTACTAGTGGAAAAAGGTGCTGCTAAGTCACTTCAGTCGTGTCCGACTCTGTGTGATCTCATAGACGGCAGCCCACCGGGCTCCCCCGTCCCTGGGATTCTCCAGGCAAGAACACTGGAGTGGGTTGCCATTTCCTTCTCAAATGCATGAAAGTGAAAAGTGAAAGTGAAGTCACTCAGTCGTGTCCAACCCTTAGCGACCCCATGGACTGCAGCCTACCAGGCTCCTCCATCCATGGGATTTTCCAGGAAAGAGTACTGGAGTGGGGTGCCATCGCCTTCTCCGGGAAAAAGGTGAGCACCTGTTTTTCATTCTTTGAAAGCAGTTCAAGCTTCGGGAACAGATTCCATTGGACTTATTACCACAAGCTAAAAAATTATGGCATGGTATAAAAATAATTACCAATTCCTGGTCAACAGCTTTCAAAATATCTTAGTATCATGCTGAATTATATAGGTGTGAAATTATATGATGTGTGGAATTTGTTCTAAAACATACTAAAAAAATAAAATGAAGCAAATTGCAAAATTTTTTTTCATAACTACAAGTGGGTGATAGATATCAGTTCCAGATTTTTATCATTTTGTCTTCTAGGAATACATGTAGATACTGTATTGTGGGTACTGTTGATACAAACTCACCCTAGACTCAGGATGTATGAATATTTTGTATCAGGTCTTTTCTATTTGTGAATGAAATATAAAGAGTACGTGAAACAATGGCTGAAGTCTGTAAGAACAGTGGTGAGATAAACACAAAATCCAGAAGAAACTAAAGTGCATGAGCAAGACTAACGATAACATGTTGGAATAAGAGTAAGAATAAAAATATTGACCTATTACTTGAAGAAGTGAAGGGAGATAACTCAAAAGGAAGATAACTCAATCGTGCTTTCTTCTTTTCTACTAAAGAGAAAAATTCACAAATGGGAAAGTACAGAAAAGGTTCATTAAGAAGGCAACACATGCGAGAGACCCGAACCTCTGAGGTTAGGTCTCAGTTCCATCAAATTACACTCCAGTGCACAGAAAGGACCTGAAAATGCAGTCACAGTACTAGTCAAATGACATCCAGCTAACACAGCACACATTTAGAGAATGTACTTCAGTTCCACACTTCCTTCTCAAACTACCACCACAAAAAGTTGTTTATAATACTAACAACTTTGAACGTTAGATGTATCTTCTCCGAAATATGAGTGCAACGATTGCAAGAGGACTGAAAATGACAAAGTTCCCAATTAATAGGAAGATTCTTGAAACCACAGACCTGACCTGTTATGACTCTATGGACTGTAGCTTGCCCAGCTCCTCTGTCCATGGGATTTTCCAGGCAAGAATACTGGAGTGGCTTGCCATTTCCTCCTCCAGGGAATTTTCCCAATCCAAGGATTGAACCTACATCTCTTACATCTCCTGCACTGGCAGGCAGGTTCTTTCCCACTAGCATCACCCGGGAAGCCCCTTGATGTACGTATGCCTAGCCAAATTCTATAGAATATAGATAAAGAGGATCACTAAAAAGACACAACACAACAAAACAAAACCACATAGGAACCACTTGGTTTCGTGAAGAAAATATCATGTTAAACTAAATTACTTTCCTCCTTTTGACAGAGTTATAAAGGTATCAATGAGATAATTTTTGGTAAAGTCTGGTGATGTTTTTGTAATAATGTGGGAAAGTTCTTGCTGATCACTAGTATATTAAATATATCATTGGCTGAAAACTGTAGCCACAAGTTGTTTTTTGTTGTTGTTGTTGTTGAGTTTCCTACATTAGGAGGCTAGATCTTACAGAATATGTAATATTAAACAAAGAAGTTTACACAGAGGCTAAAACAATGTTTTGAAATAAGCATTAAGAGTGAATCCTAGGCGAATACTTTTAAGATTTCTGGAAAATGAGGTATTTGCAAACATTCAGAGCTGATCAACAGGAAGAATTCCTAGCTCCTACTGGGCTATTAATTTTGCTACACTGACATTTCTTCCTATATGAAAACTTTCCCATCACCTTCAATACTTGCAAAATTCTAAAAATCTAGCATCATTGTGTCCTTTAAATTCCTTCTTACAGCTCACCGTGCTACATTCACCAGCAACATTTAACATGCTGAAGAATGGTCCCTTTGTGCCAAATTTTGACATATATTCTTAGTAAGTCTCTAATCCTAACTCCCTCCCCAAATGGCCTAATCTCTATTTGAATACTTCTACTGTTACACGAGGACACTAAATCTCAAGAGATACATGACTTTCCATAGTTTACATAGCCAAAAAGGTACATATGAGGCTTCTTGTGTAGGGCTATGCACATGTGATGGAATATTAATTCACTACCTGAACGACTGCTTCATCTATAATTTTACACTACCAACTTCATAGAGCCGGGAGAATTAAACCGCCAGCATCATCCCACTGACCCAACTCCTATGCCAGTGCAGATCCATAGCTGCCACAAGCTATGTGAGAATAGCTGGCCTCATTAGACGCACTTGCGTGTTGTATACTGCCGAGTGATATAGTTGGTGTGGGTCAGGTAAAACACCAGCATCAGAAAGCATTCTGGCTTCAATGGCTTGTACCTGTAGTTTTCAACCTGAGATGGCATTTGCAGTTGAGCAGGGGCCGGAAAGTTCCAGGCTGATGCAATCTGTCTGGAGTATTGGGGTGGGGCTTAAAGTTCAGTTTTGTTTTCCCTGAAGTCAGGTGGTCCAGCAAGGGCCCTTGAGGTAGTTATCTTCTTTTTCTAGGCCTGAGGACTCCTTCATTCCAGACCCTGAAGTCATAAAAGGATGGATAAAGGGTGCCGTATCTATTTGGCTACTTCCTGCTGGATAGGGGCGACGGTTTGGGGGTCTGGAACAGAGGATGGTTCTAGGGCCCAGGGTTTCCTTTTTCTGATGTTGAGGCGAGGCTGTCAAGAATGGTCTTGACTTGGTCTTGAGAGATGGCCTGAATCTGGTCTTGGAGAAACCTTAATGTAGGGGCTGGAGTGAGTGGAATGTTGGATGCAGAGTGGTCGAATGGCAAGAGTTCCCTGTTCTGGAGGTCATCAGTGTAAGATCAGAATGGTCGAAACAGCCCAGAGCTGCGCTTACGCAGCTGCAGCTGGCAGTAGCTGGAGATAAACTCCCCAGGCCCACGGTTGGTTCAAGATCCACTGTAGCCGCCTTAGTCTGGGTGGGGCCTGACCCCGCTACAAAGTAGCCGTGGCTGCACCCGCTCAATTCAGCAAGACTGAGCTGCAAGTTGTTAATCAATAAAAATCAACTATATATATATTCTAGGAACTGGTTTTTTTTTTTTTGTATTTTCCTGTTTAGTAATAATATCAACAACTTGGATGAAAATAGGGAAATGTGTATGTTTCTGCTGATGGATTTTTGCAGCATGCAGGATCTTGGTTCCCCAACCAGGGATCAAACCCATGCCCTCTGCACTGGGAGAGTGGAGTCTTAATCACTGGACCACCAGGGAAGTCCCTGCTGATGGATTTTTATAGCACAATTGTACAGAAGATTCAGAATTTAACTTGTTTTGGGTCCTATCTCTTAATTTCCTTCCTGGGTAAGTGACTTAACTACCCTTCATGTTAATGAAACAATACATAGCATTTATTCTGAGATGAAGAATGAATGATAGCTACACAAAATAATATCTGATATTCATTCAAGTAAAGGACAACTGGCAAAGGCTAATCCCAAATTCGACACAAACCAAAACCAACTCTGTGATGTGGAAACAGACAATGCAGTCTTAAATTGTGTTCATCTACTAGCTATACCCCTGAAGCTTAACAATTACACTATCTATTACACTGATTAAAGTCAAATACAGTGTATTACATTCCATCTGCAGCACCCCATTTTGTAAAGCATATCATCTAATTATGATACATAGTAAAATAGTATCTGGATGGTGATAGATCTAGAGACACTTCTTTGTAAGGAAAACAAAAGGAATCAACAATATTTAACCAGCATAAGTAAGATCAAAAGAGAGAACATGAAATAGATAATAGGTGAAACTAGCAATGTGTATATGAATAAGTGTATGAGTGTGTGTGGAGGGGGGGCGGCTAGAGATATCAAAACTAGACCAATGAGTCAAATTTATGGATAAGTGTATTTTCAGAATATAAGGAAAGTCTTTCTAACAATGAAAACTGTCTAGTTCTGGAACAGATTGCTTTGTACAGTCATAAGCTCCCCCTCAGTGGAAGTGCTCAGAGGGTGGCTGGCCACCTGTCAGGGATTTACTGTGCAGAATTCCTAAGTAGATAGGTGGGTGGATAAAGGATATCTGAAGGTTCTTTAAAGCTCTCAAATTTTTAATAAAGGACAGAGCAGAAGAAAAGCCTGTGCCTTATTCTTTGTAAATCCAGGGCCCACTAGGGAATGAGGAACACAGTAGAACATCCACTAATATGTGTTAAACCAAATGGTTAATAGATAGAGATGTATGTATATACATCTCTATATAAAGGGTAGGGCTTGCCAGGTGGCACAGTGGTAAAGAATCCTCCTGTCAATGCAGGAGATCCAGGAGATGCAGGTTCGATCCCTGGGTTGGGAAGCTCCCTTGGAGTAGGACATGGCAACCCACTCTAGTATTCTGCCTGGAAAATCCTATGGAGAGAGAAGCCTGGCAGGCTGCAGTCCATGGGGTCACAAAGAGTCAGGCATGACTTAGTGAAGAGTAATGCAAGCAACATACATATGAAGAAAAAATTATTAAGAAATCAAGGAAAATATAAAATAGATCATTCAATCTAATCAAATATTCATTTCATACAATGAAAGTTGCATGTAATTCTTAGGCCAAAAGACATTTACCAAGACGCTTGAAGAAATTTTCCTCTTCGTCTCTTCCGTTTTCCATTCCACTCCCTGGCCCACCTTCAGAAAGCTTCACAGCACTGGTGAATTTGACCTAAGAAAAAGACAAGAAGTCAGATAACTTAACTCAAAAGAAATACATTGTGTTTATAATAACGTTTACCTTAGAAGAAATGGAGTAGCCTTAATAGTCAACAAAAGAGTCCGAAATGCAGTACTTGGAAGGAATCTCAAAAATGACAGAATGATCAGAATGAACAGAATATCTCTGTTTGTTTCCAAGGCAAACCATTCAAGATCATGGTGATCCAAGCCTATGCCATGACCAGTACACTGAAGAAGCTGAAGTTGAACGGTTCTATGGAGACCTACAAGACCTTCTAGAACTAACACCCAAAGATATCCTTTTCATTACAGGGGACTGGAATGCAAAAGTAGGAGGTCAAGAAACACCTGGAGTAACAGGCAAATTTGGCCTTGGAGCACGGAATGAAGCAGGGCAAAGGCTAATAGAATTCTGCCAAGAGAACACACTGGTCATAGCAAACACCCTCTTCCAACAACACAAGAGAAGATGCTACACATGGACATCACCAGATGGTCAACACTGAAATCAGATTGATTATATTCTTTGTAGCCAAAGATGGAGAAGCTCTATACAGTCACCAAAAACAAGACCAGGAGCTGACTGTGGCTCAGATCGTGAACTCCTTATTGCCAAATTCAGACTTAAGTTGAAGAAAGTGGGGAAAACCACTAGACTATTCAGTTCAGTTCAGTTCAGTCGCTCAGTCGTGTCCGACTCTTTGCGACCCCATGAATCACAGCACGCCAGGCCTCCCTGTCCATCACCAACACCTGAGTTCACTCAAACTCATGTCCATCAAGTCGGTGATACCATCCAGCCATCTCGTTCTCTGTTGTTCTCTTTTCCTTCTGCCCCCAATCCTTCCCAGCATCAGAGTCTTTTCCAGTGAGTCAACTCGTCGCATGAGGTGGCCAAAGTATTGGAATTTCAGCTTTGGCATCAGTCCTTCCAATGAACACTCAGGACTGATCTCCTTTAGAATGGACTGGTTGGATCTCCTTGCAGTCCAAGGGACTCTCAAGAGTCTTCTCCAGCACCACAGTTCAAAAGCATCAATTCTTTGGTGATCAGCTTTCTTCACAGTTCAACTCTCACATCCATACATGACCACTGGAAAAACCATAGCCTTGACTAGATGGACCATGGTTGGCAAAGTAATGTCTCTGCTTTTTAATATGCTCTCTAGGTTTGTCATAACTTTCCTTCCAAGGAGTAAGTGTCTTTTAATTTCATGGCTATAACCAGCATCTGCAGTGATTTTGGAGCCCAAAAAAACAGTCTGACACTGTTTCCACTGTTTCCCAGGTATGACCTAAATCAAATCCCTTATGACTATACAGTGGAAGTGAGAAATAGACTTAAGGGACTAGATCTGACAGACAGAGTCCCTGATGAACTATGGACAGAGAGGTTCATGACTTTGTACAGGAGACAGGAATCAAGATCATCCCAAAGAAAAAGAAATGCAAAAATGCAAAATGGCTGTCTGAGGAGGCCTTACAAATAGCTGAGAAAAGGAGAGAAGCAAAAAGCAAAGGAGAAAAGGAAAGATATACCCATTTGAATGCAGAGTTCCAAACACTAGCAAGGAGAGATAAGAAAGCTTTCCTAGGCGATCAATGCAAAGAAATAGAGCAAAACAATAGAATGGGAAAGACTAGAGATCTCTTCAAGAAAATTAGAGATACCAAGGGAACATTTCATGCAAAGATAGGCTCAATAAAGGACAGAAATGGTAGGGACCTAACAGAAGCAGAGATATTAAGAGGAGGTGGCAAGAATACATAGAAGAACTGTGCAAAAAAGATCTTCGTGACCCAGAAAATCACAATGGTGTGATCACTCACACTCACCTAGAGCCAGACATCCTGGAATGTGAAGTCAAGTGGTCCTTAGGAAGCATCACGATGAACAAATCTAGTGGAGGTGATGGAATTCCAGTTGAGCTATTTCAAATCCTGAAAGATGATGCTGTGAAAGTGCTGCACTCAATATGACAGCAAATTTGGAAAACTCAGCAGTAGCCACAGGGCTGGAAAAGGTCAGTTTTCATTCCAATCCCAAAGAAAGGCAATGCCAAAGAAAGGTCAATCTACTGCAAAATTGCACTCATCTCACACGCTAGTAAAATCATGCTCAAAATTCTCCAAGCCAGGCTTCAGCAATACAAGAACCATGAAATTCCAGATGTTCAAGCTGGTTTTACAAAAGGCAGAGGAACCAGAGATCAAATTGTCAACATCCTCTGGATCATCGAAAAAGCAAGAGAGCTCCAGAAAGACATCTATTTCTGCTTTATTGACTATGCCAAAGCCTTTGACTGTGTGGATCACAATAAACTGTGGAAAATTCTGAAAGAGATGGGAATACCAGACCACCTGACCTGCCTCTTGAGAAACCTATGTGCAGGTCAGGAAGCAACAGTTAGAACTGGACATGGAACAACAGACTGGTTCCAAATAGGAAAAGGAGTACATCAACGCTGTAAATTGTCACCCTGCTTATTTAACTTCTATGCGGAGTATATCATGAGAAACGCTGGGCTGGAAGAAGCACAAGCTGGAATCAAGATTGCTGGGCGAAATATCAATAACCTCAGATATGCAGATGACATCACACTTATGGCAGAAGTGAAGAAGAACTAAAGAGCCTCTTGATGAAAGTGAAACAGGAGAGTGAAAAAGTTGGCTTCAAGCTCAACATTCAGAAAACAAAGATCATGGCATCTGGTCCCATCACTTCATGGCAAATAGATGGGGAAACAGTGGCTGACTTTATTTTGGGGGGCTCCAAAATCACTGCAGATGGTGATTGCAGCCATGAAATTTAAAGACGCTTACTCCCTGGAAGGAAAGTTATGACCAACCTAGATAGCATATTAAAAAGCAGAGACATTACCTTGTCAACAAAGGTCCATCTAGTCAAGGCTATGGTTTTTCCAGTGGTCATGTTTGGATGTGAGAGTTGGACTGTAAGAAAACTGAGCACCAAAGAATTGATGCTTCTGAACTGTGGTGCTGGAGAAGACTCTTGAGAGTCCCTTGGACTGCAAGGAGATCCAACCAGTCCATTCTAGAGGAGATCAATCCTGGGTGTGCATTGGAAGGACTGATGTTGAAGCTGAGACTCTACTTTGGCCACTTCATGCGAAGAGTTGACTCACTTGAAAAGACCCTGATGCTGGGAATGATTGAGGGCAAGAGGAGAAGGGGACGACAGAGGATGAGATGGTCAGATGGCATCACCGACATGGTGATGGACTAGAGTCTGGGTGGACTCCAGCAGTTGGTGATGGAAAAGGAGGCCTGGCGTGCTGGGTTTCGTGGGGTCGCAAAGAGTTGGACACGACTGAGTGACTGAACTGAACTGAACATTTATCTTGAAAAATAATTTGTTTATAATATAAAGGTCACTTCATTTCTTCCGATTTCCATATCTGGTAGCTTGTCTGTACAGTTTTTCCATGAACCAAAAAAGACATCACTTACAACTATACTTTGAAGGAGAATCTTGGTCATAGATTGACAGTAAAATAATTGGGCAAAGTGAAAATAGTTTAGTAAACAATTGAGATATTCTTAGAGTTTAATTCTACTAAGGTCCAAACTCAAATTTATGAACAAGTCATATACATCCTTTATAAAAAACACCACAGCTGAGAATCAGATGAAAGTAAAAGATAGCCAAATAGAAGATTCCTAATCTCTATGCAAGAATCAGTAAAAATTAATTCACAAGGTGTCCTATAATTAAAGTGCAATAACATGCTTTCCCCCTTATCCTTAAAATGTGTTCGTTTACAGCAAAGAAGCTATAGACTTCACAGACTCTCAAATACTTGGCCAACTTTTAGTAAAAAGAATATGAAGGAAGAATTACAAATATATCTTATAAATATGTCTCATAATATTACTGTATTCTTTTTATAATTTTAAAATATTATTTTTGAAAGAGAAGAAAATTGGTTTTAGTGAGATCTAAGAAGAAAAAGTTAAATAAGCAGGGTGCTAGGAAGAATTGGGGCTGGGAGGATACAGGGACGACAGAGAATGAGATGGCTGGATGGCATCACTGACTCGATGGACATGAGTTTGAGTGAACTCTGGGAGTTGGTGATGGACAGGGAGGCCTGGCGTGCTGTGATTCATGGGGTCGCAAAGAGTCAGACACGACTGAACGACTGAACTGAACTGAAGAAGAAAAAGTTTAGGCAAATTGTATATAAAGGAATGTAACTTCCATCCCAAGCTGACAATTACTGGGAGCAGACCACAAACCAGTCACAAGAAAGATTCTTATCAGAAATGGCTTTCAGTAAGAATTATGACCTTTTCCAAACTGCAGGCTACTACGATGCTTAACAGACGAAGGCCATAAGTGGGAAAAATCACCCTGACATTATTCTTGTCAATGGGGAGAATGGTTCAGATGGTAGGAAAAGGAGGGAACAAAGATAAACTCTGTGTGTGTATAAACGAAATCTATACACACTGTACAGTTATGTGTCCTTCAACAGGATCTCAAGATGTGAGGATTTCATATGTGTGTTAAAAGTAGCTGGGAATTAATATCTACATGGGGCTTCCCACGTGACTCAATGGTAAAGAATCTGCCTGCCAATGCAGGAGATGCAAGTTCGATCCCTGGGCCCGGAAATCCCCTGGAAGAGGAAACGGCCACTCACTCCAGTATACTTGCCTGGAAAATTTCATGGATGGAGGAGTTTGTGGGCTACAGTCCATGGGGTCACAAAGAGTCAGACACACCTGAGCATGAGCACAAATAGCTGTATACCTCTTTATAGCTTTATAGCTGCGTTACACTTTTATTTAAAGTTTTTGTCACATTTTTCCTTTCTGTGATTGCCTAATACTAAGACATCTTAGTTTCCATAGTTCATTTAATTTCCCCAAACCTATTTAACTTGAAGAGAATTTCTTCAGCCCCTCCAGGTGTTTAGCACTTCTCAGCCCTGACAATTTTCTATTAGTGACTACAACATTCCCTTACGTAAGTAACGTCCTGTTTACCTTGGAGCTTTGCCTGATGAAAGACAGGCGGTCCACAGAACTGATGTCCAGGAGGTCTTCCACGCCATCTGCCAGGCCCGAGAGGGAGGAGCGTTTCAGCCAGTTTCCTAGTTAATAATTAGTTAATAATTTTAAAAGTTAGACCATTATAGCATTTTCTCCCAAATGGATTAGACAAAAATGTTGGCATGGGCCCAAAAAGCAATGAAAGTTACACGACCCAATGTAAACAAAAGTGAACAAAAATTGTTCTCAAAATGCACATGCTTTGAACAAAAACATTCACTGTTGGACTATAAGATCGCATGACTAAGATCAGGACAAAAAGAACATGGGCCTCTTGGGTGATTAAAAGTGTAATCCATGTAGTCCTTGTCAAATTCCACATCTTCCATTAAGTCCTGTTGATTTTACCTCCTAAGTATATCTCAAATATGTCCATTTCTTTCCATCTACATGGTCACCACCCAGTTTAAGCTACTGTTACTTATATCTGGACCATAATGCAGCTTTCTATCTGGTCCCCCTTATCCACTCATGCTGCCTCCAGTATGTTTTCCATGCAGTGATCTTCCAGAAAAAAATCTACCTGCTTGTGGCTTATGTTATCCCCCTGTTCAACATCCCATCTGGCCTCTGTAGGGCTAAAAGATGAAGAACCAAGTGACCTGCAAGGCCCACAATACTCTGGTCTCTATGGCTCCACCATTGTCATGCAACCACTCTTGTCTCAGTTCATCCATGTCCGTCCCTCCTAATACCTTTGCAAATTGCATTGCTACCACTTGGAGGGCTCTCCTTCCTCCTTCTCCCAAGTACTCTGCAGATATTAATGTCACTTCCTTCAGGAAGCCTTCCCTGATTTCTGCCTCCTCTTCCTATTTAGATTGGGTCTTGCTATTGCATGCTTTCACAGCACCATGTAGATTTCCTTCATAAAATTCATAGCTTGCAACTATACTTTGTTGTATAATGATCTGCTTCAGTGGTTGCCACCCCTCATAGAATTAAGTTCAGCAAAGTCAGACACTGTGAAATGCTGCTCATCATTTAATCACTGAAGTTCAGCATACTGTTTGCGCACCCTAGAATCTCACAGTAAAGGTTTGAGAAATACCTGCTGAAAGAAATGAACGAATGAATGAGTCACCCTAGGGTTTGTGACTTGAAAGCTTTCCCTTTCTCTACTTTCCCATGCATTGCTCTGTTCTGATTATGAGCTGATTTGAGGACATGGCAGGGACTAAGAGAATCCATAACATAAAAAAGACATACTTTTACCTATGGGAAGTTTAAGCTTCTTCCGGAGTGAAATCCTGCGGGACCGGGAGCGGGCACGCCTGTCAGAGGTGGTCCCTGAATGGGCAGTGGTGCATTCTGAAGTGTCTTGCTCAGACTGGCTGCTGGTGTCACTCGCCGCACTCTGGGATTTGAACATCTTGCGCCAGAAATCTTTTCGCCCCAGGTTTCCCCCTTGCATTTGTTCATCGCTGAAAGCAGGCAGAGGGGGTGGTTAAATGTCTGACAACACATGTGAAAGTCTCTTAAATCTCTTTCAACCTCCTGTCAGTGACATGGAGGCAAATCATGCAAGATGACCTGTGATGGGCTGGGATCGGCAAGGGGCAGAGTGGGAATGGAAGGAGGAAGACCCAGCTTGACTCCCTGAGCTCTTCCTGAGAATAGTTACAGCTCAGCTGTCAAGTCGAGCTCATCATTTTGTTTCAACCATAATGTAAGACTAAATATTATTGCAGGTAATCGTCTGTGAGTGTGGGTCATAAAAAAAGTGTTAGTAAATATTTAACTTTTTCTTTGAAGTTCCCTGAGCAGTGTGTAGTACCATATCCTACCCCCCATCTCCACCCCAGGACCGTATAATTCTTGGCCCTAAATAAACTCACAATAATACTTGAATGAATGAATAAATAAAATACAATCACCACACCCAGGGGATGCATCATACCATAATTTTTCACTGTTATTTTTATGATGCCTGATTATTTAGCTTTCTTATGTCAAAGAATCCTAAGGCTTAAAAGTAAAAAATAAAGTTTAGTCTGACTTAATAAGACAAATGGGAACATTGCCAAAGGGATTTTTGACTAGGACATTTCACAAGAGGAAAAAGACAAGTGGCCAATGGTAATACAGAGTTTAATTTCATTAGGTATTAACAAAAAAAGGGCCAGTTGAAATCAGATCCTTATTTTCACTCATTAAAAAGACAAAGATTAAGAAGGGGTAGGGAGATGGAGAGAAAGCAAGGGTACTATGATATAGTCATGGTGAGACAGAATGATTCAACCTTTCTGGAAGGTAATTTGGTAATATGGGATGTAAAGCCTATGTCTACAACAATGACACAGAAATTCAACTTCCAGGGAGTTATCCCCAGGAAATGATGGAACAATATACTAAGATGTAGATATAAGAAGGGTAGATGCTCACTGAGATTTTGGGCCAATGTCAAAACACCGGCAACAATTTTAATATTCAATTCCAGGGAAAGAGTTGAAGAAATTGTGGGACTTCCATTGATGGCACCCTCTGTAGTCATTAAAATGCTCATTTCATAAGACTAATGGAACGGGGTATATTCATGATATATTCTAAAGTTAAAAGGCAGTGGTCAAATAAATGGATTAAGCAGGTTATCATCAGGTTAATTTTTTTTAAAGAAGCACACGTGATTATGTGTCTGTGCGTAAACTTGGGTATACACATGCTCAAATGTGTATTCAACATAATATACCAAATGTTGACAGTGCTTATCTCTAGTTGAAGGTATTTTGATTTTAAAATTATTTTTCTCCATTTGTTTTGTGTGTGTGTTTTCCACATTTGGCAACTTGATCAACATATATTACTTGAGTCATTTGGAAAGAAAAGTTTAGAGAAAACAGTAACATATGATGAAATTTGTTTTGGGGGTTTTAGGTAATGATTTATTTATAAGCATTGGGATTAAACCTGGGATCTACCTAAAATTTGATAATATTGTATAAAAGCAATCATTTTCTGGGGATATTTATATAGGGATGCAGGTTTTCTCTCTCAAAACATCATGAGAGTAATAAAAACCTTTAACTATCATTTTTAAAATAAATTTATGTATTTATTTCAATAAAATTATGTATTTATGTGTTATTTTTGGCTGTGCTCAGTCTTTGCTGCTGTGAGGGCTACTCTCTAGTTGCAGTGGGAGGGTTTCTCATCGTGGTGTCTACTCTCATTGTGGAGCACGGACTCTAGGCACCCAGGCTTCAGTAGTTGCAGTGCATGGGCTCAGCAGTTATAGCTTCTGGGTTCCAGAGCACAAGGCTCAGTAGTTGTGGTCCACAGGCTTAGTTGCCCTGTGGCATGTGGGATCTTCTCAGATAAGGGATCGAACCCTTGTCTCCTGTATTGGCAGGCAGATGCTTCAACACTGAGCCATCAGGGAAGCCCAAAATCTTTAATTATTATTTCCATTCAGGACATCCTGCTTCTTAAATATTGTGGTGCTTAGTCACTCAGTCATGTCTAACTCTGTGACCCCATGGCCTATAGCCCATCAGACACTTTTGTCCATGGGGATTCTCCAGGCTAGAACTCTGGAGTGGGTTGCCATGCCCTTCTCCAGGGGATATTCCCAAACCAGGGGTTGAACTCAGGTCTCCCACATTACAGGTGGATTCTTGACTGTCTGAGCCACCAGGGAAGCCCTACAGTGTGAATTTAAATCAATGTTTCTGAATTTGACTTCCCTGTTATTTTATCAAATGCTCACAGTGTATGAAGCATTTTTTACCTTTGGGGAATGTGTGACACAATGGTGAGCGTATTGACTATGTGGCCTGAGTGGGGAAATATCCAGGGAAGCTATAATTGATCAGCTTTACAATAAAGTGCCAAATCAGCTTTGTCCAAAGGGTACGTATCAATCAACAGTTTCAGAGAAATGGGCACATAGAACTGCTTTTAATATCACTCAGTTAATGTGATTTTTAAGAGAGAAAACAGAGAAGCAAAGGGTATGAGGGGAGGGAAGGGGAACAGAGAGAAAGAGGAGATAGAGTAGGAGCCAGGATTACCCACCTACCTTTCTTCAGTGCTAAACAGAGGACATGTGGCAGTTCATCTCCTGGGCCCACTTGGATCAGGAAAAATTCCCATACTTGACGTTCTACGACATCCCTCCAAGTGGAAATTGTTAGGTACAGGCATATTAAAACATGTATCTTTCCTCAAGGGTGAGAATAGACACGTGCTAGATGCTAAGATATCAGGTGGTATTTACAAAACTACAGAAAGAGAGTATCTGCAGTTGAGAAAACTAAATCACCTATCAAGGTAGATAGTTTTATGTTTTAAATCTAGTTAACCTACTACATCATTCTTATTGTTCAGATTAACTCAGTAGTTGTTAGTGTTATTTGGGGGGAAAAAGTCCTTTTTTTTTTTTTTTGTATAGGTTCCGTATGTAAGGACTTTTAACTGGTCTTGTGGTTGGTTATTCAGCTACAGATAAATCCTTGCCTTTCAGGGAAAAGTCCCTGAAAGGAAATTTGCCTTTCACATTTTTTTTTTCCTTTAGAACTTATGTTTGGATTTTTAATGTGTCCTTAAAAACTTCTTTAAAGGAAAAACTAGACTTCAATTTTGAGAATAGAAATTAAAGAAGACAAAGGCTTAATGGTAATTCGATAAGTCCATCCTTTCATTGACTGCCACACATTCATTCTTGATATATATTAAGAGCCTACTATGGACCAACAAGGCCCATTGAGGCACTGGGGCTATAGTGGTTAAGTGAAAACTCACATGGTCGTAGGACCCATGGAGTTGATTTACCTGCTCCTTACTTGCATCACTGACTCGATGGACAAGAGTTTGAGCAAGCTCCGGGAGTTGGTGATGGACAGGGAAGCCTGGCATGCTGCAGTCCACGGGGTTGCAAAGAGTTGGACATGACTGAGCAACTGAACTACTTCTACCCACTCATTTTAGGGGCAGCTTCTAAAATTTTGAAGGGCTATAAGAACTGTGCAGGCTTTTTGTTCCTTAAAGGTTTTGCTTGCTTGTTGTGGGTTGCCGGGGTCCTATTTGATATCATGACTTCCTTGACCATACAGAGGGGATACCATAAAACCTAGAATACCCCACAGAATTTCTGGAAGAATAATCATTTTGTACTAAATAATGGTTTTGGGAGATAGAATGGGATACTAAAAGGATCATATTTTAAGTATTGATCAACATCACTTATGAGTAAATAGGTCTCAAGAGAAGAATGAATACAAATGAGTCTTGCATAGAACTAGACTGTATTTAGTTTCTACAATAATCCTAACATTTTCTGGGGGCACTATTTTCATGATGTTTTTGATATTGCCATTATCAAAAGTAGAAATAAAATGATATCAGAGGCAGTGGAGTGGATCTCTGGAGAGAACCAAGATGAAAAGGATGAGTCTGTTTCAGGTAAAGCTGGACATGAGAGACGATTATCTTACATATTTCTGGATAAAGCTTCAATTATTGACAGTTATAAGTGATGTATAAGTGATATTTTAAGCAAGAAAGTGGATGACACTGCCCTCGCACCTGCTATACATGCTCCTCTTCGAGATTTACCTGCAAGATTGTGCATGGAAGACAGAAGTGGGGTAGAGGCTAGAAATAGGAAAGGCAGTGAGGGAGGCTTCCTGGAAGCGTGAAGTTAATTACTTGTGATTTGAGCCTGTAGAGATAAGTTGCACAGGAATGAAAAGTAAAGGGCAGAAGCAAGGAGAAGTTCAACAGAAAGGAAAAGCAAATAGCAGCTTGGAAAATAGAATTTCTTCCAGGGGGAAGTGCTCAGCCCATTGCATTGGAGACAAAGCTAATTCTACTTACTGCTCTGGAGTCTGTGAGGGGCGACCGGACATAAAGCTGCGACATTCCTCAGGTGCGGCAGTCACCTGGCCTTTATCCACCACGCTTCCTGCCTCTGACCTGTGCAAATGGTGCATTCCACCAATCACAGCAGAGCAGGACACCACTTCTCAGTAATTCATAGACTTCATAAAGCAAAACACTGTTACAGACAACCTAAATGGACTGCACATCCCCTATACCATCATGAGTCTATGTTGCTATGGAATTTATGTCCTACCATTTAACTTATGACCTAGCTACATTATTGCCTGAGAACACTACAATACCACCATTGCACACAGAGGCAGTAACTGCAGGCAGGATGTTAAATTGAGGCATTTCTTTTAATCTTCATAAGTGACATTTCTTATAGAATAGGCATACAATAAATTCATGCTTCTTGTTGTTGTTTAGACACAAAGTCATGTCCAACTCTTTGTGACCCCATGGACTATAGCCTGTCAGGGACCTCTGTCCATGGAATTTCCTAGGCAAGAATACTGGAATTGGTCGCCATTTCCTTCTCCAGGGGATCTTCCTGATCCAGGAAGTGAGCCCACATCTCCTGCATTGGCGGGCAGAATCTTTACCACTGAGCCACCTGCAAAGCCCTTAAATACATGTTTACTAGAAGAAAACATAATGGGACATGTCTCAGTCGTTTATCTTTCACCATGTTAAAAATATTACTTACTGAACAGAATGATATGGTATCAGTAATTGCTTTTTCTTTCTGGACAAAAAATATAAGTTATTCCTATTGAAGGGATTAAAACATAGATAGCAATTTACCATATAAGTAAGAGCTATGAAGTAAGGTTCAAGTGTATGAAAGTTTGGGATCAACTTAGCTCTGATTCATACAGAGGCAGGATTTGTTTGATAGGAAACTCATCCATTTTCTAAGTGGCAGCTGGGCCACTGCCAGTGGTATCACTCATACAGGACAGTCCATCATCCCTGCCCTGGAATTTCACATCATGGACAATACAACAGGACATTATATTCTACAGATTCTCTATTCAAAGAGCTCAAGCTTCTAACCTTTTTCCTCTTCCAGGCTTAGATTCTGGTTCATTTTCCTCCACCTTTTTCCCTGGTGCCAACTTTTCAGCACTGTCAAGCAAAGCGCTGAGGGCCACTCTCCTGAAGACATTCCCATGGGCCTCCTTGATAAACTGGACCAGCTGACGGATGTCACAATACAGCCCCTATTTGGAGGCCAGAAGGAAAGTGTGGGGAAAGAAAGATAGTTGTGTCTTTGAAGAATATTCATAGGAAGAGGGGTAGAAGGTAATTCCTTGGACTTAGATGAGCATTGGAATCATAAAAGGAAGACAAGTTACTACAGTGCAACTAATGGTATCCTGCCCCTCTATTGTTCCTATGGTAACATTACCAAAAACCTTGCCTGTCATTCTTAGTATGAAAAAGGATAGTCACCATGCTATATATTTAGAAAGTTGGCTGTGATATTAGAAAGACGTTAGTTTACACTTTTATAACAACTGAATCCCTAAACTTTTAATTATGTCTCTTGGGACTTCTGAAGAGATGCCTGCAAAAATAAGGGAATCAGAATTTTGTCTAGACTAGAGATTTCAGTCGCTGTTCAACTTCTCCAGATTTTCGGCATCACTGTGATAAATTATACTAAACCTTCTAGACAATTCTAATAGAGCCTGACATTCAAGGATGATACATTTTTCTACACAGACTTAACAAATGATATGTATGTTGTAGCCCACTTCAGCATGAACTTGACTATAGACTTACACAGACACAAGGCAATTAAAACCAGTGTATTAGTGATTCAATATTTAATGCAGGATTTTTTTCTTTTTTTAAAGATATTAAGCTTTGCATTCAGCATTTCCCCATCTGTCTTCTCTAAGAAGGTAGTTAGTATATTCTGTGCCTTAGGAAAGGTTCACGACAAAGAAGAACACAGAAGCCTAAAAAACACCTTAGAGTTTTGGGTTTCAAAATCTAAGACCACTGGGACAGTTATGTCCATGATCTTTAGAAAAGCAGAAGGAAGGGCCACTGAGGAAAACATAAAGTATCCTTTTGGCCCTGTGAGAAGAAGGCCTTATGCCCTCACTCTGCAATGTGGGAGCTCCTCCATGGAAGGCAAGACTCAAAAAAACAAGGGTTCCAAATTCACCAGAGTGCCCATCCCTAAGCAGCAGAGAGTACCATGCGAACTAACAGATATAACTGATGCTTGAAACCCATGGAGCCTCACCACAAGCCCTAGGTCCTGCCTAAGACTTGAGAATATTTGCCCTACTCTCTGACGTTGGGAGACCCAAGAATGACTGAGGTTCAACTTCCAGCCATTCCGGTGGAATGGAGGTTCAAAGCCAAATTTAAATTGTTTTAAATTAAATTAAGAAATGTAGTATTTCTTCTATACATGTGCGTGTAGGGTAAGACTTATAAGAGCTCACATATACCATAATCAACTTGTCAAATTACTTCTTGCCATGACCAAACTGAACACATGGATAGTACGCAAGTTATTCTCAACCTCCAAGAACCTTGTTGGGAGGCTTGACAATCAGCAAAATCAAATTCCTTTTCTTTCGGGGTTTTGTTCTGTTGAACTCAAGTGAATACATAGTTTCAGTGATTTAGAATAACTGAAATAGAATAACTATTTCTCTGATTTAAGTAGATTAGTAGATAGTGTCCATATGTGTCAATGGGCTGATTTCTGCATAGGAGTCATTATAGCTAACAGATTCGTAAGATACAGAAATGCTTGTTTATTTCTCCGAGAGACCTGAATTCATTTAGGCATGTCAGATGTGTCAGTCTTCATCTATATTTTACTATTCCAAACCACAGTCATCTTGGCAGCAATAAACACTAATCTTTTAAAACCTGGCGCTCTCTATTTGTGGCCTCGGTGGTTTAATTAACACAGTCTTTTATGAAGAGTAGCTAAAAGGTTAGTGTTTGATAAATGAAAGACAAAATCCATTGCAGCAGCATATTTGAATTAGTTATTAAAGTAAATGCGGTTTCAAACAAAAGCTTGGTATAACACTCTTCAGTATTTCACAAGCCAACATGCACCTTCTTTCTGAAGGGCTCAAAATACCCGGCAACTATTTCACCAGCTACCACGGAACCTCTGAGATGGAAGAGATAAGCCTATTTGCAGGTACGATGACAAGTGACAAGGAGGAGAAAGGTATTGCTGGGTTTCTACTGTGAGTTGCTGGTGACACTGGGAAAACACATAGATATTTTAACTTTATAGTTTTAGATTTCAATTTCTCTTTCTCAAGGTTATGGCATAACACTGAGAACTCCTGTGGGAGGAAAAGGTGAGCTTCTCACCAGATTCTCAGGGCTGTGCAATTCATGAGTAGTTGAAGCGCAGCGTGTGATGAGAGATTTAAACATTGCGCTGACGACGATGCCTTCCACATTTTGGGCTGTGGATTTGTTGTCCACGGTGGTGAAGTTATTTCCAAACCCAGCCTTGTCTGGAATGCAAAGGCATCAATTAAAGGCAGTGTTTCCTTTCAGATACAATGTTTAAAGAAGTAATGAAGTACTTGGCATCCAGGAGTTAGTGAAGGGCTACACAAAATATTGGCAACCCACTTCAGTATTCTTGTCTGAAAATTTCATGGACAGAAGAGCCTGGTGGACTGCAGTCCATGGGATTGCAAAGAGTCAGACATAACTGAGCAACTGAGCATGCACACACAAAAAATACAGAACGAGAGGATTGAAGACACTCCAGATCTGATCATCTCTGTGAGGACTTAGAGATAAACAGTTCATAAATAATCTCCTTCAGGGTTATTGCAATGACATATTCCATCACTTAGTGGATGTTTTTGTCAATAAATCTTAGCAACCAAAAGAGGACAACTGTTGACCCTAAGAAAATTTTTTAAACCTAAGTAGTGTTTAGATAGACAATAATTTTTTTAAAAAGATGATTTACTAAGTGGTCCTTCAATGGAGACAGACTTGATTTGGCTTTTTTTAATGGTGAAGAATGCTGGTTTCTCAGCAGAAATTGTTCGGTCTGTGAGAAGTGGAGTGAGGTCGGGCCAACTGGGTGAGTGGGGCAGTGGAGGGAAGCAATGAGATAGGGCGCTGCAGGGGAATTAACACCAGACCAGAAACCAAAAATGAGACTGAGTTCTGGACAAAAGCTACATAAGCCTTCCAGCAGCTTCTTGCTTCCAGAGACTCCATAAATCGGAAAAATCTACAACATCTCCTGGAGCCACCTCCTAACACATTCACACATGAAATGCCATCAACTGAGGCCATCACCCAATGTGTCATGCCAGTTTTTCCCATTTCCATGAGCACTTCAGGGGTTCTGTGGACTTGCCAGAGTATTGCAAGCTTGCAAGCCACCTGTGGACTGTAGGGGCCAGTTACCTGCAGCTTCAAGACAGATCAGACAGGAATGTGTGCATCTGCTGGATGATTCACTATGAGCCACTTAAACTTCTCAAGAATCTCAGTGGGAATTCATCACTTTAAAGTGTTGATTACATACTTTATGACTAACCTCTCAATGTCTGTATCAAAGGGCCGTGGGTTATCTTTAGACTTTACATTACAGAAAAAAATGTCTTAGTATGCTCTTATAGTTTCTATCTCAAATAGGTTTAAAAAGAGAAAAAAATGCAATCAAGAATTTCTCTTGCAGTATATCAACTCCAATTCTTACATCATTGTTTTTCAGATTTCTTATGTGCTTGGATTAAAGCAACTTCAATAACAGATTATTTCAGGGAATCTATTGGGGAACAATATTTTCCTTTAATGTGAAAACCAAAGAATAAAGCCTGGGGTACAAACAGAAAAACTTTCTAAATCCATCAAATACAGCTCCATTGTAATCTAATCAACCACTATCACATTAATACTACATAAACCATAAAAACCTACACTAAAAAGATGTTTCTTCCAGGCTTTAAATTAAAATGTGTATTTTACTCAGCTCAGACTTCACGCATCACCTTTATTTCATTACTGCATTTGTATATTCAAGTGGTACTGAAAGTGTTCATTGATTGTGGGTGCCATTTGGGTTCATTGGTCTATCCCTGTAAAATAGGGCTCTATGATGGAGTTCTCTTAAAGCCGTAAAGCTGTGGTTTATGGGCCTCTCTGCAGATCCCTTTGTTGTTTCTTTAATTCAGTGTGTGGGTATCGAGGTTACATTACTACTAAGTTCACTGCAGTCATTGTTTCTCTTTCCTATTTTATCTTGTGAAAAAATCACCAAGCACATAAAAGGTGCTCACTTCATTTTGTTGAACTAATGAAAATATTCTTTTGTTCCTTGATCCTTGCCTCAGCAATCATACAACAAAGTCACCTGAGAGAGAGGTGTGCTCTGAGCAGAGTGTGAGGATAGTGGCACTCCAGGTGAGGGTGGTATGGCTTTACCGAGTTGAGTTCCCATTTGCTGAGCTAAGTTGTCCTCAAAAGGTCTCCCAAATGTATCATCAAAGATGATGGGCAAGCTTCTTGCATTTATATTTTTTTACACACAAGACTCACATGTGCATGCGTGCACACACACACACACACAAACATATATCTTTCCCTCTCCATTCTATTACCACAGATTTCGGGTGTCTCAGAAACACTACCTGCTTCACCTCGCAGCGATTTCTCCTAGAACTCGGCACAGCTTTACTTACTGTCAGTGACCGGCTCCATACAGAATCCTAGCAAAGCATGCAAGAAGTCCACTACGTTATTGAGAGAGTCCTTGTTCACATAATCCCTCATGGTTTGTCGGAACTGAATCTTATCTAGCTTGTATAACTTAGTGAGGCAGTTCTGGGCCTGCAAGGAAGGAAGAAAAGTGAAGAAGTCACAGGTACCAGCTTATGCTGGGGATACCACTGGTCTTAGACAGAAGCCTTCAGAAGGCAAAGGTCCCCATGCACCCCTCCTGGTTGGTAATTTGCCAGCTCTGCCAGCCCCTCACGTCTGAGACAGAGATGGGAAGAGGCAGGCTGGGGAGATGACTTTGGGAAGGGCTTCTACTCAGGAAAAACCCCAAATTAAATGCTAATGCTGCCCCAGGAATAGCTCAGTAATTTTGCCAAGATCAAGATTTTAAGATATCAATGAAAAAATGTGTAAAACTGACATAAGTGATAGAATTGGTAATCAAGGATTAGAAACTTCAGAGGCTTTATGCAGGGAGAAGATGCCAACCTCTCCCACACTCAGCTATTTTGAATTTAAATAGATTTAATAGAGGGCATGACGCTTCCCAAGTGGCCAACCTCTCCCACACTCAGCTATTTTGAATTTAAATAGATTTAATAGAAGGCATGAGGCTTCCCAAGTGGCACTAGTGATAAAGAGTCTGCCTGCCAATGCAGGAGACATAGAGACACAGGTTCAATCCCTTGGTTGGGAAGATCCCATGAAGAAGGGCATGGCAACCGACTCTAGTATTTTTGCCTGGAGAATCCCATGGGCAGAGGAGGCTGGTGGGCTACAGCCCAAATGGTCATAAAGAGTCAGACACGACTGAAGTGACTTAAAACAATGGAGGGCATGAGGGGGCTTGAGGAAGTGTTTAGCCAGAGTTCTCTTATATGGTCAGGAGGGAAAGACCCTTGAGACATGAAAGAGACATAAAGCAAGTCTAGTTTGTTCATTGGAAGGACTGATGTTGAAGCTGAAACTCCAATACTTTGGCCACCTCATGCGAAGAGCTGACTCATTTGAAAAGACCCTGATGCTGGGAAAGATTGAGGGCAGGAGGAGAAGGGAACCACAGAGGATAAGATTGTTGGATGGCATCACTGACTCAACGGACATGGGTTTGTGTGGACTCCGGGAGTTGGTGATGGACAGGGAGGCCTGGCGTGCTGCGGTTCATGGGATCGCAGAGTTGGACACGACTGAGCAACTGAACTGAACTGAAATTTGTTTATTTATGTGTCTACTTTTGAATATGGAAGTTTGGTATTTAAGCAGAAGTTAGCCTTAAGGATACAAAAACCAACTGACCATGTATTAGGCCCTGCTACACAAAACTGTATTTCTTATGATCCAGCAAATAATTTTGTCATCCAGCAAAGGAAAAGGGAGTAATTCGCACTATCAGAACAAACAAAGTCACAATCATTGGCTATCTGGGACCCTCAGGGGGCCCCCTAGTCCCCTCCTACATTTGAGAGAAAAATCACATTTGTGCAGTGCTTTGCTGTTTAAAATATGCTTCTGGATTGTAAATGCATGACATTTGACTTTCACACTTCTTTATGACTTGAAGAGTTTCCTTATGTTACAGTGGAGGAAACTGAGACTCAATGAAATCAAGGACTTTGTCCAAGCTGATACACCAAGGTTCACAGCAGAGCCAAAATTAGAAGCTAGAGTCTTGCCTCCTAGGAGTGGTTATACTTCTCATAATATATTGATAGTAGCCTCATGACTAGTATAGATAGTGATTGTTGGAGAAAATGTATTTAGATACCACCCATTAACAAAAGGAAGTGGAATGACAGAGATTAGTTGGTATCTTGTAGAAGGCAAGATCATCTTAAAAAAGAATGTCCTTACCAATGGAAAGAAATGGGAAAATAATACTGTGAAATGAAAACTGTGGAAAATTCTTAAAGAGATGGGAATACCTGACCACCTGATCTGCCTCCTGAAAAATCTGCATGCATGTCAGGAAGCAACAGTTAGAAAGGGACATGGAACAACAGACTGGTTACAAATAGGAAAAGGAATACATCAAGGTTATATATTGTCACCCTGCTAATTTAACTTATATGCAGAGTACATCATGAGAAATGTTGGGCTGGATGAAGCACAAGCTGGAATCAAGATTGCCAGGAGAAATATCAATAACCTCAGATATGCAGATGATACCACCCTTATGGCAGAAAGTGAAGAAGAACTAAAGAGCCTCTTGATGAAAGTGAAACAGGAGAGTGAAAAAGTTGGCTTAAAGCTCAACATTCAGAAAACTAATATCATGGCATTGGGTCCCATCACTTCATGGCAAATAGATAGGGAAACAGTGGAAACAGTGGCTGACTTTATTTTGGGGGAGTCCAAAATCACTGCAGATGGTGATTCCAGCCATGAAATTAAAAGACGCTTACTCCCTAAAAGGAAAGTTATGACCAACCTAGAGAGCATATTAAAAAGCAGAGACATTACCTTGTCAACAAAGGTCCATCTAGTCAAGGCTATGGTTTTTCCAGTGGTCATGTATGGATGTGAGAGTTGGACTATAAAGAAAGCTGAGTGCAGAAGAATTGATGCTTTTGAACTGTGGTGTTGCAGAAGACTCTTGAGAGTCCCTTGGACTGCAAGGAGATCCAACCAGTCCATCCTAAAGGAGATCAGTCCTGAATATTCATTGGAAGGACTGATGTTGAAGCTGAAACTCCAATACTTTGGCCACCTCATGCGAAGAGCTGACTCATTGGAAAACACCCTGATGCTGGGAAAGATTGAGGGCAGGAGGAGAAGGGGACCACAGAGGATGAGATGGTTGGATGGCATCACTGACTCAATGGACATGGGTTTGTGTGGACTCCGGGAGTTGGTGATGGACAGGGAGGCCTGGCGTGCTGCGGTTCATGGGGTCGCAAAGAGCTGGACACGACTGAGTGACTGAACTGAACTGAACTGAATAGTAGGCCAGAGGATAATTTAAGTTATATCACCATTTTGACAAATCAAGGCCTACAGAAAAATTCTTAGAACTCTTGAGAGGAAAAATAATACTATAAAAGGCTGAAACTTATAATTAGCAATAGTTTCTTGTCGTGACCTTGCCATAGTCTTTACATCTATAAAGTCAGTAGGATTTTTTTTTCCTTTCATTTTTCCTTTACTAGGTCGAGAAATTGGGTGTTTTTATTCCAGAGACTACTAGTTGATCAAACCAGTCAATCCTAAAGGAAATCAGTCCTGAATATACATTGGAAGGACTGATGCTGAAGCTCCAACACTTTGGCCACCTGATGCGAAGAACTGACTCACTGGAAAAAACCCTGATGCTGGAAAAGACTGAAGGCAGAAGGAGAAGGGGACAAAAGAGGATGACATGGTTGGATGGCATCACCTACTTGATGGACATGAGTTTGAGCAAGTTTCGGGAGTTGGTGATGGAGAGCGAAGCCTTTCATGCTGCAGTCCATGGGGTCATAAAGAGTTGGACGTTACTGAGCGACTGAACTGAACTGAATTCCAGAGAGGCTACTGGTTGCTAGATCTCAAGCAATTATTTTTTCTTTTAAAATTAATGTTGCTTGCTATAAGATGAAGTTCTAAAGAACTTCTCTATAAAATACACCAAAAAAGGCATAGTTTCAAATCTCTTCTTTAGAGGCCATTACAATGTCTGAATGAGTTCAATTGAAAGTCTCAGCAAGAATCAGAATATCAAACTATAAGTATTTTGATTCTGAACAAATATTTTAAACTTCTCCAAGAGATATAAAGAATGAATTCCCTTTCAATAATTTGGGACTACAAGCTAATGATTAAACTATTCTAAGAAACACCCTGGAATTACTAGGTACTTTGATGAATAGCATTGTGACAATAATTGGTTTATTAAAAAAATAAAAGTAGAGTGGACTTGATTTGGTAGAGGTAAGAAATATTCTGATGCATTAAAAGCTAAGTAACTTCTGAAAATCCAATGCCAGATAAACCTGGAAATATTTAGCTTCTTGAATTAGATATTCTCAGGGGAGATTTCTCAAATTTCTATCTCATGGACTATGTGTTTACAAAACATGGACAAGTAAGTATAATTCCGATAATGAGTATAAAACTGGGCTACAAGAAAATGGAGGTACTGCCATATAAATCAACAAAGTTGAGAAGGAAAGTAGTAAACTGGATATCCTGATAGGAAACACTCAGTACTCTTGAGAGAAGAAAACATGGGTGACTAGGCAGTAAAAATAATCTCTCAAGTGGCTTCTGATCCAACTAGCCCTAACCTTCTCCACGTATAGAAAGACACGTCCTGATATCAGAACCAGTTTATAACTCCAACTACAGCATGACGCTTCTTTTTATATTTTAGTGTTTCTTTTATAGAATTAGTTTTCTGCATGAGATGCGATGTAATTTTAGCCTTGAAGGCATTTATTCATATTGTGATGGAATAAAAATTAAAGACCCCAAATCATAAACATATGTGCAAAGACGGGGGCAATGTCAGCTTCTACTGCCTTATTATTATTTTGATTTCTTAAAATTTGGGGCCCCAAAATCTAGATCTTGGTCAAAGTTTTCAAGTTTCAGTATTTAGAGAAAGTAATTACTATGAGTAACGCCCCCCACATACAAATAATATTAGTATATGTGCTGCCGAAGCGAGCACACAAATAATAAACTACTATGACACAACAGAATAGAAAAGAAAGAGAATGATATATAAATGGGTAGGTAGGTAGATGACAGATTGAGAAAGAAAGCCAGCATGCTGATACTGTGTGAACATTTCATGACAAAACCTAATACCAAAAAACAATGACTGGCATTGGATTTTGACATGACCCTAAAACTCTGCTAAGATATGCCAAAGGGTTTCCTAGACTCAAATTGGCATCAGACTCTTATTAGTCAGGGGCTATTTTCTTATGATTTCAGTTCAAAATATGTATGAGGCAACTTTTCCAGCTTGAACTTGTTGTAGAGGTGGGTTATGGCCCAAGTCTGAAGGGAAAAGTAGTCATCAGCAGAGGCAAGAGAAAATGAGCTTGAGTTACATTTCCATGTTCCATTACAAGAATTATTTTTTGCAAACCTCAGGGCAGAGTTTCAAGTTTCACACAGTTCAAAGGGATGTTATCGTAAATATTGGGTTGGCCAAAAAAGTTCATTTGAATTTTCCTTAAGGTCTTATGAATAAATCTGAAGGAAATTTTTGGCCAATCCAATATTTGGCAGTCAAGGTTCATTGTCAAACAAAGCAGCCAGAAAATGGTTACTTTTGTAGTCCTGTTTTGTCCCAATAAGGGCCATTTTCCATATCTAAAAACAACAAACTCAGTCTGAAAGGTGGATCCCTTCTTCTAATATAAAATGTGCTTCCATAGTACCCAGGCAGGTGATTAAAAAGTCATTTGTCACAGACCATCAGAAGTTTGCTAAATATATTCATTTTTGCAATGTTCTTTCAAACTATAATTCACATGTTCCAATTATACACCCTTTTACCAACTGGGAGTTGGCCTGCCCTAGGCAGGAGGCAGAAGTTATTTTCCCAATTAAACTTTCCTAAGCCTGGGTTTTAGATGTCTTGAGAATATCTTGTGGGAATTCTCCCACCTTATGACAGCATTAATTACCCTCACAAAACAAAATATTTTTTCAGGGAACACTGACCCTCATTGTCAAAGGACTCATTCCTAATTTGAAAGGAGGGAAGAGAAAGAGGAAATGGAATCTACTTTAATTCTCTTACATTCTCCCGGAATACCTGGTGTCTCAGACGATCTCCAGAGAGCCCTCGGTGTCCTTCTCCACAACCATAGGCACAGCCCAGGGACTTCACAATTTTGATGAGCATGGTTAGAGCAAGCCTATGGTTGCTTACAGGTGTACTTTCATCCTAGCACCCAGAATGAGAGAGAAAGAGGATTCTGTTTATTCAGCTACTTAGTTTCTTTTGCTACTGAGGCTCTATTTTATTATTAAACCAAGTTTATATGTTTTATAGTGAGCCCTTGCAGTTTGGGAAATAGAATTGTCAAGGGCTCAACAGGCAGGCTAACTTTTAGAAAATCTAGAACGTGATTTACAAGAAAGAAAAATACGTATGCATTTTGAATACCCTCTAGTGCTACAGGATATGGATGTGGACCTCTTCAGTAGAAGACATGCTTTCATATACTTGACAGGTGATCAGAATGACTGTCTAGAGAGACAGTGTGGACTATTAATGATAAAGGCAAACAGCTTTTCCAGAAGGTAACTTTACCAGCAGTTTTCCGATAGTATCACTAGGCAAGGATTTTTGTTAAACTTCTAGAAGTGATCAAAGTCTGAAACTTTGAAATCATGTGGCATTTTCTGACATTTTCAAAGGATTTTTCTAATTTTTTTTTTGCTTTTACTGTATTGTAATACTCATGTATAAACAAAGTGAGAATAAAAAAAATTTTGTAAATATTCAGCGTGGGTTCTTCATTTGAGGTTAAATAGGAAGTCCCCCTGAGATGAACTGTTATTATCCTCTCTTTTAACTCATGCAATCCTTGCTTTAAGTGGAGAACATAGCTTCCAGAAAAATCCTTGAATTGTTTCCAAAGAAGCATAAGGAAGCTATTGCTAAGGAATGATGCAGATCTGCACCATAACCTTCAGGAAGCTTCAACCTTCCTCGGTCCTTCTAGTGACTCTCTGCTGTCAGCACAGCCAACTGAGAGTCCAGCTCTCACTCCTTAATTGCACATGACGTTAGATAAATGAACAAATCTCTTTGTGCTTTAGTTTTCCCACTTGTGAGTTGAGGATCTTAATAGCTTCCCTTCCTACTTCATTAGTTTATTGTGCCAAATATAAAATAATGAATAAGCCTTGATCTGTAAATTGTGAAGGGCTTTTCCACAGTCATATACTCAGGTTGATTAATGAACTTTGGGGCTATCTACATAGAAAGAATACTCAAATGCAGGGAGGGTGTGTTAGGTATGAGAGTTATCTAGACATCATGTGCTGTTCATTATGTGATGAGATACTCTCTCTGCTCCCCTAATGTTATGTGACTGGGTCTTTTTTTTTCCTAACCAAAGCCTGAGGTAGTGGCTGTGATGCCCAGAAACACCCCCCTTCAGAACTGAACATTCATTCCCTGAGCTGCTGGAAGTATTCAGTTCATTTCAGTTGCTCAGTCGTGTCCGACTCCTTCCGACCCCATGAACCACAGCATGCCAGGCCTCCCTGTCCCCAAACTCATGTCCATTGAGTTGGTGATGCCATCCAACCTCTCATCCTCTGTTGTCGCCTTCTCCTCCTGCCATGAATCAAGGCTAGAAGTATTGATGGCTGATAACTCTCAGATGAGTTCCTCTTCAGGCATTGCCCTTAGCTAAAGAGAGTGGCCTTGACCCACATTATGCTCTCCTGCTGGAAGCAGTCCACCTCCAGTGATTGGTCAAGGGCATAGAAGGGAGGTCATGGAATAAGATGGGCTCCCTTACTTTACCCAGGGATTACTTTGAAGAACCATCCCAACTCTGGTGCTCCCTGTGTGAGGGGCTGAAATCTCTGTTACAACTACATTGCAACTCAGCTTTTCTCTTGGCGCCATCCTGCTTCTTTTACATTTCACAGATGTCAATTCTGAGTGGACATCCCAATAAACCCCCTGCACACATCTCTTTGTCCAAGTCTGTTTCTTGGGAACTCTGCAGCTCAGATGCTTACAAATGGAAGACTCAAACATACATATATATACACATACATAGAACACACATACATTTATTTATTTATATGTACATATATTCCACCAGAGGCTTCCCTGGTGGTTCAGAGGGTAAAGAAACTGCCTGTCAATGCAGGAGACATAGGTTCAACCGCTGGGTCAGGAAGATCCCCAGGAAAAGGGAATGGCAACCCACTCCAGTATTCTTGCCTGGAGAATCCCATGGACAGTTCAGCCTGGCAGGTATAGTCCATGGGGTCACAAAAAGTCTGACATGACTGAGCATGACTGGTGTAGGAATTGGGAAATTCCTACACCAATTCAGAAATGTTTTAAGTTTAAATTAAAATCTTAGCTCCATAACCTTGGGCAAGCTACTTAACACCCTACGCCTCACAAAAGGGGAATCATAAAATATCCGTCTCACGGAGTTTGTGAGGCAAAACAAGTAAAGTGCATAATAATAGCAAAGCCAGTGTTAATGATTATTTCTAGGTGTGCTGTGCTTAGTCACTCAGTTGTGTCCAACTCTGCAACTCCGTGGACTATAGACCACTAGGCTTCCCTGTTCAAGGGATTCTCCAGGCAAGAATACTGGAATGGGTTGCCATACCCTCCCTCCAGGGAATCTTCCCAACCCAGGGATTGAACCCAGGTCTCCTGCATTGCAGGTGGATTCTTTACAAGCTGAGCTACCAGGGAAGCCCATTTCTAGGTGTGGGGCACTGTTATCCTTTGGAGCAACTTTGTGGAAATTAGAAAAGGCACTGTTCTGGGAGGATGAATTAGAAAAAAGTGAGTAGTAGGCACCTTCTACTAAAAGGTACCTCTTAGTACAAGCAGCCTTGACTGGCCCTGATTTCAGTCCTGCCTGGCCTCCTTAGCAGAGAGCTCTTGTGGAGTACACAGCCTGTGTGGCCAGAGGCAGTCGTGCCTCAGAAAAGGTCACCCTGGGGAAGAGCTGATTTGGAAGACTGACTTATGAACATTTAAAAACTATTAAATGTTCCTTAAAAAAATTCCTAGCTCCCAAAGCTTTTTGTAAATATCTATTTGTATTTCTTTGGATCTTCAGATGTCCTTGGGATTTCAGCTCCTCCAGAAGGAGACATTCAGAAAGACATAGCATGTTATAGGAAGAAATCAGGACACATATTAAATAACATTTCAAGTTCTCAGTACTCGTTTGCAGCAAATATAGAAATAGAAATTAGATCTTCTTTTCTGAATTAATCAATTCCCCCATGCTTCTGGTATTACTAGGTTGCAAAATTAGATAAACTCCCAGTTCCACTGAAAATAACAGATGGGTTGGAGGCAGAGCAGATCTGTGTGAATCACAAGTACAATGCACTTGACCTATGTTCAGGTACAATTTTATAAATTTTCTGCATTACAAAGAACATTATTTTACAGAACTAACTGTAGAACATTTGCATCTTTTGTGGTTGTTTTGGAGAACACACAATCTGACTTTGTAAAATCCCACCCTATTCAAAAGTAACTGGTCAAAGTAACATTTATATTATCAAGTTTCTAGTGTTTATAATATCTATATATTACATATAATATCTAGATTATGTATAATAGATTTATATTTATATAATATAATAGATTAATAATATCTAGATTATATATAATATCTAGATAGGCAAGACATTTGTAGCTCTTTAATAAAAAATTAGATGTGAATACTAGTTGGGTGCAATTTTAGAATTAAAACAAAACCCAAACAGAAACAAAATACTAATAATAAACTTCATAAATCCTCAATGAACATAACAAGGGATCGAACCCATATCTCATATCGCCTTCATTGGCAGGCCAGTTCTTTACCACTAGCGCCACCTGGGAAGCCCCAAACATAACAAAGCCTCATCAATTTAGAATATATCTGTTTTACTGATAAGAGCTTACCAAAATTTGACTTTTATTTTTCCTATTTTCCCTTGAATCTCGTGACAAAATGACATAGTTCTATCTATCGTCTCTTTGAGTTGCCACCGAGATTGACAGGAAAAAAATTTTAAATTAAGAATCTTACTCTTTGCTATGCTTATAAATGTGGTCCTTATACTTTGTATTTGTTTACTAATTCCTACGTAACTTTTGACTGAAAAATCCCTTAGACCTTAGGATCCAAGTTCAAGTCCTTTGGGATTAATATCACCATTTTGATAATTTTCATCTACAATGAGATCTGAGGACCCTTGAATTGTCCTCAGATATGTTTGGGAATGTAAAAGTTGGAAATATCAAGTACAAGAAGATTCTATTAGAACTGGAAGATATACAAATATGAGTGAGGCAGTAGAAGAAATCCTAAAGGAAAAGTTAGGTTTGGGAACCTAAGAATATTGGGGCAGGAATTATTGGATAAGAGTCCATAAATATTGGGAAAAATGAGAATAGACCATGAGGAAAGAAACATGATAAATGCAAATTAAACAGGCATGAGGTGGGACTAGAAAGAGAGGAAGGGGGAAAAAAAAGACGAAGGAGCACTGCACACCTTCAGATGTAAAAACCTGAAACCCCGCGAAAAAACAACCATCTATATTTAAGATAATATGTAGGTAGTAGAACTCTGCACCGTGAAATTTTATACTTGTAAACACTTGGCCTGATGCATAGATTGTCACCTGTTAGAGATTTAAATCTCTTTTTGATTTCAATTACTTAGTATTTTCCAACTAAGATTTCAAATTGAAGTCAGCATAAATTATATGAATATAGCTGCAGTAATTCTTATTTAAAATTCAAATTAGAAAACTAATTACTGATGTTAAGTGCTGAAATAAAAAATCAGGTGTTGTCAAGTCAAAGGAAATTAAATTCAGAAACAATAACTAATGAGAATGATAAAGACACCTAGGTGTGACACACTGAAACGTAAGATGACAGAGGCTAGTCTTCTAAGCTAATACCAACAAATCAACTTACTAAACAAAAATTCCCCCTTTACTTCTCTTTAACTGTGACTGAAGCAGGCTACCTAAAAATGTGTTCCTTAAATCAAGAGAAAGAACTTAATGTTTTTCAGAAAAATTATTCTGCTTATTCAGGCTTCCAGGTGGCTCAGCAGTAAAGAATCTGCCTGCAATGCTGGAGATGCAGGAGATATGAGTTCAGTTCCTGGATCTGGGAGATCCCCAGGAGGAAGGCATGGCACCCCACACCAGTATTCTTGTCTGGAATACATGAACAGAGAAGCCTGGTGGGCTACAGTCCATAAGGTTGCAAAGAGCTGGACATGACTGAAGTGACTGAGCATGCATGCATGCATACTGCTTATTATGGACTAGTGACTAGCAGCTATTGAGTCAACAAATTGCTGGCAAGCAAAAATACAGAAAGAAATCGGGAATAACAATTCATGAGTATGCAAAAGCTGGTTCATTCATACCTTATCTTGGTTCTTATCATTCTTCTCATAGGGGCCACCTCCACCTCCTCCACCTCCTCCTCCATCACCTCCTCCACCTCCTCCATCACCACCTCCTCCTTCATCTCCTCCACCATCTCCAGCTCCACTCACTGTAGGGCCCCCAAATCCACCCGTGGAACTTCCAGATACTCCTTTGAATTGGAAAGTTCCCTCACTTGGTCTTTTTTCTACAGTTCCATTTTCCTTGTTTTCACTCTTCTTTCTGTTCTTCTCTACACAGGGCACCACACCAAGTTGAAGCAAGCATTCCACAATGTTCAGTGCCACATCGCATATGCGAGAACTGATGTCATGGTTAAGGACAAGATAAACGGCCTTCAGAACCACCTGGGGGAAGACAAAAGTAATCAGAGAGTGATTAAGTTACTTGAATTACCTCTTCCTAAATAGATTTGGCTATTCCATTTATTGCATTTCCTTTAGGCTGTTCTATGCACATAAGTATAAATAATTCAGGTAATTTTCAGATGATCTTATTATGCTGCATTGGAACCTTGTATATGTGCTTAATCAACAAATCACCCAAGGAATTAAAAATGTATAAGTGTGTTACCTCATTTAAGGACTCTAAAATTGTCATAATATAGACAGTTAATGGAGATAACAAAGCATAATGGATTAATGGGAGGGCAATTATTTGCCCAAATGGAAACTTGCTCAACTGATTTCTAAAATCAAGTGTTTTAATCCTCTGCCAATAATCCTTTCCACTAATAATTGGTGAAGAGCAAAGGTTTCCTTAGGCATACAATAGAGGAACATTTGCAATTACATCATTATTTACATTCAATTTTAAATGCAAAATACTTGCATGTTTAAATTATGTCTTTCTATTGATTTTAATATTTTAAATTATTTGCTGAACCAGGTTCCCTAATGTGAAGTAAAAAAAATTGTGTGAAATATATTTGTAAAATATAACAACCCTTTCATTTACTAATAACTGTAATCAAGACAGGCATTCTTGAGAATGCAGGTTTAAATCTTTTAATGTACTTCTATTAATTCTCTCTTGCTGTTTGAGTGGTTTATAGTCATGTTGCCTATATAACAAAAGAAAACAAGCAGAATTTTTTACTACTGGTCTAGAAAATGAGGGACTTAGCAAACACAAAACACAGATATTTACTAAGTGTGTTCAGGATTCACTAACTTTTTTCAATTATAAAAATATTCTAATATCAGATCAAAACTAAAGTTACTCTCAAAAAAAAGAAAAGGTACATTTCAGATGGGTGATATACTCTTAAAAGGTTTTTTCTTTTTTAAGTGTAGTTTTTCATTTAAAGATTCAACATTTCTAAGAACTTATATGTCCATTTTACTCAACATTGTAAAAACTGGACCAAAGATTCAATATCTTTTGAGCTTCAGTAAGAAAAATTCTTGCTTCGTACAGAAAGATCAAGCATGCCATTCTTGTGGACAAAGTTATTGGTCCCATCAATATGTTCTGTGTCTTCCAAGTAGCTGTAATTTATGCAGGAGTCTGTGAGGCTTCGAGGCAGGTTTGCACATGCCAGAGGTTCGTGTGGCATCTCAGGGATGGGCACCTGGTTGCAGAGCTTCCGCATATGTTCGCTGAAAAAGTCTGCATAGCCGACGTTGAATGATGCCAATGTGGTATTGAAGGTTGCAACCGTAATAGTGGAGATCTGAGATCGCACTAGAAAAAGGAAAGCAATGTCTTACTTCCCCGATATGAACCTATAAGATCATGTTAGACACTTAACTACTATTTAAATCATGACCACAGTCACAGCTATAGCATATATTTGATGGAGAGTCTCAAGGCTTTTGTCAACTCCCATGGTGTTAATTCATGTGTAATAATATCTGACAAACAATGAAGGCTATAGAAAATGTGAATTCTTAACTGGCTTTCTTGAGACCCAGGATAGAATTTTTTTGTCTAACTGGTGCTTTTTACGCAGTTAGATGATAGACCCTATTGGTTAGTTACACCGTGCTGTGCTCAGTCGCTTCCATTGTGTCTGAATCTTTGCGACCTCATAAACTGGGGCCCACCAGGCTCCTCTGTCCACGGGATTATCTAGGCAAGAATATTGGAGTGGGCTGCCATTTCCTTCTCCAATAGTTAAACTCGTTTGGTTGAAATATTTCCCCACAAGTTTGTAGCTGTGAAAATATTTGGTTGTATTTAATATATTTAGGCAACAGAAAACAAGAAAGATTCTTTTTTCTCTTCTGCTTAAGAATTATGGAACATAAATTTGCAGTGGTAACTAACATGTCATCAAATACTTGAAGTACAGTCCATGGAAAGAGGGAGTAAATTTATATTCATAGGTTAAGAAGAGCACAGGTTAAGAACCCATCTTGGATTTCATCCAGAGGCACACATTTGCTCCACATAAAGCACAGAATAGCAGCTGCCTGGAAAGGGAATCAGTGGCCTTAGAAGGTAGGGACTTTCCTCCCCTGAAGATGGATAAGCCCTTCAGAGGGATGTAACAGATGTCCTAGAAGTCTTTCCTGTAGTTCTATGCTCTTGTGAAAACAAATATAGAATGGGTTGCCCTTGTTTTCCCTCTGAGGGGTATGGTGTTCACAGTGTGCTATCCCATAGCTCTTGCTACTATGGAAATTTTAAGAATGCCTCACAAATAATCCAGCCATAAGATGCACAAATGCAAGTTTTCAAAAAGCACATGGAGCCAGATTACAATGAAAATGGAACATGGAGAAAAAACAGGAAACAGGAAAAGAAACCTGAAGTCCCGCCTGCAGGGGCCGCCTCCGACCCACCTTCCTTGACGATGTTTTCCCCGTGGCTGTTGGAGTGGTCTGGCAGGTCACTCACCAGCGTGTGATGAGAGTGGGAGTGCCTGGCACTCAGGCTCTCCATCTCGGTGGCCGCATCGGAACTGCCCCGCCGAGTAAATTTCCCTGAGAAGGACAAGAACCCAAAGAAGGTTAGAAAATCTGAAAGATGTTCTGCCAAGCTTTTGTCTGTCCAAAGGACAGCAGTGACAGTCAGGGGATATTAGGAAGTTTGCAAGGCACAGCTGACTAGCAGGAATTAAATCTGCCTTGGGAACATTCAGGGTTGAGATGATTGATGAAGCTGCCTGTAAGAAGGTCAGCCCCAATCTAAGCCAAATGTCAGAAGCCATCTGTTAGGCCCCCACTAGCTGTCATCTCTTGATTTTAAGCTGGTCTTCTTAATATGACATCCAGAAAGAAAGAAAAAAAAAAGCTCCCTTTTCTTTTCTTTACATCTTCTTTTTTTAATATCTTAGTGAAAGAAGAGTCTGTCTTTGGATTCACAAAGTTAATGCACAGAGCCCTCTAAGGTCATGTTTCCATGTCTAGAATGATATACTACTGAGAACAGACTTGCAGTTGCCAAGAGGAAGGCACGGTAGGGGAGGAAAGTAAAGGGAGTTTGGGATTAGCACAGGCAAACTATTAATATAGGATGAATAAACAACAAGGTCATACTGGGTAGTACAGGGGAACTCTATTCAATATCTTGTGAAAAGAATATGAAATATTAAAAGAATATGAAAATATATATATACATATATATAACTGAGTCACTTTGCTATAGAGAAGAAATTAACATGATATTATATATAAATTATACTTCAATAAAATTTAAAGAATCATTGTATAGGATGATTAGAAATAGGGCTGTCTAATTATACAGGATTCTTGCATAATTCAGTTATTTCCATTTCTTTGTCTATGAAGACACAGCATTATTTGGGTCCTGGGGAGGCTGTATTTGGGCCCAGATTTCTCGACTAAACTGTTCAAGAAAGGTACAGATTTCCCTGGGAGCCCTAGATCCAGATTTCTAAACAGGTCAAAGAAGCTCTGCCCTACTTTCAAAGGTCCTTGTGGTCACCTAAAATGGTGGTTTGCCAGCCTCCTTTTTCCATGCCTCGTCTGTCTTCTCCGAGCCCAGAGAAGCTTCCGAAGGAGAATGTGCTACGAGTTGGGGACACATCCAGGTGATCCTCGTGCAGCAGGAATGGCACTCCCATTCTCCGAGGCCGCCTCTTCCCCGTGTGGTGGAATGGGATAGAGCCCTTCCTCTCTCTGTCTTCTTTGCGGCTCTTGAACTGCAGGGATGAGAGATAAAGATCAGGCATAGGGCAGGTTACCATTTACTTCCCAAAGGGTTGGAGTAAAATTCAGGAAATGTTCCAGGAAAAGGAGACCCAGAAAATCACCAAATGTCATCCAGTAGAGACGCAAGAAATTTCCACAATGTGCAAAGGAATAAAAGAAATTAAGAAAAAGGTAACATATTTCCTAGGTTTTTCTGCCGGGTTGGGCTTGAGGAATATTTCTCCAAGTGTGGTCCCTGGACCAGCTTTGGTGCCTGGGAAATTGTCAGAAATGCAGAGTCTCAGGTTCAACCCCAGGCATACTAGATCAGACAGCCAAAAGGGGAGGGCCAGCAATGTTTAACAAGTGATTAAACATTGGTGATTCTGATGCTCGGCAAAACTTGAGAAACCCTGGGTTAGTATATAGGAGCCCTGAGTCATCACGTAGACCAGTCAGTCTTTTTCTATTCCATTTTCCAAGATAGATCCATTGTTTCAGCCAAATGACTTCAGATGCACACCTCTGTTCATAGGAGAGGCAAAGAAGATGCAGAATATGCATTGGTACAACCCTATGACTCATATCAATCAAATTCAAGATCCAGTATATCTAAGAGTTTAGAATTGCTTGAAGTTTTTTAAATGTATTAATGTCTGGGCCTAATCTTCAGCAATTGTGACTTCATAGATCCAGGGTCAGGCCTGGGCCCTTGATTTATTAAAAGTTCTGCAGAGATTCTCATATGCAATCAGAACTGAAAACCTCTTTTCCCCCCACTGATTAACATTTTTAGAAAAACTACAGCATTTGTCTTTTACTGCATTATCAGTGTTGCATAGCAAACTCTGAGCTTATAGATAGGTTGGTAATTCTGTGTTCTTCATTGACACAAACTAGTCATTTTGCAAAAGAAAAAAATAAGCCACCACACATACATTATCTTACACATATTATTTTCTATTTGATTAGCTCCATTTGCTTATAAAAAAGAGAGGCGAAGAGAGGATTAATAAGAGCATGAAATAGTTAGAAGACTAGTTTGGAGTTTGGACTCAATCTTTCTAAAACTGCCTAAAATTTCTAAGGTGCAGTCTTATTTCTTTTTTATTGTTAAAAATAATAGTTAACATTTACTGAGTACTTGCTAAGCACTAGGCCCAGTAAAGACTCTACACACATTATCTCAATTATGATAACATTTTGAGGTAAGTATGTTATGTACCCATTTATAAAGAAAGAAACCAATATCATTTGGCCAGTATCACATGGGTAGAAAATGGTAGGAGTGGAATTTGATCCAATCCACTGACTCCCAAGTCAGTTTATATACACAAGGACTCAACCTTTAATTTCCCAGTTTGAGTGTTCTAGATTCTTGTGGATGTGCAATAAATGTTTGCTGAATGGAAACCTACACTGTCACTCACAAAGAGAAGTGATGGTAGTAAAGCTAATGGTCAGTTATAAGGATTTACTACATTATCACAAAGCTTGGTTTTTCTATTGCCTTAAAATTTTTAAGAGATGACTTCAAGAATGAATGTTCTATGATGATCCCATTACTCTAAGAACTGCAATAAGACTCAGGTTCTTAGGTGCAAATTGTGGAGAATAAAAGTCTCATTGGATTAAATAAGAATTATTTATCTGAAGTGCTTGGTAGAATGAGATGAGCTATACAAATGTACGATACCACCACTGCTACCACAACTATCTCCATGACCACACAACTAGAAGCACTTTACACATATCATCAGGATTGAGCTCCGTAACAACCCCACATAATGTGGAAAATGGGAAGCACTCATGCTCAGGGAGGGATGTGAAAGGTCATGCTGCCCAAGGTCATACTGCAAGTCAGTGCTATAACTGGGAGTGAACCTCTGTTCTGAGGTTCCTTCCTCAACCCACCTGACTCAGCAGCACAATCAGAAGCATTTCATGCCCTACTGTTTTTTTGTTGCTGTTTTGTTTTTTTAAGTGGTTCTACTCACCTTCTTAAAAATGTTCATGCCAAGATCTGAAGAAAGATCTGGGATGGCAGACCTGCGTAGATTCGTCAATGAAACCTTGGAAAAGGCTTCAGGACTGAGAGATTTCTCCTCTTCATTACACTTCATGGTGAGATCCTTAATAGACAATAAAAATAGATTAATGGTCAAGGACTTAGAGATATATTTCATATTACAACAGAGATATATTTCATATTAATTGTAACTTCTCTTTGGAGATTTCAACAGTGAGACCACAAAGTTCAAGATTTAGGAAAGCCAAGAAAATAAGAAGGGGGTAGGTATTTCTTTTTCTATTTTAAAAATGTGTTTTTCCATTTAATGATTCATCAGAGGAGATATTCACTTTGGGCAGAATCATCTATTACTAAAACAGAACATATTTCCTTTTCATTGTATTACACCTGTTTATTTTCAGAATATGCAGACATGTTTCAGATACAGGCAATTCACATTTCAATAAACTCAAACAACTGCAACACATTGCAGATCATACTTTATATATTTAACATGTTGAAAAAGAGAACAAGTGTTTAAGCTGCTATTAGTACTTTCATTTATCAAAAAGTGATTTTCATGGGGATGTCATCAGTACATATTCAATTTATTCCTTCAAACATTTATAATAAATAGCAAAACTATATATCAAAAACCAATATTGTGAAAGGTGACATTGAGGCATGGGAAAATTTTGAGCTATGCAAAAGAGGTTAAGTCATATTCAGTAAAACACCAGTATCTGCACTTTATAATATTGGTAATTGACAGTTATATACAAAAACTCTTTATTAACTAGCACTTTGATTAGCCAGAAGACCCATTTTCCATTATTATGGATCAACAGAAGCTTGATCTAGATTAGTGTATGTAAGAGGCATTTAGAAAGCACTTCTTTGGAGGGTCAATTAAATGCAAAATGAAATTTTGCAAAATAGAACAGCAAAATGGTCCAGTAGTAAAAGATGGAAAGGAAAGGATAATAGTATCAGGGGAACCCACCAATCAAACAGTCAGCAATGGGACAAATAAGAGCTGGACACACAGAAGAAAAAGAGGCTCTGTTATGGCAAAGTTGTTTGTTGAAAAAACAATGGCCCCAAGATGCTCTTACTTGGGTTTTATGTGTGTTCACTAGTGACGGAGCTGCTGCCACCATGGAGCTACTCCTGGGTCTGGGCAGGAGAGGAATATCTGGCTCTGGGGGCTTTTCTGGCTTCTCTTCCAACATGTGTCTCAGTCTTTGTAGATAGTACATCAGAGACCACTGAGTGCCTTCCTCAGACCAGTGCGGCTGGAGTAGGCAGCGAAGAACAGCAACATCAAAGTAGGTGGCATAGCGGGACCTTTGGCATGGAGGTATCACGAGAGAGACCCTGTTTCCAATGGCAGAAAGCACATGGTTATACTAGAAGTCAGACATTCCAAGAGGTGGCAAAACATGGCTTATAGCTCCGCTTTTCTCACTGGTTCATTTCGTCATTTACTTGTCTCTTATCTGTTTCATCTTACCATCCTCCTAAATGGTCTCATTCATTCTGCTTTTGCTAGATACTACCTAGAAGTAGAGACACTGGAGAGAGTTTTGAAGGTCAGGTCGCAATTATCCAGGCAAAACTGAGGATTGGTCAGGAGAGTGGGTCAGCATTTCAGTCAGAGGAAACAATGCCTATGAAGGGATGGAGTTTAAAAAGAAGTCATGAGTTTCAAGCAGGTGGAGGAGACTCAAGTAATTGGTACAGTTAGTGAGTAAGTTGGGTGATGGTGGACAATGATGAGGGTCTATAGAAACAAATGAGGTTCATATTATGATGTTTCTTTTATAATAAGTCATCAGGTTGACTTGTACCTTGATAGGAATGGGAATAATCCTTATGTGTACTTCATAAGGATTTTTAAATTTAAATTTGATAATATTAGGTAAAGAAGCCAAGGAAACTGTATAGAACTAAACAAACAAAAGCCTTTAAACTTACATTCTGTCCAAAAGTTACCTTATTAACACAGCAAAAAATAGTTGTTCCGCTCATCACTTAGGATACCTTAAGGATTATAGGGACTTTGTGCCAGAAACAAGGATGAAGACAAAATATTATATATTTCTTTTTATAAATCACAATATCACAAATTCCAATGAAGTTTCCAAAGAAATTAATTGAATGGATGAAAAAAAAATTGGGAGTAATCAAGAAAGGTTTAACAAGAAATATAAAGAGTATAAATTGCAAGATATTAATCTATGTTTTACAACAATAATATTTAGTCAAGTGTTTAAACAAGAGTTCAGTGGTATAAAATATGAGCTACAAAAGATTCAAGTATTTATAAATATTTAATATATATAAAGATCAAGAATCAAATTACTCCAAAGAATATACTAGTCGTAAATAATACTGGCATAATTGACTTACTCCTCAGGAAACATTTAATTTAGCTTATCTTAATATATTTTATTCACCAAATAAAATCAAGATACATTAAAATTTAAATGCAGAAATATAAAGCCATAATAATACTAGAAAAAAATTTGGCTATGTTTTTTTTTTTTTAAACTGACATGGAGTGGAAAAGGACTTTATAAGAATGTAATGGTCCTGAACTTAAAACAACACAAATGTACAGAAACAGGTGAGTGAATAAACAGATTGTGATATATTCATATGCAGAATATTACTTAGCAATAAAAAGGAAAAAAGTATTATATTCAATAATTGTGCTGGGTAAAAAGAGTATGTTTTCACTTATATGAAATTCTGGAAAATTGCAAACTAACCTAACAGAAAGCACATCAGTGGCTGCCTATAAATGAAGAAAGAGTGGGGTTCAGAAGGGGGAAAATTACAAAGGGCACAAGGACATTTTAAAGGGTGATGGATATGTTCATTATCTTGATTATGGTGATGTTTTCACAAGTGTATATAACAGTATATAATGAGGTACAGAGTGACTGGAGTTGAAACATTGGGATTTCATTTAATTCTGACTTTGAGTAGATAAGAATCCATGTTATACTCTCAATAGTAGCCATATAATAGAAAACTTCCTTCCAAAAAAAGAAACAAGGAGATTAAATACAATCAATTGACAGAGAAGGAAAAAAATAAACATAAAATACAGAAGTATATAAAAAGTATAAAATAAAATGGAAAATATAAATCCAAAATGTCAGTTATCAAAATGAATACTGAATACATTATTGGGATAAAAGACAAGAATGTTCACAGTGGATTTACAAAACAAGGTTTAGTCACATTCTAATTATGAAATAAAATCCTAATATTTGAAGACACAGAAAGTTAGGAAGGGAGAGAATAGGTATAGATATATAAATGTAATTAAAAAAAAGTTGGTGTAGCAATAATAAAAAAAAACTCTGAGGTAAAAAGTATTGTTAGGGGAAGCACACTGATTGAAACTGCCCACCCTGGCCAGGCACCATAGTAGCCATTTGCGTGAGTTGTTTTATGACAGGAGGTCCTGGTAAGGAACATGGAACTAATAAGCCTCCACCAACAAGAAGAGTTCGAGGAAGGTCAAAAGGAGACACCACATGTCCAACCACCTCCCAGAATCCTCTCTGGCATCCATCTTGGCTGAACAAGGCATGCACCACCAGGAAGGACTCTGAGTCAGAATGATTGGCTAAAGACAACCCGGAAAGTAATCCCATCACCATAAAACCCAAGACTGCAAGCCATGTGACAGAGCTGTTCTCCTGGGTTCCCTTACCCTACTGCTCTGCACCCGGGTGCCCCTTCCCAATAAAATCTCTTGCTTTGTCAGCACATGTGTCTCCTCGGACAATTCATTTCCAAGTGTTAGACAAGAGTCCAGTTTCAGGCCCTGGAAGGGGTCTCCCTTCCTACAACAGTATTGTTAGGTATAAAAATGGTTACCATAATGTTAAAAGGAAAACTAAGCCAAGAAAATTCTTAACACGTATACACCTAATAAGAATGTTACCAAACACTTAAAGCAAAAGCTAAGAGACATGTAAGGGGAAAATAAACAAACAATAATAGTGGTACTTTGACACACATTTTTCAAGCAAATAGCAGATCAAGCATATATAGAGATGAGTAAGACTATAAGTAAGTCACTGCAGATGGTGACAGAAGCCATGAAATTTCTTCCTTGGAAGAAAAGCTATGACCAACCTAGACAGCATATTAAAAAACAGAGATATTACTTTGCCAACAAAGGTCCATCTAGTCAAAGCTATGGTTTTTTACAGTAGTCATGTATGAATGTGAGAGTGGGAATATAAAGAAAGCTGAGCACTGAGGAATTGATGCTTTTGAACTGTGGTATTGGAGAAGACTCTCGCAAGTCCCTTGGACTAGAAGGAGATCCAACCAGTCAATCCTAAAGGAAATCAGTCCTGAATATTCATTGGAAGGACTGATGTTGAAGCTGAAACTCCAATTCTTTGGCCACCTGATGCAAAGAAATGACTTCTTGGAAAAGACCCTGATGCTGGGAAAGATTGATGGCAGGAGAAGGGGACAACAAAGGATGAGATGGTTGTGAGCGGGTAACAGGCAAGAAGGCTAGGGGTCTCCAAACAGAGGAAATACGCTGCAAGTGTCAGACATTTTCTCTCTCTCTCTTAAGTGGCAAGAGGAAACAAAATATAAGTGTCAGATTTTTTTCCCTTCTTTACACAAAATTAAAAGTAGGTTTCTCTTAAAATTCTGTGTTGCCATGATGACACCAGGTTCCACCTGAACTTACCGTTTCTCAAACCTTGAGCTAACCAATGCATTTTTATTATGGAAATGTTTTTCTTAAGTTATGTTAATGAACTATGCATTTACCCTAGACTCTGTCTTTCTTCAAGTGTGTTCCCCATAAGACTCAGAACTGATAAGGGCTCAACAAACCAGTATGCTTTACTCATACATTGTTCTCCTAATGTATGTTAACGAAACTATATATTTACTTGGCAACTTGATTTTCTTCAAGATTCATGGCCTGGGATGACTCACCTTGTGCCAATGTTATCTCAAAATGCATGTTGTGGGTGAGGGGCCTGGTGCCACTCTAAGTTTTGAGACATTTCCTTTCTCTAATTAACAGTGTGCTGATAAGTATATAACATATTGTTAAAGGCTAGCAGGGAGGCACTCTTTTTGCCCCCTTCTGATGTGTCAGAAGCTTTGTTTATCTCTTTTATATTTTAATAAAACTTTATTACACAAAAGCTCTGAGCAATCAAGCCTAATCACTGGCCCTGGATTGAATTCTCTCCTCTGGAGGCCAAGAATTCCGGCATCTTTCATGGCTCAGCAACAACCTTTCAGTTGGATGGCATCACTGACTTGATGGACATGAGTTTGAGCAAGCTTTGGGAGTTAATGATGGATGGGGAAGCTGCAGTCCATGGGGTCACAAAGAGTCGGATATGACTGAGCAACTGAATTGTACTGAACTGAAGACCATAAGAGATCTGAATACTACACTTAACATTGTTTTCTTGTACCTTGAAAATGTTTACAAATTAAGTATCAAAAGAAATGGAAAATTCATCATCTCGCATAAACCTAGTACTCTAACCATAGCTGAATTGCAGTAGAAATTAACAGCAAAAAGATAAAGCTCTAATCAGTTAGCCAATTTAGAAATACACTTTGAAATAACTCATGGGTCAAATAAAAAGTTGCAATGAGAATTTTTAAAATATTACATGGAATGATAATGATTCCACATATGAAAACTTGTGAGATACAGTTAAAGTGGAATGAAAAGAAAATTTAGAGTATTACAAGACTATAGCAGGATAAAGGAACCAGAAGGAAGTAAAAAATAATGAAGTAAGCATCCACTGCATTGGCCAAAAATTTGTTCAGGTTTTTCCCTAAGATGAATAGAAAAATCTGAATGAAATTTTTGTCCAAGCTAATACTTCAATAAGTTAAAAAAAAAAAGTAATAAAACCCCAAACGGTACAGAAAAAAGGAAAGTAAAAGAGGAGCATATTCTAATAAAATAGTATACAAAGAAAAATAGGGTTAACAAAATCAATTGTTATTTTTTGACAAAGCTGATAAAAATTAATCAAGAAAGACAGTAAAAGTGTGATCAAGATGTGATCCTTAAAAAAGCAGACATAACTAGATATGGTGATGCTTTCATAAATAGAGGAAAACACTATGATTAATGGGATTAAAAGTTTGAATACCCAGATGAGCATATATTTATCCATCTGCACTGAGTCAAGAAGAAATTAAAACCTAAATAGGCCTACCACCTTTAAAAACAGAATTGTGGTAAATAAAAATTATTTTAAAAATGTATCAAGCCCATAAAGTTTACAGTCAAATTTCATTAAACATTAAGGAAAAGGGAATTTCTGGTTTTATACAAAGTGTTCCAAAGACAGAGAAAGAAGGGGTATCCATGAGACTATTGTAAATTTGCCACCGAAATCAGACAAGAACAGTCAGAAGAGGATCACCACAAGGCATATTTATGAGCATGGTTGTAAAAATAACAAAATATTAACAAACTCCATCCAGCAATGCAAAAATTGGGTTTTCCCCAGGAATTTAAGGATGGCTTACTATTAGAAAGTCTATTAAAGTAATTTACTATCTAAAAAAATTGTAGGAGAAAATACCCACATGATTTTCTTAGTAGATATAGAAAATCTTTTATGAAACTTATTATTAACTTATTAAAATCAATAACAGAAGTCAGAAACAAGCTATAATAACAAAACAGTAGGATATTGGTAGAATCAGGCAAAAAGGGAAATGCAACAGAATGGAGAACCCAAAGTCATACTCTCACATATGTGTACACTGACACTAATACTCAATAAAGTTACACATTTGCAGGAAAATAACCATTCAAGAAATGGTGAGAGAAAAATTGAGTTATTTATGTGGTAGAACCAAATCCTTATTTTGTATCATCATGTTTCCAAAAAAAAAAAGGCAACTTGAGACGAACTAGAGACTTTGAAAAGGCAAAACAGAACACTAAGAATATTTATGACAGGATCCTAGGGGCTTCCCAGGTGGCTCAGTGTTAAAGAATCTGCCTGCCAATGCAGGAGACATGGCTTCAGTCCGTGGGTCAGGAAGATCCCCTGGAGAAAGCAATGACCACCCACTCCAGCATTCTTCTCTGAGAAGTCCCACGGGCAGAGCCTGGAGGGGTACAGTCAATGGGGAGTCACAGAGTTGAACGTGACTGAGTATGAGTGAAAGGATTCTTAAGGAAGATAATATCCCCAACTATTTTAAGAGAGTACTGATAAATCTGACCTTTTCAAATGTAAAACTTCTATTAAAAACATAAACAAACTGAAAAGCTTACAAAATGTAAAACATAATTGCGATGTATTTAGCCTGCAAAGGATTAGTCTTCTTCCTAATAAAGAATGGTTTTAAGACAGTAAGAAGACAAATAGTTCAAATGGGGCAAAGGGAATGGAAGGAAATTTCACCAGAAAGAAAACATAAAGAGGGAATAAACATAAGAGAGACTTCACTTCATGAACAGTCAGGGAAATGTAGCCTTAGACCACAACAGGATACCACTCAACACTCAACAGGTCTGTGAGACTACAGAAAACTGAAGACACTGAGTCTTACTGAGGGTAAAAATACTCGGGAATACTCATACACTGCTGGCAAACTCTCTCAGGGTGCAATTTGGCAGTTTCTAGTCAACTTTAGTCCTTACCTTACGATCCAGAAATTCTACCTTAGAAAAACTCTTGCTCATGTACACAGGAAGATATGCACAAGAATGTTTATTGCAGCAATTTTGTTACAATAAAAAGCTAGAGAACATTCTCAAAGTCAGCCAGAGGAGAATGGGCAAATAAATGCTGGTAGTATATTCATTTAACAAACATGAATTAGGTGTTAGATGATCTATCAGACTGGGGTGCTTGTAATGTTCTGTTTTATCTGGGTGCTGATTACTCTAGTGTATTCACCTGTGAAAATACATGAAGCTAACCACTTCAGTGATGTGTACTTTTTTCTGTTTCTTTAGAGAATTTTAGACAACTAAGCTCCTGAACTTTCTCAGTATGGACTAAAGATCCACTATTTATATATACAGAAAGTCTATGCATATATACACTATATATATTTTGCATAATATATACATTTTTATACAGAACTCTGTATATACATTATATATAAAATATAAATATATAATAAATACATAATGTAAATATTTATATATGTAATTTGGGGGGCAGCATATCTCTTATTTGCCTCCAACCCTTGCTCCCTGACCCCATCCACTCTCCACCTTTCTCTACCTCCATGTCTGGAAAGATTGGTCTGTATAGACTGTACAGGAGGCTCCCAGGCCTTTGGTTCCAGGATGAATTCTGCAAAAGGAGGCTACCACAGGACGTGGGAAGGAGAAAGGACACCGATTCCTTCCCCAGACTTCTCCCTCCCAGAGATCTGCTTAGGGCTGTCATAGAAGGTCACAGATCTTATTAATCACTCTCCACAGAGTTCCCCACAGCTGCTCTGTCCCTTTGCCCCTCAAAGAGGGGGATAGGGAGAAGGGAAGTTGGTAAAAATGCAAAACTCCCAAGTCTTATCCCAAAAGTATTAAGCCACTATTGCTGGCAATACAATGTAGGAGTCTTTATAATATCTCCAGGTAATCTTTTTTTTCTTATTGAAATATACTTGATTTCAAATGTTAGATCCAAGTGCATAGCAAAATGATTCAGTTTTCTATTATAGATTATTATAAGATGTTGAATATAATTCCCTGTGTTATACAATAAATCCTTGTTGCTTATCTAGTTTATGTATAGTACTTTATATCTGTTCATCCTATATTCTTAATTTCTCCAGGTAATTCTTAAATAATTTTAATAAGATTGGAGGTCAATTGCCCTAGAGAAACAAATAATGCATGACTTTTGCACTTGTAAGCCAACATCCAAAATAATTCCTACATGGAAACAACTGGAATGATATGTTGGCAGTTTTGTCTCCCTGAGGGTGCCAGATGAGTATATTTATGTCTACACACAAAGTTTATTTGACTGAAAGTAATTACTAATGTACAGTTGAATCTCATAGTTATTAACTACTTTCTAACAGATTCAACTGATAATCAGACATACAACAGCAAAACTCCCACCAATAAAGAGCTGCACTCAGAGACTAAAAACGAGTCTGTAACTTAGGCAATCAAAATTTGCTAAGTAAATTCACATTTCAATTGCTTAATATTTAAAGAAACCCTATTTGAAAGAAGAATGAAGTTAACAGGACATTCTATAGCAAATATTATAACGTGAAGTACCTCAATTTTAAATGTTACTCAAGTACTAGTTTATTTGGCTTAAAGTGTGAGTTACACTGGGGTGAATAATCAACCAAGGGCAAGGATAAACAATAATATTTCACTTAGGACAGAAGTATCACACAATCAACTTGTCACTAAGTAACCAATAAAAGTTATTGTAATTAACTAATTATAATTAACTATCTACCTAATTAGATGTGAGAAAGAAATTTATGTGAGTAAAGATGATATGAAGGCAGCTCATTGTATAATATGATAGAAGAGTTCTTTCCAACTTTAATATTCTATGATTCTATAAGTTATTTTGTAGGAAAAAAATGAAGAATTTCTGAAAGGATGAATATCAGTTTTATTCTAAATGGTATATGTAAAAGTAATGAAGAGGGGTATATATACAAAAAATAATGTTTGTATCTACCTTATAAGCTCATGGATGATTTTCAAATTTTTAAAAATATTTGATACCTTAAAACTTTTTCCATAATTAGCATATATTTCTTTGATATGCATAGAATACATTATGACAAAAAAGGGCATCAAAAATAGATAGAAATTGTCTTAGTATATTTTCCAAGCAACTATGACTTTAAGGAAACCAAGTTATTATTAATTAGTGTTGGGAGATGCTAGTAGAGTGCATCTGAAGCAGGAAAACACTTAAGAAATAATAGGAAATCTATGGAGGCAGAGAACTGTGGAAATTAGTCCTGACCCCTGCAGTACTTAATGAAGCAGAAATTAACTCTATGCATATAGTAATTAAAGATGAAAAATAAAAAACTAGCTATCTCTTCTGTGATTGCAGAGTTCCATAAAGAGTGATGTTTGGTTCAGTCAAGGTCAGGACAAAAGAGATGGTGAATTGGATTTCTTTGATAAAAGCAGATAGCTTTTGTTCCTAACATATTTGCATTGTTTTGTTATTAAAGTTCTCTTTATTTCTGATTAATACATGAACTCCTCCAACGAAGACACATTAGAATTAGCATTTCCTGAAAGGTCTACCTTGTGCATCATTTCCATGGCAACCAGCCACTGCAGCTAGGCAAAGAAGAGACATAATTCATTTTTCTAAAGTGCCACTGAGTTCATATCTAATTCACACATGTAGGTTTATGTGTGCTATGGGTGACTGTGTACAAATATATATGCCAAAGAATGCATGTATACATAAATGATTGAGTGTGGCGGTATTCAAAAAGGGGAAAAAACAATGTCCTTTCACAAAGAGGAAACTTTGAACATCATTGTTATCTTTGTTTTTACAGGCAAATCAAAATAAAGCCATTAACAATTTTATTAGAGGAAAAAAGATCATTTGCTATTTATATTTGCAAATTTCCATGCTTATTATGGTTGAGAAAAATTATGCAGGAAATTTAAGTTCCTGGGTATTTTATGACCTCAATATTTCACCCTAACATTGTTTCACAATTTTTTAAAGTCAGGCAGAAGCACAGTATTATATTTGGAGGTAAGAAATAACATTTAAACTCCTTGGAATATGTATAACAGAATTAGTGAAGAAGGAATATGAAGATACTTAATAACATAATAAAAATAGACATATAGTCATCTATATATATATCTATACATAAAATGATGGTTACATTGTTATCATTATTGTTTATTGAAATTAGCCTCCAAAATAGCCCTCAATCAGTTCAGTTCAGTTCAGTCGCTCAGTCGTGTCAGACTCTTTGCGACCCCATGAATCACAGCACGCCAGGCCTCCCTGTCCATCACCAACTCCCGGAGTTCACTCAAACTTATGTCCATCGAATTGGTGATGCCATCCAGCCATCTCATTCTCTGTCGTCCCCGTCTCCTCCCGCCCCCAATCCCTCCCAGCATCAGAGTCTTTTCCAGTGAGTCAACTCGTCGCATGAGGGGGCCAAAGTATTGGAGTTTCAATACCTGACTCCTAATATTCACAACCTTGTGCAATGTCCTCTCACACTATACTAGGATTGGTTGGTGTGATACACAGAATATAGAAGAATTGATGGCATTTGCCTTGGTAATTAGGTTATAAAAGACACTGAAGATTCCATCTGGAGATTAGGTTATAAAAGACAGTGAAGCTTCCATTTTGGTTCCTCACTCACTTTCTTGGATAATGTGTTTTGGAGGAAACCAGTTGCCATGTCATCAGAAGCTCTTTCAAGAAGCCCCAGTATTGAAGAACTAAACCCTTTGGTCAACAGCTAGATGGATCACCTTGAAAGCAGACTCTCCAGACCATTCAAGTCTTCAGATGACTGCAGATCTGGCTTGTCATTGAGAGACCCCGAGCCACAGTCATTTAGCTAAGCGGTTTCTGGATTTGTGATCCTCAGAAACTGTTTGAGATAATAAATGTCTTTCATTTTAAACTGCTAAGAAATTTTGGTAACTTGTTGTATTGCAATTGTTAGCTAATGCAGATTTTGGTATTGAAAATAAGCATGGAAAAAGAAGTGTCAAGTGAAAAATTGAGAAAGGTGAGCTTGGACATGAATGATCATAAAGACTTAGGTATGATGACTAAGGAGTTTGAAACGTATCCTAAAAGCTATGCATGGCCATTGAGGATTTGTTAACAAGGGAATAGAATGATGAGATATGTATTTTAAATTACTTTTGTAACATTATATAGGTAATGGATTAAAAGGAAGTGAAGCAACACCAAATATAGAGATACCATTAAGATCACCTGCAGAAATATAAATAAGAAATGATAGGGATCTGAAATAAGTCAGTGACTGTAAGGTTGGAGAGAAGGAGAGAATTTGAGAGAGATTAAAAGGCAGAATGTAAAGGTCTTGGAAGGGAGTAAACCTCACATTATTGACTAGAATGTCTGGGTTGATAGTGGTACCATCCACTGAAATACAGGAGGCAGGAGAATGCATTTGGTTTTAGAAAAACTGAGTCTGAGGTACCTGGGAGGAACAGGAAGAGCTTTCTATCAGTCTCTTGATTACATGTGTTCGGAGCTTTAAAGAGTTGTCTAGGTGAGATGTAAAGGTTTGAGGGTCATCAACATGTAGTGAGTGACTGAAACGATGGCAGCAAATAAGACCACTCAGAGGGAGAAGGTGGGAGGAGAGGGAAACACCAACAGTAAGAAGAGGGCCATGGAGGAGAAGCCAAAGGAAAAGTCTGCTAAGACTCAGCTTGAAAGGTAAGGGGAAAGAAACCAGTGTAACATGCAAAAGAAGAGGAAAAAGTGACAGGAGGATAGAGTGGCCATGGGGGTTAAAGTGCTGAAAGATCCAGTTAGGTCAGAACCAAACATGGACTGAGTTTCAGGTCTATTGGGAGAGGTCAGGGGAAAGTGATGTTAAGTATTTGTTCCCCAAAATGACCAATTATGGCAAATAACCACAACACTTCCTCCTTTAATTTAATGAGGGATCAAAAGGAAAAGAGGCTTCCATAAAACCATAATTAAGAAGATGGGTAGATTCTATAGGAATCGCTATGCTCCGCCTAAATACCTGTCTTCTTGTGGAAGAGTAGTGAAGAGTGTAGACCATGGAACTGTCTAGACTGAGCTCAAATCAAGGTCTTCTGCTTTCTAGCTGTGTGTCCTTGAATGAATCATTTAATCTCTCTATGCTTCAGTTCCTCATCTTGAAAATAAGAACAGTGTCTTCTTCGTGTGGCTGTTGTGAAGGTTAAATTTTTTTACTTATTCAGTGCCCTTCATTAAGGCCATGTGCCAGGCACTAGAGATAGAGCAATGAATAAAAGAGATTTGGTCCCTCTGCCCATGCATTTTACAGTCCAGTGAAGGAGATAACTATTAGACAACTAATCTATTAGTTGTTGTCTAATCTATTAGACAACACAGGTCTTTGAATTATGGTTACCAGTTGTACTGTAAGAGAACACATGGAGTTCTGTGATCAGATTTAAAATTTGCTAAAGCTTCTCTAGGAAGTAGGGAAATAATATTTAAATTTAGTCTTGAAGAATGAGGAGCTGGTTAAGTAAAGAGAGATGGAAGAACCATCCAGGCAGATGGAATAACATACGCCAAATCTCAAAGCTAAGAGGAAGTACATTGCATGTGAAGAACTCAAAAGACATTGGAGTCTAGCGATAGGATGTGAGTAATTGCCTGATATCAGACATGAGAACTTGATAGCAGCCAGATAATGTGGAGCTTTGAGACATATTTCAAGGATTTTGAATTTTATCTTGATAGCAGTGGGCAGCCATTGCAAAAGTTAAAGTATGGGAGTGGCATGATTAAGTTTTTTCATGACTCTGTAGATCCTTTATTGGGCAGTTACAACAGTAAATAAGAGGAGACTAATAAGCAGGCAATATATTGTCACCCTGCTTATCTAACTTATATGCAGAGTACACCATGAGGAACGCTGGGCTGGAAGAAGCACAAGCTGGAATCAAGATTTCTGGGAGAAATATCAATAACCAACCTCAGATATGCAGATGACACCACCCTTATGGCAGAAAGTGAAGAGGAACTAAAAAGCCTCTTGACTGATGAAAGAGGAGAGTGAAAAAGTTGGCTTGAAGCTCAACATTCAGAAAACTAAGATCATGGCATCTGGTCCCATCATTTCATGGGAAATAGATGGGGAAACAGTGTATGACTTTATTTTTTTGGGCTCCAAAATCACTGCAGATGCTGATTGCAGCCATGAAATTAAAAGACGCTTACTCCTTGCGAGGAAAGTTATGACCAACCTAGATAGCATATTAAAAAGCAGAGACATTACTTTGCCAACCAAAGTCCATCTAGTCAAGGCTATGGTTTTTCCCGTGGTCATGTATGGATGTGAGAGTTAGACTGTGAAGAAAGCTGATCACCGAAGAATTGATGCTTTTGAACTGTGGTGTTGGAGAAGACTCTTGAGAGTCCCTTGGACTGCAAGGAGATCCAACCAGTCCATTCTAAGGAAGATCAGTCCTGGGTGTTCATTGGAAGGACTGATGTTGAAGCTGAAACTCCAATACTTTGGCCACCTCATGCGAAGAGTTGACTCACTGGAAAAGACTCTGATGCTGGGAGGGATTGGGGGCAGGAGGAGAAGGGGATGACAGAGGATGAGATGGCTGGATGGCATCACCGACTCAATGGACATGGGTTTGAGTGAACTCCGGGAGTTGGTGATGGACAGGGAGGTCTGGCGTGCTGTGATTCATGGGGTCGCAAAGAGTCGGACACGACTGAGTGACTGAACTGAACTGACTGAATAAGCAGGCTGTTGCAGGATTCTAGGCAGGAGGTGATGAGTGGCTTGGACAATATGGTGGGGGCCACAGACATAGGTAGAAGGAAACAGGTTCAGAATACTTTCATACATGATTTTTCTCAGTCTTCCTCATGCCATAAATTTAATAACTACTCAGAGTTATCCAAGCCATAAACTTAAGTTATGCTTGATTCTTTTCTTTCTCTCACTCTTCACATCTAGTCATGGCAGCTCTATTTAAATATGTCCCAATTGCAGCCTCACCTAAGCCTTTCTACCCTTTCTACCTCCACCCTAACCAAGCCGCATTTTCTCCCACCTGGACCGTGGCAAGTGTCTCCTAACTAATCTCTGTGTCTGCTTTTCTTTCCAAGTCTATTCTCATAAACCATCTGGAGTGATCTTTAAGAGGTATAATTCAGTGACATTACACTCTACTGCTCAAACAACTCCAATGAATTTTCATCACACCTGGAACAAAATTTAAATTTCCTACCATGGCCTCCTGGCTGCTCTGTGATCTGACCCCTTATGGCCTCTCTGGTTTGATTCCCTCACCTTGCCCACTTGCTCATCAATAGCCCCTGGTCACACTGGCCTTCCTTCCATTCCTGGAATACACTGAACTTATTCCCACTTTAAAGCCTTTAGGCTTGTTCCCTCTGTCTGTATTGCTCTTCCCAGATTTTTCTGAGGCCATCTCCTCCATATTATTTAGGTCTCTAAGAGAAAGAGCCCACTCCATCCTTGTTTGCCTTTTCCTTAGAGTAAACTGAAAATAATTTATTTATGCATTTACTCTCTTTTATCTGTCCGGTGCCATAAAAAGGTAGATCATTTTAGAACAAAAAGGCAAGTTAATACTGAGAGGAAATATCTATGGATCTTTTTCCAGGGTGGAGAGAGGTATAAGGACATTCTGAATATGTATTCAGAATACATAAAAACTCTTACAATTCAGTAATAAGAGGACAAATGACCCAGTTAAAACTTGGGCAAAATGTTTAAATAGATATTTCACCTAAGAAGATACTCAAATAGCTTATAAAGACATGAAAATATACTTAACATCATTGCTCATGAGGAAAATATAAATTAAAACCACAGTCAGATCCCACATCACACCCACTAGAAAGGCTATAATAAAACAACAATAACACATTCTGTCAAGGATATAGAGAGAATGAACCCCCAGACATTTCTGGTGGGAAGGTAAAATGGTATAGCCATTTTGCAAAACAGTTTGATAGTTCTCAAAAAAAAATTAAATTTACCATACAACCCAGCAATTTCATTCCCAGGTGTCTATCCAACAGAATTAAAAACATTTACTCATCCAAAAATTTATATATGAATGTTTGTCAAAGTATTATTCACAATAGACAAAAAGTTATAAACAACCAAAACATCCATCAACTGATGCATGAGTAAACAAAATGTATTACATCCAAACAACAGAATATTGTATGGATATATTACAGCAATAAAGAAGAATGAATTATTGACATATGCAATGATCTAAAACACCATGCTAAAGGAAAGAAGTCAAATTCTTTTAAAAGACCACACATGGTATGATTCTACTTATTTGGAGTATCCAGAATTGCAACCATATATAGACAAAAAGCATGTTAAGAGATTATCTAGATCAGAGTGTGGGAATGGGAGTGGCTGAAATGGACAGAGGCGATATTTTGGGGGATTATAGAAGTGTTCTGAAATTGAAGTGTGTTGATAGTTGCAGAATTTTGGAAATTTGTTAAAAACCATTAAATTGTACACTTAAAAGGGTGAATTTTATGCTATATAAATTATATTTCAATAAAGCTATTTTAAACATATCTCCTTTTAAAACACTATCTATTAGACAGTAACCTTATTTGGAAACAGATATATACAAATGGTCTCCTCCCCTGTTAGGTGGAGTTTATAGATGGGCACAAAGGCAAACCTCATGAATCCAGGTTTCCTTAATTTCATCAGGGAGCAGGAAGAAGTGGACTAATGTTTGTCCCTAGAGAAGGCATTGGTAAGCAAATTCACTATGACACTAGTTAACAGAGGCAGCTCTGGAATGTTCACAAAGAATAGATTTCCGAATTCCCTGTGTGTACTTTAGAGGCACCCATTCTCAATACAAGGATCTGCTAGTATAAAGTATTTTTATACATTAAAGCGGATCCTTTCACATTCTTTCAACATAATCTTTTGGTAGCATCATTTGAGCTTCCACTTTTAAATATTTAAAATACTATTCAATTCAGACATCTCATTAAATCATGTCTTACCACGTCTGCCTGAATGTGTTTAAATGAGCTATTTATAACTCATTTCTGGACGTATTCACCTGATTACACTCTGACCCAGAATATGTATATATGTATACAAATATCATACATTTACACATTTTAAGAGACAGAGAGGCTATATAAGTAGCTGAAAATGCATATTTAGTTTTGAGGATCTGGAAATGCATTTTTATCCATCATATTGCAGTCATGTACCTGGAGTGCGATGGTCCTCTTTCCTGGGAAGTTTGGGAAGAGAGACTTCCATCAAGGGAGTTTCCTCGGTGGCAGCCTGAAATGGTGGCCTTGGGTGAGATGGAATCTGACTGGAACGTTTCACAGACCACCTGGAGTCCCTTTTGGGGTTGGAGATAGTAGATTAGTGTTGTTTTTTTCTTTTCCTTCAGGAATATCTTCTAGAATTATCATATTATTGTACATATATTGTTTTTTAAATTAAAAAAAATTTTGCAGCATAAATATGTCATAGACAAGTGGATTTTGCCTTCATCTAAGAAGGAATAGAAACAGGCTTCTAAAGAGCCCCTGTATCATTAGAAGCCTTTTAGACTAAGAACCTTTATGTCTTTTATTTCATTTTGCCCTTGATTCTTTTCTCTTTTCACCTCCGTATCCAGTATCTACAGAAGAAGAGCTACAAACCAATAATTCATCAAAGATATGTCAGTACTGAGGTGAATGGAATAGAGGCATGAGGCAGAAAACAAGGGTAAGTGAGAAACAGCTAATCAAATCAAAGTCAAAACATGAAAATGAAAGTGCAAGGTTCAGATTTTTTCATCATTCATCAGAGGGGAGAGGTAAGACATTTTTCCCAAATGAATACAATAACCTTTATTTGTAAGCACAAATTCATTTCACTTTATTGACAGAGCAGCTTACTTTAATTACATTTATCTAATAAATATAATTCTGCCCAGTGTGAGATATTTTCCCATCACATTTATAAATTTCAACTCAGAGCTGTTGATATATGTTTTTCCCGTAGAATAACTTATGCCCCATCGAGAGTGTTATTTCTTAAAAGAGTGTTCCACTATCCCCTCTGACATTCTCCTAAGCCACTGACCCTGATTCTGCAAACTTAGATGCTGAAATGATCACATTTTGCTGCACAAGAATGACAATCACATCAAGATTTCTACCAGGCAGAGAGATTGTAAGAGGCCAAAGATCATGAAAAATACACTATATTTCAAATGTGTTAAAAGTGAAAAAAATTTACATCTGAGAACAGATGAAATAGAGCATATAAATCACAGTGTCTATACTTAGCAATTGCTCTGTAGGAGACATACTAAGATGTTAACATTTTCAGTTTTGAGGGTAGAAAGGATGATGATAATGCATAATAATAATAATCCTGGCAATAATGCATGAGTTGGAAAGAGGATCCAATTTTGATGGATAACAGTAAACTGTATTTTCTACATGTTGAACTGAAAGTGAAAGCAGGTCATCTAACACATATTAAATTTATGATGGTTTACATTTCTATGTGACTTTGAACTACCCTGGGCTTCATTTCTTTCTTTTCTGAATCAAGTAGTGCATGGTGAATTTACATTAAATTATATTCTGTTTTATTACACATTTTCTGTTTTATGTGGATTTGTCTTTAAACTTTAGCTTCTTTTAGGGGTAGGACTGCATCTTAAGCCTCCTCTCTACTTCCTCCTTCACACCTGCTGTAGTATTATTTTACTTATATTAGGGTTGCCTAGCAAATATTGGCAACCCACCCCAGTGTTCTTGCCTGGAGAATCCCAGGGATGGGGGAGCCTGGTGGGCTGCCGTCTATGGGGTCGCACAGAGTTGGACACGACTGAAGCGACTTAGCAGCAGCAGCAGCAGCAGCAGCAAATATTAGGAGATTCAGTAATTGAGAACAAGATACTTTAACGTGGAATGAATAATGATAACTAATATTTATTAAGTGTTACATGCTAGCTACAGAGATAAAGCACTGGTCAAATCCTACCCTTCAAACCTCGCTGTGTTCAAGGAATATCTACCTTTCTTCTCATGGTTATAATATACTTACCTCTCGGTATCTTGTGTCTTGATTTGGTGATTCACAGGTCTGACTTTGACTATTGATAGGAGAGCTTCTCTTAGCTGCAAATATGGATGAAATCCCATCACAAATTTTATAAGATTATATAAGTTATGTAAGGTATTTTATTTCCTTTTTTCTTTTATTTTCTACATATGGTAACGTATATGTTTCAATATGTGCAAGTGTGCTCAGTCATGTCCAGCTGTTTTCAACCCCATGGACTGAAACCCACAAGGCTCCTCTGTCCATGGAATTCTCTGGGCAAGAATACTGGAGTGGGTTGCCATTTCCTCCTCCAGGGTATCTTCGTGACTCAGGGATCAAACCTGGGTCTCTTGCACTGCAGGCAGATTCTTAACCATCTGAGCCATCAGGAAAGTTCATCTCTTTTTTGAATCAAAAACCCATTTTAATAGATCATTAAAACCTTGAAAGAAGACATTTAATAGCATGTATTGTAAGAGAAATCAAGCAACCAATGAAAAAATCTTTGCATTTCTAGGTTATCAATATAGATTTCTTCATCGATTCAGTCCAACTCGATAGGTTAAGGTGCTAAAAAATTAGCCATACTGAAAATTGTAACAGTTAACATCTACATAGTACCTAACATAAGCTTCCCAGCTGACTCAGTGGTAAAGAATCAGCCTGCCAATGCAGGATACGCAGGAGATGTGGGTTCAATCCCTGGGTCAGAAATCCCCTGGAGTAGGAAATGGCAACCCACTCCAGTATTCTTGCCTGGGAAATCCCATGGACAGAGGATCCTATTGGGCTGCAGTCCATGGGGTCACAAAGAGTCGGACAAGATTGAGTGCCTGAGCACACACAGTACCTAACATCTGTCAAGTTCTGTTTTAAGTGTTTTTGCATATATCAACTCATTTTATACTTATAATAACCCTATAATAGCTTATGGTATATTACCAGACCCATTTTACAGATGAAAATATTAAGGAACAAGGAATCTGGGGCTTCCCTGATAGCTCAGTTGGTAAAGAATCCACCTGCAATGCAGGAGACCTTGGTTCGATTCCTGGGCCAAAAAGATCTGCTGGAAAAAGAATAGGCTACCCACTCCAGTATTATTGCCTGGAGAATTCCATGGACAGAGGAGCCTGGCAGGCTATAGTCCATGCAGTTGCATAGAGTCAGATACAACTGAGCAACAAAAACTTTAAAGAAATAAAAGCACTTGGGGGAGGTTAGGTTATATACATGATAAAAGTTCTGGGGTAAAGCATGAACTTTCCAGGCAATTTTCAAGCTATCATGTTGTACTCTTTCTACAGTTTGACAATAGGACTATTTCATTAGACAATCCCAGTAGTGAAATGCTTTGATAGCAAACAACAACAAATCTCCACTAAAGCAAGATTGTTAAGGAAATGCTACTCCATCCATCATAATTATGATTAAGATGAAATAATAATAATGGCTACCATTTATTTACTTCCTATGTACCTGGCATTCTTCTAAGCAATTTTACATATATCAGCTCATTTATTCTTCATCATAATCCTATGCTACTGCTAAGTCACTTCAGTCGTGTCCGACTCTGTGTGACCCCATAGACGGAAGCCCACCAGGCTCTCCCGTCCCTGGGATTCTCCAGGCAAGAACACTGGAGTGGGTTGCCATTTCCTTCTCCAATGTGTGAAAGTGAAAGTGAAGTTGCTCAGTCGTGTCCGACCCCCAGCGACCCCATGGACTGCAGCCCACCAGGCTCCTCCGTCCATGGGATTTTCTAGGCAAGAGTACTGGCGTGGCTTGCCATATAATCCTATAAGTACTTGTTAAACTATATTTATACAGGAGTTATATCTCCCATGAGTAACTCCCATGTTACAGATGAGGAAATGGAGGCACAGAAAGTTTAAATGACTTACCCAAAGTCATACTACCCACAGCATGTTCTCCTGGTTTAGAGTTTCTCATCATGTAAATGAACCCTGCACCCAGGGGCCCTGGATAACTGCCTGGAGGAATTTTCTTCCTCTTGGTTTCTTAAGAGCGAATCACCCATCACCTTCATTCCTATGCATGCTGAGACCATCCCACTAGGTGTTTGAGTCACAAACCTGTAATGATGTTCCTGATGGGCTTCACCAGTGCCGTGAAGCCAGAGACTTCAGGCTGTCTGTGTTCCCACATGGGCTGCCATATAACAAGTCCACTGGCCAGTCGAAATGTGAGGTCAGATTCCTAGAAGAAAAGAAAGAAGATCTATCTCTAAGAACTGGCTGAAGGGAACAGTCAATGCAATAATTAACATCTTTCACCCAGTAGTTTGTGCACAAACTATTGTGTGTAAGATAGGTTCAAGGGTGTATTGTGCAACATGGGGAATATTGCCAACATTTTGTAATAACTAGAAATAGAAATTAACTTTTTAAGATTGTATTTAAAAAGAACATCATTCATAAGATTATTTTCAAAGTAGGCTGATCTTCAAGATCTTCCTTCCTCACTCAGATGAGTGTTTCTAGGGCAAACCAATAGGCTTAAATTATCATCATAATGGGCTTCCTGGGTGACGCAATGGTAAAGAATGCGCCTGCCAAAGTAGGAGACACAGGAGAAACTCAGGTTCAATATCTGGGTCGGGAAGTTCCCCTAGAAGTGGAAATGGCAACCTTCTCCAGTATTTTTGCTTGGAAAATTCCATGGACAGAGAAGCCTGGTGGGGTACAGTCCATGGGGCCACAGAGAGTTGGACACAACTGAGTACACACACATCATCATCGTAATTACTACAAAAATCATGGTGATCTCCTTTAGGCAAAATTAGTAATTCATTAAGATGGAACTTTGGGCAGAGCACAAAATACAAATTATTGTTTTCTATTAGCACTCATTGAGTCCTTTTCATTTCAAGGGCCTAGGCAGATCTCTTTACTTATGGTTATTGATATTGATATTATCCCTCTTAATGATTTAATTGTCCTCTTTCTCTCTCATAAGGCAATATCCTCAGATGCTGGCCATTTTGACTTTCTGTTCTCCAGTCCATCTCTTGTTCTTGCATCTCATGGAATCAGTAACCTACAGTTAGACCCTTCTTGCTGTTGCTGCTGCTAAGTCACTTCAGTCGTGTCCGACTCTGTGTGACCCCATAGACAGAAGCCCACCAGGCTCCCCCTTCCCTGGGATTCTCCAGGCAAGAACATTGGAGTGGATTGCCATTTCCTTCTCCAATGTGTGAAAGTGAAAAGTGAAAGTGAAGTCGCTCAGTCGTGTCTGACTGACTGAGCGACCCCACGAACTGCAGCCTACCAGGCTCTTCCATCCATGGGATTTTCTAGGCAAGAGTACTGGAGTGGCTTGCCATTGCCTTCTCTGTAGACCTTTCTTACTATATTATTTTGTATTGTTGCCTTCTCAACAATCTAATTCCCTGAGGGCAGAGATGTAGCCGGCATTCTCCTCCTCCACAACCTCTGTCACCATCACAATACTAAATTCAGTGTTAGGCATTGGGTACACAATAGGTGCTCAATAAATATTTGCTGAATTGCACTGACTTTACAACCCGTTGCTAAGTCACTTCAGTCATGTCCGACTCTGTGTGACCCCATAGATGGCAGCCCACCAGGTTCCCCTGTCCCTGGATCCTCCAGGCAAGAACACTGGAGTGGGTTGCCATTTCCTTCTCCAACGTATGAAAGCAAAAAGTGAAAGTGAAGTCGCTCAGTCGTGTCTGACTGACTGAGCGACCCCATGGACTGCAGTCTACCAGGCTCCTCCATCCATGGGATCTTCCAGGCAAGAATACTGGAGTGGGGTGCCATTGCCTTCTCCGTTACAACCCATACTCATTCAATTTGTCTACCACCAAATGTCTCTGCCAGGAAGCACATTCTCTGCTTCATCATTATATCACTTTGAGTGGCTGAGAAGTTTAAAATGCAGTTTTGTAAGTACAAACATATAACACTCTGAGATTACATTTTCAACAACGCAGTCTCTCACATCAATGTCGACATGAAAGCAGAGAGTGTGATTGCAGATTAATGAGCACAACTGAGACCCAGGAATTCACGTAGGGTGGTGATCTACAACCCTGGCTTGTATATAGTATAATCACCCAGGGAGCTTTTAAAACCTAGGAGGCTCAGGTCTCACTTCTTCCCCTAACCAGACCAATTAAGTTAGAAGCACTGTGAGGTTTGCTTAAGTTCCCCCTAGTGAGTCTCATGTTAGCTATGGTTGAAAACCACTGATCTAGAAGACTTTTTTGAAAAAAAAAAGTTGAAAAAGTTAGGAAGAAAAAGATTCTGCAAATGGTGAATCAATGCAGCTCAATATCAAAGGAAGCCTCAACTGGAAAGACTAGCTGAAATCCCTGAATAAATCTCGATGTTGGTATAGAGGGGACTGTAAGCTACAGACCAAGATCCTGGCACCACAGTGGTACTTATTATGGAGAAGCATCCAGTGGCCATATTGGAAAAGCACATAAAGCATTTGGTCAAATTCATTCAACAGTCATTCTACAAATATTTACAGACCACCTACTGTACCTGTCCTATTCGAGGTTCTGGGATACAACAGGGAACAAAGGATACAAAAAAAATCTCTGCTCCCCAGTGCAAAGGAGAAGGAAAGCAGATGGAGAGAAATGGCAGGCAAGGTGTCAATGTTTTAGACAGAAAGGCCAGGGAAGGCCTTCTCGTGCAGGTGATTTTTGAGTAAGGATCTAAATGAAATGAAGGAGCTGCCATGTAGCTATTTCCCAAAAAAGCATTTTATAAAAAGGGATCAGCAAGTGTAAAGGTCCTAGGTATGTCTTGTGTGTCAAGAAACAGCCAAGAGACTGTGAGCATGGAGTCAAGTGAATGACAGAGAGTGAAAAAAAATAAGATCAGGGACATTATTGAATTTCAAATAATATAGCCTGATGGGTCATGGTAAGTTCAGTTCAGTCACTCAGTCGAGTCCAATTCTTTGCAACCCCATCCACTGTAGCACGCCAGGTTTCCCTGTCCATCACTAACTCCCAGAGCTTGCTCAAACTCATGTCCATCGAGTTGGTGATGCCATCCCACCATCTCATCTTCAGTCATCCCCTTCTCCTGCCTTCAATCTTTCCTAGCATCAGGGTCTTTTCTAATGACTCAGTTCTTTGCATCAGGTGGCCAAAGTATTGCAGTTTCAGTTTCAGCATCAGTCCTTCCAGTGAATATTCAGGGTTAATTTCCTTTAGGACTGACTGGTTTAGTAAGGACGTCAGCAATTATTGAGTAACATGAGAAGCCACTGCAGGGGTTTTGAGTAGTAGAATGACATGACTTGATATTTATTTTGATAGGATCACCCAGGCTATTGAGAATAGTTTGAGAAAGGGCAAGGGTGGAGACAGAATTTAGGAAGCTATTATTATCATGTAGGTGAAAGATCATTAGACTAGGGGGTTAATAGAGGATAAAATTAGTAGAGGGCAAAATGCTGATTGACTAGAAGTGGAGTGTAGGAGAAAAAGATGTCAAAGATCTTGGGCCTTGTCACTGATAAAGATGGGCAAGATGAAGAAGAAACAAGTCTGGGGATATCAGGAGTCTAGTTTTAGACATGGTAAGTTTGAGAGGTCTGTTAGACTTTCAGCTAGACTTATTGAGTAAACAACTAGATGGACAGGTCTGAAGTTAAAGGGAAAGAATCCCTCTTCCTTTGAAATAAACATGGGGAAGACTGCCTGGTATCACGTGTGGTATTAGATCCAGCAAGCAAGGAATTAACAGTGTGCAAAGTATATCAGATTTGTCTCCAGAAAAGCAGAATGCTCAATTCACCAGGTTTTGATAATTTCTTAGTTTCAGAGATGGGTTATTTTCCATGTTTATTCTAAGTAACCTTGGCACAAAACTCCAATGGCCATGGCAACAGGAAGTGAGTTCTCTTAACCTGACATCCTGGCTTTTAACATCTGCTCTCTCAATGTGACAATTACCACTCAAGACGGTCACCGTCATTATTTTGTTTTTTGTTTGATATACTTCCAGCTAGACTGTATATTTCTTGAAGATAAATTGAGATCTCCTTCTGTGTATTTTTCCTTGAATATCAATACATAACTGTTGATTAACTGAACATACATTAGCTCTCCAAATAACACCAGCTCAATCTAATCATTCTTTAGGCCCAAATACCTGCAGAAGCTATGGCCAACTCTTATGTGGATGTGTCCCTTTGTACATCCTTTTAAGCTGGGTGAACGCATGAACTCTGAGAGCTAACTCCACTTCTAGAGTCCCCTTCAATGGCTCACTAAGTTGGATATATGCACACATGAACAGAAGCTCTGTAGTGGGAGAAGGTGCTCTTTATCATTCAAATAGCTGTGGGGTGAATGGTCTGGAAAGGTTCTAAGAAAAACCAGAAGGTGTAAGCATTCAAAAAATCAACATTTCCACATTACAGTTTCTTTTCTAGCTTGCAAAGAAAATCTGTTTCCGTGATGACATGAAGCAATTCTAAATGTGTTTTCTAGTAGCTTAGAGACATCTGCTTAAACAACTATTATTTTGAATTCTGTTTTAAAGTTGTTTACTTTAGACATATGAATTTTATAAAAATCTCCTTGAGGGCTTGTATTTTGTTTAATTCCCTGCAGTTTCTCCAGCACTTTGAACAGTGCCTAGCCTTCAGTAGGCATCCAATAAATATTTATTGAAGGAATAAGTGAATATAATCAAATCAAGAAAATATTGACAGCACCTTTAAAGTGGATTCCTTAGCTGTAACACACGTCATCATTTAAATTTGGCCTAAAATTATAATATTTGGCAGGATATTCAGAATATTAATTTTCTTATACAATATTTGAGCTAGTTTTAAGTTAAAAGTATTAAAATCCATTCAATTATACACTGTCCTACAAAAGAATGAGTCATTTAGATTTATTTGATAATTAGTAAACTAATTCATTCAGCAAATATTTATTAAATAGCTACAAAACACAAACATTAATGTTAACTACCCCAGATACAATGATAATTTCTATTCTCAAACCATTTGGAATCTAGTGGGAGAGATGGACACACAAAGAGATAAGAATAATAAATAAACTAAAAATAACAATAAAAATACGTCTAAAATATTATACAGATAGAGAAGAGGGGAGCCTAGATCTTGAATGAAATCATAAAGAATGAGTAGGAATTTTCTAGGCAGAAGTGTAGGTTATGAGGGCATTCCATGTAACATGACCAGCATGAAAATAGGTTTGGAATAAACCACGTTATATTCTCATGGAGACTTCAAGCATTTGGAGCTCATAGGCAGGAGAGGTAGCCAAAAAAACACAAAACATGGAGGCCCCAGTTATCACACAAAGAAGCTAGAGTTTCACCCTCTGTATAGCGAGAAATTAACAAATTAAGCATATCGGTGATATAGTTAGATCTGCGTTTAGAGAGATCACTTTGGTGTTAAGGTTGGATTTTAGGAGACAAGCCAGGAGACTGTAAATTCAGTTAGACAATGGCCCAAGTAAGAGGTCCAAGGAAGAGATGATGAAAGTTTGAGTTATGGAGTAAATAGGGATAAAAAAGGTAGAAATATTTAGGAGACAAAATGTGTAGAACTCTGCGATTAGCAGAATGTGTAGGTAAGGATGAAGGAGTAATCAAAGGAAGCTCCTAGGTTTTGAGTTTATGTGAATGGGTCCATCATCTGAAATACAGAACATCAGGACAAGAGCTCATTCCAGGGGAAATCTGGAATGTCTATAGATCATCTATTTGGAGAAACTGGTTGAAAAGTTGGTCTAAAGGCCAGAAGAGAAGACTAGTTTAGAGATATAAAATTAGATGACCTCAGTCTATCAGGACACAAATGGTAAATAAATGAAGCAGGAGAGGAGGTCTTCCAAAGAAAAGATACAGTGGGAAGTGCAAATCGTCTAGGTTGCATCTCTGGGGAACCCCAATGTTACAGGGGCAGGCAAAGAAGATGAGCTCTCAGAGGAGACAGAACAGAAAGAGCCAGAGATGCAACGAAAACTGGTAGAGTGTGGTGTCACCAGAGGAAGGGAAAACTTCAAGAAGAAATGAAGGTAAGTTCAAATGCAGCTGAGGTTTAATGAATTGAAGACAGCAAAGTAAAGATTAGGTTCAATAGCCCAAGGCTGTTGATGACCTTGGTTAGAAGAGTTCTAGCACGATAAGCAAGAAACAGTACAGCTTTGTAGAAAGTCAGATGGAATTGGATTTGAATCCCACCTTGCCTATTTAATGAGCTTGATTATTACCTCTCTGAATTTCAGTTTCCTCTTTGGTAAAGTCTACCCTCTTGTGGGTGTTTGTAAGAATTAGAAATGATAGGTGAGAACTGTTACATACTAGAGGGAAACAGAAGCAAGTGGAAGGGATTGGGAAGGTGAGAAGAGGAGCACAGGCTCATGCCTCGGCTGGATTTCAGCCCTTCATTACTCCCTCAACACCATGTCCTATAAGAGCCTCAACCTACAACACTGTCTATGTGAGCATGGGGTGGGGACTTGAGGGAGACAAGAAACGGACCGACAAGTGAGGCATCACGTGGAGCTTGATGGCACAACGTGTAGACATACCAGTTTAGATGGCTGTTGGATTCTGCCCCAGGAGCATGCAGATCTCTGGGGCTGGAAATAAAAGGTGGCTTTTGGTCTTGATCTTGGGCTGGAGTTTCTGAAGATCAAGTGCAATGGAAGAATAAGGAAGCCATTAATGGTGCTGATGAGGAGCAGTTGACATGGCTAGAGCGTGGATATGAAAGGAAAGTAGGGCCTGATAACTAGCAGGCAAATGAAAATTCTAGGTCAGTAGATCTCAATCCAGGGCAATTCTCACCCCTCCCCACTCCTTAGGGATATCTGGCAATGTCTAGAGTCATTTGTGCTTGTAACAAATCAGAGGGAGGAGGTGTTACTGGCATCTAGTAGGTAGAAGCCAGAGATGTTATTCAATACCCTACAAAGCACAAGACAAAGAATTATCTGGACCCAAATGCCAATGGTGCCACAGCTGAGAAACCCTGATCAAGGGATTGTACATTCCCCACTGAAAAAAGCAAACCCCTCACTCAGATTTAAAAAAAACCCTTATAGGGAAATCTATTGACTCATTAATATTTTTGTTCCCTATGGCATCTAGAAAAACATTTCTCTCATAGCAATAATAAAATGATAAAACAATAATGCTAGTAATAATAGCCAGCAATAATTGTAGAGTACAATACTATGTATTAATCACAGTGCCATGTTTTATAGGGATTGTTTTTCTTCCTTATAAATACTGCTATCCCAGGCCAGAGGTAAACTTGGGGACCTTGAGCCAGCTTTTCTCAACGATCTGTGTAGTCTCCCCTGAAAGAAGATCTGGCTCCTCTTCTACTCATAATTCATAATGCTGATAGCTACAAAACACCAATGCTAAATACTACCACTTATTGATGCTTTTTGCGCATCAGGTGAGCACTTTAATTTGTTTAATCCTCACAATACTCCATAAAATTATTCTCATGTTCAATTTATACTTGAGAAAACTTGGGCTCAAAGAAGTTAATTGTTCAGTGTCCTTTCTACATAAAATACAAAGCAGCAAGCACTGGATTCTAACTCAGGACTGTTTCCAAAACTTACATTCTCTGCATGTTTCCAAATAAAATTATAGTCATTCTGGACACTCGCACGTTTTTTAATCTAGATAATGTTTCTTTACAAATAGATATGTTATGGGCTATTTTATTAAGGAGTTTTCTTTCTTGCCTTTTCCATTTAAGGGACTATGTGCCTACATATATTTGCTACTTTTAGCACCTGGATAAGCTTCTAATAGTAACTTGGGTTTATTCAGTGACAGTCATTAAATATTTATTGACTGTCTCATATATGCAGACACTATTCTAGACACATCAGATACCACTGTGACCTGGACAGGCAGTGTCCCTTTGCTCAAGAACCTCAGGTTTGGTGGGGGTGATGGGTAACAAACATGCAAAGAAACAAAAAATAAATTCAGGTACTGATCAGTGCAGAGAAGGAAACAATGAAAAACATAGATCATGTACTAGAGGCACTAAAGTAGCCAGGGAAGTACTTCTGGGTCGGTAACAACTACATGGTGAGTAAATTGATGAGGAGAAGATGACCATGTGAAAATCTAGGGGTGGCAGGTGGGAGAAAACGATTCAAATAGAAGGAAAAAACCAGCGCAAAGATCTGAAAGATAAAACAACGTTCTTGGGTTTGAGAGTGAACCGTTGGTGAGCCTGCAAATTTGGAAACAAAAGAGAGGCCAGGTGAGCAGAATTCTTGTCGTGCAGGTCTCATCAGCCAGGGGGACTGTCTCAGTTAATGTTTCCATTAAGCGTAACCTTTATCAAAGACTTTTAAAAATAGAAAATGTAATGTTTTTAAAGCAGAAATTTAATTAAACCACATTTAATTTTTTTTTTAATAATTTTGATAGACAACGTGGCCAGTGCATGTGAAGCACTTTAGGAGTCCACAGGTAATTTCAGTTCTAGTCCTACCAGCAATGGGACAGAATCAATCAAAAGTGAACTTTAACTGGAAATAAAATGGATGAAAAGACACTCTAGTCCATCCCCCCTCATAATGGTTGTTAATGGTCTTACGACCACCTTCATATATATATGTGCTTAGTTGCTTAGTCGTGTCTGACTCTTTGCGACCCCATGGACTGTAGCCTACCAGGATCCTCTTTCCATGGGGATTCTCCAGGCAAGAATACTGGAGTGGGTTGCTATTTTCGCCTATATCATATATATAGAATATATTGCAAAAATGAAACATTCATTAAGATTTTAATATTCTGTTAAAGAATAGTTGAGCATATTAATTCCTTCTATCTCTTATCAGAGCACTTAGATGGGATGTTGCAATTTATTCATTCTCAGAAGTAATAAATAGTTCTTGATTTCTTTCCATGTACTTGATTTTCCCCCATGTACTTTCATGTACTGTGTCTTCACATATGTTCACCCCGTGTTTGAATATCCAAAATTTAATGCAATGGAGGATCCAAGAGGTTAAGTAAGATCACCTAGATCACACAGCTAGAAAGTGGTAGCACAGTGACTTAAGATAATATTGTCTCTTTCAGATCCAAGGGGTACCGGTATATAACTGCATTTTAATACAATTTGTTTCCATGAAATACGTCTTCCATTTTACACATTGAAAAATATTTTGAAAAGAAATTCATACATGGTACACCAAACTGTCAAAAAGTCTGCAGCACATAAAAAGTAAAAGCTTCTCCTCTAGACCCTGCATTGTGTTCTGGAATTACAAAAGAGATAGTGACTAGGTTTCCATGGGGAAGGTCAGAGGAAAAGCTTCATGGAAATGATGACACGGAAGTTTGAAGAACCATGGAGCAAAACGAGGGCAGAGCTAACAGCAAGTGCATATTCAGGGAATGGTTCACATGGCTCCCAGAACTGTATCATGGGGTGGGCAGTAGGGATTGGCAGTGGTCAACTGAGAAGACTTAAGCTGCAGATCACAGTTGACTTTATATGTCATATTTAATATGTTGGGCATTATCATGGGGCAGATGGAGAACTATCAAAGATTTTTAAGTAGGAGAATCATGGTTTTGAAATAATGTTTAATATCTTAATATAGAAACAAAGCTCTCTTACTATAAACTCATACAAAGACATGGGACACAAATATGGAAATATCATCTGAAGCTCACCCTCACCTGACCTCTAGTCCCCCTTAACCCTAATGAGCTTTCTGCTTACCTTGATCCTGTGTACCAGAGGAGCAAACAGAAAAACAAAGAGCTCCACAGTAGCCATGGAGTTCTGGAAAATCTTCCTTCGGTTGTTTTCTTCCTCATCATTGGAGGTGCTTTGGCAAGGTTGCCCTGGAGAACCCTGGTTTTCAACCTGGTGGATGAAAGCACTGCTGCTGCCACCCCAGCTGGAACCTCGGTCTGTGCCCCCAAAACGTTCGCTGTTGCAGTCCTGTGGGGCTTCCAGGAGCATCCAATGCAGGGTATGAAGGAGCTTTGTCTCAGCAACACCCAGTTTATCCTGGTGCCCTGCATAGCACAACCACACAGTCAGGGTAAGGCAGACTCTGTGACCACGACAATGATGTCAGCCTTGCACCTGGGAAGAACATCCTTGCTTTAAGTTTCTGTGGCTTGATTTCCTGGGAGACACTAGCATTTCTCTGCACCACTTACAGCCACTGTTAGAAGGGTCCATTCTTGTTTGGGGACTTTCTAACTGGCTGCAATCTTTACAGAATGATATGTTGCCATAGGAAAAGAAACTGCATGCATCACATCTCTTCAGCCAGATACCCACATACATTTCCAAATAAAGAGCACAATGGTTAAGAATATTGGTTCTGAAGATAGCTACTCCATTTTGCATGCATATGTGCTTATTATTCCCAATCTAGGGATCAAACCCATGACTTCTGAGTCTCCTGCATTGCAGGTAGATTCTTTATCCACTGAGCCACCTGGGAAAAGCTGGTGTGATTAGGAAAGGCCCCTCTATGAAGGTAACACTTGAATAAAGATCCACATAAGGGGAAGGAACCAGATGGAGAAGGGCTTGGGATAGATGGTTAGGACATAATGCTATGTGGGAAAAGCAATCTGCAAAATAATCTAAGCAAGAAAAATAACACATATGTGCAGGCATGCACACATACACATAGTAATACAAAGCTGGGAAAAGATCTGGAGGGGAGCATGCGAAATTCATGAAGGCGACTGCTTTAGACATTGGGAGGACTGAAGGAAAACTCTGGTCAGAACTCATCTTGAATAGGTGAGAGGCCTTAGTTTCTTTATAATATCCTAATGTTCAAAAGGAGGACATATTCACAGTTTACTTGTAAAATTAAAAAATTTTTAAAAAGAGAGCTAGCTCCCTCATTGGCAAAATGGAGATAACAGTGATATGAAACTAAGGGGGATTTTGTGAGAATTAAATGAGAATGTGTGCCAAGTGCCTGGGAAAGCAGTAATGCAGGTTGCTATTGTGGGTGCTATTATGAGTGTTACCATGAATGAGGACAGTGGTATGTTATGAAGAAGAAATGCAGGTACACCAACCTAGCTTGTTTCTGTTTGACAGCAGGGTTGCAGTGCAGTGGAGGACATGAGGCAAAGCAGCTTGCACCAGTTCCCATCTGGAAATGCTCTGGATGGCTTCAGAGAGGGCTGGAGAGAGGCCATGCAGCTTGTTTTCTACCAACACTCGTTCAAAGGACTATAGACGCCAAAAAAAAAAAATTAAAATAAGAAATTAGAGATTCTGATGGGTGGAAAAATAGACAAGGTATTGTATATCCTAAAAGATGCAAATCACTAGTCTAAATTCTTTAGAGAGCACTCACATTGCATTTCATTGTACATGTTGACATGAAATAAGTCAACGATAATTTCCTATTATCTACCCATTTTCAAACAGGCTTCCCAATTGGCCTGCATGCTAAGTTGCTTCAGTCATGTCCGACTCTTTGCGACCCTATGGACTATAGCCCCCTAGGCTCCTCAGTCCATGGGATTCTCCAGGCAAGAATACGGGAGTGGGTTGCCACTTCCTACTCCAGGGGATCTTCCCAACCCAGGGATGGAACCCGCTTCTCTTATGTCTCCTGCACTGGTAAGCAGACTCTTTTACCACTAGCGCCACCTGGCCCCAATAATCGCTAATGGTAAAGAACTTGCCTGCAAATGCAGGAGTCAAGAGATGGAGGTTTGATCCCTGGATCATTAATATTCCCTAGAGAAGAAAATAAAAACCCACTTCTATATTCTTGCCTGGAAAAATCCCATGGACAGAGGAGACTGGCGGGCTCCATGGGGTTGCAAAGAACTGGACACGACTGAGCACACCCATTTTTAAGTTTTTGATCCAAAGTATATTGCTTGAATTATTAAATAATTTTTATTTCTATCAAAATAAGCTCCCATCAAAAAGAGTACAACACATTTAACTATATGAAGTATGTAGAAGTAGTATTTTATAAAATGCTGTTGGATCACCTAAAGGAGCTATCACTGCTGCAGACCAAGGTGAGATGTCTTTTGTAAAAGCATCTGGAGGGACAGAATTTTTCTGAACGTGCAATAAATGTTAAATAAGATAGACCTCTTACAAGAGATCTGATTTTGGGGTCCCTGAATTATTCCATGTGCCTAGCAATGACCTGGCATAGGACACCCCTTATATAATGTGTGGAACCATAAGATAGTAAATATACCTATTGAATAAAGAAAGAAAAGGAGGAAGAGAATAAGGGAGGGAGAGAGGAGGAAAATAAGCCATTTTTTTTGCTTTGCTGGTTTATTAAGTCTTCTGTCCTGGCCAAGGATGCAGTACTTTCAGCAGCGAAGCACCTACCCCTCCCCCCAGAACAAGTTTGACCTATTGAGTTGTTCTTTTCCTTTTGAAGGTGGAGGAAGTTATTATTGTAGGTATTATTGTAGGGTATTGGAGAAAGTGTAGTTACCAAATATTAGAATAAATTTAATAAACACTTGATTTGTATGAACAGAACCTGATTGCTACTTGATGTCCCAAGTGGTCTAGAGAATTGTGTTCTCCATGATCATAATACCAGTCCCAAGTGCTCAAGCTGTATTATTGGAATTATTAGGATATATAAGAAAAATATGACTTAATACAAAGATTCTCCAAAGAAAGCTATTTACATTTGACTCAAGAAAGAAAATAAATTCTCTTTCATAATGAAAGGCATGGTGGGGTTTGGTAAGGAGTTTGATCAGAGATGTAGTCTCTGGGGTTTTCTTAAAGAAACTAGATAAAGGCAGATCCAAACACTTTAAAATTCCTCGGCCCTTGGTTCCTAACTATTCATTAAATAAAGGGTGTGTATGTTAGACATTAAAAGATTATACATAATTTATACAATCTGGATGAATGCAATTTTAGAGGATGAGTTATATACCTTATAACCTCAGGAAGCTTTACATACTTACTGTCATTTTCTTCTTAAATGTTACTAATATAACTTTTTGTCATTTTAAACCAGGGAAATTGTTTTCTATACTTACATCACTATCTGCAGCTATGACTGTGACTTAGTTACTTGATATTATGTGACTACATTAAAATGTCAGACATATCTTTGCCAAGAAGAGAGAAAAGTCAGGGTTATTTTAAGCTAGCATAACTGTAAGCTTGGTTTGAGGAAGACTCAGAGATTTCAAGTGTCAAATTGCTTTAACCTGAGCTTAGTACAATAAATTCCATTAGAAAGTTAGATATAAAAAATATATGTGACAATTTTGAAGAGCAGGAAATGCAACAAAATAAATCCCTATTTGAGTGTGTTTTGTGCATATATGTGTGTGTATGTGGGGTGTTTAATTTTCCAGTTGGCTTCTGTAATAGTTTGTGGCCCTAACACATTTCAGAGCTCCTTACTAGAAGGTCATTTATTCTCTGTCTGGTCATTTGCAAATATCATGGCAATATCCAAATGAGTAGGTTTCTTCTTTTATGCTATAATATGTACAATGTGGGGTTTCCCTGGTAGCCAGATGGTAAAAAATCTGCCTGGAATTCAGGAGACCCTGGTTCGATTCCTGGAGAAAGGATAGGTTCAGTTCAGTTCAGTTCAGTTCAGTCGCTCAGTCATGTCTGACTCTTTGCAACCCCACAAATTACAGCACGCCAGGCCTCTCTGTCCATCACCAACTCCCGGAGTTCACTCAAACTCATGTCCATCGAGTTGATGATGCCATCCAGCCATCTCATTCTCTGTCGTCCCCTTCTCCTCCTGCCCCTAATCCCTCCCAGCATCAGAGTCTTTTCCAGTGAGTCAATTCTTTTCATGAGGTGGCCAAAGTATTGGAGTTTCAGCTTTAGCAGAGAGTCCCATGAACTGCAAGGAGATCCAACCAGTCCATTCTAAAGATCAGTCCTGGGTGTTCATTGGAAGGATAGGTTACCCACTCCATTATTCTTGCCTGTAGGGTTCCATGGACAGAGGAACCTGGCAGGCTACAGTTCATGGAGTTGCAAAGAGTCAGATATGACTGAGTGACTTTCATATACAATATAATGACCTTTATGTGAGCTCCAATTTTTAATGAAGTCTGTAAAAAACCCATTTTAATTTTGCTTCACAGTTTTTCATCTTGTCTTTAGTTTTTAAAAAGACAATCTTTAAGTCATGAGATCCCTTAGAATCTCAGGACAAGTGCACTCTATTTTGCATAAATATTAATAGCATTATTATCATAATTATTTCATATCATCCACTTTGGAGTTGCACAAAAAGTGGAAGATATAAAAGTTCAGTATTGCATATTACTTTGAGTAGTTCATAGGCTTGCATTTTATGAGCTTCCTCTACACAATATAATGTCTTGTTGATTTGATAACATTTCTCAGTTTTGTTGATTAAGGATTTGGCTGTTACACTCGCCCTCTGTCTCCTGATTCTCTGTTATTTCCCCAGTCTCTCTTCTTCTGCTCTACTCCCCACTTAGGGCCTTCAGACTCAACTTTCCCTCTGCTCTTTTCTCAGCTATTCCTCAGTACCTTCCTTCAAATCTTTGTTCAAGGGTCACATAAGCAGGCAAACATTATCTATCCACTGCTTCTAACATGAAAACTTCACCCTAGTTCTCTATAATTTCCTTTCTTGCTTAAATTTTCTCCATAGTATATATCACCATTTGGCTGGCTATCTATTTTATTCATTTATGAGGGTCCCATCCCCCTCCTAGTAGAATACAAACCCTTTATTTGTTTTGATTATTGCTCCATCTCATCATCTAGAACTGTGTCTGGCACGTAGTAGGTACTCGGTAATGTTCGCTGAATGAATTAACTTGTTTAGTCAGTACATTTAACATCATTCTTTCAAATTACCACATGATATATGGAAATACTCATTAAATGATGAATATCACATACCACACAAGAGGCTTCATATTGCTTTCCCAGTTTAGGCCTCAAAAATGCACTGAAAAATTAAGATAGATAATTGTTATAAACACACACAAAATTATTATTAGAGCAGCCTTATGACATTTTTCAATGGATAAGACGTGCAAAAGTCAAATTTCATGCCTCCCTATGCCTTGTTAATAAGCAGGTGTTAAACAGCTGACATTTGCTTTTTTATGTGCAATTACATATATGAAAAAGGTGTGAATTTCTACATTTTCTTTATCAACTCTTATCCTGAAGACTTTTTATCTAATTGGATTCTAAATTGCCAGTGGTCAGAAGTACTGCATTACTCATGTGTACAGTCTTACTCAAAACTGAAAAATGAACCCAGCGTGTGGGTTATGATTTTCAGAATCTAATTTCTTATCTGATAAATCTCTAACAATAATAATAATAATGGAAACCTTGTTTCCTGTTTATTGGAATAGGTTTCAGGTTTTGTTTTGCTTTTTCTGGAAAAACAAAATTCTTATAAAAAATGAGTCTTCTCAGAGGCTTTAACCAGGAAGATTACACTGGCTGGATACTAGCAAAAATGGTTAACAAGTGGGCATAGCAGATATTCGACAAACAGGAGCTGGAAAAACAACAGGTCAACGGGCTGGAATTACAGCAGGAGACGGAGGGGGAATTGGACACAGGAGCACAACCAGTCGTAATTATCTCCCCTAAATCCCCGCCCGCTCCTCCTAGGCTCTCTGCCCTCTCACCCCCCTAAATAACGTACATTGCCAATCTGCTTGTCGTCAAACTTCACTGAAATATTTTTTAAATGCGTGTTTTTAAGTGGGTTTGGAGAGCTTTCTTTCCAGCCCCAGAGAGGGAGCTGCAAGCTGTGGCGCGGCCTCAGCAGCAGCGACCACGACCCAGGCGGCCCCAGGAGCGCCCCCAGCCTTGGGCGCCCGCGGTGCGCCCTCTGCGCCCCTCACCTGGTTTGCCGCCACAGGAAGGTCTGGATGGGCAAGGGGATACCACGGCCGCTGTCTTGCTCCTGGCCCTCGGAGCTCTTCCTCTTCACCATGATGGTGGCTCCTGGGAGTCCTACTGCAGGACTCGGCGCTGGCTCCTCGCTAGCCGCTGCCCCCGCCTCTTCCTCCCTCGGCTCTCCCCAACTCTCATCCCCTCCTTCCCCGAGGCAGAGCACACTCTCTCCGCCCTGATCCCCCGTCCCTCTCCACTTCCCCCGCCCCTCCTCGAGCGTGGAACATGGCTGCAGGAGGAGGGGAGGGCTGGAGGAGCCGCTGAGCGAGGAGGGGGGCGCTCGGAGGAGCAGTCCGCCTCGCCGCCCCCGCGCCCGCTCCTTGCTTTCAGCACCTCCCACTGTGGACAGCGGCCCGCGCCGGACGCACGGGCGGAGACCCGCGCAGGGGTCAAGATGAGCAGACTTGGGATGGCCGAAAGGGTCCAAACTCCGCGTAGCCTCTTTAGCCCTCAGATTTCGGCTTCCTCCCTTCGGAACTGCACCCTAGGAGTGTCCCCTGTCCTGCTTCCCAACCTTGGCATCTGAAGAACTGTCAAGGTCTAGGGGAGGAGGAGCTTTGGGAAACCGCAGAGCAGTCGCTAACCCTGGCATCATTCGCACCTCTAGCAAGGAGGTCAGGAGTCCACCCTTGGGGTTTAGCAGAAGGAGCACATGAAAATTATTAGAAGTGTAAACCAGAAAGGAAGCAAGCTTGGCAAGGCAGAGAAAGCTTGAAAGTTCTCCGATGGGAGAATTTATTGTAAAATGGTAACCACAAGAAAGTAACCATGCTTGTTTTGCCAAAGCAGAAATATTGCCAAACCAGCAAGTTGTGGGTATCAATTATTACAACTAGAGAAAGAACATATGAATCATGCTGTTAGAAAATGTGGTTTATTGTTTATAGTCCCTTAGTGAACTTGGGTGACTCTATCTCATTGATAACTGCCATTTTACTTAAGTTCTCATAGTCAAAGCCCTGTACAACAGTTTATAAGTGGATTGTTAGATGTTTTATCTGGTAGTAAAACAAGTAGGGATGGGGTCAAGTGAAGCAGTTTGAGTGAAAAATTCATTGCTGTGGATTAAAATATTTGCAAGTGAACACAGCTGCACACCATTTTGAACAAAGATATTGATGTGAACTATGAAATGGAGAATCAGAAACCCCAGAGCCTTATCTCAACAGTAGAAATAGTTTCTGTTAACTACATGTGTGTCTACTTCATATAGAGAGAACTATACTGTATTTATTGGTATTTTCAGTCAGAGAAATAATGACTTCATTTAATTTATTGAACTTTTTTTTTTAATCATCATTGGACAAATAATTTTATAATTAGTATCAGCAACTCTGTCAGGAGGAAAAAGATAACAGTGATGTTTTATAACATCAGTGAGTAATTTCACTTCTTAGAATTATAATCATGCTTTTTTCAATAATTTATAAATACTTTCCATTGCTTAAGTCAAGTGCGTGTGTGCTCTGTTGTGTCTGACTCTGCGCAACTCCATAGATTATAGCCCGCCAGGCTCCTCTGTTTCATGGAATTTTCCAGGTAAGAATACTGGAGTGGGTTGCCATTTCCTCCTCCAGGGAATCTTACTGATCCAGGGATCAAACTTGAGTCTCCTGCATTTCCTGTATTAGCAGGTGGATTCTTTACCACTGAGCCACTTGGAACTAGGACAAACAAAAGAAATTTAGAGATAATCTACCTCTACTTCCAAATTTTACTGATAAGGGTCATGAGGCCTAGAGTTATAAAGTGACTTCCTAGCTGGCTAACGGTGGATCCCAAAGGAGAAGGAATCTTCATGATTCTTGACACAGAACTTATTTTTTTTTTAAGTGCTGTGCTTAGTCACTTAGTCATGTCCGACACTTTGCATCTCATGGACTGTAGCCTGCCAGGCTCCTCTGTCCATGGGGATTCTCCAGGCAAGAATACTGGAGAGGGTTCCCATGCTCTCCTCCAGGTTTCTTTTATAGGCTAGATGCTAAATAGGTTTTCTTTCTTGTGTCAACTCAGATCAACTGGTAAGGCCTTTCTGTTGCGAAAAACTGTGAAGTTAAGGCAGGTACTTTAAGACAAAACTGCTATTATTGATTAGTGCTGTCTGCTATGTGAACAGCATGGGGGAAATAACAAATGTTTGTTATGTCTTCTCAAAACTCTTCTTTATACACAATCCTTGAAGCTAAACTTTCAATATTTCTTCTGATTTGCTTGTAGCTGCCATCACTCACATTGTTATTTATGCTGTCAAAGGTTTTCTATTCTAAGAGAGGTAATATGTCTCAGTGGGCCAAATTTAGATTTGATCACTAGGAAATATGTTAGTCTCAGTGTTGGGATTGTCAATGAGTTTTCTTGAATTATTTCTCAATTTCTCATGTTGCTAAAAGTCTCTGGCTTCTACGTTATTACTTCATGGCCTGTTTGACTAAGATCTTAAAGCTGCCAGGGCAGGACTAAAGTTCTGAGTACAGGTTAACTCCAGTTTTGCTCCTCTTGAAATCATCTTTTAATATGAATCTTGAAATAAAGAAAAATAGATTCTAAATAGTTTATTCATATTTACTGAGTCTGTTTCATACACCAAACACTAATCTATATAGATTCCTGGCCATAAGAAACTCACAGTATTGAAGGGAAGACAGGCAAAGAAAAGTGTACAATTGGAGACGTGATACAAATTCAATTATAAACAAAGGGACAAGACATAAAATGTAGGCAGGAATCAGATGGAGAAAGGTTATGTACAGCAGGCTGTAAAGTTTGGTTAGGATAGAAAGACATTAATAGGGCAGTAAAGACTTCATATCCAGTTAAAAATTACTGATATGACTAGAATGGAGAGCTTATTTGAAATAGGCAAGATTGCATGTGGGCATCTAAGTCTGAATATTAGGAAAATATCCTATGAGATCCTGAACTAAGGACGTGACAGTAGAGCTAGAGATAAGGAGATGGTGGACTTGCAGAGGCAGAATAGATAGGACTTGATAACAAAGTGGGCATGAAGAAAGAAAAATACCACAATAGTTAAAAGCTTAGGAGTTCAGCCAAAAAAATTTCTACTCTAACCCTACCTTATTTAGTTATAAAGCCCTGGGAAAGGTTCTTCACTAAGATTTTCAATTAATAGTACTTTCTCCATAGAAATGTTGTGAAATTAATGTTAACACTTGTAAAGAATTTAAGACAGTCCCTGATCTATACTAAGCCTTCAATAAATATCAATTGAAACTCTACATTTTCTATTTTGAGCAACTGAGTAATGATGATCTCATTCCAAGAGAGATAAAGTTGGCAAGGAGAATCATGTTCTTATTTTATGAGTGTGTGTGGAAGCATTAATGAATTTTCCTTGAGTATCTATTGGAAATTCCAATGGATATCATGAAGAGACAGCTAGAACTATGGACACAGAGCTCAGAAAAGTTAACAGGGCAGGATAAATCGATTACATGATAGAAAAGGTAGTTGAAACCATGGAAGTATCAATAGGTAAAGTAATTCAGGCAAACGCACAGAAAGAGAAAAAAAAGATCCCAATTTGGAAGTATAGGGGACGTCAATTTTATTTTTTTGTCACAAAAGATGTTTCTGAGTGGTGACAGCATAGGGTAGGGTAGGCAAAATTCTAAGATGGCCCCCAAGATTCCTGCCCCCTGGTAAACATCTTCAAGTTTTTCATTAAAAAACATACTATCTTAAGTGCTGCTGTGAAACAATTTATATACCCTTAAAATTAAAAAAAAATTATTGATAGGCTTTATTTTTTAGAGAGGTTTTGGTTTAAAGAAGAATTTGCACAGAAGGTGTAGAAAGTTCTCAGCTATTCTGATTTTCCAGCCCACAGTTTCTCTTGCATTGATGTGGTACATTTGTTTTATTGATAAGCCAACTTGATAGGTTATTATTAACTGAATTGATAGTTTACATTAAAATTCACTCTTTATGCTGTAGAGTTGTATAGGTTTTTCCAAATAATGTCATCTATCCAACATTATGATATACAGAGTAGTTTCCTGCTTTAAAAATTCTCTCTGCTCTACCTACTCATTCTTTCCCATGCCTCCCCAACCTCTGGCAACAACTAATCTTTTCACTGTCTCTATAGTTTTACCTTTTCTAGAAGGTCTTATAGTTGGAATAATATAGTGTGTAGTTTTTTCAGATTGGCTTCTTTCACTTGGTATTTAAGTTTCCTCCTTGTCTTTTTGTAACTTGATAGTTCATTTCTTTTTATGGCTAAGTAACATTCCATTTGTATGGAGGTACCACTGTTTGTTTATCCTTTTTTTTTTTTTTTTGGGCCACACCGAACAGCTTGTAGGATCTTAGTTCCTCAGCCAGGGATCAAACCTGGGCCTTGGTAGTAAAAGTGCCTAAGCACTAGACCATCAAGGGAACCATCAGGGAATTCCCCGTCCATCTACTGAAGGAACACCTCGGCTGCTTCCCATCCTTGGCAATTATGAATAAAGATGTCATACGTATTGTGTGTGCAGATTTTTGATAGACGTAAGTTTTCAACTCATTTGGTAAAATTCCCCGGAGTGTAATTGTTGGACTATAGTTTAAGACTGATTATCTTTGTAGGAAACTGTCAAACTGTCATTAAAAGTGTCTGTACCATGGAAAATTTTTAAACAAGAGATTTGGATATGCTTATGGGCCAAAATTAAAGGGTCATTTTAGAAGGAAATGCTGGATATATTTGAGAAAGAATAATTAACAAAGTTCTGAAACACAGCTGGACTCATCATTCTTTGGTGGAAAAGTAATTCCTAAGAAAGGAGATTAAAAGGAAGAATGATAGAGGATAAGTTAGAAGGAAAAAAGGAAGAATGAGAATATGAGAGATCTCAGTCTTGATGGCCTATGTAAAGCTGTGAAGTAATCAATTAGGTCCTTTTTAAAGAATGATATTTAATATACAAAGCTGGATATCTGTCAGAAAATAGTAATAGCATATGTCATTGAGTACTTGTTATATGTCCAGGTTTGTTTTAAGTATATCAATTAATTGATCCAAAAAACTAAGAGAAAAATGAGATACAGAAAGGTTATATAACCTGCCTGAGGTTACACAGTAAAAGTGCTAAAAGAAACTGTGAAGTCTGGCTTCAAAGTTATACTGTAACTTTCTATTACAATATTGAGTATTGTGAAATTGTGAGGGTTTGGAAGAAGTGCTATGAATTATGCAAGTGAGAACTGCTTAAGGACATGTGAAAGAACTCTGCTAATTATTCTTAGAAGAAGAAGAGCTAATGGTCCTTTCCATTCCCAAATCCCCTTAAGGTAATTAGTCATATGGAGGTGGAAAAAAATCTATAACAAGCACTGTAAAGATCAGTGTTCAAAATTTTAGTGGAGAATTAAGATTACCATGATGGTTTACTTCTCATACCTCACTGAAAACCTCCAAACATTTTTTGCCTTTGGGTAAGAGATCTGCCCTCCCTGCATGGTTTTCTCTAGCTTGCTTTCTTTAATATATTTCTTTAAAGAACTAATTTAATTTGATTAATCATACCACTGAAATTAACAAACGACTCCATGATAATCACTTCTTATATTATCCTCTCACTGTGTAAGACACTGAACTGAATGTGGGTACCAAAGATGGTACCCAGTGATAGAGTGGCTTTGGGTCAGAAAAAGAATCTGGCTACAGGGCTTTAGGAAACACGTGAGAAGAATCTGCAAAAAGATCCAGACAGATTGTAACCAAATGTATGTCAGCCTTGAAGGTTATCCTCTCTTTTAAATGGAAGGGTGAATTTTAATAGTGGCCAAGTGCCAAGTTGTCAGATAAGTGTATAAATAAACATTCTTCGCAAATAAACTGAGCAGAGAAGAACAGTCTGGATTTTGGAAAATATTGCTTTAGTAAGCAGAATCCGGAATGCTGTGTAAGTATCTGTTAGTAGTAATATAAGCACTCATAGTAATTAATAAAAACAATTTTGGCAAGAGCCCGCTGTTACTCTGTAGCAACTCACTAGAATTTTAAGATGAGGCATGATTGCTGTTGTCATATGTCTATCAGTCAAAGTGTACAATGAATACATTGATGCTGCAGCTTTGGAATTTGAGGGGAAAGACCACATTTACTTTAAGCTAACACTCATTATAACCTCAGATATGCAGATGACACCACCCTTATGGTAGAAAGTGAAGAGGAACTCAAAAGCCTCTTGATGAAAGTGAAAGAGGAGAGTGAAAAGTTTGGCTTGAAGCTCAACATTCAGAAAACGAAGATCATGGCATCTGGTCCCATCACTTCATGGGAAATAGATGGGGAAACAGTGGAAACAGTGTCAGACTTTATTTTTTGGGGTTCCAAAATCACTGCAGATGCTGATTGCAGCCATGAAATTAAAAGACGCTTACTCCTTGGAAGGAAAATTATGACCAACCTAGATAGCATATTACAAAGCAGAGACATTACTTTGCCAACCAAGGTCCGTCTAGTCAAGGCTATGGTTTTTCCCATGGTCATGTATGGATGTGAGAGTTGGACTGTGAAGAAAGCTGATCGCTGAAGAACTGATGCTTTTGAACTGTGGTGCTGGAGAAGACTCTTGAGAGTCCCTTGGACTGCAAGGAGATCCAGCCAGTCCATTCTAAAGGAGATCAATCCTGGGTGTTCATTGGAAGGACTGATGCTAAAGCTGAAACTCCAATACTTTGGCCACCTCATGCGATGAGTTGACTCACTGGAAAAGAGTCTGATGCTAGGAGGGATTGCGGGCGGGAGGAGACGGGGACGACAGAGAATGAGATCGCTGGATGGCATCACCGACTCGATGGATGAGTTTGAGTGAACTCTGGGAGTTGGTGATGGACAGGGAGGCCTGGCGTGCTGTGATTTATGGGATCGCAAAGAGTCGGACACGACTGAGTGACTGAACTGAACTGAACTGAACACTCATTATGCAGGAATGGATATAGCCCAGGTGTCTTGGGCACTGTTAACCCAAATAGCTGTTGTCTCTAAGAAGAACAGTTCCAGTGGTCCTTCAGTGAGCAGAGCAAAGCTCCAAAGCCCAAGTTCATACTTTCCTGAGCTCCTGACTCTAGATTGCAAGGTTCTCCATGACTGACCTCATTATATACAACTCTTCCCACTCCACTTTGCCCTATGTATACTAGCCCTTCACGAATCTTATACCACAGGTCTGTCTTCTTCCATATCTTTTCAAGACTGGCACCTTTTCACCATTTAGGTCTCAGTCCAAGTATAACCTCATCATTTAAGACTATTGATTAATCTGCCTGAAATTGTCTTCCCTATCCTGTTCCAGAAAGCTATTATTTTCCCCTGTTTTTTTGCTTCATAAAATTTATCATTCTCTGAATGTTGTATCTACATTTTAAGGTTTGTCTGTTTCATCTACAGGATAGCAAGAGAATCTCTAAGATATTCAGGGGTAAATCTAACAAAAATAATTGATGCCATTGTGGAAAAGATACCATAAATTGTTCAGAGGCATAGAGATTGGCAAAAATACCATGTTCCTAGGTAGGGAGAGTCATTTTTAAATGATATTTTGTTATTCTTTTAAAAATGAGCTATCAAGCTACGGAAAGATATAGAGGAGCTTAAACACATATTACTAACTGAAAGAAGCCAATGTGAAAGGCGATAAACTGTATGACCTCAACTATTTGTCATTCCCTACGGAGACAGTAAAAATATCAGTTGCTGCCAGAGGTTAGTGAGGGAGGGGAGACAGATGGGCAGAACAAAGAGAATTGTTCAGACAGTGAAAATACTCCGTACTCTATTATGATGATGGATACATGTCATTATATATTTATCCAAAACTATAGAATGTGTGACATCAAGAGTGAACTGTAAGGTAAACTATGGATTTGGGGTGATTATAATGTGTCAATGTCAGTTCATTAATTTAACAGATATCCCACTCTAGTAGGGTATGGGGGATATGGATAATAGGAAAAGCTATGTAGGTTTGGGGGCAGTGGAAAAATGAGAAATATTTCAACTTTGTTGTAAATCTAAAACTGCTTTAAAAATAAAGTCTTCTAAAAAGTCTTGTAATACTATGCTTTTCCAAGAATAGAACTGCCAGCAAGGACTTAATTTATAAAATAATTTTAGAGACTAATGTGGCAATCTCTAGGAAAATTAAAATATATGCACAAAATTCCTGAAGTAGACTTTGGAGGATTTATCACATATATGAACAAAAAGATAAGAACAGTAATTACTCATCACAACAATATTTTGGTAGTGAATTCTCAGCATCCTATGCATATCCATGTGCAGGAGGATAAATTAGCTATGACATAGTCACATGATGGAATAGTACTATATATAGCATTTAACATGTATGAATTAGAGTTCCAGGTATCAACATGGGGAATTTTCCAAAATACAGTGCTGAGTGAACAAAAAACGTACAGAATTACAGTAATAATAACATCACAAAATAATGCTATATATATATATTACTTATAGGTAGGTATAATAACATAGTGAATATGTTTGACATCATCATTATTTATTTACTATCTTGTCCTGAGTTTCACCGAAAACAGGACTTGAAATAAAGGTTTCCATGTTGCCTCTTACTAGGGTGTGCAATTAAAGGGGTTAGAAGTGAACTAAAAATAGACAAGGTAGGGAAGGAGGAAAGCTAACAGGATGGTGCATTACCAAGTTGAGTACTACCTTGTTACAGGAGCAATTGATTGCTTGATCTGGAAACTGTTCTCTGAGAACCTGCTTCTCAGAATAACTGTTTGTCAAGAGAGTGTATCTACAGAAGGAAGTGAGAAAAGTGTATCTGGAGGTTTGGTTTTTTCTATGGAGTATTAGTTCCTTTGAAATAGGGAAGAACAAATCTGACTCCATATGAGATCTGTTTCTTTTACTTTAACCTTCATTTTCTATTGCTTTTGCTTTGAGTTAAGAATGTCACCTATAGCTGGAAATACACAGGATGGCCCATTCTCAAGCCTCTGACTGTTAAAACTATAACACTTTTCCATTCATACAGAGATACAAAGGTGCAGAATGGAGAATAACAATTGCCTTGCTGGAGGTTTACAGGAACGTTGTGACCTGACCTATGTGGACAGCTGCAAGAACAAAGAATTCCTACATCAAGAAATTTCTAACAACCAACCATGTCCCTCCCTCACCTTGTTTAAAAAAACATTACTGGAGTTTAGTTGCTTTACATGTTGTATTAGTCTCTACTGTAGAGCAGAGTGGCTCAGTTATACATGTACGTATGTCCCCTTTTTTTTGGATTTCCTTCCCATTTAGGTCATCACAGAACATTGAGTAGAGCTCCCTGTGCAATACAGTCTGTTCTCATTAGTTATCTATTTTATACGTAGTATCAATAACATATATATGTCAATCTCAGTCCATCCCATCCCCTCCTTTCCCCCTTGGTATCCATACGTTTGCTCTCTATGTCTTTAAAAATGCTTTGCTGAAAATCCTTAGAGCTGAGGGTTTGGGGGAGGGGCATGAGCCTCTCATCCTCTTGCATGGCACTGAAATAAACCTTCCTCTGCTCCAAACTCTGATATTTCAGTGTGTTTGGGTTCACTGTGCATTGAGCCCACAGTATCAGTGATACCTTCACACACTCCCTGGACACGTATATGTGAACACAGAGAGGCTCCTGCAGCATCTCCTGCTTCAGCATCCAAAAGGATTTCTGGGTTACTAGTAGTGTATGTGGCAGGGGCACCAGTCAAGGCAAGAGTCCAAATAGTATTGGTCTCTGCAGAAGTGATTACAGCTTGAACAAGTGGTCACTGGCTCTAGAAACAGGTGAGGCCAAGAGGATTCAATATGGCACTTAAGAAATGATAACCACTATTCATTCTTAAAAGCAAGGACCCTGGAACCTGGGTCCTTCTTGGATTCAAATACCAGCATTGCAGCTCACAAGCCATGTAATATTGAAAATACCACTTAACGGCTCTGGGAGTCAGTATCTTCATCTGAAAAACAAGAATAACAAGCATAACTACTTTGTACAGCTGTTGTGAGGATTAAATTAAACAAAGCAATATAGTTTCTGGTTCCAACTCGTGCATAACCAGTGATTAGTCTGAATTTTCATGGCATGAAACAACCATTTTATTGGGCTTATGATCCGTGAGTCAGGAATTTAGGAAGTCTCAGTGGGGTAGTTCTCGTTTAGAGTCTCTCACGCAGTTACAGGTAGTCATGAGATGAGACTGTAGTTATCTGAAAACTTAAATGGTCTATATGCCTAAGACAGCTCTCTTACATGGCTAACAGTTGATGTTAGCTGGGAGTTCAGCCCAGGCTGTCTGTCCACTGGAGCAAATATGCACAGCCTCTCCTGAGTGTCAGTCTCTGGGTAGCTGGATTTTTTACAGCTCACTTCACCCAGAGAGCATCCCAAGAGAACCAGGTAGAAGCTGCCTAGTCTTTTGTGATCTAGCCTCAAAAACCATGTAGCAATACTTCTGCTGCAGTCCATAGGTTATAAGTAAGTCACTAAATTTCCTCCAAATTCAAGAAGTAGCAACACAGATTCCACCCCTCAATGGGAAGAGTGTCAAAGAATTTGCAGCCATCTTTCAAAATAACCACAATATAAGTAAAGCACTTGGAACAGTGCCTGTTCTACTCTATCACTGGCATTATTCTTTGGATGTGATGCCGTAGGCTTTTAGCCTTTTAAATGAACACTTCTGTTGCTTAGCCTTTTTTTATTTTGTCTCGATTTTATAATTCATGATGTTTCTTCATGGAGTGACACTGGGGAAGATGGACAAACAACAATTCTGGTCATTATCAGAGCTGGTATTATATAAACCTTGCAATTATGTGGAGAATATGACTAGAGCATTTTCATTTAATTTTTTCCTTGCCACCTGGTAACTTGTTAGTCAACACATCCCTGAAGCACAGGGTGAGATGACACATTATCACTCACTGCTGCTTGTGGAGGATGGGGGTGGATGCTAGCTGCTGACATCGCTCTAGAATCCACTTATTTGAAATCACAACACATGAATGATCAGTCCCTTAATAGATCAGATCTCTGTTTTAACTTTAATTCATGCCAACCCTCTGATTCCTATCAATTGTCTGATAGCTCTGTTTCAAGAACACAAATACCTTTTTCTTCTACTGCATTAAGACAGGAAGAAATAAGTACCTTGTATTTCAGGTACGTTTCAATATCTTAAAACCTATTTTTGCTTGTTTCTAGTTTTATGAACAATCACATGTCTTTGGCTGAAAGAGTAGGAAAGCTTCCTGATACTAGAAGTCATATTTGCTGAGTCACTGTGTATTTATTTTCATTTAACATAGGTATGTTGAATATTTAAAATATTTTCAATTCTCAGGCTTCATTATTATGCAATTTGTTATATTGTGATGATGAAGATATTTATATTTTAACTTTATATTATGCTGCAATGTAATGAAGGGAGCTTTATTTTATTAAGGTGGAAATGCTAAGCAGCCCCTTAGAAAACTATCCTTCAATTTAATTTTCTATATGAAGTATATGATAAAATATTTCAAAAAATCTTTTATACCACCAATCTTAGAATCCAGAGATTCATGTTTTCCTAGAATCTAAACCATTTCTGCACAGGAACCAATTTAGAAGAAACTTTTGTTCATTTTAGAAAGCATGTCCTTTTAAAATGCAGAAAATGCAGTATCTGCACTTAATAGTCTATGGATATTTTCTTTCTAATGAAAGATTTGTTTGTGTGTAACTGGCCAAGCTTTCAGAAATAGTGTGTGTGCCCTGCAATTTGTAATAATGAGCATTGGTGTGAGGAGACCTGTCAATGCTGGGTTCCTTAGGAAACAACCAAGGAGAAGCAGTCTCGCTGTAACACTTCTCCAAACTGCTGTGTCACTGCTTTTACCCCTTGTTCCATCTGTTCTCTGGTTCAAGGTGGGAATCTGTCACAACTCAGTCATGAGGGAGCAGCACAAACCCCAGACCCTGACCCTCCCCTGCAAAGACAGCTTTCTCTGTTTCACAGTGAATACGATTATTTCTTGCACCCCAACTCCATCTGGGAATCTGCTTGCAGAAAACCTAGCAATGTGACCTTGGGCAGCACTAAATGTATAGCACAGGGAACTATATTCAATATCTTGTGATAAATCATAATGAAAAATAATGTGTATATATATCTCAATTACTTTGCTGTGTAGCACAAATTAACACAACATAAAATAAATTGAAAAAATATACATATATTTACATATGCATTCATATATATTGTATACACTATATTTATATAATGTAGAAAAGGTGACGACATAAAAAAACCGAAAAATAGAAGAATTCCAACTGTTATACAAATACAATTAATCAAAAAAAGTAGTGTTTACCATAGAAAAAGCAGGAAAAAAATGCCATAAACGAAAACACAATCCTCTAACTTCTGCCTTCAAGGTTTTGATCAACATTTGATCATAGATTAGGCATCATCCAAAATAAATTGCATGGTTAGTAATTATCAATGGTCTTTACCCTCTGTGAGAAATAATTCAAAATCTAATTTGACTACTTTGATATTTTTAAAACATGCCCACTATTATACAGATATGTAAATTTTAATGGAATTTTGATCGAAACTTTCATGGGTCTATATAAGTCTTTACATATTGTTGGAAGGGGAAAAAATGCTACATGGATCATCCAGTATGTTTTCTTCTGAGCTTATTTGGTTGGAAGAAACAGACCTATTCAGACTAGCTTAAACAGAGGAACACATGACTCTCATAAACACAGAAGTTGTGTTTGGGCCTCTGAAAGGGAATTAGGTGAGGACAAGGATGTGGCAAGGACCAGACCATCAGTTCAGGCTATAACCCCAAAGTTAGACTTGGCTACACTCTGCAGGTCTGCTCCACCTTCCCACCCCAACCCCACCATCCTTTTGCCTAGGGTTTAGCTGTCTTCAACTTGCAGTGTCCTTAGTGGTTCCACAAACTATGATGGAGCTGGGAGTAGAAAGATCATGTTCTAAACCATGATTATTTATGACAGCAGGAACTGTGGACAGAAGGGGCAGACCCACTTTGAATCTCTGTGAGAGTCAGGCCATGAGTGACTGATTCAGAATAAGAGGACAGCAGAGAAGGCAGCTGCCTAGTCTTTTCAAATATGAGAGGCTCCATCTGGGTGTGGAATGAGAAGTCTGGACTTGGGGTTAGAAAACCTGTTCAACTCGAGTTCTTTCAGTTCTAGCTGTCTTCTGTATAGTACAATGCTATTTTATATCAGTTTTCACTACAGAAAATGTGGCAAGAATATATACTCTACAGGATTGATTTAAAGGATTAAATAAATTGTTGAGAAAACTTTCTTCACCAGATGGTCAATACTGAAATCGGACTGATTATATTCTTTGCAGTCGAAGATGGAGAAGTTCTATATAGTCAGCAAAAACAAGACCGGGAGCTGACTGTGGCTCAGATCATGAACATCTTATTGCAGAATTCAGACTTAAGATTGAAGAAAGTAAGGAAAACCACTAGACCATTAAGGTATGTCCTCAATCAAATTCCTTACAATTATACAGTGAAAGTGACAAATAAATTCAAGGGATTAGATCTGATAGAGTGCCTGAAGAACTATGAACAGAGGTTCTAACATTGTACAGGAGGAAATGATCAAAACCATCCCCAAATAAAGAAATGCAAAAAGACAAAATGGTTGTCTGAGGACTTACAAATAGCTGAGAAAAGAAGAGAAGCTAAAGGCAAAGGAGTAAAGGAAAGATATTCACTTGAATGCAGAGTTTCAAAGAATAACAAGGAGAGATAAGAAAGCTTTGCTAAGTGATCAATGCAAAAAAATAGAGGAAAACAATAGAATGGTAAAGACAAAAGATCTCTTCAAGAAAATTAGAGATACTAAGGGAACGTTTCATGAAAAGATGGGCACAATAAAGGACAGAAATGGTATAGACCTTACAGAAGCACAAGATATTAAGAAGCGGTGGCAAAAATACACAGAAGATCTATACAAAAAAGATCTTCATGGCCCAGATAACTACAATGGTGTGACCACTCACCTAGAGCCAAACATTTCCTTGAGTGTGAAATCAAGTGGGCCTTAGGAAGCATCACTATGAACAAAGCTAGTGGAGGTGATGGAATTGCAGTTGAGCTATTTCAAATCCTGAAAGATGATGCTGTGAAAGTGCTGCACTCAATATGCCAGAAAATTTGGAAAACTCAGCAGTGGCCACAGGACTGGAAAAGGTCAGTTTTCATTCTAATCCCAATGAAAAGTGAATGTGGAAGTAAAGTTGCTCAGTCGTGTCCAACTCTTTGCGACCCCATGGACCGTAACCTACTAGGTTCTCTGTCAATGAGATTTTCCAGGAAAGAGTACTGGAGTGGGTTGCCATTTCCTTCTCCAGGGGATCGAACCCAGGTCTCCCGCATTGCAGGCAGACGCTTTAGCCTCTGAGCCACCACCAGGGTGGCCCAATCCCAAAGAAAGGCGATGCCAAAGAATGCTCAAACTACTGCACAGTTGCACTCATCCTACACGCTAGGAAAGTAATGCTCAAAATTCTCCAAGCCAGGCTTCAACAGTATGAACCGTGAACTTCCAGATGTTCAAGCTGGATTTGGAAAAGGCAGAGGAACCAAAATCAAATTGCCAGCATCCACTGGATCATGAAAAAATCAAGAGAATTCCAGAAGAACATCTACTTCTGCCTCATTGACTACACCTAAGCCTATGACTGTGAATCATGACAAACTGTGGAAAATTCTTAAAGAGAAGGGAATACCACACAATCTTACTTGCCTCCTGAGAAAACTGTATGCAAGTCAAGAAGCAACAGTTCGAACCAGACATGGAACAACAGAATGGTTCCCAATTGGGAAAGGAGTATGTCAAGGCTGTATATTGCCACCTTGCTTATTTAACTTATATGCATATTATATCATGTGAAATGCCAGGCTGGATGAAGCACAAGCTGGAATCAAGATTGCAGGGAGAAATATCAAGAACCTCAGATATGCAGATGACACTAACCTTATGACAGAAAGTGAAGAGAAACTAAATAGACTTTTGATGAAAGTGTAAGAGGAGAGTGAAAAAGTTGGTTTAAAACTCAACATTCAGAAAACTAAGATCATGGCACCTGGTCCCATCATTTCACGACAAACAGATGGGGAAACAATGGAAACAGTGACAGAGTTTATTTTCTTGGGCTCCAAAATCACTGTAGATGGTGACTGCAGGCATGAAATTAAAAGATGCTTGATCCTTGGAAGAAAAGCTGTGACCAACCTAGAGAGCATATTAAAAGCAGAGACGTTACTTTGCCAACAAGGGTTTATCTAGTCAAAGCTATGGTTTTTCCAGTAGTCATGTATGGATGTGAGAATTGGACCATAAAGAAAGCTGAGTACTGAAGAATTGATGCTTTTGAACTGTGGAGTTTGAGAAGACTCTTGAGAGTCCCTTGGACTGCAAGGAGATCCAACCAGTCAATCCTAAAGGAAATCAGTCCTTAATATTCATTGGAAGGACTGATGCTGAACCTGTAACTCCAATCCTTTGGCTACCTGATGCGAAGAACTCGCTCATTTGAAAAGACCCTGATGCTGGGAAAGGGTGAAGTCAGTAGGAAAAGGGGACAACAGAGGTTGAGATGGTTAGATGACATCACTGACTTGATGAACATGAGTCTGAGCAAGCTCTGGGAGTTGGTGATAGACAGAAAAGCCTGGCATGCTGCAGTCCATGGGGTCACAAAGAGTTGGACATGACTGAGTGACTGACCTGAACTGAATGAACCAATATTGATAGATTATTTTAATTAAAGTCAGTACTTGATTCAAATTCCCTTGGTTTTATGGGATCACAAAGAGTTGGACACGACTGAGTGACTGAACTGAACTGAACTGAACTAAGCTGAAAAAGCTTAGTAAATCTCAAAGCAGAAGACAAATGCAGAGGAATAATCACTTTAACGGACCAAAATGTCAGGTTCATTACTATTGTAAGGAAGGCAATGTAAGGCGACTGCTTATGAATAAGTATCAGCTTGACTGTCCATTTTAACTCTTGTATCCAATATATTAATGCAACACTTCATGTGTGAATTTTCCAGAACACTGAAGAATCAGTATTGGCAATTATTTAATTGCTTTCACGTGAATTAAGCGTACCAAATAGATGATTCCAACTTCATTATAAGTGAGGAAAAGCTAGTGTTCAAAGAGGCAAAGTTGCTTAAATCCACACTGGTCATAAATTACAGAGCAGGATTTGGAGTCATTTTGGCCTATGGGAAGGTGCAGATCTTTTTTAAAAACTAAACAGCACCAGTCTCTTCAACCAGTTGATCACCTGTCTCTGCTGTCTCCTCCCTTGCTTTTGTTATGTGACAATCAGGTAGCATGAGTCACATGTAATCACATTACATCTGTTCAGATTGGGGTCTGTAAATGACAGTGTAGGCCAAATCCAGTCCTCTGTCTGTGTGGGCTGATAATTGTTTTTATATTTTTAAATGAAAAATATTGAAATAAGAATAAAATTATGGGATGTGAAAATTATATACAATTTGAATTTCCATGTTGATAATTTTTTACTTTTTTTTTTTTTTTGGATGCTGCGTTCATATTACCAAGCAGAGTTGAGGAGACAGAGAATGTATGATGAGAAAAAACCTAAAATATTATATGACTGTTTGTAGAATAAGTTTACAGACTCTGGGTTTTACTTACTGGCTGCTTTTCATTTGTTTTCTTGTTAGTAAGAAAAGAGTGTCTCGTTAGTTGTTATCACAAACTTTTAAAGTGAAAAACTAATGTATGTACAACATATTGGCAAAGATTAAAAATCACCTTGGGGAATATCGTTCTATTTGGGGAATAAAAAATGGCACATGATTTCTCGAGGCAACTTTGCTACATGTGTAAAAAGTTCTTATAAATCCAAATAATATTTGACTCAATAATTCCATTTCTATAAATTTTTGCTAAGGAAATAGATTTCTGTGCAGAGATGTAGGAAAGGAGAATCATTCATAACAGTGAAATTTAATAAACAGAGCAAATGCCCAAATATATATTATTAGCTAAGGAGATCAATCCTGGGTGTTCATTGGAGGGACTGATGCTAAAGCTGAAACTGCAATACTTTGGCCACCTCATGCGACGAGTTGACTCACTGGAAAAGACTCTGATGCTGCGAAAGGTTGGGGGTGGGAGGAGAAGGGGCCGACAGAGAATGAGATGGCTGGATGGCATCACCGACTCTGTGGACATGAGTTTGAGTGAACTCTGAGAGTTGGTGATGAACAGGGAGGCCTGGCGTGCGGTGATTCATGGGGTCGCGGAGAGTTGGACACGACTGAGCGACCGAACTGAACTGAACTGAACTGAACCTGTATATCCATCAAATGGAAAGGAATAGAATCATTAAAAAAAAATCATGCAAACCTACATTTATTGAGTTGAAAGTTATATACATGTTTGGGGAGAACAGCATGGTACACAAGAACATGTATGTTCTTTTGGTAAAATTATATGTTGTGCTATTTCATTAAATTTGATTTTGAAAAATGTAAAAGGTGTAACAGCAGAAAATTTAGCATTTGCAGTTTTAGGTACTTTATTAAACAACCCTACATATTATTTTATTTAAAATCTCGAACAATCTGGTGAGCTATTCACTAATCTTTAATTTAATTACATTTTTAATATGCTTAAAATTGTCTCCATTTTACATGGGTTGAAACTGAGGCACAAAAATTAAGTAAATTGCCCAGAGTTACATCACCAGTAAGCAGTAAGGCCAGGATTAGAAAGTTTATGAGTTTTACTCTCTTTTTAATGTGGACCAGTTTTAAAGTCTTTGTTGAATTTTTTACAATATTGCTTCTGTTTTATATGCTTTTTGATCACAAAAAGCGATCTTCATTTTCCAACCACGGATCAAACTCGCATCCGCAGCACTGGAAGCTGAAATCATAACCACTGGACTGCCAGGGACATCCCAGGAAGCGCATGTTCTTTATATCCTCCCCATGGTTTCCTTTCAGGATCAGGTTGGATATTTTATTGCAATAAATAAAACATTATTTGTTGTATATTATTTATTGTTTTTAAATATTATTTTTATTATATATTTTTTATATAAAACAGTCAACTTTAGTGTGTCCTTTTAGTATAAATAACTGATGCCCTCTCTAGAGTTTAATAGGAAAAGTATGGGAATTCCCATCAGAGAGATGCGTGTGATTCACTGCTTAACCATTACTGTCTATGTGATGCTGGAAAAGTTAATTTAGCCCTATAAATTCTTCTTCCCTTAAAATCAAAATAATGATATTTATCTCATAGAGTTACTGTGAAGAGTAAAAGCAGCCATGTTAAAAGAAAGCATATTTAAAAAAGCATGTAAGACATACTTGAAAAGCAATAAACTTCTGATTTCCTTAAAAAGATAATAAGCAGGGAACACCAGAATTTCCCTATGGGTATCTACATATGGATTGCTAAAATACTAAGCAGTGGCTAAGTAATTTAATTTTACATCTTAAGACTGGTTGTCAGTTTATAGCCACTAACTTAGAGATCATTAGTCATTTTCAAGGAAATGACGCTGAAGGAAAGTCTGACTTCTCACACACACAGCAATCATTTTTTGAGTTCCTGATGTAAATGTATACAGCCCTTCCATTACAGACAAGCTCTTTACATCTAGAGATATTACCTAGCGTGCTTAAGAATGACATTTATCTGCTAAAAAAAAAAATATGTTAGTTGGCAAGAAAAATATCCTAATTCTTCAAAAGAATGACTTGCCTTTCTGATAGTGTTAGGACTATAGCCTTGCGAGTTAGAAAAATACTACCAATCGGGGAACGGTTGCTATGGGTTTCTCTTGTGGGTGTCAGGGCTGGGGTCCAGAAATAGCTGAATACAATTCTACTCTTTGGTTCAAACATAAGAAAATAGATTCAGTCAACTGTTTTGAATAGAGAATAATGGCACCTGTGATTGATATACTTTTGAAACACCAGGGAGTTTCGTCTTGTTCCATGGTTTGTGCTGTGTCACATCGGGTAATTTTCATCTCTATTTTTCTAGCATTTTTAAAAAACAAACTAAACAGACTTCTCTTGGTGTTTACTTCTTTTACTGATCTCACAGCTAGGATCTTTCTTTCCAATGTATGAAACTGATGCTGTGAAACTTTGTGTAGAAAATTGGTGGGAAATTTTGTTATAGAAATGGAATGACATTGGATGTGGCTGTGAAAGTCAAGGGGAAGTCTTCTACTTGCTCTCCTATATTTAACCCATGTTCTAAAATGTGTGGAAGCCATCCATTTATGCTCTGATATTTAATATGATTTTATTTTTTTATTGGTAAAAGTTTCCCTTACAAAGTATAGGTAAATAACCCATCTCCTTAGGCAAGTTGTATTGCTGCTAAAGTTCTTCTCTAATTAAGCATCATTGTGCTTGATCAGGGAGAAGGCAATGGCACTCCACTCCAGTACTCTTGCCTGGAAAATCCCATGGATGGAGGAGCCTGGTGGGCTGCAGTCCATGGGGTCACTAAAAGTCAGACACAACTGAGTGACTTCACTTTCCCTTTTCACTTTCATGCATTGGAGAAGGAAATGGCAACCCACTCCAGTGTTCTTGCCTGGAGAATCCCAGGGATGGTGGAGCCTGGTGGGCTGCCGTCTATCGGGTCGCACAGAGTCAGACACAACTGAAGTGACTTAGCAGCAGCAGCAGCAGTGCTTGATCAGGGGGCTTCCCAGGTGGTGCAGTGATAAAGAACCTGCCTGCCAACGCAGGAGATGGAAGAGGACTGGATTCCATCCCCGGGTTGGGAAGATCCCCTGGAGATGAAAATGGCAACCCACTCCTGTATTCTTGACTGTAGAATCTCATGAACAGAGGAGGCTGGCAGGCTACAGTCTGTGGGGTTAAGAGAGTCAGACACGACTTAAGTGACTTAGCACACATGCACACATATGCTCGATAAGGATGATTCCTCCTGCATCAGGAATGAAAGTACAGGCAACATAATTGGGAAGAACTACAATTCTGCAGTAAGAGCTGGCTGCCAATGGAGCCCCCCTCCCGCCCCCCGCCTTTTATTCCGGAGTCATCAGAAACTCTTCTCATTTGCTAAGAAATTGAAAACTAACTTAATTTTAGAATGGGAATGTCATAGAATATTTAAAGCATGCTCACACTCATGTGCAAAAACAGGAATGAGATCAAAATAGAACATAATTCAAAGGCAATTATGTACAAATGATTGCATGATTGTGTAATATATTCAAGTCTATCTAGAGAAGAAATCACAATAAATTATATAAGCAAAATTAATCTCCTGTGGTTTTCCAGACTGGTCCGGAGGGCAGAGGGTTTTACATTCATTGACTCATGACCTATTATTCTTATGATGTTTAAATTAGAAAACTCAGTAATCTTTATCTGAGAATCATAAATCACTCTGCAAATGTAATTGGCTAAAACACAAGGACATAAGAAAGAATTATTATCTTCATTTTTGTGGCTGAAAGTTTTAGTTAAAAGATTTAATTTAAGACTAACAAATGAATCAGTTATGAACAGACATAATCACTTTTTTTTAACCCTTGAGATCCTGTTGGAATGCTTCATATACTTAGCAGTCTATTTACTCCTATGAAATTTTGTATTCATGCTTTTTATTACAAAAGAAATAAACCTACTTGTGTTCATTTATAAGTCAGTATCAAAGTTAGCAACCATGTGCTGGCAAGGTAGCAAATGCAAGTGCTTGTGAACCAGGGGAAACAGAACTAGTTTTCAAAAATAGTCATCTGACTGCTAGGAGGAGTTGCCAAAGTGAAGAGAAATTGCCGTTTCATCATTGACAATGCTGACAAATATCGTGTGCCCTGGATGAATGGCGTTTACAGAAGAAAACATTTATATTCAAAGTTCCCCAAGCTATGAGTGGGAAATTCATTGCAGATTGCCCTTTGGGAGCTGGAGAAGACATTTCTTTGCCAAAGGCTCAGTTATGTAATTTCCCCCTGGTCATATTTGAAAGAAATAAAGAACTACAATGCAAGAAGCCTGTTCTGTCTTCAGCATCCACCATTTTTCTGTAAAGTCATTGAATGATCAGCTTCTCATTTCTCCTGTCTGGCAGACTCCTTGCAGATTTTAGCACTATTTAACATCTACTCTTGAAATTTCTCAGTCCCCTTTCCCAAATCACTGGTCCTCAGTTTTTACTATTAGTCTCTTCCCTCACCCCGTTTTTTTTCCCTATCTGTCCCTTAAATATAGGAATTATACAAAGTTTCATTTTGGACTTTTTAACTCTTCTCTCTTTTGTGAGCCCAGCCTGCATGAGCTCATCCAGTCTCCAGGACTAACATCGTCATTTGTATGTTAAGAATTTTTCAAAGTTCTGTTTCCGGTTATGAGGAAAAGAGAACAAATGTTAAGTGTTATGAGAAGATGGCAAAATTAATAACACTGTAGAGGTCCTTGATGACTTGAAGGATATTATTTCCAGATGACTTGATGTTCATCCATAGACAAAATAAATGGAGCCAATGTAACTGGTGTTTAATGGAGGGATGTCAAGAACAAATAAAATCGTAGGATAAAGACCTTCTGCCTGCTTAAGATGAATCAGTCTTAGGGGCAAGGGACAAATTAAGAATCAGTGCTGATGAGATGGGGAGAGTTAAGTATAAAATCACTGAACCAATGTCAGGAGGAACTATCGTAACCCGCATCATACCCACTTATGAGGTTTTCCTTAAAACTAGCAATGGGGTCGCACAGAGTCGAACACGACTGAAGTGACTTAGCAGCAGCAGCAGCAATGCACGCAGAGATTTACAACAGGGGAATTATGGACCTGGGGTGGTCACCAACACGGCATTCACAGCTGCTGGATTTATTCGTCCTAAGGGATAATGCCTAAATTCGGAAAGAACCACGCTCTGGGATGATCGGTGAGAGCATTGCTCATTATTGAGCAGTGCAGTCGGGTTAGATATGACCAGGGCAAGCTAACTCTCCTTTTTTGTTTACTCTTCCTGCCTCGGGACCCTCCAGAGTCTGGAGTGATACTCACATCCGTCTTTGGTCATGATTTCACTTCTAAGATCTGGATATGAATCGACAAATTTCTGAGATTGCCTTATGCTCCCCACTGACACCTTGTCTTTTTCACCTGCATACATCATCTTTGTTAATGGTATCAATATTATTATCCACTTGGCTACCCAAGTTATCAACCTCAAGTTTATATCTCTCCTTCTCTTTTACAATGCACATCCCCTGGTTCCGTCCATTTGATGTCAAGAGATGGTCACTGCTACTCTCCTGGCTCAGGGTCTCGGTCACCTCTCCCTCGTTTCCCCAGCTGTACCCTCATCTTTCCAGTCCAATCTCTACACTGTTGTCAAAATTATTCTTCTAGACCTCAGAAATGATCACGTTATTTCTTCTCCTCAGAAACCTTTAATGACTGCTCCAGCTTACACAATAGAATCCAAACTTCTGAATATAATAAAAGACCCAGTATCTAGCTCCAAGCTTCCTTTTTTTCCCCCCTTGACCTCATTCACTCTGACCCACCTATGCTCCAGATACACCAAAAGATTTCATATTCCCAGAATGTGTCCTCCACTCATGCTTTTGAATTGCTTTAGAAATCTTCCCTTTATTCCCTGTCCTCTTTTTCCCCCCATAGGTTTTGTGTAAACTTGAGTTTCCACCACATATTCTTGTTTATCCTGGGCTGTGGTGTGTTGGGTATCACTTCACTCTGGATGCCTTGAGGCCATTGGACCAGATAAGGATGCTGCACTCAGCAAGTGTTTGTGGCATTTATTCATTTCCTATTTTTAAAGGCATCCACATTTTGAGACTACTCTAGCCAATAGAGCATAAAAGAAAAGACAGCAGGATGTTAAAACTGGATTTTTTTTTTAAAACCTGAGAATCTACTGCAGGGCTGTCCTGACTAACAGCAGGACACAAAAGTAAGAGCAAAAAACTGTTCCTGCCCATGTGATGCTTTATAAAGGAAATGATCTCCAGGACTTGATTTCTGTCAGGTTAAAGACACAGAGCGGGGACACAGAGAGGGACCAGATGAGAGGAAGCTGATGAGGACGTTTCTTTGGACGGAGATGTCATGCGCCAAGTCACACTTTTATTTTGGTGTGGGGGAGCTGTGGAGAGGTCTTGCCTTCTAGCCCTCATGTATGCTTAGTTGCTCAATCATGTCCAGCTCTTTGTGACCCTATTGACTGTAGCCTGCAAGGCTCTTCTGTCCATGGAATTTTCCAGGCAAGAGTACTGGAGTAGGTTGCCATTTCCTACTCCAGGGGATCTTCCCAACCCAGGGATCGAACCTGCATCTCTTGTGCCTACTGCATTCTTTAGCACTGCACCCTTAGGGAAGCCTCCTTTCTAATCCTAAGCTTAATAAAAAGAGGATTTAAATGCTTGGAGAATATTAAACATTAAAGTGTGTTCCTTGATGCTGGGAGACAGATATTGGGAGACACTGGATTTCTGCAGGATGGAGAAATTCAGCAGCTAGAGAAGGGCTGATGGCTCTGGTTCTAGAACCCTCGGAGCACTTCTGAGTTGAATCTGCGTCAACTCTCAGAGTACAGAGAATTGGTAATGCAAGAGGGCCAGGTGAGGGCTTTGCAGGAGAGGGAGCTGGGGAAAGTCATCTTAGGTCCTGTCCAGTAAGGTTGCCTGAGTATGACAGAAGAATTAGCAGAAAGAGGCTGGAGGTATACCATTGGAAGCCTACAGAAAAAAAGAAGAAATCTGCTTAAACCACCAGTCACAGGATGCCCAGTCTCCAATCAAGTAAGATATCTCCTATTCCCTTATTTTTGTTTATTCCCCCAGCCTTATTCTTGGAGGGAGAAAAAACAGCTTTTGTCAGGAAGAAAAGAAAGTGAGTCCATGGAGCAGAAAGCAGGCTTGCTGCCTGAGGCAGATCTGTGCTTGAGAAGTATAGATCTTATGACATTATCTTCGGAATTTTGACTGTTCCATAGGCTGGGTATTTTAATTTCTGAAATGAGACTTTTAAATAATCGAGATTCTTTTTATAGCCAGGAGAACTTCATCTGAGAGGGACTGAAACGTCACGAGTCTGCCCAAGTCTTTAGAGTGGGGAAGGGAAAGATTTCTGCCACTGCCTAATGTTTAAAGGAACTGCGAGACACAAAAATATATGTGTATTCTGCTCACAACTTATATGATTCAAGCTTGTTCAGTATGTTGGTTATACTGGCAAGGATAAAGTATTAATAATTGAGTGTCCACATAATGAGTACTTTCTGATTTTTCTACAGTTGAAGAAAAAAAATAAAGATTGAAAAGTCCCTCTTGGTATCTATTTGTGTCTTGGTTTTCTGATGTTAATGAAAAACCTTTTGTTTACTAATATTAAAAATCAAACTATCATCTAAAGCTTTGATCAGGCATTCTCACATTTTATGCTATTAATTAAAGATCCTGGTTTTACAAGAAAAAATCTGACTGGCCATTATAAGTATGCCATAGTTATAATGAAAGTAAGAAATTTAATTCAGTTATTAGTGTCATAAGAGAAAGAAAAGAAGCATTTAAGAAAGCTACATGGTGCTGAAAGCAAAACAGTGATGTTAAAATGGTCATCCCTCAATATCTGTTGGGTACTGGTTCCAGGACCTGCCTCATCCATGGAAACCAAAATCTGTGGACACTTTCATCCTTTATGCAAAATGTCCTGGTGCAGTTGACCCTCTGCATCTGTGGGTTTTGTGGTTGGTAGAATTCGGGATGCAAGACACATGGACACAGAAGACCAATTATTTAGCAACTGGCACATTATCTAAACAAATATGTAGAAAAAATGCTTTTATTCTCTAAACAGTAGGAATAGTGAAATTGCTTGTCAAGTGCTGTGCGTTTTGGCACAAATATTCATCCAATTTTCCTAATAATTTCCAAATATAATACATTGTTGACTTTTAGAAATATCTGGTTGATCTTTGATTGACATACATGTCACTTGCTAAATGATGCCTGTGTATGGGCCTGGACCTAATATAAAGAATGGCAGAAAATTGTTCCAATAAGTTCCCATTTGTTATTGAATGACTTTTTTTTTTTTAAAGAAAATTTCTCTTTATACAAATCAGATTGTTTGTAATCCATAATTCTCTGTCATCATTTGCTCAGTTAATAGCTTGCTGAGAGTTTTCTCTTTTATGTATGTAATACTAATTTGGTATCTTTATCATTGTCAAGAAAATTGTTTTATTAGAATATTTAATTGGATCAAACCTAATCCATTAGGCCAGATCAGACATCTTGGGTTTCTTGAGTTCAAATTCCAGCAATGCACATTAAGTTTTAAACAACTTCTCTATGCCTCAGTTTTCTGATCTGTAAAATGGGGATGCTGAGAATTACAGTATTTAATTATAGGAGTTAATGTAAAAATATAAGGATGTCTATAGAGACAAATACTAAATAAGTATAAAATTAATGCTAATGCCTACTTCCTTTGGGCTTTTGGTGCATTTTATTTTTTTTAAGTTTCAACTTTTTATTTAAATTTTATTGGAGGCTAATTATTTTACAATATTATATTGGTAGGTTTTGCCATACATTGACATGAATCCGCCCCAGGTATACATGAGTTCCCCCTCCCACCTCCCTCCTCCCCTTATCCTCCCTCTGGGTTTTCCCCGCATACCAGCCCCGAGCATCCTATAACACACATCGACCCTGAACTGGCAATTCGTTTCACATATGATAATATACATGTTTCAATGCCATTCTCCCAAACCATCCCACCCTCACCCTCTCCCACAGAGTCCCTAAGACTGTTTTATACATCTGTGTCTCTTTTGCTGTCTCGTATACAGGGTTATCATTTGCATCTTTCTAAATTCCATATATATGCGTTAGTATTTTGTATTGGTTTTTTTCTTTCTGGCTTACTTCACTCTGTATAATAGGCTCTAGTTTCATCCACCTCATTAGAACTGGTTCAAATGCATTCTTTTTAATGGCTGAGTAATACTCCATTGTGTATATGTACCAAAGCTTTCTTATCCATTCGTCTGCCGATGGACATCTAGGTTGCTTCCATGTCCTGGCTATTATAAACAGTGCTGCAATGAACATTGGAGTACACGTGTCTCTTTCAATTCTGGTTTCCTCGGTGTGTATGCCCAGGAGTGCGATTGCTGGATCATATGGCAGTTCTATTTCCAGTTTTTTGAGGAATCTCCAGACTGTTCTCCATAGTGGCTGTACTAGTTTGCATTCCCACCAACAGTGTAAGAGGGTTCCCTTCTCTCCACACCCTCTCCAGCATTTATTGCATGTAGACTTTTGGATAGTAGCCATTCTGACTGGTGTGAAATGGTATCTCATTGTGGTTTTGATTTGCATTTCTCTGATGATGAGGGATGTTGAGCATTTTTTCATGTGTTTGTTAGCCATCTTTATGTGTTCTTTGGAGAAATGTCTGTTTAGTTCTTTGGCCCATTTTTTGACTGGGTCATTTATTTTTCTGGATTGAGCTGCAGGAGCTGCTTGTATATTTTGGAGATTAATCCTTTATCAGTTGCTTCATTTGCTATTATTTTCTCCCATTCTGAAGGCTGTCTTTTCACCTTGCTTATAGCTTCCTTTGCTGTGCAGAAGCTTTTGATTTTAATTAGGTCCCATTTGTTTATTTCTGCTTTTATTTCCAATATTCTGGGAGGTGGGTCTTGGAGGATCCTGCTGTGATTTATGTCGGAGAGTGTTTTGCCTACGTTCTCTTCTAGGAGTTTTATAGAATCTGGTCTTACATTTAGCTCTCTAATCCATTTTGAGTTTATTTTTGTGTATGGTGTTAGGAAGTGTTCTAGTTTCATTCTTTTACAAGTGGCTGACCAGTTTTCCAGTATTTTGGTGCGTTTTAAATGGAGGTTAATTTCAACGGGCACTATTAAAGTCTTTATCTCAGGCACTAGTACCCCGCATGGCTCCATGGGACCCATCTGTTGCTTACAACCTCCTGGAGATGGCCTCAGAGGCTCCTATTGCCTTCTCAGCACCTGTTACCTGTCCCCTTACTCTGGTAAGAGTTCGTCCTGTGGTGACTGTGGTTCTTACATGCAAGAAGGAGGAGGGCTCTGGGGAAAAACAAGGCTGGTAGCCTGTGGCCACAGCCAAAGTATGCTTCTATGAGTACCATGTACTTGACTCTCAGGATGCCCAAAACTGTTATCTCCCCTGTAGGACTCCAGTCTTCTTCTGACCTGGAGGACAATGCATGGACAGCAGTAGTCAAGTAAAAGCTACGGTGGGCTGGCTGGTGGGCCAGCAGGCTGCTAGAAGCCCGTGTGGAGATTCTGGACTTTCCCAAACAGCTGGTGTGCATGGGCCAGTCCTCCAGAGCCCCTGAGGGGATCATAGCAACTGGAAGTGCCTGGAAGGTAGGACTTTTGGGGACCCTGGAACAGGATCTTGGAAGCTCTCTGCTGTACCCAGCATTCAGCTCATAGTGGCTAGAATTGGAGGAGGTCTGTGACCCCAGGGGAACAGATCTGGGGGGCAAAAGGCAGGCATTGATATGGTAGAGTCTTGGAAAGCAAGTCTTTTAATATTATAAAAACTTATGCAACTGAATAAGGTCCAGGGCTCCAAAATCACTGCGGATGCTGATTGCAGCCATGAAATTAAAAGACGCTTACTCCTTGGAAGGAAAGTTATGACCAACCTAGATAGCGTATTAAAAAGCAGAGACATTACTTTGCCAACCAAGGTCCGTCTAGTCAAGGCTATGGTTTTTCCATTGGTCATGTATGGATGTGAGAGTTGGACTGTGAAGAAAGCTGATCACCAAAGAATTGATGCTTTTGAACTGTGGTGCTGGAGAAGACTCTTGAGAGTCCCTTGGACTGCAAGGAGATCCAACCAGTCCATTCTAGAGGCGATCCATCCTGGGTGTTCATTGGAAGGACTGATGCTAAAGCTGAAACTCCAATACTTTGGCCACCTCATGCGACGAGTTGACTCACTGGAAAAGAGTCTGATGCTGGGAGGGATTGGGGGTGGGAGGAGACGGGGACGACAGAGAATGAGATGGCTGGATGGCATCACCAACTCGATGGACATGAGTTTGAGTGAACTCCAGGAGTTGGTGATGGACAGGGAGGCCTGGCATGCTGTGATTCATGAGGTCGCAAAGAGTTGGACACGACTGAAAGACTGAACTGAACTGAACTGACTGAAAATCAGCCCTGGGTTAAAGAACATGCCCCTCACTTGATTCAGTTAGAATATCTTTCTTCCACTTCTAAAAGTAACAGGCAGGCATCTCATAAGTTCAGGCCTACTGAGTAAGATGGCAGTTTCTGCTTTTTCTTACTTGACAATATTTTTATTTATCACAGGGCAGGGACACAAACAAATATGCATTTTTCTTCTGTTTTATGATAAATGTAGATGAGAGCAGAATCTTAAATGTATTTATCAGGGACATGCAAAATTGCTAGTTGCCATCAAATAAACATATTACTTAAGATTCTTTTTTCTTTTTTCTTGAGACAGGGTAAAATCTATTAAATATTGGTTTCCCAGGCTCCCAGTCAGTTCTGACCTGACCTACTCAACCTGACCTTTCCCCTCTCCTACTCCAGAATTGGGGCTTATGCTTTTGTACTTTTTATTTCACAGAAATGAGAAAGAAATTGGGAGGGAGAGAGAGATAAGTGGATCTAGGTGAGAGGTTACAGCTTCTAAATTTCACAGTAATAAGTGACAGTAATAAATAAGTGGGCTGGGAGCAGTAACAGGCAGTAACAGGCATGGGTGGGAGTTGTGGACAAACGGAGGGAGAGATCCGTCTCATCATTCACGGACCAGCTCCAGATAATCGTTATCACGAATGAATGCGGGCCCACTGTTGCCAGATCTTTTAACTTTTCAAAGGTCCAAGTCTGGGACTTTGTGTGTGTGAACCTTTTTGAGTTTGAAAACAAGCCAAACAAAGTGCAGCTGGAGGCCACAGGTCTATTGCCTCATTGAGGCCTGGGGCAGAGAAGATTTTAACGGAATGAGGCTAAAGTGGCAACAGCTGTGGTGTGTTTGTGATGGAAAAGGCATAAAAGCAAAAAAGGAGTCTTTAAGGGTGTGTCTATGATGTTTTTTCACGGTATTTAAGAAAACCTAGCGAAGGACAGTATTTTGAAGCAATTTTAGGATACTAGAAAGTGTGCTTTTGACATGGACAACATTCTAGCCTTGAGTTATTTGGGTCATAGTTCTACAAGTGCCACATCATAAAGAGGAATATTTTCTCCCCGTAAGCTATATAAGGAGTTATCCCTCCATCCTACCTTACATCTGAGTTACTCATCTCTTCTTTCCCTTGTTAATGATAATAATAATAATAAAACCTTTATTAAGGCACATCATTAATTATTAGAGAAATGCAAATAAAAACCACAATGAAGTATCACCTCACATTTGTCAGAATCATCAAAAAGTCTACAAATAACAAATGTTAGAGAGGATGTAGAGACAAGGAAACCCTTGCACACTGTTGGTGGAAATGTAAATTGGTGCAGCCACTGTGAACAACTGTATGGAGATGCCTAAAATGTAAAAATAGAACTACCATGCATTGTGTGCTAAGTCACTTCAGTTGTGTCTGGCTCTTTGCAGCTCTGTGGACTGTAGGGAGCCTGGCAGGCTCCTCTGTCCATGGGATTCTCCAGGCAAGAATACTGGAGTGGGTTGTCATATTCTCCTCCAGGGGATTTTTCTGACCCAGGGATCAAACCCTATCTCCTAAGTCTCTTGCATTGGCAGGTGGTCTTTAACAGGTGCCACCAGAACTACCATAGGATCCAGCAATTCTACTGCTGGATACATAGTTGAAAAGATTGAAAACACTACTTTTAAAAGATACATACACCCCAATGTTCATAACAGTACTATTTACAGTAGCAAAGACATGGAAGCAACCCAAGTGCCTATCAACAGATGACTGGATTAAGAAGCTGCAGTATACATATACAAAGGAATATTAGCCATAAAAAAGAATAAAATATTGCCATTTATAGCAGTGATTGGATGTAGAGAGAATTATGCTTAGTGAAATAAGCTGGACAGAGAAAGACAAATAATATATATCATTTGTATGTGGAATCTAAAATATGATATAAATGAATGTACTACAAAACAGAAAGGATTCACAGACGTAGAAAGAAAACTCATGGTTCTGGAAAGCGAGAAGAAGGTGGGGAGGGACAAGTTAGGAATGTGCCATTAACAGATACAAACTACTATACATAGAATAGATAAGCAACAAGATTTGCTGTATGGCACAGGGTCTTATTATCTTATAAAAACCTATAATGAAATATAATCTGCCAAAAATACTGAATCACTATGCTGTACACCTGAAAATAGCACATTACTGAGATCAACTGTACTTCAGTTAACAACGAAAAAAGATTTTTATCGTGATTTGTGCTACCAGACAAATGTCTTAATCTTTTGTGGTTTAAAGATATACTTTATGAAGGGAAACACAGATGCTAGTCTTAAAAAATTATTAACCAAAGATTAGTGATTTTATCTAAATGTACCAAGTCGCATTATTGACAAAAGGCAGGCCAAAGGAAGGCGTTGACACTATTGGTAGAAGTAGGTTTCGGCCAAGGGAGAATGACATGAGTTTGCAAAGTCTCCAGGACAAGAGTCATTCGCCAGTCACACATTTCCACCACTTGATAACCGAACTCTCTGACATCAGAGTTGATGGTATTCTCTCAAACAGTTTTAGGGGTAATTTTTATCTGTGAATGGCCTGCCATGGAGCTCCTTCTCCTTAGGCATGTTAGAGAGGACTGGAAGAGCTGAGGCTTCTCAAGATTTAAAGGGAAGACGAATCACCTGCTACTACTGCTAAGTCACTTCAGTTGTGTCCGACTCTGTGGGACCCCATAGACGGCAGCCCACCAGGCTCCCCCATCCCTGGGATTCTCCAGGCAAGAACACTGGAGTGGGTTGCCATTTCCTTCTCCAATGCATGAAAGTGAAAAGGGAAAGTGAAGTCGCTCAGTTGTGTCTGACTCTTAGTGACCCCATGGACTGCAGCCTACCAGGCTCCTCCATCCATGGGATTCTCCAGGCAAGAGTACTAGAGTGGGGTGCCATTGCCTTCTCTGGACGAATCACCTAGGGGAGTGTTGAAGTGGTCTGGGGTGGAGCCTGAGGCTTTGCATTTTGAACAAGCTCCCAGGTGAAGCTGGGAGCACTCTAAGCAGCAAGGAGCTAAAGGATGCATAGAGCACAGGGTGCATGCATGGGAGGAGGCCTGTTTCCATGGCCAATGAGCATCGGTTTTCTCTCTCTTCTAGCAGGAGCAGCCAGACTTGACTTTGGAGGAAAGATTTTCTCTCCACGTTTAGTTTATGTATTGATAGTTCAGATGAGACCCCCTTCTCTCTACAGTCTCCACCTACCCCAATCACCTGTGACAGGGTTAGGTCTGTGACCTCCCCTTGCCCTTTAGCACAAGCGAGGAGGTGACCCAAGTAATGCAATGATTTTCACACCCTGGATTTGGCTAGTGCTGCCGGGAAAGAGACTTTCTTTGGGAGGGTCTGAGACCTGGAGCTTCCAGTGCTCATTATGAGAGGGGAGTCTGTATGAGGATGAAACCAACATAGAGGAAGGAGAACTAAACTTTGGAAGAATTCCTATGACATCTTTTGAGAGCCTGGGTTCAGAGTTAAAGAAAGCAAACTTCTTAAAGACATTTTTTTGAGTGACTGGATACATCCTCACCTGAGGCAGATACTCCTGCCTTGATGGAGACTTGACTCAATAAAGTAGCCTTTATGCTTAGGCCAATTTGAGTTTGTCACTTGCAACAGATAGCATCCTGCTAATACAGTGGTGATAGGGCCTGACACATAGCCAGCACTCAGCAGATAACTGAAGGCTCTTCTTCATAATTTTTCTTTGGTTGGATTGAGCAATATGTATTATGTTTTATGTTTGTTTTTTTTTTTCCAGGAAAGAAGAAGAAACAATCTGAAACTATCAGATAGGTGACAAGCAATTTTATTTTGCAAAACAATCACTATACAGCAACAAATACATTTGCAAATTTTGATTGAAAAACATGAACTAACTACAACCAGCCATTGAAGAAATGCCTTTCTATGGTAACAGGCTCTAGAATTATCAGAAGAAAGAAACCCCCCACAGATTTATAGCGGCATGTTGGAACCTTGGAATCCCAGCATACAGAGTATACTTTTTGTTGATTTTTTTCTTTTTGCTAAAGTTGAAGTATGATTGACATTTTCTAAGTTTAAAAATAAGCTTTTCCTGCAGAGGGACTTGGCCTCAACCTACATACCCAGGCTAAAAACCCTAGGTGTAAAAAAACAAACATCAATACTGATTTAACATATGAATCTTTGAAGGAATGCCTAGAATTTGCCTTTTCAAGCCATGAATCTACCTTTTCTAGCTACTTAGACCATGAATAGTTTGTTTTCCTCCTTTTTGTAGTGTAAAAAATAGGAGAAAATGCTATAATTGCAGCTATGTCAAAATCAACCACATTGAGATGATTTCTTTAATAATAGTGACTTGATCTATTTTGCCTGATGATCCCATTTCCTGCTTTAAAACTATGAGTGCGTGGAGAAGGCCAGCTATTGTCAATACTTTCTTCCATTTAACCAAGTTCTCACTTCAGCCTTCTTCAGCTATACCTAGTTGGTGATCCACAGGTGTCTTGCTTGTGGGTGGGATTTCAGCCCATCACCCTGCTGGAACTCAGCAGGAGAATCCAGAGAGAGTTGGTTCCTAAATGAACATGGCCTTTGAAACTCATCATAAACTCGGATCTCTCCTGCATCATTGTAAGTAAGGTACCCAATTATTGGTTGCAGGTGACCCAGAGAGAGTGAGTGGGCCTTTTAACTCTTCACAGCTCTGGATTACTTATGTTTCCTTAAACAGGTTCTCCAAGGCAAAAGCCAGAGAGAAACTGGCATTAATTGATCTAGAATTGAGACTATGAAGCCTGAATTTCTAGATCAGCGTATGGATGTCCCCACAAGAGTGGTGTTCAAAAAGCTTCATTTGTGCCGTTAATCTTGAGAGTAAAGGTAAGATGGGTTTCACCCCTTATCCCCAAAGAAGACACTTAGCCTGTATTTCTTTCTTTTACTGCTACCAATTTTCAATTTCATTTTATAGAATTATTAATTTCCATACAAAGTGAGGGTATTTAGTCATTATAGTTTTGCTGTGATTTGAAGCAAACATTTGTTTTAATGCCAAATCTAATCACTGGGTACCTTATATAATCTTTATTTTAGACATGTATTTGTAAAAAAACAATTTTAATATGTGGAACATGGTTACTTAGTGTTTATAAAAATTTTAAACCAAGTTGAAAAAAATACATGTTTCACAGGTTAAAATTGTTCTAATCAGCTGTTAAATTCTTTCTAGAGATTTAATCACTATCTAACACTACCTACAACGTAAGAAAATACCGTTAAGTCTCCATACAGCTATTCTTTCTTTTCCTATTTCCTGGTGCATTTTAAGGGTAGCTGATGAATAAAATGCCCAGATTGGTCAAATCAAACCTCACAGCAATAATTAGGCAGAAAATAGACATACCCATAGTCCTAATCAGTCCTTTCTAAATCTTTGACTATCCTAAATAACTGATCTATAGTTTCAGAAATGTTTGCCTATGTAAAATCTCTTAGTTAAGAGTGAATGGTGCACTTTTGCTCATAGTTTCTTTCATGGAAGTCATGTTGGCTGTAACTTCCAATGGGTCACAACATGGCACCCGTGTCTCTGTCTTTCCATCCTTTAGCTTCTTTCTAGATGCTACTATACTAGCTTATTGCCTCAGTCCATGTTCATCATTTCCTCCTTTATGCTCAAGAATTAATTTGACTCAAAGGGATCAAACCCTATTGAAACATTTGTCTTTAACTTTTCAGATCCAGCCTACCAGCCCTGAGCAAGAAAAAGAACAGATAAAATACTAAAAAGCATCCATTCATCCTAGTAACCCATTGCCCTGCTCAGACTAATAATGACTATTTCATTGCTTCACAAATTTAAGATGAATGATTCTTAAAGAAGAATTAGTTGATTTGTGATGTCTAGACTGTATATAAAGTCAGAACCGTATTAGCTACTGATAAATAATAGTAATACAGTATTCCTTTATAGAGTGCAATGTTGGAGTTATGAAAAAACTGATTTAGATATCTGCATCTCCAATATTTTGTAGCTTCTCAAAATACTGTATTTTCCCTTTCTGATTAAGGGATTTTACTTCGGGTATGGAGGCCAAACATTTTCTATCAGATAACTGAATAAACAGGTACTGCTTGGAAGAATGGAATATCATTTCCCAAACTCCCACTATTAGTTTCAACTTTAGCAAATGGAAAAAAAAAAAAGAAATCTTAATAAGTCTATTCCATGAATGATTATAGGAGTAAACCCCAAAAATATTCTGTGACTCAAAATAAGACAAACCCATAATCTTAAACCAACAATCTGTAAACCCCTTTTATGTATAACTGGACCCACCCCCACAGACTCCATGTTGGTGAAAACAAAGAAAAATAAATTTTTTCTAGCATCACGGGAGAAACTTTAATGGGAGAAACTTGTATCTGGCACTAAAACAGGGTTACAGCTTTGAGTTGTTACAGAAAGCAACTTCATGCTAAAACTTTTTGTCTTTTTTAACTTTTTTTTTTTTTTAATAGGGAGAGAACCCTGCTAACATCTACTTTCACATACCTAAAATTGCAACACCAAAGGGTGCAGGAGACACAGATACTGTGAATAAGGAAGTATAATATTCAAGTATGAGGAAGTATCACAAATGGCCACAGAGAAATATATATATATTTATATCTATAATACTGTATCAGTCAGATGGAAAGGGGTGTGAAACTGATAGTGTGGACACAAATCTAGCTGATAACTGACATCCTAATCAGACACAAGTCCATCCTAATGAAAGTGCTTCCTTCCTAAGAGATGCACTTTACGTCACTTCCTCAACCACAGCTCAAATGCTTTGAAACTATTTTTTAATTAATTAAATAATTTATTGGATTGACTTATACTCTGATATAATTATCCAGGTCCCAAACGTTAATAACTTAATTGAATCTTTCTTCCCATTTATACAAAATAACGCTTTTAAAAAAACCATTTCTTACATGCTCTTCCCTTCCTGCAATGACTCCTTGATTTAATTTAACCTGTAATAAGTTACAAGGGGCAACTTTTTATCTTTTCAACCAGCAACAGAATAGTGAAATGAGCAGCTTGGATTTTAACAAGGCCTTTCAGAACGTAGTAGATAGCCTTCAGGCACATGAAAGGTAGAAATGCAATTTTTAAAATAATGATACTCCATGCAAAACAGCAGAGCGAAAAAAAAATTGTCCAATTGTACTCATGTAAAGCCAGTATCTTCCTGTTGCAAATGGAAATCAAGTCAATTTCTGCATATACTATTTTTTTTTATAAAATTGTAACAATTACTACAGTTTGGGAATGAGATTATTTGTTTTATGGTTTGTAAAGAATGAATATAACACCTGCTCAGAGCCCACTCCTGCCAGAGCTCATGCCTAAATAGTATGACGTCAATACTAAATGAGAGATATTCACAAGCCCTGTTTAGCGAGTGCGGCAGTGACGTCTTCGGCCAGGGTGGCAAGCTGGGGGGATTCAAGCAGGTTTATACTTCCAGAAGAGGAGACGTTGCTGAGTCGTCGGGGGGAAGCCACGCTGGATCTGCCTGGGGACTGCGTAATGATCTCAGCCCCATGGTCCACACGGGCCTTAGCATGCTCTCTGAAGTTCAACTTTTGGCTGTCAATCTGTTTAAGACAAGCATCAGTCCTCGGTTAACTCAAACATCTTAAACTGTCCCCTAGCTCTTCCTCTGTATCCCAGAGCTGATGTTCCTGTCACTTCTATTCAGCTCTTCCATACCTACTTCCTGGGTGTCCAGGTCTTTAATCTGGGACCCATTTTGATGAAGAGTATTTCAAAAGGATTTTTTAAAAAGGCAAGATCGGCTCACAATCTTGGGTCTTACCTTGACATTACCACCTCCGGGAACATGGTGAGCATTGTCAAGAGAACCGACTTTAGCTTGGGCCTTTTCTTTGAAATCTAGCTTCACACTTTCAATTTTCACACGCCCACCACCTACGGAGGAGATGAGAAAGGCTTTCAAATGTCTTGCCAACGTTAAATCTTCTATTTTGGTGACTAGTTCCCCAAAACTATGACTATAGCAGGTAGACCATGGCAAATCACAAACTTAATGAACTCTACCAACCCTCTGACCATAGATGGGAAAGGAATCTTTTAGAATTTCTAGTCTATACCATTTTTCCCATACCATCTAAGTAAGGTGTTGTTCAGTCACTTAGTCGTGAATGACTCTTTGTGACCCCACGGAGCCCAGCACCGTGAAGCACGGGCTTCCCTGTCCACCAACTCCCGGAGCCTACTCCAACTCATGTCCATTGAGTCGGTGATGCCATCCAACCATCTCATCCTCTGTCACCCCCTTCTCCTCCTGCCTTCAATCTTTCCCAGCATCAGGGTCTTTTCTAATGAGTTAGCTCTTTGCATCAGGTGGCCAAAGTATTGGAGCTTCAGCTTTAGCATCAATCAGTTTCAATGAATATTCAGGACTGATTTTCTTTAGTATTGAATGGTTCGATCTCCTTGCAGCCCAAGTGATTCTCGAGTCTTTTCTAACTCCACAGTTCAAAAGCATCAATTCTTCAGTGCTCAGCCTTCTTTATGGTCCAACTTGTACATTCATACACTCATCTAAAGCAGTGACATCCTTTTTGTATCATTCCCTGGATTGCTTTACATATTCATTCTTTTCTCTACTCATGGCTAACCTAAAATATCAGAGGTATTTTCCTTATCTGTGTAATAAAAACTAAAACTAACACAATGAGTGTACCATATGTATCCTTTCTCAAACTTGGAGCATTCTGTCTCTTATTCTTAAGGGAGAAAATTAAACTGTAAGGAAGCACTTCTCTATTTTTCTTCATGGTAATAGGTCACTTGTCCAAAGAACTAATAGGCTAGCAATTGTGTACATATGGGTGATATTGCCACTTGTAAATTTTCAGCATTGATACCTTGACTGATGAAACTGGAGTCAGGGGCTAAGGTACTTAAAACCTTCCATTTTAATTAGTAGATGGAGTGATAGGAAGGGAATCTTAGAGATCCCATTCTTGTCCAGACGCCATAGGACTAATTTGACACTGATCTGATAACACTGAGATGGAGTTCTGACCATGCCATTTTCTTAAATGTTAATTAGTCTGAAAATCGAGGATCTGTTGATAGATGAGAGTGCCATGACACCCTTCTGTGGCACCTCCATTTCTGCACACCTTTTCAGGCTTGTGAATGCAAGCAGTTCTACATCAAGTAGGTATCTGTTGTTCTTTAGTTTATTCTTGAGCCTGTCTGCTGATGTCTTTGACCTGGGAAGAATCTGGATTAGATGCCTTTACCTGTCTCCACCTAAGAGACTAGCTTTCATTTTCATTAGCAACTTGGTTTTGGCTGTATGAGTTTTTTTTTTTTTTTTTCATAAGGCCAGTAGTAAGCCATGTGATCCTCTATTATTATTGCCTCTCTCTTGGGATTTTGATTTGGAAAAAATACCTGAGGGACTCTATGGAAACATGGAAAAGATTTTTCAATTTTGGACTCTTGATACTTATCTACCTCTGCAGATGAAAGAGAAAGGGTTGTTAAAACTTCACAGGTCTCTTATTCCTGTGATGTTTTTCTCATGTGATACCTAGACATTTATATTAACACCGAATTACATGGCCAGGGCCCCCTTGAAATTGTATGATGTTGCTGTATTACATTTTTAAAAATTTACATTTATTTATTTGGTTGTGTTGGGTCTTAGTGGCAGCATGTGGGATCAAGTTCCCTGATCAGGGATCAAGTCTAGGCCCCTTGCATTGGGAGCAGGATGTAGACTTAACCACTGGACCACCAGGGAAGTCCCTGGGTTACATTTTGAAGATTCATTCATACTCCTGAAGACTTAGGATGTGTATGATGTTATTTAACTCATTCTTGTAGGAGACATGAAGTTGCCCTTCCCTTAAAAGTTGCATTATTGCAACAGTGTTATTCTACCAACATTTTACTTGGCCCCATGGGTCTCACCTGTTGGTTGTGACAGGATTAGTGTGATTCATAAAACACAGTTATATTGGTTAGAGGCTAGAGGATACTGAATTTTCAACTACAGGAGATCAACATTCTTGGGATCTTACTTTTCTATTTTTCATAGCCTCTGATAGAAACTGTCTTTAAAGTTTCATGATTATATATCGTGACAATATAACCCTATTAAAAATTTTGTTAGACTATATTTTGAGAGAGAGGGGAAAATCAATGTAATACTGACCCAAACTATATTCAGAAAAGGAAGCTTGAGAAGTCTAAGTTTGTTAAAGTCCTACTGAAGTGAAATGAAAGTTGCTCATTTGTGTCCGACTCTTTGCAACCCCATGGACTGCATAGTTCATGGAATTCTCCAGGCCGGAATACTGGCGTGGGTAGCTAGGTAATTTTATATAACTGTTAGAGAAGCTCATTTGAAATCAGAGATCTCTGCCTTTGATTCTGAAAAATACTGGCCCCATTAGCAGCAGTAACTGCAGAGGATTATAATCCCCATCAAGCTTCATATGTCCCAAAGTGAAGTCAAAAGACTAGCTATTTCAATTTGTGCCTCCAGGTGATGAATTATTTCCTCCTTATTTCCTTCTGAGACATTCCACAATCCAAAGTAATTTTGTGAAAAGCTTGCTATTGTCAAAGATCATTGTGTTAACATGTCTTTATGAACTTGGTCATCTGATTCACTTATTAAGAAGTAAGAGTGAGAAATATATGGGAGTCCATGACAATAGCCTTTATGACCCATAAAACATACACATAATATTTTCTTGTATATAGAAGATTTTTCTGTGCATCAAGGTGAATTGAACTAAATGTATACTTATTATCTCGAATTACAGAGTCCAATATTTTCTTTTCTATTCTGGAAGAAGATAGGCAGTGTACCCAAATACTTCCATCATACTGTTGACACAGGACAAAATCAGCTAAATGTCTGTATATATAAGGCATAGATGGGGGGCTGTGAAGATACCCATTTGGGAACATGTCCCCATTTGGGAATATGTCCCTGCTATCTCATGAATGACAGCTAATTCCAGATAATAGTTCTGAAATCAATAATGGAGATTCCTTATATGTAGTTTCTAGCTCCTTGACTTGCTTTATTAATACCCTTTGCCAAAGTGAAGCCCAATTTCTAGACATATTTCCAATACTTATCCATTTTTGAAACCTTTTGTTTTTCAACTAAAAAAATTCTTCTCAATAATCTGGTCAGAAATCTCACTGGGGTCAGTTGTTCTTTTACCTTGTTCTGATAACACTTGAGATTATGATTCATGGGAATAAGACATTACTGGTTTAATTAAGTTGCCAAGAATAGATGGTTAAAATCAATTTTTTTGTCCTTCAATGGTATATATAAGTTGTGTCAAAATAGTCTCAAGAAAATTTACAAATTTGACAATTGTCCATTATTTACATATGCATGGAGGTGGAATTAGCAAAAACATATAGTACATGATACTTAGTAAAAATGACTCATAATACATTAAATTCACAAATTAAATAGAGAAAAATCACTAGCATATATGAATATAAATTCTACCTTAGGGCACTAGACTTATGAGATATGAGATACCTCATAATAATATATCATAAAATATCATAATATATCCTAAGATATCATAATAATGATATGAGATATCTCATCATAATGAGATATTATGTGATACATGGTTTTTCCAGTAGTCATGTATGGATGGATGTAAGAGTTGGACTATAAATAAAGCTGAGTGCTGAAGAATTGATGCTTTTGAACTGTGGTATTGGAGAAGACTCTTGCGAGTCCCTTGGACTGCAAGGAGATCAAACCAATCAATCCTAAAGGAAATCAGTCCTGAATATTCATTGGAAGGACTGATGCTGAAGCTGAAGCTCTAATACTTTGGCCACCTGATGCGAATAACTGATTCACTGGAAAAGACCCTGAAGCTGGGATTGAAGGCAGGAGGAAAAGGGGATGACAGAGGATGAGATGGTTGGATGGCATCACCGACTCGATGGACACGAGTTTGAGCAGGCTCCAGGAGTTGGTGATGGACAGGGAAGCCTGGTGTGCTGCAGTCCATGGAGTCACAAAAAGTTGGACATGACTGAGCAACTGAACTGAACTGAAGTAAATTTATGAGAAATTCCAGAAAAACAAGCAGTCTGTGGTCAAATGAGTTGGGGAGACATTGCATTCTGAAGATTCACAATGCTTATTGACCTGGATCTGAGAAATTCAACAGAAAAATAAATTTCTTCAGCTTTGTTAAAAAGCACAATCCTTTGTTTCCCCCACATAATGTAGAAAAAAAATTTCTTGCAAAACCTTTGACATGCTGCATTCAGTCCATGAATTTCATAAGAATACATGGCCCAATATTATTTTATAGACTATATATTTCAAAAGAGCTCCAATAAGCATGTTGAGTACATACAGATAAATGCATCTTCTGTATCTTTTCATTTTTAACATGTTCTAGGATATGTGGCCTGTTTGTGGTAACTGAGTTTACTTGTCCATATGAAGATGCCTCAAAATTTCTAATTTAAGTTTCTATTAACACAAGCATGAAGTATCAGGATCTGGAAAGGTCCTTCCAATCAGATATCTCACAGCAACAAAAACTTGGCTTGTTTATTTTTTTAATTCAATCTAATATCTCTCAGACTATTAAAAAGACTGATTTACCTGGCCTGTGGCGGATGTTCTTCAGAGAGCCACATTTGGATGTCACATGGCTTAGGTCTATCTTCTTGGTGACAATCTGTACCTGTGTGAACCACAGAAAATAGGCTTAAAATAGATTAGATGTAAATAAGCCCCCAAGTTCATATGTAAAATCTAGAAACATATCCAAACTCACAACATACAACAACATGTACACACACGAGAAACCCCAATCTTCCACATGTCCTACCATATGTTTGGTTGGAAAGAAAAACACAAGTGAAAGAAAATCCTAGAAGAGAAGATTTTATTAGTAGAAAACAGATCATGCTGCAAAGGGATAGAACTTCTGTATTAAGAAGGCAAGCTTTCCACTCAGAGAAAGAAGCCACACCGTATTAAACCTTTCCATAAGCAAAGAGCCAAGTGAAGAGGGAAAATATTCTTTAGAAAGTGATTTTTACACGAAAGTGACCAAAACTGCTCACACAAACAAGAAGTTCAACACTGCTTTAAGATATAAGAAGAAAGCTCTAAACATGCTTTTCTAAAACACTCTTGTCATATTTTGGCTAAATGCAATTTTTATTGCACACCAAATGATAAAAGGATAGCATTTTTTTTTGCTTCTGGGTTTTACTGAAATCAGTTCATCTTCTAATATTTGAAAGGGTGCTTTCCAAGCATGGTTCCTGGTTCATTTACATCAGAAATACATGGGAATTATGTAATCTAGCACTGGAAATGGGGCTAATTTCAAATCAATCACATTTGAACAAGTGAGTCTTTCTAGGGAAGAGTTTCAGACTACTGGTTTGGAGGTTGGAAGCTTCTCTAATAACTTTAAAATCATCCTTTCCTTCATAGGTGTTTTGACCAACAGCACCTATTGTAGAGGTCAGCTGGGTCAATCCTCTGATACTCTCAAAATTACCTATTAATTCCAGGACTAAGATTGCTTCTGTGAGAGGAGTACATGGTGTGTACTTATAGTCAGTGCATCAGGGCGGAGGGGAGCCTGTCAGTGTAAATACTTAGCCTGAGGCTTAGCCCTGTACTCTAGAAGGAGCCCAGCAAATCTTGCTGTGGTTCTCCAATATGGCACATTTTCATGCTCAGTGGTGCTACTTTGAACATCAGGCACTTGCTTGTCTCTTTTTTCACTGCTTGACTCCATCTCTGCCCAACTGAGGAGCAAGAAACCAAGAGTTATTAGATAAGTGAAAATTCTGGATTTGATACTCTATAAATTACTTGAGTCACAGATGGCTAGAACCCAAAGTCTGGGCAATTGGATCTGTAGTATAGTCACCCTATTCACCTTTTTTATTATTCTAATGTTAACAAAGAACCATGCCTACTTTAGCTTGAGTCTGCCTGTTTCAACTCTTCCTCAAATACTTTTGAGAAACAGGAATTCATCTTTCTCTTCCTCTCAGAGGATATTATTTCCACCCAATTTAAGAGACAGGGATTAAAAGAAAAAAACACATCAAGACAAAGAGTATACTGGGACTTGAATCCTTTCACTCTGAATTACAGATGAGCCATGCTTCACCAGGTTTGTATTATTCCAAATGATATCCCAACTCTCATGAATAATGAAGCACAAAAGATTGACATTATACACTTTGGATACTTTCATACATCAGTCATCGCCTCAGGAGTAACTTAAATGGAGCTGGAGAAGTGTGTGCTCAGCTGACTTTTGCAAGGGAGCAGACAGCATGAGAATATACCTTAAAGCCAAAGGCCAGCAAACAAATTGGCAAGTGAAATGGGCTTTCCATCTCCCTGAAAACCATGGTGTCCCCCTTTAAAAAGCGAGCAATTCACCAGTGATCTCAGAGGGAAAGATGGAAAGCCCATTATTGAAAATGCAAGGCTGACAAGCTCCCAACCAGGGGGACTTGTGGAGCAGCAACAAGAAGTGGGGAGTGTGCTGGGAGGCGCTGGGAAGGAGGTGGGAACGGAGACCAAGTGCAGACTGTGCAGATGGCTCCGCACAATCAGGACAGCTTCTGACACAAGCTTCTACTTACATTTCCGCCCCCAGCAGAATGTTTGATGTTATCCTTGGAACCACATCTGGACTGAACCTTGCTAAAATCGATCTTCTTGTTTAAAATCCTAACCTAAAAGGAATTGGAAGTAACTTCACTGTGCATTTTCTTTCAAAATTCTGGGACAGAATATTGGGAACCAGAAATGGGTTAGCACCAAAGAGGCTCCAAACTCTTTTCCACTTACATTTATCATTTATGAGAAAACACTAACACTGAAACTGAAAAGCAGATCTATCATGTAAATATAAGTGTTTTTCTCCTGCACCCCCCACCCCCATCTCCAAGGGCCAGTTCTTGAGAGCCTTAGATACCCTGGCTGTAGGCTGCTGTAATCTGGAAACAATATAGGAACAGAAAAATAAAACCTGAATCATCTGTGAGGAGGTTTCCGATATTGTGGATAACATCGGGACTCACGTCCCCTCCATGGAAGGTCCAACATTTCAGCCCTGGTTTCTGAAGGTGTGCCAGTGCTCTTCCCACCCCACCTCCCAAGTTCTGGAGTGTTAGCCTGACTGTGAATCACCTGGTACCCTTGAGTTGGCTATGACTGGTCCATGTAGAATGATGAGGTTCACACTGGTCTGGCTGACTGCTACAGGTTAAGGTTCTCACTCATCTGAGGGAAGAAGCTGGTTTTCCCAAGATCATCAACAAGGAGACTCTGGGCCTCCTCTACTGAAAGGCTTTATGATTCCCTTGCAGGTTTGGCTTAGTAGCCTTCTGAAAGGCCACTCTCTGACGCCTGCTCATAAATAGCCAATATCCTTGACTTTGGTGTGAAAGCATCCTTTCCATTTTTACAGAGGAGAAAACCAAGGATTGTTAACTAGCTGACCTGAACCAGGTCATGTACAGGTAGTCCAGGTCTAGATTGGGCCCAACAGATTTGAGGTTAGGTATTTCATTTCTATTTTCAGGAAGTCCAGTGTTCATCTTGAGGACAAGAGCAAATCCAGATCTGAAAAGATATTACTCAGGTGTAAAGTAATGTGCAAAGTAATAACTCCTGTAGCTTCTTTCATGCATCTTCTGAATTTTGAACGTTTTGGAGAGCCCTCCAAAACAAGCAATGTAAGAATGGAAGGAAAGGTTTATGTTTGTTATTTTTTTGTTTGTTTTATTTCATTTTGACTACAAGTACCCCCCAATAGCTAGAGAGATATCACATTTCCAGTATTTTAGGTGATAGTTTATCCTCTTATACATAAAAAAAAAGCAAAATAAATTTACCCTAGATATACAGTTTTCTCCAAGAATGGTATTACATCTCTTGGAATTTGCAAAAAAGAGTAGAAAATTCAAAAGGACACTGAATCTTGACTATTTTTAACTAGACAAAGCTTAAATTGCAGCATCTGCCTAACACTGACAAGATAGCTTGTTCCTTACAGGGAAGCATCATCGACAGCTCTCATCGGCAGCCCAAGGGAAGAGACTCTTGTCAAAATCTTAATTCAAAAGACAGGATGATGTGGCCACTCTTTCAGGCATAATAAATATTCCAATTAAAAAAAATAGGCAATGTCACAAAGTCTGTATCTAACAAAAAACATAGTTGTTCTAAGAGTTTCAAGTAAACTGTAGATGCAGATAAACAAGTCAATAAGGGCCATTACATTTCAAACCTCACAGATAAGTTATTCTTAGAAAGCACATAATTCTGATTTGTTTTTTTCTAATAATACTGTAAATTATTCTGCATAAGGATCTATTTATTTTGGAAATGAAAAAGAATTCATCTAAGCCATTTTTCTAATCCTTGGGATATACAGAGTCTCATATTTCATTTACAAGTTTTAATTTAGAGATCATAAGAGTACCAATCAAGTGACTCATTACCAAGTGATCAAAAGCCAAATGTTAAATCTGACTCACTTGTTGCAAAAATGGAAATTCCAAATTCAGTTGCATAAATTTGTTTGACTCTAATATTTAATCAACTGTTTGACATTTTTTATGATTTTCCAAAGCAAATGATTCAAATCTAAAGAGGACATATTGCCAGCATTACTTAAAGATGATTCAAATTGTAAATCCTAAAACTTCAAGGCCAACTTCTGTTGCTTTTCTTCAGATTTTCAAGAGAATCATATATTTTCTAGTAAAAAAACTAACTGGCCTTTTTTGATGGTAGATTTTACTAACCCATGTTTGCTCAGTTTGATATGCATTAATAGCACAGCCTCTACATATTTCCATAATTGCAAAAACTTCATAGTATACTGCTTTTGTCTAAAATGAGGCAAAGTATGACATTCTCCATTTTGCTTAATGGTTGAATGGACAGAAATAAAACCACTCAGGGCTGTGAATATTTGATGTTCAGTGAGATTTACACTCTAGCTTGACAACTTGTACCTGAGCCATGTAACTCACATTTATGCCTTAGCACAATTACAAACTACTTCATGCCAAACATCTCAAGGATCATTGACAAATAACACCTTAGAGAGTTGATTCCACAAATACTGGCAGTCCTTACAAACCATCCCACCCACAAAATAGAAAAACAGATGGCTGCTGTGAAGGGTAAAGCTTTATTTCAGATTTTTTTTTTTAATCAGAGAGTTGAGTTTTAACTCTCTGTTCTCTGCGAATAAATTGAAATGAAAACTGCTTTCTTTGGGAAGAAATTTTCATTGGACTTTTATTTTCCTAAAGCCCATGTCAAGGGAAAATTACTTTAATATCTTGGAGACTGCCTAAAGAAATATAATGAACTTCTATTTTACAAATGAAATAATTTTTTATATTCATGATATAAAGGAAAAATAGTCAAATAATCATTATCCAACATTAATTCTAAACCACATTTTAATCTTTGTTCATTTTTTTCCATCAGAAATTTTACTTGCTCTATTAATGCAAAGAATATGAGAATCTTTCCTTCTGCATATTTCATAGCACAGTGAAAAGTATTATTATATCAAAAAACTGGATCATCTTCCTAAAGCTATGCCATATTAAAAATTCTACCAAATTTCCTATTTCTTATAAAATGAGACAAAATATAAAACTTATAACCAGGCAACCAAGGTTCGCATTAATACTGATGTTTGAGTTCTCTTTTAATACTTTACATTTTGTCCAGATTGTGTTATAGTCTATACCTTAAGGGCCTTGTTTATATTTTCAAGTTCATCCCCATGATTTCTTTATGTTACTATCTCTTGACAGAATGCCCTCACTCCAAGTTGAGTATGTAACAGGTCATCTTTCAGTCAAACCAGTTCCTCAGTGCAGGGTTAGCAGAAAAGGATTTCATTCTTTTGGGCATATACTGGTGACTTATATGCAAACATCACTGATTTTACTTTCATATAAAGGTTTTGTAAGCATGAAAAGTTATAAAGAATAGATTAATGCAAATAAATATTTAATCAGAATTATTTTATTTTAACTTAGTTAATTCTATCAATTCCTCCACTACACTAGGAAAGAACAGAAGAGTTACTTTCTGGATATTCTTGATGTGATTATAGTTGAATTTTATCATAAATGGTTCAGTTGAAACGATCTGCCACTGTACTTTCTCTGCATATAAGCTGAATTGCTCCTGTAGAGAAATGAGCTTTTTTCCTCCCCCAAATGGGGTTACTCTAAGAAAGAGGAGGAATACAAAATGTGGGATATGCCTGCAGGCAGGAATAGATCTCTCTTACTAGAGATTAGTTGGAAATATGAAACATGAAAAATGAAAGAAAATACAATCCCAATTTTAGTTTTGAGTAAAACAGTTTATAAAACAGAGTTAGTAATCGCGATGTCAACTTGGATTCCTTGAGTAATGGGAATCTGATTTTTTTTTTTGACACTCTCTGCTGCTGCTTTTTAAAAATAAAATATCCACATGTCAACTCAAGATAGCAAGACATGGAAAGTAACTTGGTGTCTAAAAGTTGGATTCTGTTGCTAGGCCCTTTAGGCATCCTCTAGGTATGAACCTCAATTACAAAATCGTTTCTTTCTTTCCCCATCCAAGGTAGTCTTACACAGAATTTAGTGACATTCAATTGACTTCCCTTCAACTTAATAGGACATTAAGCTTTTCCTTTGGGTTTGCCTCCTTTCTTAGGAATTCTTATCAATGATTTATCCTTGCATAATAAAAACACTTTCTGCCTTTCTCAAAAGTATTTCCTATTCCATAACATTCAATTTTAATGAAAACTATCTAGCCTCTATAGAGTCCATAGGCATCATATATTAAAATAAAAATATTATTATATCATATATATTCCCGAAGATTAAAAGTTCTCTGGATAGTGCTCTTCAAATATTCATCTGTTAACAACCTGGTGCTCTGGTCAAAATGCACACAGGTATATAAACATTATAGTCCATTCTGAATTTTAACTAACACTTACCTACATTGACCAATAACATCTTCAAAACTAAGTATATCAAATATGAACAATAAGTATATTTCATTACACATTTAGACAGAAATAATCGTTTATGTCAAAACAAACAATTCCACAGAGCTCTAAGGAAAAGAACATGGTAAAGGATCCATTTAGGTGAGAGCTCAATTTTCCTGTGCAGGCTGTGTCACAAAGCACAGAAAGTAGAACTACATTGAGAAATCTTGGAGTGACTAGATAACGCTGAAACATTTGGAAATAACTTTTTGGTGAACAGACACTGAGTTTAGCCGTTAGACCCATTGCTACATAGCTTACTTGGTCTGTCCGTGGACACTGGAGGGAAAGTTACAAACACAACCATCATTGTGACTCATGAAAATTAACATACAAAGAGGTTTATAAAGTTCATATGCCATAACTTCTTGTTACATTTTTTCTTTAGTTTAAAACTGTAAGATAGTGTAAGGAATATTAGGCCACATTGGTAATAAACTAACTTTTCAAGAGTCCATTCAATTGTTTGAAAACAACCTGAGATTCAAGGCTGTTCCCAAGTCCTTGTTTGGTTTGTAAATGAACAACAAACAAAAAGAGAGTCTATAGGTCTCAGCTTTGTAAACCCAAAGTAATAATTTTTCCATAGTTTTTATTAATTAATATTTATGAAGCCCAGCTTGAAAACTTTTCATTACCTTACAAAAGTACTTGAATTATAGTTGTTAAAGTTCTATTGCATAAAGACAGAGTCCCTGATTTCAAGGAGCTTTCATTTTGAGATAATGATGACTTTGGTTGCAAAAAAAAAATTTCTTGTCAATATTATATAATATATTTTGGTGAACAGCTTTTCTTCATGCTGGGTTGACTGACAGTATTTTACAATTAGTGGGGTATTTTATTATACTTTTTAATTAGTACTTATTTGTAGCCCTAAGGTGATGGAAAGAAATGGCTTGGAAAAAAATTTAAAATCAAATAAAGGCAGGACACCAGGGGAGGAAAAGAAAAACAAACATTTCTGCTTAGATTGAACAGGCCACATGTCATGTGTCATATAGTACACAGCAGAGTCTTCGTAAATGATTAAAGAATAAATATGCAAATGAGAAAAAGATCTAAATAAGCTTATCTTTCTGTTTATAAAATTATTGATTCTGTCTGCCTATACATATTAATAGCACCATAGTAGACCACAAAATTGATCATAATAATTTTATATGATAAGAAAAAAATCCTCTTTCATCATAATTTATTAATTGCCTCCAGAATTAATTTTGTTTGTCTCCTTGACTATAAAATTGAAAGCAGCTCATTCAAGGTAGCACGTGAAAGGCCAAAAAAGTTGCAGGATATTGCCTACAATTTTATATAAAAAATATAAAAAAGATTCCACTCTACATTTCATTCAATTCATTTTCTTCTTACTCTCATTGCTTCTATTTCAGAAACACTGCTTTTTCACTCACCTTCAGCTTGTCCTTTGTGGCACAAATATTTATGGAGTCTGTTAGAGTATATAAAGGATTTTTTTTTACTTTTATTTTTAATTGGAAGATAATTACTTTATTACTTTACAATATTGTGATGGTTTTTGCAATACATCAACATCAATCAGCCATAGGTATACATATGTCCCCTCTCTCTTAAACCTCTTGCTAAGCTGTCTCCCTTCTAGGTTGTTACAGAGCATTGGATTTGGGTTCCCTGCGTCATACAGCAAATTTCTACTGGCTATTAACTTTACATCTGATAATGTATCTGTTTCGATGGATCTGATCCATAGACAGAAAAAGTACCATTCATTCAACTATTGTTTAATTTTTTTTAATGCCACACATTTAGAGTTCCTATCTTTGTTTAAATCAAGCAGCAGAGTCCTTAAAAAGCTAACACTTTATTTTAAAATTTAGATTTAGATGACTGTAGATTAAGGAGCTAAGTACAGTGAGACAGCTTCAAATTAATACACTTAATAAGATAGCTTTACCTATTCCTCAAGTTAAATTAACCAAGCTTACTATCTATAGTGAATTCGAGATTGCTTATGTTCTTACCAGTAGACTGAATTTATATTTTAGCTGAAAAGATTAACTTTATTGCTTTTTGCAAAGCTCCTCACAACTTCACCTAGCTTATCTAGTCCATTAGGCATTGACCTGCCTCACTGAACTGAGCTCTGAGTTGAGCCTCTTTGCCAAAAGAAAACTGAACTTTAACAGAAGAGATAACAGCTGTAAGCACACAACTTATACATATGGAAGAGCAATAAACATTGAAATTGGGGTAAATAATAAAAGCTTCCCAACATGGAAGGTTGTTATTGAATCCCTAAGACACATATATCTTCCATTAGAGATTTCTTCTCTTTATATTTAGTGACTGTACAAACTTTAATACAAAAATAATAATGCTTTAAAAATTAAATTATTTACATACAATCAAACCACTCCAAATTTTATGACAATAGATTCTGTGGAGATGGTCTGAATTAAGGTTATATCTACCTATTTACTCCCATCTTCACTAATAAGAGCTGTGTGACTATTTTTCTCAATAACTATAGATGACATATGTCTGTTACAAAACTGGGCTCCTATCGCTATTGTCCTGTTCTCTTCAATGATACTGGGTTGGTCACTGTCCATTCAAATATCCTAGTATAAACAATTTACTATTGGAGACAACATACTACTGGTTTCGATTTCCCAGTTTATGGATTCTCAACCAGATATTAATAACAAGGGTCTTCGGCATATTATTACTATCTTGATAATTTCTAAGAAACTTTTACATAAAATTTTTTCTTAGTTGTTTTATAAAGTTGAACATTTAAAATCCAGCAAAACCCCCCAGTTTAACATGTAAAGAAAAAGAAACTCTCCTCACCCTCTGTATATGAGAAGACCATACACTATAAGGAGGCTTTTAGGAGCACAGTGTTTAGTGTTGAGTAAAATATGTTCCTACAAAGACAGTTCAACTGTAGTACATCCAAATTTTCTAATTCATTTTCCTCTCCAATTTAAATACATTGATGCCATCTATCACAAAATAGTAGGCGAATATACTCCTTCCATCTATCTTATCTTGGTGAGGAAATACTTCCAATTTCTCCAACAAAAGTCACTTTATAATTCCACTATTGTAGAATTTTTCCAATCATCTGAAGTTGCAATAGGATAATTTTCCATTAGTTTAAAATACTGGCCTCATGGAACAAAAGATTTTCTTCAACTGACATGGTGATTTTGAGGCTAATTTTATTCTTTCTTTAATTTTCTGTGTTATATGTATTTACTAGTCCTTGATTACCATAATCTCTAGGGCAGCACTAGTTCACCCAGAAGAATGTCTTTACATCAACTTTATGAATTAACAAATACAGGAGAAAATTAAAATTAGACACAGAAATATTCACAGCAAGATATAAAGTAGTAGAAAGAGAAAATAAATTTAAGTCTTCACATTTGGGGGTTGGTTTAACTTAATGATTCTAGCAAAGATGAGGCCAAAACTGCTTTTTGTCTTTCTACCTTTAAAAGTCCTTTGAATAAAATCTTTATTGTCAAACTATATCAATAAGCATTTACTTTTTATTCAATTTTCTTTTTAGTTTCAATAACATATCTTTGGGATAATTAACTTCCTTGTGATTCTAAGAAGAAATAGATTATTTTAAGTATCAATATTTTCCAGAAGATAGGCAAATAAACCTCACATTTAATTAAGGAAAATATTAGGACACTAGGATATTCACAAAAAGAGAACTGATTTTAAATACACATGATAACTACTCTATTTTAGGAGGTAGCTCAAAAGAACAAAAATGATAAACTTGCAAACTAGTATAAATTTATTTTCTTCAATTTACTCTTTTCAATTATTTATGTATAAATATAAAATAATATTATATTTGGATATTTCCAAAAGGCTTGAAATATTTCCTTCTCTTGGATGTGCAAAACTATGATAAAGGCAAGAATATGAGATTTTGGGAATTAAATACTTAAATGTGATATAATTTGATTTTTTTTTTTTTTTGCTTAAAAAGATTTCTTGTAGCTCATATTTGAATTCCATTCTTCTACTAAAAAAAAGCATCTTTCTGTGACTATATTATTATAGAATGTTACAGTTGTTCTAAAAATGGAATTCTGAGTCCTTCCTCCCTTCTTTGGTTGATTTTTTATTAACTTTGGACTTTCTTGAACAGAATCACGATGAGAAAGCAGAGAAGTCTTTTGCTAAAGGAAAAAGCAACATTAAATTTTTGTTTCAGTGCTGAGTGGGAGTCTTTGACAGCTTCATGTTTTGGTAAGACATTTCTTCTAAACCTGCTGAAAATGTATTTTCTTTGGTGTTAGAGAGGGATACTAGAAATCAGTGGCAGAAAATACAAGAGACAAGTAAAAGAGAGGAAAAAATAGCTTGTTTTTTTTTTAAAGGTTCTTTTTTTGTGTATTGAACAAGGGCATTATACTTTGCTAATGTATAAAGGAAATTACTGCTTTCCTCTTCTTTTACTCAAGGATGGGTGTTTCATCTCTTCATTTACAATAAAAGTCAAACTATGGGCATATCAATATCACAAGGGAAACATTAGGGGATATTTGTTTTATCTCCTTCCAGGCTAATTGCTCTGTCCAAACATACAGTGTTTAAGCAATGTTTAGGTTAAGGTAGAACTCAAGCTCTCTGGTTGGAAAAAATATATATAAATGTTTGCTCTGAAGCTGAAGTTAAGAGTCAACAGGTAGTTTTACTAATAACTCTATTTAAAACAATTATTCTGAAACAGAATTTCTTATAGACCCATGTAGAGTCATTTATTAATTATCAACATGAGTATCTGCCCTTTGTAATGTTTAGGCAATAGCAGGCTGAGAAACAACTTGGGGAACCATGCTCTGATTTGGAATGAACATGGAGAAATGGTAGAAAATATCATAGGAAATCCTTGGGGAGAAGGAAGGTGATAAAAGTAGTATCACTAAAAGATGGTCAAATGAGCTCAAAGCCAGTATCATACCAGAAATTAATACTCAAATTTATACCAGAAGTGAAACTTATATGTCCAAAGTTAAAATCCACAAGTCAACAGAGATACATTCAAAAAGGATCTATTAGGTAATCAACTAAAAGATTCTCCTGTACGGTTAAATCAATTTTTATCTAATAATAACCAGAAGGAATGGACATGGCATATTATGTACAATATATTTTATAAGGTAGCTTTCCAAGATAAGATCCAAACTATTAATAATAAATCACAACCAGTAACGCTATAAAACCTCCATCTCTCTTTTAACAACTGTAAGCCTGTAATGTGAGAATGGCAACATAGTAAGTAACGGGGATTTTGCTTTGGCAGCAAATACGTGTGTTCATGTGATTCTTACCTGTCCCCCTTTAGGCTGGTATTTGATATTGTCTGTGGATCCAATTTTGGATTTGACATTCTTCAGGTCTGGCAGTGGTTGGTTGATAAGCCGAAGCTGTTTGGGAGTAGCAGGAGATTTTGGAGGCGTGCGTATAATGGCGACTTTCTTCTCACTAGGAACCAAGATGGCCGACTTGGGCGTTCCTGGTGTGTGAGGGGTCCTAGGGTAGCTGGGGGTTCCAGGAGTGCCTGGGGTGCGTGAAGAATAGCTTGGTGGGGTGCCAGGAGTGATGGCGGTTGATCCAGGGGTAGTGGGCGTGGAAGTGCCACTTTTTCCTGCTCTGCGGATTGGCTCTGACCCTATATTAACAAAACCGAACCCAAACCACAGTGTCAGAAAGTTCTCCCGAGCTACCCCTTTTCCCATCCATTGTTAGAACGTATAATTCATCAAATTTCTAAAGGGTTTAGGATATTTACAAATTACAACAATGCTTGAAAAGGTGAGAATCTTGTATTTTTAGGCTCACAAATTGATGATATTCTTTTGAACATGCATTGCTATCAATGTGAAGATAATACTTGGGTTTTCCTGATTTATTCTTAATTTTCATTATGAATATGTAAAAAATATTTTCTACTTGCATGGTCATTAAAGCATATAGATCTGCCTTTAGTTGGGAAAGGAGTCTGCACTTAATATTCTTTGTGACTCATAAACTGAAGATTCTTTGAATGATGTGTGGATTATTTATTCCTTTGTGCAAAAAGTTTATTCCAAGATCCAGGTGGATGTACAACACAAAACAGTGTATTTAGATCATATGATTTTGGCCTGTATAGAAAATTATTTAGCTTAAAAAAATCTAGCTCTCTATTGAAAAGTGGGATGTTACAACAATTTATTCACAGTGAATCTTGTACCTGATTGTGTCTTGTCCCATACTTCTAGTACTAGTTTGCAGTTTGGAATCACATCAATAATCCCTCACTGTCTATTACACAAGATGCTCTAAGATGCATTTCTTTGCCTCAACTTTGTTACCCTCATTTTATCATTTAACTCTTTCCCCCATTTTCCTATGCTATGTTTCTCTTTCATATTATCTTTTAAAATGTGTGCTTAAAATGCCATTTCAAACGCTTTTTTAGAAGAATAATGATATAAAAAAGAGGACACAACTTAGGAGACTCTCATTAAAATAGGAGATTCTCACCTTTTCAAAGAACTTTTGTGAATACCAAACATTTGACAACCAAACATGCGCACACACAATAGATGCAGCTCTTGTTATTTCTTATTCAGTAATAAGGACATTAAGGCTCATTTGCCCAGATGACATTAAATTCTAAGACAGATATGATACTCAGCTTCTTAATATTTGTTGAACTTCTTAAATTGAAAAGTCTTTTCTCTTAAAATAATACATTGATTCCAATAATAGAATACTGACTTACATTGTTTATATTATACAAATTCTCTCACTTTTAAAAATATTTTATAGAAAGGGCATGGTTTTTAGTTTTTACTGCTAAGTATGTAACACTGTGGGGCTTTCCTGGTGACTCAGTGGTAAAGATTCTACCTGCCAAAGCAGGAGATGCAGGTTGGATTCCTGGGTCAAGAAGATCCCCTAGAGAAGGAAATGGCAACCCACTCCAGGATTCTTGCCTGGGGAATCCCATGGACAGAGGAGCCTGGAGGGCTACAGTACATGGGGTTGCAAAGAATTGGACAGGATTTAGTGACTAAATGACAACAATGTAACTTTGTAAATTCAATGAATCTTCTAGAAATTTTGAGGAGGATAAAGATATAACTCATCAACTTTAAAATCAGTAAAGTAGAAGGAATCCTAGAGTCATCTGATATAATTCATCATCAATGTAGAAAGTTCTTCCTGAGAAGGGGGACAATTATTAATAATCTTTGCTTAAATATTAACAAGGAGTGAGCTCAAGTCTGCAGACAAAATAAATCTACCCAGGCTCAATCTCCTGGAGAAACAGAACAATTCTATTTCCTTTCTCAGTGAACAGTTTTCACATATCAAAGGAAAGTTTCCCTGTGTCCTTTTGGTCTTTTAGTAGAAGGGAAAGACATAGGTAAACACTTCAACGGAAAATATGAAATGGGATTTGAGAAGAGTAAAGTGATAAATTAGTGATTTTTATTGCTTTCCACAAATATGACATTTCAAGACCAGGGTAATACAGCCACATTCAACTTGGCTTTTTGTAGATTCCTGGCTACAAAGTTTGTTTATGGGCCAAGGTTTTGATCTTGGTTTGAGTCAGTCAGTATGTTCTGAAAAACTTCTTCAGAAAACGTATTTCTCCCTCAAATGTATTCTCCATCATTCCATCTTTCATGAATCTCTCAGGCCTTCTGGGGAGGGGGATCATAGCTTTATTCTTTGTTCTTCTACCTAGCACCGGTGTCTTCTGTTGGGCCTGAACACAGCAGAAGCTCAACATTTTTTTTAATGTTACAAACTTGATTCAAAATTTCTCTATGTATGGAGGTACTTTTTACTGTAATGGAGACTGAGTTGAAGCAATATTTTAGATATGCATAACAATATTAACTCAAAAAATATTTTTAAGAGTTATTTTGTGACTCAATGGACATGAATCTGAGCAACCTCGGAGCTAGTGAAGGACACAAGAGACTGATGTGCTATATACAATCCATGGGGTTGCAAAGAGTTGGACACGACCTAGCAACTCAATAGCAACAAGAGTAAATGGTTTTATGTTTTGAATATGTAAAGGTGGAAGGTTCTGTGTTATATCTGGAAAATGAGAAAAAATCAATCACAAGTATTAAGACGCTCTTACTATTGCTGTTCAATAGATATCAATCAATTTTTATTGTAATAAATTATGTTCTAGTCATCAAAAATGACAAATTTGAGTGTTTCCTATGTGTTTTGAAATAGAAAAGATTAAATCTAAGTTACTAAAATGATTCAAAAATATTTACGAATTACTCTATTACAGTTTGTTCTTACTTATCTTGCAAGTCTACAATGACAATGTCTTTCCCTCCCTTTGGACTAAATAAACTTCTGGCATAGCATTCTTTCAAATCTTTTCAATAGCAGACAAAATGCTAGAACATTTCCTTGTGCAGTTAAGGTGTAGTAGTGTTAGTTGCTCAGTCGTGTCTGACTCTTTGTGATTCCACAGTCTTTAGCCTGCCAGGCTCCTCTGTCCATGGGATTCTCCAGGCAAGAATACTGGAGTGGACTGCCATTCCCTTCTCCAGAGTATCTTCCCAAACCAGGGCTTGAGCCCCGGTCTCCTGCAGGCAGATTCTTTACCTTACGGAGATGATAGACAAATGGGAGGAGGCAAATTGCTTGTTCTGCTAATTGTCCCTATGTCTTTTAGCTATTGCTATTTAGGGATAAAATATACCCTATATCCTTAGATTATCAGAGTATCTGTTATGTCCATTACCAAATAATACAATGCCATATGCTTATGAATGTAAGTAAAGTTAAAAAGTCAAAACAGAGTTGGCTCAGGACATAAAAAGCAATTTGTACAGAGGTGGACATGACTGAAGAGACTTAGCATGCATGCCATTTTAAAAGCAGAGCACAGTGGCTTAAAGTTGGGATTTTTGTGAGAAAGTGCCATTTTGCTTCCATAGCAACAAACACAAGTGCAGTTCAAGATGTGCCTTTGGGGAACACTTGATGCCTTTGTGTTGGCTCAGCATCCCTGGGGTTATTGTTAATGCCCAATTCTAACTTCAAATATTTGGAGTTAAATTCTCCTCTCTGAAGATAACTCACTCTTAAAGGTTTTCTTTGCTAGTTCATTTGAATACCTGATATGTGTTACGGTGAAAAGAGTTTTAGTGATTTCAAAGTGTCCCTAGCATGTATTTCAAAGGATGTTAATGCTTCATGAACCCAAATGTTTCGGGACACAATTGCTGTCATTATAATAAATACTTTCATTACAGGAAAAAAAAACAGTTTAAGTGTCATACAAAATAGCCACATTTGAAGTGGGGCAATTACTATTAAAGACTTAAAAAATAAGTGGTGAAATCAACTGTAATGTGATAGTAGTAGCAATTTCCACCACTTTCATATGGATTTTAAATGACAGATATGCTATTCTCCAAATGTTTCTACCATTTTGTAACAGTTTCTAAATGACAGGGATACTATTTTCTGAGTGACTGTATAGAACAATTCCCTAGTACTAATTCTTCTAAATAAATATAGAGAAGACATTAAGAGGACAGGTTGTGAATTTATCAGTAGGCTGAAAACCAAATTCAACCACTTACTAGCTGTGTAGTACTGGACAAGTCTTTAAAAGGTCGGTTTTCTCATCAGTAGATTTAATGAGGTTGTTAATACCTGACTATCAGCATTTTAATTGAATTGACTGAAAAATGTATCTTAAGATTTCAGCGTCTATAAATGATTAATAAATAGTAGCTATTCTTGTGGTAACAGAAATGTATTTATGAAAATAATTTGAATTACTAGATAGTCTCGGTAGTAACACAGTATGTAAGTGAGTAATGATTGGAGCATTTTTATATTCTTTACATAAACTGTGATAATTGCTGAGCATTACATTATGAAATCAAAAGAAATTGAAGCTATCGCACAGAACATGCTATGTTTACAGAGTCACTGGAATGCAAATTCTTACCAAATTGAGCAGGATTCTTGATTTTGATTATTGATTTTTCAGTTAGTTTTTATGACTTGGAATTCTAATAAAGGTTAAGCTTTCATATTTAAAAAAATCCCTGACTATTGCTTTTCTATGCTAATTAGTCCTTTTGAATTATCTTCTCACTTTAAACTTGAAAGAAGAGAAAAACACTCCTGAAAATGACTTAACTTCAGTCCTATTTAACGGATAACAAAGTAGTATATATTCATTTCCTCCATCAGTTGTTTTGACTCAAGTAAGTGTTTTGGACCCACAGAAATCTGAATTTCTGATTCTTAGGACAAATATAATCCGATGTAAACACAGGCTGTATTTGAAAATGTAAAATATAAGTACGTTATAAGCTACTCCACTTAAGGGAATTTTAAAAACGGAATGAAAAGGAGGCCAAACCAAAATAAACCTACGAGTGGTCCGCCGTGCAGAAGAGGAGATAGAACTGTTGAGAGAGAAGGAGTTCTCATCTCTGTCTCCTGATACACCTCGGCGAGGAGGAAGGATGGAGGAAGGTCTCGGCAGAGAAGAGCGCTTCTCTGGGCTCTTGGTAACTCCATCCTGATTGGAGAAAACAAAATGACGTTGGGTTCCCATGAATCTTCGCATGCAAAGAGATTATATTGCTCTGGCTAATTATTCTCCTGGGCCAATAGAGGAATTTCTTTTAATCCACTCTACTGACTTGTACATACTTAATAAGTATTTCTGCTTTACAACTTAGAAAGAGTTCAGAATACGAAAATATATTATTTTGGAATGAAGGCTAAAAATTGACTGTGAAACTCAAATTCTAAGTGATAACATGAGTAAAACTGTGCTGAAGTAGTCTCCAGGTAATTAATAATTTTACTGACAAGTCTTCATCAGTATGATACTGTATCAGTAAGAAAGGACAGGCAGAAGGGCACTGCACGCACAGTATTTAACGATGATCACTCCTGTATATAGTGCACTTATGTGACAAGCATGTTAAGCACTTTACATTCATTGATTATTTTTTACCCCAAAATAGTATATGCATTTTAGAGCTGAGGAAACAGGTTTCAACAGTTTGTGTAATTTTTGCAAGAATCACTGAATTGGGATGGAGCATATTTAGTATTAAATCCTGATGTGTCTGATGCTGAGCCCAAACTATTATATTTTATATAATTTGTTATTCTTAGATTATCTGTGTCATATGTAATATCAAATACAATATATTTTGTTTGTATTTGAACTTTTATTAAATATCAAATAATAATTATGTACTGTATATCTTACAAAAACACAACTTCCGTTTTTTAATGATTAAGCTGTTTATAACTACTGAAACATTCAATTGGTATTAGTTTTTTAATAGGGTATATTGTTTATATGTCAAACACTTTAGGATTGAAACTCTTGGCTTTCAGACATTTACTGAATTGCGTCCTTCTCCCAAATTATATTCCTTTCTGCACCTTTGGTTGGCTTGCTGCCTTACCTTGTTCCCTGATTCTGAGTATGGTAAGCGGCCTGTAGAGCCCGCTGAGGTGGGCTGTATGAATAAACTGTCAGAAAATGTAGCCCTTTTAGTCGCGCTAGGGCAGGCTGAGCTGCATCTTGGGGACTTTGTGCTACCCTGTAAGGCAGGAATCTTTGACAAGGTAGAATTCTAGCCATGGAAGAAAACAAACAAAAGCACAAAATAAACCAAACCATGAAGTAAAAGGAAAATTAAAAAAAACATATAAACATATAAAAAATTAAGTGTCTACTTTTAATAAGAACACATGATAAATGGTTATAATCAATGACAGACATGTATATTATGTGAGAACAAGAGATTTTCAATGAATACCTCTTTTTAACTGGAACTAAGAATATTCAGAAAATGAGAATATAGATTAAAATATTATTTATAAATTATATGTATAAGGTCTCTGATTAAGCCATAAAACATATAATGATACCATATTTGGAAAATATCTTGAGACTCTACTAGAATTATTCCTTTATAAACACAGCACTTAAATGGTATATATAATCAATATTTTGATTGCATTTCAAGAACTGTAGAACAAAGTATATTTCAATAACTGTGGAACAAGTATATTTAAGGCCTAATAATGGAAAATATATTTTTAAGCTGAGAAGATGTATTTTTAGATTGTCTACACTGATTTCATCAGAAAATTGCAGATTTTAAATACAATGAGTTCATTTTATGAGTTAAATGGACACCAGGGACCAAGTTATACCATAGAATTAGTAACATTTTATGTTAATAAATCACACATTTTCTATGATGTGTTATAAATTCTAAAAATTAAAGTCAGTACTGACTAGACTGCCCATGAAAATCACCCTTTCACAGGTGTTGATAATCCCTGGGGAGACTGTTGTCAAGTAGAAGTGTAAGTGCTTTGGATGTATATACACAGCTTTTGGAGAAAGCTATGCTAGCATGCTACATGTCTCGGGGGGAGACTGTTAAAAATACAGAACAGTATGACAAAGCCGAGGAGGTTTTAATCTTCAAATAATTAATATTATTTAGCTGTTACAATAACAGCAATTAAAACTAACGTTTCTAATCTCAAGTTTTAACCTTTGTAACCACTTTGACATAGGTATAAGTATTCACAGATTGCACAAATCACTTCTTATTTTACAGACTCAGCACCTTAAGTGGGAAGTGTAATAGGGTCAGCATAAGTCATTCTTTTTTGATTGACATTATCCACAAATAAGCAAGTTTCAAAAGTGTGGTATAGGAAAGAAAAGTGAAGTAACTGGATTGCCTTAAATGATGAAAGACATTTACTAATCTCATGCTAGCTACAAAAACAAAATAAATTGAACAAACAAAAAAAAACCTTAAATGAAATGAAAGATTATATTGATAGATCAGGTTCACAGAAAGATCAGTTGAAAAATTGGAGAGAACTGTTCTGATAGATACAGTGAATATCAGAGGTAAATAAGAGTTAATCTTGGGATTTTAGGAAACTATTGGAAGAGGATGAAGTTATAAGGAAAAAGAGAATAAATTAGAAAAGGAAAGAATGGTGATCTAATCTCTCGTCATCAGAAGATTGAGATGGGCATTTACGAGGAAAAAAGTTAGGTTTTGTTTGGTTATTTACAAGTATGGGCACTGAATGCTAATTCTTGTTGAAACACATTTATGAAAATAATTTGAATTACTAGACAGTCTTGGAAGCAACACAGCACGTAAGTGGGTAATGACTGGAGCATTTTTATATTCTTTGCATAAACTGTGATAATTGTTGACCGTTACATTATGAAATCAAAAGAAACTGAAGCTATTGCACAGAATGTGCTATGTTTACAGCCTCACTGGAATGCAAATTCTTACCAAATTGAGTAGGATCATCTTACCAATTGATGGTTGATTTTCTAGTTAGATGTTAAGACCAGTAATTCTAACAAAGGTTAAGCTTTCATATTAAAATAAAAAATCCCTGACTGTTGCTTTTATATGCTAATTAGTTCTTTTGAATTTTCATTTTTACTTTAAACTTGAAAGAGAAAAAAATATATTCTGAAAATGACTTTATTTCAATTCTGTTTAATGAATAACAAGGTAGTAAGTATTTATTTCCTCCATCAGTTGTTTTGACTCAAATACTGTTTTGTACCTACTGATAGTCTGAATTTCTAATTCTTAAACAATCTGTTTTTAATACATGTTTTATTTGAAAATGTAAAATATAAGTATTAAAGGGTTTTAAAAACTGAATGGAAGAGGAAGCCAAACCAAAATAAAACCAAGGGACTTGAAAATTTCTTAAAGGTTTTGCAAGCAGGGTATACTTAAAAATTATTTTTATAATCAGGAGAAAACTCAGACTTACTCTCTGTATCTGCTCCTAAAGAGTTCTACTTTTTGAATAATGATAACTACTGCTATTTATTGAATAAATACTATGTTCTAAGCACTATAGAGTGCTTATTATATAGGAATTTTTACTCTTCCCCTTTTTTTTGGTAAATTAAGAAAAAGATTATATATAGTTAATAAATATTCAAAACTTAGATCTGGTTTGTTTTATAGCCCTGCTCTTAACCAACAGAATACACTAGTTCTCCTGTGAAACGAATCACCAGTCCAGGTTCAACGCATGATACAGGATGCTCGGGGCTGGTGCACGGGGATGACCCAAAGGGAGGATAAGGAGAGGAGGGAGGTGGGAGGGGGGTACAGGAAGGGGAACTCATGTACACCCGGGGCGGATTCATGTCAATGTATGGCAAATCCAACCAATATAATATTGTAAAATAAAAAAAAAAAATCTGAAAAAAAAAAGAAATAGAAGGTAAAGAGATATAAATCTTGAAATAACAGCACGGTCAAATAAAATGACCAATGCAATAGATGGATTGCCTTATGTTCAGTAATATGTCTGAAAACATTTATACAATAATCAGATATACAAATAATTTTTTAACCAACATAAAGCTCCTTGGCTTCAAGATGATATAAAAGGTTTTGCTGTCACTGAAATTCATTCCTGTTTTTCATAATAAATAAAAAGTAGAAGTTTAAAATTGTATTAGATTTTGGAAAGCTAAACAAAGAATTGTGATTTACATGTCATATATTATGGCTAAGACCCAGAACATTGTGATATCATTCAAATTATTTGTCATAACTTTAAAATTTCATTAGATTCCTTTTTTCCTTTTAGTAAGAAAGAAAGAAAACACTTTGCATTGTCTTTGGTTTTTTGAAAGTTTAAAAAACATTATTAATAATATAAAAAATAAATTTGCAAAATAAGAAATATAATAAGATTTATAAATATGAAAGAAGCTAAACATCACTAATACAACCAAATTAAAACAACAAAATATTTCATCTCTATCACTTGTTAAATAAAGAAAAAGCAATATCTAGTAATAATAATAATGTTCATAAACATCTGGAGTACATATAAGTCTAGAACCTTTCTACAAGACAATTCTGCAGACTTTCTCCTTGAAACAATGATTTTGCTATTAGAAAACTACCAAGGAAATGTATATGGACACATTCAGCCAAGAAAGATTTCTACAGTAATACCGCTAAAATAACAGAAAACTGTTTGAATACCAAATAATAGGAAATTGATAAAGCATATCACTGTAAAAATATAAAATGCAACATTATATAGTCATTAAAAAGCTGTACAAGAATGTTTAATGACATAGAAAATTTTTAGTGAATAATTAAAAAGCTGATATACATCTTCCATCTTTGTTATTAAACCTATAAATGTGTAGAAAAATTAATATCTTGCATCAAATGGTAACTGCAGTTATCTTTAGATAAGGAGATAATATATTTTTACTTATCTACATTGTTTCAAATTCTCATATTCTTAATGTATAATAACAACAATGAAAAAGTGCTGTAAAATATAGTGTAGTGTTGATTACAATGGTTTATCTTGATTCTATGAAAAGCAAATAAATTGAGTTCTTCCATTTTTCTCCAGATCATTGTGGTGTTTCTTCTTACTAACAACAGAGGCAGCTTTCATCCCAGCTCTCCTCACTAGCTACCATCACATTCCAGAAGATATCAGGATATGCTTGAATGCCATCGAGAATCATGCTGGGTGAGCGAATGATTTAAAAGAGTAGATGCCTAAAGTCTAAATTTTATCTAAGATTATTAAAACACTGCCATGGATACCAAAGGGAACTTCAAATAAAGAACAAGGAAAGAGGTATTTTACTCACAGAGACTTTGTCCTTTGCCTGTTTAAATACACTGGGAGCCTGAGCTGATTCAGCACCTGCTGCTGTAGAAAGAGGAGACACAAACAACCCCACACTTAGTGGCTAAAGATCACAGAAATGCATTTTTCATACCTTTTGGATATTCAGTTCTGTCAACAGACTAATATAAAGTGAATTTGTTTACACTGAGACTCAAATTCGGTAATTGAAGAAATCTGAATATTAATATTACAGCATGTGGCTCCCACTACACAGTGTGCTAATTACTATAACCCAGTGTTTACCAAAGCACAGATAAGCACACCAAGTAATTTTCTGCTACCAGTGTACCCTTAAATTACTATAGATCCTTTAGAATGGAAATCGCAGGACAGTTATTCGAATGCTGCAGAATTTAAGGAAAAGGGGAGTGTTTGGTTTCTAGGGTGGGTATCACCTAAGAATTCTCACAGAGATTCCCAAACCTTCTTTATGTAGCCACTGGCATATTTCTGCATTTTATATTTTAAACTGTTACAGTCTGCCAACCCCTTTTCCTCTGCACCCTTGGCATTTCATAATAGTAAGACACACTTGTTTGACATGAAATGTGCCACATGAGAAGGGAAGGGAAGAAAAATAGCTTGTCAAGAAGAGAAAACAGGAGAGGAATTTCAAGTTCAATAAAACTGACCATGTTCTACACATGCACTTCCTGTATGAAATTATTACCACATCTGTTACTGTTGTTTTTCTTGAGCTGTTTTATACCTCTGGTTTCAATTTTAAACTCCATCATCTCCGGCATAATTTCTGTTGACAACTTACCTGACTTGACTTAACTCTTTTCCACAATTGAACACAACCCTTTGTGTTTGGGGAAACTATCCCTATTTAACAATTGAACTTAGAAAATAAAAACCTGGTGTGTTTGCTTTAATTTTCTTTTGCAAGAGAGAAATCCTCAGGAAAAAATACTTATCCTTATAAGCACTCCAAATGAGTTTTAAAAAGGTTTCTCATGCCATATGCAGTTCTAACACAGAAATTATAGTGGCCTACAATATGTTCTATGCTATTTAGGACTGGCTAGTAAGGTTATTCACAGATTCTGAAACTGTTTTTTCATAGAAGCAATGCAAATTATGGCTCTTTACTATTTCTATAATATAGCTCGCGTTTCTGTGACATATATGCTTTGGTTTAAGTCAGTGGCACTCATTTGGTATATGCTCTTTGTTTGAGTATCTTAATATCTGAATAAAAAAGAGCAAGATCCTAACTTAGTCCAGATTAATTTCTGTTAATGAATAAAGTAAAAAGGCAAGTTACTCTCAGTGTGCCAAACTGAATACCAATGACATGTGGGTACTTCATCAAACCATTTGATACTTCCTCTGAAATTATACAATCCTAATATAATTTTCATCTCTTCAGAAGGCATATGGGATTTTTATGCCCAAACCAACAGATTCTGCCTGTGGAAGCATTTTTCTAAATAGAAAAATTCCAAGTTTAATGAAAATGTACTAAGTGAGTTCTTAACTTGTTTTTTCATTCTAAACCTTCATCATCAAGGTTTGTGTATAATTATAAACCTTCTACTTTCAAATCTTGCCTTATATACTAGTTCTTGAAGGAAGCACGTGAGATACTTCCTATATGAAGAACACAAATTAAAAAAACTTGAAATTTTTAGTGGCTATCACAAAACATCATTGCCTTGATATTCTTCTTCCTACAAGGGTTAATGCTGCTAACCCTTTAAAGCCATCCAAAGATTTATGTAAAGGCACTTCTAATGTGTATATAATGGAATGAAAAATATTGCTTTCTGACTTAAGCTCTGATACCTTCCTTTGTAGACTGCAAGTGTGCCATTTAATCAATACCCAAATAAAATATATTATAATTAAGAGTATCCTAATATGATTATACATTTAAAATACATACTTTGCATTGAAATTGAGGAATAGAGTTTGCATTATAGATATTACATAGGGGATTTTATTATGATTTGTTAAATGTTTTGCTCCTTATTCCATTGCTTATTTAAACAGTAAAAACAAAGTACATTTGAAGACGACAGAACAATAAGAAGCCAGCAAGATAGAAATAAACCTAAATTCTAAGATATTTGGAGGAAAGGGTTTATTAAATTATTAAATTTTTGACTACCACATTATAGGGGGAAATTTAGTATTTTGAATCCAACACATTTTAAGAAAATTCCAAGGACAAAATGTCAACCAAGAGATGCAGTGTTGTCAGAAAGCCTAGCTAATTTTGGATACGAAAAATAAACTCTGATGGGATTACCAGACAGTTTCTTTTTCCTTTTTTTTTTCTTTCACCCGAAAGCAAAGTAATTTTTCAACCACAATTTTATCCCAGATTTGCTTCTCACTCTCCATCTTAAAATCCCTATGCATTCTTGGTGGTCCTCAGTAAATTCATCAACATCAGTAACAGATTTGGCAGTAACAATATAGAAACTAGGACAAATAAGTATGGGTTTAAGCATGAGGGAGATAAATAAGCAAAATAATGAGAATGCATACCACGGTTATATTCATCGCCATCGTCTAACCAAACACACAGAATGAAAACAGGAATCCCCAGAACGTGACACTAGAGCACAATGCCAAGATACAATCACTGTTAAGTCTGAGCATGACAAAGAAACAGATGGTCATGACCTCTTCTGTAGGGAAGGGGATAAAAAAAGAATAATGATACAAGACACTTAATAGCGAAATTGTTCATGACTGCTGAGATTCTTGGAAGAAAAACAAAATGAAGCTGCTAAGGTAATGAGATTAAAAAAAAAAATACATGTCTATGTTTGCCAGCCACATTGCAGAATTGAACAGTCACCTGTCGTTTTCCGCTTAACACAGGAGAGATGAGTTGGTCTAGTATATTTGATAGCAGGTTTTAAAATGAATTTCCTGGAGGGAGAGTGGGCCTGAACTTCTGTTTTTTTAGCAAGTTCAGCCTTCTTATAAACTGCTATGAATAAGAAAACACAGAAAGCATACCATCAGGAGAAAAATACACACTTGGAGCAAAACCGAACGAAATTTCATCAATAATTAGTTACCATGGTTAGGCAGTTTCTTCTACAAAAGAGTAATAATGAATTACTTCAAAAACATTTATAAAGAAGTGATTGTGAAATGAACCTTTTTTCCTTCTCACTTCATCTCTGGAGACTGTGCTAGGTTCCTTTTTAGCTATTTTTCTTTCAGGAGTGGAAATTCTGCCTCTCCCGGTTTTAAAAGGCTTTTCTTTTCTATGTTTCTCAAGAGATGATCTCCGAGCTTCCTTTTCAGCTTTCTCCTCTTTAGGGATAGTTTCTAACTGTTCTGTCATGATGCTTCTATCATCATCTGTGGATCAAAGCAAACCATGACAACAACAACAATGACAACATTAGTAACAAATGTACAAGATCCTCCATCTGTCTAACAAAATGCAAAATAAAGAGATAAAGGGACATTTTAAAATGTCTAAAATGAAAAAAAAAAAAAACTTTTTCACTAGGATACTGGATTTTATTTGGGAGTAGAAAATTGAAAAATATAATGCACACCTTGAGTGTCCACCCAGAGGCTGTCAGCATCCATGATGGAGTCATCAATGGTGGTTTCATCTTTGTAATCCTCATAGGTTTCTGTCTTATATTCTGAGAGTCCAACCTCTTCTCTCTCAGGGGAAGCCGGAGCCTCTGGGGAACCGTCCTTGGGTTCAGCCTGGGCTTCAGCTGCCTCTTCTACTTCAAGTTCTTCTTCAGCATGGGGTGATGGTCTCCTTTCCACCTCGGGCTGCTCGAGGGCTGCAAAACGCACACTGTGGGAACCTGACTCCCCTTCATCAGTTGTGGTTTGCACGACAGTGATGAAGTCATCCTCGATGGTTACAACAGACTCAATCACTCCTTTGTGCTCACCAGGACAGGTCTCCATAAACTCCTCCCTGATACCTGGGGCACCCAGGTCGGTAATCTGAAGGGTGTCTGAGCGGAAGAGCAGCTTGTCATATTCTTCCCGGGCTTCGATCTCTTCTTCCTCGCTCTGAGCCTCTGCTGGTTCAGCTCTGGCGGCTTCAGGCAACTGCTCGGTAACATCAGAGGGCGTGATGGAAATATCCGGGGTCTCTGGGCTTTCTTCTTTCGGCAGCTGAATAAATTCCATCTGGACATCAGCTCTCTCATCTGCGGCTACATCAGCCTCTGAAACTACAGGTGCACAGGGTATTTCCACAGACAATTTGATGGCAATCTCGTCTTGAATTAGAGAGGATTCTGGGGACATTTCCTTCTTGCCCTCATCGGCTTTCAAGGACTCCATGGTGAGGCTTTCATGCTCACCGCTGGACTCATAGGACTCTTCTTTGTCCACAGCCTCCTGGTGCACCAAGTCAGGCTTAGCCACCTTCTCCTTGACTTCTGTTTCACTAACTTTGGTGCCTTCTTTCACGTGGCTGGACTCAACACCCACAAATGCATCTACCTCCTGAGGGGCTGTGGATGAGGGGATGAGGTCCTCAGCAGCCTCAAGTTTAAGCTCTGCTGCCTTTCCAGCATCTACATGTAGCCCTGAGGCCATCTGTCCAAAGTCACTGATTGTGATATCTAACTGATCTTGTTCAGCTTTCTTCACAGCCAAATCCAGTTCTGGTTCAGCTTTTTTGGACGGTTCTACCTCAGCTACCTCTGGCACTGAACTAAGACCTTTCTCTGTTTTCTCAGCCATGACAGGTGATGCATCCTTAGAGACTGTCAGTTCTCTGGCTGAAGCATGCTCCTGGGTCACTCCTAATCCAAGAGTTTCAACTTCATCACCAATCTCTTCTGTTTCCTTGGTGTGCTCTTTTGAATCAGCATGTTCTTCACTTTTCTCTAGGACAGTATCCAGCTTATCATTCGCTTTCTTCTCCTGATCAAACTCCCTACTCAGTCCTGATCTGTCACCAGAGATAGGTGGGGATGCTTCCTTCTCAGCACTGACTTCATCTTTTACTCTTCCGGCAGCTGCCAGTTTGACTTCAATTAATGAAAGATCGGTGGCCAAATCTCTTCGTGCTTTATCATCAGTGCCTTCATAAAAGGAACCACTCTCCCCAGATAAATTCTCACTGTCTTGAACAGGTGATGGGAGGGGGACTGTGTATTTATTGAACACACAGTAGCCCAGGTCTTCGAGTTGACTGTCGGTTTTAACGATGATGTGGTTTTCATCAGTGACAGGGGGCAAGCCAGTGCTACTCTCCTCCACCACAGTCTCTGATGGGACTGATTTTCTCCTGGCAACTTCAGTGTCTGTACTCACGGAAGCTAATCTTGACCGTGTGCCTGCCAGGTCTAGCATTTCAGGCAAGTCAGGGGCCATGACAGTACCATTTTTGTAATAATCTTTGGCTAGGAAAGGCGACTCACATGATGTCTCAACTCGGGCATTTTCCTCTCCAGTATCTTTTTCTTCCTTTACCTGGTCTTTTTCTTCTTTGCTTTCGGTTGGGAAGCAAGGGGCTTTGTCCACGGCAGGTGTTGTGGCTGGAAGGTAATCATCTCCTTCATCCATACTTCCACTAGTGTTGGTTAGAATGTCAGAGGCCAGGGGAGAAAGATCATGCCCTCGACCGAAGTTAAACCCAAGGGCTATGGAATCCAGGCAAGACATGGGCAAATTGATGGACATGCTTCTTTGTTCTATTGCAGACCTACCACCAAGTCCTAAACTCCTGCTTAGCGTCAGATCATCTTTGTTCTTACTGTGGAGATCCCTTTTCTCTCCGTACACTTTTGGATCAATAGTGAACATTCTTTCTTGAGGAGAACTGGGTTCTTCTGGTAACTCAGATGGATGACTCTGTGCAAGAGCGCTATACCCTGCTTCTTGTGCTGGAGCACTGGGCTGGGGTTCTTCTTCTGGAATTGCCTTGTCGCCATCTTTATGCATGGGAGATACAGTATCAAAAGCCTCTTGGGCACTTTCTCTTGTGTCACTTAGTTCATAGTAATCACTGCCTGGCTGGATGCTTTTGGTCACTTCTTCTTTCAAGGCGGATGTTTCAAAGTACTTGGACATTCCTGACTTGTCTTCATAAAATGGCATGTCAAGCTCAGCTGATGTTACAACTCCAGCTCCCTCTACCTTATGATCTTTGTCAGCAGCTTTTTCTTCAAAGAGCTCCTGCGTGGCGCTCTTTTCACTTAGTGCAGTTGGTTCAGTCGTGACTTTTTCCGGTGTCTGAGTGGTCACTGCTGAATCAGTAACTGCTTGCTCCAAACTTACAGGGAATGAGTCTTGTTTTAATATATCTGTGGGAGGTTCCTGGCCCTTCTCTTCTTTTTTGGAATAAGTGTGTTCTGTGGAAGGCTGAATTATATTTGTTTCTTCATCTATCAATTTTGGGGGTTCGCTCTCTTTTGGCATGGCTTCTTTGTCAGAAATGGTTGTTTTTTCTTCAAGCTGTAGGTGAGGTTCCTTTTCAGCAAGTGTAGATTCCTGTCCGCTGAGGGTGGGAGTCTCTTTTATCAGCACACTCTCTTCCTTTATCATCCCTTTCTCTTCTCCTGAAACTTTCTCTGGGACACACTCTTCCACAATTGAAACGTGAGCATCTTTGGGTGCAGCAACTGCCTCTGAGGCTGGTGCTTCTGCTATCTTGTCAGGTTGATCCTTCTGGGGCTCTTCAACTTTAGAACTATCTTTGGCAGTTGCTGGGCTACCAGTTTCTTCCAGAGATTTTTGGTCATCAGGCTGTAACAGGGCGGGAGCAAAGGGTGATGCTGCTGCAACTATTTCATTCTTTGAGATATCAAAAGGAAGAGTGAAGCTTCCACCCTGAAAGGGACTTGGCATGGGAGAATCAAATTGCTTCCCTTCCCATTTGGGGATACCCTCAAGTACGTCTTTCTCCTTCATGGGTGTTAGGGGGCCAGGAGATACGGGAGCAGCTAAACCCCACTCGTCCTTTTTGGCTTCCGTTGGCATTTGGATGAACCAGTCCTTCTGCTCTTTTGCAGCTGTGGGCTCTGCAGGAAGGCCAATATCAGGTACCACCAGGCTTGGTTCTGTCTTGGGTTTTGTATCTTCTAGGCTGGCACCAAGAGTGTGCCCAAACAGAGTGGGAGGTGCTTTTTCTTCTTCTGGGGTTTGTACGTCCTTTTTATCAGGGGAAGTTTTAGTTGTTTCCAGCTGAGAAACTAAGGCAGCATGCTTAAGGTCTTCACCAGGCTTACTTTCTGTCTCTGGTTCCTTTTCCTTCTTGTCTAATGGCTTGGCTGGAGAGGGAGTCAATTCCTGTTGATCATGAAACTCCATCTTCGAGGCTGTAAGTAAACCTGAAGTAATGGGGTTGATTTTTAAACATATAATAGGCAAGTGCTTTCAGGCAGTAAGCTTAAAATTATTTTTTGAAATGGCAAATGAATGGTAGGCTTGAAAGAAAAACTATGAAACATGCAAGCATGCTATTCATTTAAAAATCAAAATGAAAACGTCAGGACTGAGATATATTTGTATGATTGCTACAATAAACTCCCATGGTGAATTAATGTGTACAGAAATTGAAATAAGAGTATATTTTGAATACTCTTTTTTTCTTTGTTTGGTCTCTCTAAACAGTACATGATGTGTACTATAGTAGAAAAAAATGTCATATGCCTTCTACAGATAAAAACTACAAATTAAAGAAAATTTAATAAGTAGTTAACATTAGGGTACAAAATAATCTATATAATCTAAATATGGAAAAGAATTGGTTTCAGCTAAACTTTTTCTTTTCTCATTGCAAAGTGAATTGGTAGCCCATGGGCAGAAGGTCAATTAATTTATAATAATATATGTAAAATAATTTCAGCTAACTTGACCAACAAAGCCAAGACCAGTTTTGGGGGCATTAAAATGTTCCTAGAATAAACTTTTAGAAGTCATCTAAGATTAAATTTTGGTAATACAAATAAATAATTGCTATTGACTTTGTCTGATACGATCTAAATATTAACAAGACAATTTCTACCATGTATCAAAATTCCTAAGTCCTAATCATTACTTAGTCTGTATGACAGATGTAAGAAAATCTAAATTATACTGTTAATACTGGGAAGTTACATGAATAACACAATTTTAATAAGAGTCAACTATTAAAATGTCTTTTTCTCCTTGGTCATGACCTCATTTCCTGGAATGTGACCAACAGGTGAAGCACTGACCAATATTGACTTTAGAGATGCTTCACGGAGACTAAATGAGTCTTTGTAATTTTTATTTGTTCACCAATTCAAAAGGCTCCAGAGTGTCACTTGTATTTTACAGCCAAAGTTATTTCATTGTGGTCACTAAGGCTAAATGTAATTGTCTGGAGAAGATTTGGGGAAAATTAATAAAATTCAGTCATCTGTTGAATGGCAAGTGTATGGATCATCATTAACTTAAATACTTGTGTGTCTTGTTGTCACAATAGAAAATAAATATTTTATGAATTTTCTAGTAAAGTTTAGATGAATGAAAACTCAAGAGATATGGTGATGATCAAAGGGATTGGTTGCCATGGAAAGGAAATGATATGAGAAGCATCAGCAGGTGCTTTTAAGGAAACCAAACCAGTATTCACTGAAGCATAAAAAAAATATAGCACATTGCGGTTGCAAACAAAAACCATTCTACCGTTGAAGCCCGTAATAATGTGCCAAAATCCACCTCTACGATTTGAAAGAAAAGCATATGAATTGCTATCCCCCAAAATAAATATACATGTATTAGCAATGTGACTGGCAAACATTTGAGATGAGGAGGGGCAGGGGTGGAAAAAAAGCTCACATAGCGTCATCAGCCTGGCTGCAAAGCGTATTGTATCATGGCAAAGTAAAACCAGGAATCAGCTGCAGCAGTGGAAAACCAAGCTGCCACACAGCACCTGCACAAGCCACACTCTTTGCTCTTTAAGTCTCAGACAGGGGTCTTGGTATCATGAGACGACCCAGCGATGGAATAGCATTGGAAAGGCATCAGATTGATAAGCTGCTGGAGAGATCACTTGCAACAAAACACATGCAAATCCTAGAAAGACACACCTTCCCCGGCAGAGGAAGGGGTTTTTACTTCTGGAGACACCTCCGTGACCGTGACCTCTTTTACACTTTTCTCCTGTGGGGCCCCTGCTGGGGCGCTGTCTGCAGGAACTACTTGGGCCTCCGCACTAGACTCCACTTGGCCCTCACTGAGGCCCTTGGGCTGGTCTGAGACCTTGGCAGCCCCACACTCTTTCTCAGGAAGAGTGGCAGGTTTCTCTTCCTCAGCCATTGGACTCTCTAGCGTTTCTTCTTCTTAGGGATGAAAAAGATGTTGACATCATGACCATAGAAACATATATGAAACAACAGAAACATTACTCAAGGAACACTTTCAGCTCTATTTTATTGACCTCACAAGAACCTCTTTTACCTTTTGGATGAACAAATTAATATCCTAATGCAATGGACATTATGTATTGCTTGGAAAATTAGTAAATATAATCGACTAACAATGATGCCTTTTAAAGTCTCATTAAAAGGCTATTTATTTTAAAACTTGAGAGCTGAAAGGGTTTTATTGCTCTATTACCCTCGGTGGAAATGGCAGTAAGTCACACACAATGTGGAAAGCTGGCTGGAAATAAGAGATGGCGCTGCCAGATAACAGATGGTTGTGAAAAGATAGATGCATTGATGTGCTGCAACAAACCTTTAAGTTTGTAAGTCATGTGCTGTTTTCTCCAATGCAGGAAGCCACTACATACGAATTCCTGATTATTTAATTTAAAACATGCAAACTTTGCTACAGGGATCTTTGGGAGTAAAAAGCCTGGCCTCAGAATAATATCCAATCAACCACTTCATTATCAACTTTATCATGAAATCCATCAAAACTCTTCAGGACATACTTTATTTAGTATTTTTAAGGCCACAGACTACCTAACTCAATTATTTTTACCTTCATTGCATTATATGATTGGAGAATGTAAAAATTTTCAAGTAAGTAAAATATTTTGAAAAACAAGGTCCAGGTAAAAGTTAATTTCACTGCAATTTAGAAAAGTCTACCTCTGGGACATGACTGTTATCATATTGTTCAAACCACTGAAATATCAGTAATATAGTTCTTGTATAGTTCTCTTTGACACTAAAGAAAAAGAAAATGTGCATATTATAAAGTTTCATTTCTGCAATTCAAAACAAAACCACTAAGGAAAGATAGCTGAGTGGCAACAAAACTGCCAAAATATCCTCCCCAAATATGTATATCATACAGAAAAATATTAACAATTAAAATGTAATAAAACACATTTATGAAAAGCCATGAGTTATGCTGTTCATTTGTTTCTCATTTACACTTCAAATATCAGTAAAATAAATCTCATTTTATTGCTTAAGAAATTAGAGGGAAATATATAAGCTGCCTTATAGTTCTTCAAATGAATGATCCTTTTGAAATTCCTATGAACAATCATATATTGTTTAAATGGATCTGTGAGGAAGACTCTAGATAGAAAGGAGAGAAATTTTTTGAGAAACATTAAAGCCCTTATGGGGAAAAAAGAGAACTGCTACTATTTCTTCACACTGAACGCACAGATACTTTTATTTTTGTAATTTAACTATGTCAGTAACATTTTAATAATTTAGATTCTAACTTATTATTAAGGCAATTTTTACAATGCCATAGAATTAGAGATTTTGATTCAAGCTAAGAGACTTTTAATATAGCTGCTTTACTAATGTCACCTTATTGGATGAAATCAATTTGATTTACATTTTTTCTAAATCCATGTAATTTTTTAGCTTTCCAGTTTCTCATTTTGTATAAATCATGTTTATTTCCACACCTGTTCTTTATTCAGAATTCACATATTTTTCTTAATTATTTTAAGTCAATTTAATTTTACTCAATATGCATTGTATTTTTCTATCAGAATGTCTGAACCATTGGTGCTCTTGCCTTGGAACTATCTGCCTTTACATTAAATATTATGCCATACAAAAATGTACTCCACTTAAGCAAGTCATTTTTCCCCATTTCAAAATGACATTCACCTAAGCAAAAAAAAAATTAGTCCTATTTTTTTCTTTATAATATACTACCTTGTTAGAATGAGATAAATTGCAGCCCACTGCCCACTTATTTTATCCTCTCCACAGCCAACGATACCCAAGGTCTCCACCTTCAAAAGACTGGAATGACAAAAGCTTTGGAGCATTTCCTTCATTTTAGCTCACTTCTACTTATCTGAACCAAGATTTAGTCACCCGAGGAAGCCGCTATTGTTTCTGTAGATGTTTAAGTGATTTGGAGAAATAAATTCATTCCATAACGTTTATCCTACCCTAAACAATTATTTCTCTTTTAATGGGGTATCACATTAACATGGCACTAAATAGAAACCTAACTCTCTAAGTCTGGTCTAGTAATATGGAAAAATTATATTAAGGGTCATCTTCTTTGGTTTGGGTAAGAAGATACATTCTTTCCCTATTGAGATATTTGCAAGGGGTAGAAAGAAGTCATACTTTGTTTGAACTTTTTTTGTTTCCTTCTCAGAAGCCGTGAAGAAAAAAAAGAAGCACTGACGTCTTAAATCAGACTTCTTCCATATAAATTGCTGAGGCATTTGGATGGACATGAACGATATAGGGACTTCACTTTCACATGGAAAAAACAGGCTCCTGTCCCTCCCACCCACACATGGAGGCACACTTAAGAGTGATGCACGTGGTCAAAGCTGCAGGCTGGGGAGGAGGAGCTAAAGGGGACCATGCTTGGTTCACCTTTCTCCTGGCCTAAGTGGGCCTCTGCACTCTGCGCTGGGACACTGGGGAGCACACTAGAGGCAGTCCATTGTGAGCTGAACAAAGGATGCTCATAGTACTCCTCATCGGAATTGGAAGGGTCATCATCAGGCACAGACACCGAGATGGAGGGGGCTAGGAGTCTACGCCTCTCCCCGCTGGTGGCAGGTTCATGGCTGGGGAACCTGTGTAGAGGACCCACTTGATCCTCAGCCCCTTCATCTACAAACAGACACACAGGAAGAAACTGCAGGGAAAACTGGACAAGACAGACACAAGATCAGACAGACGAGACAAACGTTTGCACAAGGACATGGGGTCACAGAAGCAGCACAGCAGGATGGAGAGGGATGAGTGAGACCAAGCTGGTGGAGGATGGGAGACAGTGAAATTTCATGCTTCAGTAGCCACTGAATTTAAACTCTCCCTTTAGGAACCTTGTCATTGATCTAAATGAACCAAATACTCTGACACTCCCACTGCATAATAGAAATTATCTTTACATCTCCCTCAAACGAGTTAAAATAACAACAGAAGCACTGGTATAGAAACAAAGCACTACAAAACAAATGCATTTGTTAGAAGAAATTCTTTCAACTACATACATTTTCTCATGTTTTTATCAATACATTTATAAGTTATAAAAGAGGAAAGCTGTTAGGATCTGATGCCTGTACAATTCTGAGAGAAATTGGGCCTGTGGAAGTACAACCTTAATTATCTAGTATGCTTGCATGGTTGGCATTTTGGTTGATTTCATTTTTAGTTCATGACTTCCACCAGAAAGTAATTTTTAATTTCAATCCTGTTAAGAAAAATCTACAATGCATTATGCTTCTTTCCTGTCTTGCTTAGGGGAATACAACTTTCATAGCTTTTTCTTTGGATGCAAACTCTTAGGCATCCTTTTGAACCCCAGTTCTTATCTGCATGACTGTGAAAGTATTAGAAAGTACCCAGCAACATACACTTGTTTTCTCGTGTTCTGCTTCTCTTTGGAAGGCTTAATAGAGATAACAGTTAGCTGAGAATTTCTTCTGTGGTGGCTTCTGACCCATCACAATTGTATTCTGTGCAGTTTCACTTGTACTACTGTTTTTATATTTCAAAGCCCTCATTGTATATTTCTCATGGAAACGCTAAAGAAGCTGTTCTCATTTATTTTCTTTCCCACATCTTAGCTTAGAAATCTGTGTTACTTAAATATATTTCCTTAGAAATATGAGTGTAGATCAATCAGTTTGCTTAGCATTTCAATGAGCCTAAAGAATGATCACAAAGAACAGTATCTGGCTGAGACACTGTATGTATCTCAGGCCTACATGGCTGATTACTAAATTTGTTAACCACTATTTATTTACTTATATAGAGAAATAATTTAAAAATTTTGTAATTTTCAATAAGATCAAAATACAGTAGCTATCTGTATAATTTTTATTTCTATCAAAATTTAAGCAGACAGAATTACAGCATTAATTTGAAAATGCACTGTATTTTTAGCACAATAACTTATTTTCAGTCAACTGAGTGCTGACAACTGGAAATAAACCTGAAATCATAAGGACACTAAAATAATATTTTGAAGGGAGAATGTTTTTAATCTTTTGAACACATTATTTACTGATTGTTCCATGGAAGTTGTTTCTAGATGGGTGCTCAGAACTTTCCCAGCCACAATGCTTATTATATCATGGGATAGAAGAAACCTAAAATTATATTTGATATTCTTAGTTCAACTCGGCACGATTTCTCAGCTGAGCAGACGACTGGCTGTGATCTGGCCTGCAACACTGACTGAATCATAAGTCTTGGGCTTGTCACAAGTCCCAGCCATTCATATCTCCTCTAGTGACTCCTGAGGCTATAGACTCCCCAGGGACACAAATTCTTCCTAAAACTTCTAATACATTCAAACAGATTACATGGATAATCAATCAGTGAAAATGGCATATTTGCCTCTCTGCTTTTCAACATTTTCTAGGAGGACAGCAGACTACAGTTCAAAAGTGAAGAATTTAAACTGGAGAGATGATAGTTTAAAGGCAATTGTCCTTGGATAGTTTAGCCTTTTGAAGATTTTGGCTTCCTCTTTCTTGTTGCTTGTTTTTGTTTCTTGAAAGTGCCAAAATGTGAAAACAACCCAGAGTCTTGCTTCAGATCCAGAACATTTCAAAGAAACAGTACTTTCATTCTGAAAACTTTGACTAATCAGGGAACAACAAAAACAACAAAAACTTTAAGTGCTTCAGTGGAAAAGTAGCTTCTCTGTAGTATTTGTCTGGCTCTTAGCCAGGCAACTTAAAAAAGAATGTCTGGCAAAGCCCAGTCCCCTCTGGGGTACTCCAAGTCTCTGTTTAGGACCTATGAGCCTGAAGTCCATCTACATTAAACGTCCCAGAGATGTGCCAGTGAAGTGGTGCTTAGAGGACCATGTTGGCTGGCTAAGTTCAGAGAGTGTACCAGTGCAAGGGCTTCCAGTGATAATGCTAGAAGACAAGAGATCCTCATTTGCTATAGGACTGTGTATGGCAGGTGCTCTCAGTTCATACCCAAATGGAGGGGTGACACATAATAAATAAATTATATAAATGAATGAATTATATATATAATAATTATAAATGAATACATTATAAATGAATGATTTTCTTGGGAGTTGTTTGAAAAAAAAGGAAATCAGTCCAGTGTCTTGAAACCAAAATACTCTCATTAGAAGATGACTTCACTCTCATTGTCCCACAGTAACAGCCTAGCTAGATAACATAGAGCTTTAGTGATGCCGTGAGGCTGTGTTTGTAGGAACTTAAGTTTCCCAGGTGGCTCAGTGAGTAAAGACCCTGCCTGCAGTGCAGAAGACACAGATTCAATCTCTGGATCAGGAAGATTCCCTGGAGGAGGGCATGGCAACCCACTCCAGTATTCTTGCCTGGAGAATCCCATGGACAGAAGAGCCTGGTGAGCTACAGTCCACGGGATTGCAAAGAGTTAGACATGACCGAAGCAACTGAGCATAGCAGATTTGAATTTAAATTCTGGATAAGGCACTTATTAGCTGTGACATCCTGGGCAACAGTGGAAGTGAGTATTATCTGTGTGAGTATTCTGTGTGGGTTGCTTGAAGGATTAAATGGGAAGGTATTTGAGAAAGCACCAAGAATCATTCTTGATTCCATAGATGTTAATATCTCTATCTTTAGTCTATCAGACAAATTGTCATGTACCTTTACTCTTTACTTTGATTTGATACATCAAAGCTAGATTTAGGAGATTTATGAAAAATGAATTCATAACAGTTTTGCTCTTTAAGGCCAGGATAGAATGTCTCCTTTTACTATAAGTACACTTGCTTTTGGACACTTGGTTATGTCAAAAATAGTCTGTTTTCTTTAATAATGTACTGTTTTAAAGGGAAGGGTAGTCTTGTGAACCTTGGACTTTTACATAGTTCCTTTGCACAATGATAATCTTTAAAAATGAAGCTTACCTGGTTTCAGTGGAGAGCTATATTTCCCCTAATTTGCTTTCATACAAAATTTTCTTTAAAAGAAGCACTTGAAAATTTATATTGGGTAAAGTTTGCCACACAAAATTCAGTCTTGATCTGTCAGCCCCCTTGGGTACAATGAGTAGTCACGCTTATGAGAGATTGAACATCTTGGGGTATTAGTGACTCCGACTTGGTGATTTTGCCTGTCCTGGCATCACACCTTCTACCCCATGGCCTAGAGCAGCTGACTCCTCTTACATAGTGCCCCACCATCTCTAAGTCCTTTCTAGTCTATAAGCTTTGGATTGAGGACTTCTCAGTTTGCCAACTGTGTCTGCTGCCCTAGAATGATATGGAGGGAAACTGCTTCAGGTTAACAGTTACAGTGTGGCCACATCATTGACACAGGAAATCATCAGCCTAGGATTCTGGAGCAAACCTAAGAGGGTGGACGGACTCCTGGTTCTGTTTTCAGATTATTCCATTGCTCTTGCATGGGCTTCCAAATTCTAACAGTTCAGTTCAAGTGATAACTATTATGGTTAGGCCAAAAAGAAAGGGGAGCTTAATCTGAAAATATAATAACTAGTTCTTTTTGGTTCACTGTACCTTGGTTTCCTTTCCAAGTGTGCTACTTACTTTTTTACATCAAAATCTCTTTGTTCCCCAGAATAAGTACATAGTCTTATGAATATTACACCAATCATAATAAATAAATATTCATACATGACAGTAATTAATATCTTAAATTATTTTTAGTAGAAGCATCCATGCTTCCCCTTTGGAAAGAACAGCTTTTAGAATGTTTGCTAATTAATAAAAAGTCTATCCTCAAAATCAATGAAATACTCAATTTAACCTAAGAACATTTATATAAAAGGACTGAACTGTGGCATTCACTGTGCCTTTAGATTGAAGTTGCTTTAAGGGTGTTTTGAGGAGGGTAAAAAAATCTTCTAGATGGAAAAATCTACCTGCTTTCTTTCCAGTCAATGTGCTATGAGCAATATATTAAAATTTTTGGCTTTGTCTTTACAAACCAATTGATTTGAAAATTTGAAAAGTTGATTCTTGTGGATTTTCACTGATTTTTTCTGATAAAACAAAACAAATAAGTTGCTATACATACTTTAAGAGTGGTTTAAAATAAAAGAGAGGAACTAGTTTGATTGCCTAGATCACATGCCTTTCATAAAATTAAGGTAAAAATATTACCTAATCTTTTAAATCAATGGAGTTTGAAATTACATGTTTTTTTCTATATAGCTAAAAAATATGGTTATCTTTTTAAAAGCAAATCATTAGGACTTTGTATAGGTTGAGGCTTTCTTCTGAAAAAAATTAAATAAAAATATATGTTCAGTTTGAAAATGTTAAAAATATCTTCAAATTACTTTCAGTAGGAAGTAAGTTGACATTTTCCCCAAATATACTGAAATACCTTGAGGAAAACAATCCTGAAATGTGAAGGAACAGTTACTTTGGAATATGACACTTAAGTTACCAAGATATGAAAGTGATTCTATTTTTAATTTATACTTTTATTATATCTATGGTATATCATCCAGAAACGGACTGGATGAGTCTCAGATGGCTGGGAAGACCTTGTTGCCCTTTTAACTCAAACTCACATATAACAGTAAGAAGAATGAATTACTTGACCTCCAGGTGACTTGGGAGTCAATGTCATACCTCTCTCTTGGTTAAGAGGATTTCCTGACATGGGAAAGGCTTTAAGTAGGGGTTTAGAAACATTTTCAGTGACCGGTGGGAAGCAGAGCTGTCATGGAAGGCTTTCCACTACATTCAGAGTAAAACCCAGGAGCCTGAACCAAGCCAGCTGCTGCTCATTCCCAGACTCCTCTCCTCCACCTATCTCTCACACATTAGCCCTGGGACTCCTTCAATTCCTAGAACACTTCATGCACTTTCCCACCTGAGAGCCCTTGCACATCCTGGTCCCTCTGCCTAAACTGCTCCTTTCCTCCATCTTTCCTTGGCCAACACTTCCTCAGGCTTTTGAGATCAACTCCCTTCACCCTCCAATAAAGTAAGATTATTTTTCTTTTACTTTAAAGCTCCCTGTTCTTTTCCTTCCTAGTGCTTAACTTACTTACTGGATTTCCATTCTCCACCTGACTTTGTGCTTCTTACAAGGAAGGATCATGTCTGTTTTGCTTACTAGTGTATACTTAGAGAATTTGAAGAGTGCAAGGAAACTTGTGGGTGCTCCATAGATATGAATAGATAAAATCAAGGCCAGAAAGGATCTTTCAAATCTATGAATTAAAAGATCAAATCACACTTTCAGGGAATTAACTAATCATCAATGGTTATAATGACAGTGATTATATGCAATGAATATAGTCTTCAAATTTTCTTTTATTCCTTAGACTAATTATTTCAGGAAGTAAACTTAGGAAAAAAGGCCTCAATTTAAGAAAAATAATCTTACTAAAAAAGGTTTAAGTTTATAAATCTATGACAAAAATAAATTATATTTACTGATTGTTTATAGTTCAGTAATTTAGAATAACCTCTAGTAATTCAAAAAATAATGTAAACAAACCTAAGTACAGATTATTTAAAAGACAGTGATTCTTTTGTGACCTTATTTAATTTTTAACACAATAAAATGAGCTCTAAAAGGCACAACAAAAGGAAAAATAAGTCAACAAATAAATGACAAAATTGGAAAAGTATTAATATTCTGATTTTAGTATATGAAAAGTAAATTATATTGACACAAGCAAGCTTTCAATAAATTTTAAAAGCTTTCTTCTTCTCCTGTAACTCTCAAACAATAGACAAAAGTTAACTGGTCTAAGTCAGAGAACCAATAATAGTTAGCTTTTAAATAGTGTCTTTCATCTCAGATTCTAAATGGATATTCTTCAGAGGCATCTGTCTGCTTCTTCACTGCAAACTGAAAAGCTGACACGGCATTCCATGTTGGCTGAGTGCATAAATAGATTCATGGACAATAAAAGGTCTCAGCAGGAAAGAAGCCATGAGTTTCCAGTTCACTACTCTCAATATCAAATTTGTTCACTGACTTCTTCATTTATTCATTAATATTTATTGCGAGTTTGCTACAGGTATGGCCCTGAGGAAGCCCTTGGCAATACAATAGTGAGCAAAACAGACAGCTCCTGCCAACCCTTCCAAAACAAATCTACTGATTTCATCAATATATTTATTTTTATTCAGTCACTTATAAAATTAAATTGTATCTACTCTTTAGAACATTCTACATGAAGTAAACTAGTTCTCTCTGGTTATTCTAGCTAGCCACTTAAACACAAAATTATCTTCCTTTATCCAGCAGATTTTTCCTGTTTTATTTACCATATTCATCTACTTTTGATTTTATGTACAGAAATAATACATTTAATTAAAATCTTCGTTTCTTCTTGATTATTTGAAATAGACAGCTCCCAAGCTGGGTCACATACTACCAATACCAAAGTCCAGCACTTATGGGTTGAGGTTTATTTACCCTTAAAAGAAGACAAACCTCAAAGAGTCCAACAGGTCTTACCTTCCTCCACTGGGACAGTCTGTTCTGAGGCTGGTGATGGGGGTGGAGAAGGAGGCAGATTAGCTGTCTCTTCAGCTGCTAAAGATCAAACAATGGAAAAATGAGATACAACAATTAATCCTACTAGCCCAGTGGATGTGTAGGAGCTGTGCCATCTGTAAAAAGGACTCTATGAAAGTGAAGAAAAGATTCAATAGTAAGTTGCATTTGACTTATTTTATTTCAGCCCCATTACCTGATTCATAAATCTTTGAAAACATAAAAAAAGAAGAGCATTTAATATTTAAAAAAATCACTCCATAAAAATGATTAGAGATAACTTCTAAAATTCTATCATTAATCTCATTAATTTTTGTCTATCTTTCAATTAATAATATATTTAATTCTGATCCTAATTTACTACATTCAAACCGAGTCAGGTAAGCATTTTAGTTTGGATTTGAATTGACTGATTAAAAATATGTTAGAGCTGGAAACTATTGTTTATCTTGATCTGGAAACTAATCACAGCTATTTTAGGAGATGTATTTTTTAAGCAATATTTTGTTCACTGAGTATAATGTCAACTCCATCTTCTGTATGTATTCTCAGAAAAGAAAAATGAAGCTGTCACAGCCTAAGGCAACCTTCAGATAGAAACATGTACTAGTGGGAGCTGAGAAATATTCTGGCCTTGGCACTACACATGAAAGAAGACCAAAGAGAAATGTTCTAAAAGATGAAATTCATTCACACTTAACTCCGTTTTCCTCTTGAAGACACTTACCTTCTTTATGACCACTCACACGAAGGTAAGGGGTTTTAAAAGGAAATATTTATCAGTCAAGGCCAGTGGTAAAATTTATTTTAATAAATAAGCCTTGTGGGCTTCTAAGGGATATTTTAAAGTTTTTTTTTTAATGAGATTTTTCCTTTAAAAAATAATGAAATTTTGCCACTAACAGGGCATTATGTTACGTGAAGTAAGTCAAACAGAGAAAGACAAATAGTGTACATCATTTATATATGGAATCTAAAAACTACAGAAAACTAGTACCTATAACAAAAAAGCAACAGATTCACAGAATGAAGAAACCAGCAGGGAGGGAAGAGGGGCAAACAGGGGTAGAGAATGGCAGCTATAAGCTACCGGGTGTAAGACAGGCTCAAGGATGGACTGTGCAACACGGGGAATATAGCCAGTATTTTGTAATAGCTGTAAATGGAATATAACTTTCCAATGGTATAAAAATTAAAAAAAAATGTTTTTAAAGTAAGGTTTCCTTTCATTTCAAAGAACAGAAGTAAACCATAGAAAGAAAGCTAATGTTTTAGATGTTTTTCCCTCTCTGTTTTAGGTGAAAATAATCCTTGGTCATCAAAGAACATTTTATCGAATATAATGAGATTATTTTTAATTATTATTGAGAGAGGAGAAATTTTTATGGTTTAATAGACAATGCAGGGCTTATCAGAAAATCGAATATTAAAGATGCATAAGACTGAAAGAACAATAGTTATATACTATTTTTAGGCTTTGAAAACCACATCGTTCGTTAGTTATACATACCTGTGAAATAAGCATATGTTGAATGCAAGAGAATTTCCTTTTTTATGTGTCTCTGCATGGATACACATCTAAATCTAGCATCTATCTATCTATTGAGAGTACGGGCACCAAGCCTTTGGCTGAGAGTGTTTTCCTTGGTGAGCGCCATTATATTACCTGTTTGGTCCTGCAGGGCATTTGACTTGCAATGGAGGGAGAGGGCTAATGTACTGCCCTTAAATGAACAAAGTGAAGACTAGTACCTTATATGGGATTCAATTATTGTATCCCATATAAGGTACTAGCCACTGATGATTCTAACAATCTCTGCTATAGGTTTTTGTAGCCTTTTCAGGGAGACCCCAGAGATTGTAGTATAGACAATCATTAACCAAAACCCATAAAGGGAAACAATCATCTCTAATTAAAGCATTAGAATATTTTCCTTATGAGTGGGGGGCCATGACATCAAAGTGCATTGGCTTTATTTTTTTAATAACTATCTCTAGTGGTCTGGAAAAGAAAAATGAAGGGCAATTTAGGGGCAAAGTGTAATTATAAGTTGACTGTCCTAAAGACTACTGAAATACCACAATGAGCCTGTTAAGAAAAGTGAAAATAGGTCCCAGTGCATCCCAACAGAGGCGTTTGATGAATGTCACAAGTAGGGATGGAGTACGAAATACGGCCTATCTTTGAATGTGAAGACTTGATCCTGTGATTGAGGTGCACCAGACACTGTCCCTGACTTGAGACTTTCTCATTTACCTAAAGGCAGAGTAGGAGGTTGATCTTTAGGCTGAACTTCTTTCTCTTGTTCACCTTTCAGGACTGCTACAGCTTCCGCCGTGACTACTTGAACTATCCTTGCAGACACCTCCTCTGTAATAAACAGTAACAAAAGAAAATAAAATGAGCCATCGAAACAGGTGGCAAAGAGGAAAATTAATCAAACAATACAGTCAATTAGAATTGTATTTCACTCTTTCTCCCTAAAAAGTGCAATAGGATAAGTTGCAGATACATACACACACACACAAACACATAAACCAAAGAAAAAAGAGAGAGAGAGAGACAGAGAAAGAAAATAAAAGGAGTGGGCATTCTGGGAGCTAAGTGAAATGCACACAGAACTAAAGAAAGCAACCTGTATGGCAGTTTAAATAACAAAAAAAACCTGTTTATATAAACAGAAACAAAGTATTATTTTGTACCCAGTAAAACACTCTTCTATGCTAATCTGAAGAAATACCTATGATTTAAAATCATAAGAAGATGCTTCAAAATGTGAATTTGTGATTAAATAACACTATCTGGGTTCAGTTTGAACAAGAGAGATTAAGAAAAACCTGGGAAGATAAAATTTGAGGGGAATACATGGAAATGATGTATCAGATAGTCCCTTTCTAAATAGCTGCTCCTTTTCTCAATAATGGATGATTTAAAGATCTTTAAGGCCATATGATATATATTCAGCTTTCAGTTCAGTTCAGTCGCTCAGTCGTGACCGACTATTTGCGACCTCATGAATCCCAGCACGCCAGGCCTCCCTGTCCATCACCAACTCCCGGAGTTCACTCAAACTCATGTCCATCGAGTTGCTGATGCCATCCAGCCATCTCATTCTCAGTCGTCCCCGTCTCCTCCCACCCCCAATCCCTCCCAGCATCAGAGTCTTTTCCAGTGAGTCAACTCGTCACATGAGGTGGCCAAAGTATTGGAGTTTCAACTTTAGCATCAGTCTTTCCAATGAACACCCAGGATTGATCTCCTTTAGAATGGACTGGTTGGATCTCCTTGCAGTCCAAGGGACTCTCAAGTCTTCTCCAACACCACAGTTCAAAAGCATAAATTCTTTGGCGATCAGCTTTCTTCACAGTCCAATTCTCACATCCATACATGACCACGGGAAAAACCATACCCTTGACTAGATGGACCTTTGTTGGCAAAGTAATGTCTCTGCTTTTTAGGTTGGTCATAACTTTCCTTCCAAGAAGTAAGCGTCGTTTAATTTCATGGATGCAATCAGCATCTACAGTGATTTTGGAGCCCAAAAAAATAAAGTCTGACACTTAGTCAGTGTAATTGTTGTTGTTGTTTAGTCGCTAATTCATGTCTGACTCTTTGTGATTCCATGGACTGTAGCCCACCAGGCTCCTCTGTCTATGGAATTTTCCAGGCAAGAATACCAGAGTGGGTTTCCATTTCATTCTCTAGGGAATCTTCCCAACCCAGGGGTCAAACCCACATCTCCTGTGTGAGCAGGTGAATTCTTTACTGCTGAGTGACCAGGAAAGCCCTAAAGGCAGTGCAATAGTTTCATTTTAAAAAGCTAGAGAGGGAGGTTCATCATTAAACTGATCAGTCTGTGAGATGCCTGATCACTAGTTTTTGGACTGTAACTGCATCTGCTGAACCATGTCAATGCTAACTTTATATAACCTTGTCAGAAAAAATTCAGGCAATGATGATCCATATATCATCAACTAAAAAGGAAAGAAGTCTTTTGAGATTATAAATATTTTCTAAAGATGAAATTCTATAGAATTTTTTCATCATATTTATATAAAAACATCTACCACAAGGAAATTAGTCTACTTTGCACTCATTTTAATTTCAAGATGAAGGATCCTTTTTCTTTACTATCAAAAATAAGTATGGAATAATTACAGTATCAAGTAGCAAAGATACAATTCATCTTTATAAGGATGTTTTAACCCATACAATTTAACTCATAGTTATCACACAATTTTAGAGCTAAAAGAACTTTGAGAGAAGTCTGTCTAAATTTTCCCATTTTGCAGATTAGGAAACAAAGGCTGGGTATATTGATGAGATTTACTCAAGTTCACACAGCTGATGGAGGCAAAACATATTAGAACCCAGGTTTTCTAACTATTATGATGTTCTTCCTCTTAAACAGAACAATAGAAGGAATAATGGAAAAATAACCAAAACCTTCTTTAGCAGTCATGTGTGAGTTACTAAAGGAAATATATGAAATTCTTTAAAGGTATGAACCAAGGAAACATACTCTCAGATCTGCTTGTCTATTCATGTATCTAATGTACACTATTGCTATTCCTGATTATATTTGGAGACTATGTAACAAGTGATTGACCAATATCTATCTAATCATTTATCTACCCACCTACCTACCTACCTATATATCTTGAAGACTACATTAGAAACTGCAATAGATAATTTACCTCAAGAAGATGAATATTTTATTTCTAAGAGACAGTACTATTTTATTAGCATTTTAGTTCCATTTTAGCTTTTGCAGGTAAATATGTGACAATAACAATCATCAAAGCATTGTAAGGATTAAGCATTATAATCATCAAAGCACTGTAACTGTGTAACTGCTATGCTATTTGGTGGGGAGGACAGAGGAGGAAGAAGGGGTGCGTGTTTTCATGAAGCCAAGCAGCTGGGTTGAAAGGCTAATCTCCCAGAGTGACATTATTAATGGAAAAATACTGCAAAATCGGCCACAGAAAGTTAAATCCACTTGGAGACACTTCTTTGTTGTCTACACTGTTTTATAATATAACAAAAATAATTAGTTTACATTTTGTGAATTGCCACTTACATATATTAACTTTCAATGAAACTCAGACATTTAAAAATCAATAGAGTAATTTTAGCACTTCCAGCATCCAAGTGTTTTATGGAGAACTGAATGCAGTGGAGAGGTGGAGTAAGCACTCCAGAAAATGGGACATATATAAAACCAATACATCTTCTGGATCATTCCTGCGTCTCCCTGTTGGCACTATGCACATTAGTATCTCCCTATAGCACTTAGGAAATATATCTTGTGTGAAACTGTGCTGGTACACAAGCCTTATCTCCACTACTATGTAGTTTCCCAAGTCAAGGATTTTCTATTGAAAAATTGTTGCAATTCTCGAAGCTTCTCTCATTGAACTTCATCCAGATTGGACCTTTAACACAATTTTTTGAAAGGATGAAAAATCAACATGAAAAGCTTGTTCATAATATTTACACAAATTCAGAAGTAATCTGTGCCTGTTACTATATTTACTAACTTAACCCCCCCATTTATATAATTTATTGTATTCTTATGATTTCGATGCATTCTAGAACAGTATTTCTTAGATGGGGTTCCAAAATTCTTCTGTACTTTCTGAAGAATTTTCCAGGACCTGAGAGTAGTTAAAAAATTAAACTTGTTTAAATTGGGAAGACAGTCCAATAAAAACAATACAAATATCTGCTAATTTATGTGAACAAATTACAAGTGAACTACATAATTATACCAGTCACTTTGCTTGAGAGTGTATTTACAATAATTCTGACACCATGGAGATTTAGTTTACACGTTCTTGGCTAATGAGAACAGAGGTGGACTTAATAAAGAATGCATTTACATGAGGTGTAGGTCAAATGACATCTTTAGGCACTGTACAGGCTTTCAAAATATTCTAAACAGAGATAAATAAAGGGAAAATTGAATCATAACTTGTCTCCAATCAGTTTAGACAGGGCCAACTTAAGTAAAATGCACTATATCAGCTGGTACCACATGTTTTATGAGTGATAATTTAGTTTTAGCAAAACAATATTAATTTAGATGGAAAGTAGCAGGACATTTGAATTGTATTGGGTTTGCTATTTCAAAGAACATTAATTTAAATGTGTTTGAATTTCATGGTTGAATAAGCTGATTTTATATTTGTAGGTATTTAATCAAAACTAGTAAGAAAATAATTTAGCCCAATCTTAGGAGAACGGATGGAGAAGGAAATGGCAACCCACTCCAGTGTTCTTGCCTGGAGAATCCCAGGGACAGCGGAGCCTGGTCGGCTGCCGTCCATGGGGTCGCACAGAGTCGGACACGACTGAAGCGACGCAGCAGCAGCAGCAGCAGGAGAACGGATCTTCCCCCCGACCCAAAGGAATTTCACAGATTATAAGAAATGCTACTTTAGAATAATCAAATAGGCTGTGTGGGAGCCAAGTTCATGACATGTTATATTCCATTCTAGGGAAAATAATATTGTTAAAACTTTAAAAATAGAAAATAAGTGTATTTTCTAATATTATTATAATTTAACAGTTTATTCAGGAAAACACAAATATAGGGTTGATCAGGGGTTTCAAATGGTCCAGTCAATTTAAAAATCTTTCTCTAAGCAAAGCCTGTCATCAGTGTAGAGATGGCAGCTTCCCCCATGAAGGATGGCCTTTTCCCAATGGAGGCCTAATCAGCAGAGCTCCTGAGGGAGCCTCATCGTTATAGCCTGGCTTTTGGAACAGGGGCAAATTTACTCAGGGTTCAGGCAAAGTTCAGGGAAGACTAATGGTAAACATGTCGAACATACACAAAAGATAAAGGAAGACAGTCAAAAAAATCAGACCTATAGAAATGATAAGAGTTACAATGTGTCAATGTGTGTGATTTTATATATATATATGTATATATATATATAATTTTAGCTAATTAAAGGTCCATCTAGTCAAGGCTATGGTTTTTCCAGTGGTCATGTATGGATGTGAGAGTTGGACTGTGAAGAAAGCTGCTGCTGCTAAGTCACTTCAGTCGTGTCCGACTCTGTGTGACCCCATAGACGGAAGCCCACCAGGCTCCCCCTTCCCTGGGATTCTCCAGGCAAGAACACTGGAGTGGGTTGCCATTTCCTTCTCCAGTGAAGAAAGCTGAGTGCCGAAGAATTGATGCTTTTGAACTGTGGTGCTGGAGAAGACTCTTGAGAGTCTCTTGGAGTGCAAGGAGATCCAACCAGTCCATCCTAAAGGAGATCAGTCCTGTGTGTTCATTGGAAGGACTGATGTTGAAGCTGAAACTCCAAAACTTTGGCCACCTGATGCGAAGAGCTGACTCATTGGAAAAGACCCTGATGCTGGGAAAGATTGAGGGCAGGAGGAGAAGGGGACGGCAGAGAATGAGATGGCTGGATGGAATCACCGACTCGATGGACATGAGTGAGTGAACTCCGGGAGTTGGTGATGGACAGGGAGGTCTGGCGTGCTGTGATTCATGGGGTCGCAAAGAGTTGGACATGACTGAGAGACTGAACTGAACTGATGCATTTATATATATTCATTCTACAAGTATTTATTAAATGCCACTATCCATCCATCCACCATTCTATCACATCTATCTATCTAGAGTATTACTATCTTTTATAGTGTACATTAGACAAAGTCACATGGAATTTAACGCAGAGATAAGTGGGCATAAACTCCAGCATTGCTACCTTCTAGTTATTTTATCTTTGGAATTTTACTCAAACTCACTGAGTTTCAATACCTTAACCAAAAAAAAAAAAAATTGGAAATGATGTAATACCCATCTTACAAGTTGTTGTGAGGAAACTCCATTTTAATTCTTCATTGCTTACTTGTTCTACATTCTTATTCCCTTTCTTACTTTCTAATTTTTCGTTGTTAATTTTTCCTTCCAAACATTATACAAATAAAATTTTGAGTAGGATTTAGTCATTCAGAAGGCTAAAGATGAATACAGATTATGCATAAATTGACAAGGTACTATTCATTATACTTCACTGAGAGTTAATATGGATCTTCACAAGGCCAAGTTTGCCTGTTACTCCAGGTATTTCTTGACTTAATAGTTTTGCATTCTAGCCCCTTATAATGAAAACACATCTTTTCTGGGTGTTAGTTCTAAAAGGTCTTTTACGTCTTCATAGAACTGTTCACCTTCAGCTTCTTCAACATTACTGGTCAGGGCATAGACTTGGATTACTGTGATATTGAATAGCTTGCCTTGGAAACAAACAGAGATCATTCTTTTGTTTTTGAGATTACATCCAAGTACTGCATTTCAGACTGTTTTGTTGACTATAATGGTTACTCCATTTCTTCTAAGGGATCCTTGCCCATGGTAATAGATATAATGGTCATCTGAGTTAAATTCACCCATTCTAGCCCATTTTAGTTTGCCGATTCCTAAAAGGTCGATGTTCCTGCTTGCCATCTCCTGTTTGACCACTTCCACTTGCCTTGATTCATGGATCTAACATTACAGGTTCCTATGCAGTACTGCTCTTTAAAACATCAGACTTTACTTCCATCACCAGTCACATCCACAAACAGGTGTTGCTTTTGCTTTGGCTCTAAAGAAAGGAAATGTTAAAGAATGCTCTAACTACCACACAATTGTACTCATCTCACATGTGAGTAAAAAAATACTCAAAATTCTCCAAGCCGGGCTCAACAGTACATGAACTGTGAACTTCCAGATGTTCAAGCTGGATTTAGAAAAGGCAGAGGAACCAGAGATCAAATTGCCAACATCCACTGGATCACTGAAAAAGCAAGAGTTCCAGAAAAACATCTACTTCTGCTTTATTGACTATGCCAAAGCCTTAGACTGTGTGGATCACAAAAAACTGTGGAAAATTCTGAAAGAGATAGGAGTACCAGACCACCTGACCTGCTGCCTGAGAAGTCTGTATGCAGGTCAAGAAGCAACAGTTAGAACTGGACACGGAACAACAGACTGGCACCAAATTGAGAGAGGAGTAAATCAAGACTGTATATTGTCACCCTGCTTAGTTAACTTATATGCAGAGTATATCATGAGAAATGCTGGACTGGATGACGCACAAGTTGAAATAAGATTGCTGGGAGAAATACCAATAACCTAAGATATGCAGATGACACCACACTTATCGCAGAAAGCGAAGAACTAAATAACCTCCTGATGAAAGTGAAAGAGGAGAGTTAAAAAGTTGGCTTAATTCAGAAAACTAAGATCATGGCATCTGGTCCCATCATTTTATCACAAATAGATGAGGAAACAGTGGAAACAGTGAGAGACTTTATTTTCTTGGGCTCCAAAATCACTGCAGATGGTGACTACAGCCATGAAATTAAAAGACACTTTCTCCTTGGAAGAAAAGTTACGACAAACCTAGACAGCATATTAAAAAGCAGAGACATTACTTTGCTATAACAAAGGTCTGTCTAGTCAAGGCTATGGTTTTTCCAGTAGTCATGTATGGATGTGAGAGTTGGACTATAAAGAAAGCTGATTGCCGAAGAATTGATGCTATTGAACTGTGGTGTTGGAGAAGACTCTTGAGAGTCCCTTGGACAGCAAGGAGATTCAACCAGTCAATCCTAAAGGAAACTGGTCCCAAATATTGATTGGAAGGACTGATGTTGAAGCTGAAACTCCAATACTTCGGCTACCTGATGCGAAGAACTGACTCATTAGAAAAGACCCTGATTCTAGGAAAGATTGAAGGCAGCAGAAGGGGACGACAGAGGATGAGATAGTTGGATGGCATCACTGACTCAATGGACATGAGTTTGGGTAAACTCCAGGAGTTGGTGATGAATAGGGAGGCCTGGCTTGCTGTAGTCTACGTGGTTGCAAAGAGTAGGACACAACTGAGCAATTGAAGTGAACTGAACTTGCAGCCGAAAACATGGCACATCTTATTGTAATCTGAAAATCTGAAAGGATCAGTTATGTTTTTTTTGAACATCTAAAGTTTTCAGAAGTGGACATTATTTTTAGTCTATGTTAGAAATTGTCTTAAGGACGTTGTGTAATATGTATTCTATTCTTTACTTTGTTAATGTCAAGGATTTAGAATTTCAGTGAAAACCTTACAACCAGTATTTGAATATTAACTTGGTATAATTTTATCAACATTGTCATTATGTTTTATAACTAACACAAAAATAGCTCATGATGTGGCCATAATCTTGTCATGCTGAAGCAAAATGAATGGATAACTTGGAACTGATCTGATAAATGATCTGTCTAAAATTCAGCTAGACTGAAACATTTAAAAACAACTTCTTTAAAACAAATCCATTTTATAACCTTTAAATAATGTTATTGCTTATGAAAAGTGAAAGTGAAGTCGCTGAGTCATGTCCAACTCTTTGAGACCCCATGGACTTTAGCCTACTATGCTCCTCCATCCATGGGATTTTCTAGGCAAGAGTACTGGAGTTGGTGACATTGCTTATAGGCTTATATAAAATAAAGGATCTAAAGATAAAACCCAGGGAATAGAGCAACAGGTGACACTGTATCATCAGTATAGAGATAAACAGCTACAGGTAAAAAAGTGAAGTCTGTCTTGTAAACATATTCTGAATAACAGACATGGGGTTGGTATCCACAAGAGGATCAAAGCAATCCTCAGGAGATTGAATTGAATTCTGGAAAGAATGTTTATTTTTGTTACTGGGTAAATAAATTGGTGGAAGCATATACCACCAATAGAAGTAAATAGATAAAAGAAACTGAGACATGCTCTCATCCACAGAAACCTACTTGATAATACCTTGGAGATATGATGCTAAGCTACTTACATTCTCCTGCATAATGAATAAACATCATATTGCAATACACGGTTATTAAACAAGTTGCTATACTAGGCACTTCTATTTCCTGTCAATATTATATATTCCATACAGTAACATATTTTCCAAATTGGAAAACTAGCAAAATCAAGGATAAAGGCAATTTACTGTCTCATTAGAATATCATTTCGATTTATATCAGTGTAGTACAGATATTTTATAACATAGTAGATTCTGGTGTCAGAAAATCTGGAATCAAACCCTGTCTTTAGCTCTTGCTAACAGCAAGTAAATACTCTCTCTAAGCTTCAGTTTTCCCATCTAAAAAGGGGAACTGAAGTGATAGTCATCTTTTGGTATATTGGGACAACTAAATGAAATATATATATATATATAAAGTGCTTATTTATTACTATTTTAATCACATTCACAGTTTTGTTATCATCAAGTCTACTATCATCATTTGACTGACCAAATGTAGGTAAAGACTGACAGTTTCTGTCATAAATTAGGACAATTCTGTCGTTTTTCCCAGTGAGTACATTCTTGCTTGAATTTTGGGTCAGTCTCACAGACTGTATCAGGCTCCTGCCAGTTATTCTTGAAACTAAAACGATAAGGTATATTTTACTCTATCCTTATACCATGTTGCTGTTGTTTAGTCGCTAAGTTGTGTCCAACTCTTCTGTGACAAGGCTCCACTGTCCTTGGGATTTCCCAGGCAAGAATACTGGAGTGGGTTGCCATTTCCTTCTCCAGGGGATATTTCCAACCCAGGGATATTCAGCACTTACAGTTGGTTTGCAATCCTCCAGTTTTTTCCATGATGCTGATTCATGCTACACCACTATGCACTTTTGGTCACATTATTTTATCACATCGAATTCTGTTGCCAGTGTCAGGCCCTGTTTTTAGCACCTATTTTTGGTTTAGTTATTTTGTTATATTAATCTATCAATATTGTTCGTTTGATTTCTAAACAATGGAGCTGAAATTTTTTCAGTGGCCCTGACAATTCCAACCTGGTTCTGAGCAACATATGACATTGTTGGTATACAAAGAAGTCTGATTTTTAATGTGTACCTTTTGGGTTTTCATCACAACCAGCTGAGATGACTTGAATATGTAAAGGCTCACTGATTACACTGTGAACAAAAAAAATCCAAGCAAGCTGGCATATGCCTGAGAATATATTTTTGTTGATTTCTTTCAGGTTAAGAGAAAAGTAAGAGACATTAACAATAAATTCAACCATATGGAATATAAAAGCCAGAAAGTGTTTTTGCTTTTAAGAATAATAAGTATAATAGTGCTGTGTTAAAAGAAATGACAAGTAAGCCTACCGTACACTTGTGAAAGAAGGAAAACAAAACAATTTTAGACAGAATGCTCCTGTCAAGAAAAGGTTTTTCTCAGTGGGGTAGAGAATGTTGCCTAGGAAACTGAAGCTAATTGCTGCTGCTGATGGAAACTAGTCACAGAAAGCACTGTGTTTGAAGTGCTCGGCTAAACAAATACCCTAGATAAATTCATAAAAACGGGAAAGAAGGAAAGTTCCTTGCCTCTGCTCCAGCTTAATTTGGAGAGTGAATGGTCTCTCTGAAGCTGTTACCCGTGATCAACTGTTGATGAAGGAAATTAAAAGAGCAGATTGGTTTTTGCTGTTGTTGTTGTTTTGTTTGTTTCTCTGGCACCTTAGTACTTATTAAAGAGGCCAGCATTGGCATATTCGCTCCTAATCAGATTCCCATTGATCTAAAAGGGTCACCCTAGACACCTAGCCAACACAATAGCTGTAGATCTCTGTGTACCAGCTTTTTCTTTCAAAGATGAATTCCAAAGATTTACTGACTAAAACAAGGATAAATTTATGAGGGAAAACTCCTTTGCAGTAATGTTAGTCTATGGAGATAAATGCATTTAAGATGAAAAATCATGACTGCACAAAGTTCATTCTGAAGGGTACTTAAATTTAAGTTATATTGTACCCACTCCAGATGATGTAACTATGCACGGTCATTACCAAGGCTACAAAGATAAATAAGACATGGTGTTCCTATATTTAAATTGTACTGGAAAGTGGACAATCTCATTGAAGAACTTTTTTTTTTTTAAGATTTTTCTAGTAAGGGCCACAGATTTTGGCTGATCTATACATTCACAGTCACTCACATGGTCCTCTTCTGAAAGGCATTTGCAACCACTTGGGCTAGGATTAGGAGTACAGTGAATAAATAGGAGAATTTTCCCTCTTTCTCTTTTTTCCCTATTTCAACCTATGCGCTTGAATCCATAATCGTGTTTAGATGGCCAGTTTAATCTACTCAGATGAAGTTCTTAGAACTTGGACATAATTGGCCTAATGTTTAATTTACTCAAAGGGAAAGACTTTGTAAATTAAGATGGTTATCAGTAGAAGGATATTGCAAGTTAAGAACAACATATATGGAATCAAAAGTAATTAGAAAGGCAAAGCACCAATCAAAAACTGTACCTACTGGAAAATTTTATTTCTAGTTTTAAGGGTACAGCAGAAGAAATATTGCAAGCAAATATGGCTTAGCTTTATAATTATACATTCTAATTAAAGGTTTGTGCTGTTGGTGGTATTGGAGGATCTAAATGTAGTAATATGTGCATATTTGTAGTGTTGTTTGTATTTCATATAGTAAACATTTACTAATTAAATCAGCTTGCAATATTTTATTGATTCTAAATTAATTTGGGAAAGAAATGTCTTGGGGAATATGGCTCTCTGAAAATTTCAAACTGCTTAATATCAATAAATTGAATATAATAATTAAGGCACTGAGGCAACTAATAAGATGCTCTTACAGCCTTGTAATGCTCAGGTTTTTCATTTAGTCAAAACCATTACAATTGTACTACTCCTTGCAGATGAGAGAAATTGGATTACTATCTGTATTGTCTTGAGCATATCACACAAAGGAATGTAGCAGGAGACATTATTAATAACATTCATGAAGAGATGAAATATCAATACAACTAAGAGAGATTGAAAAAATTCATCCTTAGAGTAACTGCATGATAAAGAATACAAAATGTACTGAGTGTGCAGAACAGCACTTGCACACATGCGTGCGTATGTGTGTGTGTGTGAATCTATTAATATGCCAGCATTCATGCACATAAAGGTCTATCTGTGTCTTCAAAGTTATATCTGTTTTTGGTACCTCAAAAGACGGGCACCAGCGCAAGTCTAAGATTTCATACGGGGAAATTATTGTTTCTTCAGTTGCAAAACCAGGAATGTCTGAGACAGAGAACACAATGAAAAAATGGAAAAACATTCTAGATTCCAAAAAAGAAAAAAATCATTGAGCAAAGTTTTAAAGTGTAAGTGCTCTATATATCAGGAAGAGGTGGCTCAGAGGTTAAAGCGTCTGCCTCCAATGCGGGAGACCCAGGTTCGATCCCTGGGTTGGGAAGATCCCTGAAGAAGGAAATGGCAACCCACTCCAGTACTCTTGCCTGGAGAATCCCACAGACGGAGGAGCCTGGTAGGCAACAGTCCATGGGGTCGCAAAGAGTCGGACACGACTGAGTGACTTGTTTCACTTTCTATAAACTGAAAGATTTAATCTAGGGAAAAACTGTAACAATAAAAAGGAAAAAAATCACCAGCTTAGCTACATTTTATTGGCTCCATCTCATCCCCAAGGTAATAATTTTAAATCTTTGGAGGTCTTGTGACCTAGAACCCTAAAGAATTTGTGGTGGGAAGATTGCTTTTGTCACAGTACATCATAGTGTACCTTCAATCAGCAAACAGATAGACCAACATGACACATGACCTCTGGGTAATTAGTTTGCTTAAGCCTCTAGTCCTAACACAGTTTTAAGAATGAATGTGTAAATAATAATATACAACATCCACCTTATTTGATTCTTCTTAGTCAGTCTCTCAGTGTTTCTCTTTTACAAATGCCTATTTTATTTTTAGCACTGGAGTTATATAAAATGTTGTTCACAAATATTCTCTTTATATCAGTCCTGAAAGGACTTGGCAGACTTTTAAGTCACTAAGTACACATGATAATTGTTTATCATTACAAATTATAACTGAATATATATAACCTGAGAACCATGTTTCAATTATACTGCAGGAAAAGGGACAGTGGAATTAATTACATTATGAAATTATGAAAACTAAAATGTTATGATAGAAAAGAACACAAAAAATGAGAAAGAGATAATTTTGAGTCATCCTTCTTTTACTCTTTAATAATCCATTCTAAAGGAGATCAATCCTGGGTGTTCATTGGAAGGACTGATGCTAAAGCTGAAACTCCAATACTTTGGCCACCTCATGTGTCGAGTTGACTCACTGGAAAAGACTCTGATGCTGGGAAAGATTGGGGGTGGGAGGAGAAGGGGACGACAGAGAATGAGATGGCTGGATGGCATCACCGACTCGATGGACATGAGTTTGAGTGAACTCCAGGAGTTGGTGATGGACAGGGAGGCCTGGCGTGCTGGGGTCGCAGAGAGTCGGACACAACTGAGCGACTGAACTGAACTGAATGTTTGTTAACTAGAGTTCAGCCATAACATAAGGAGGACTGTTTCTTTGGAAAAATTCCAAAAAGCAAAATTGTTGATAGTTAAGGATGTTTTCCAGGGTCTCGGAGTAGCAAAATCAAGAGAATTTACAAATAAGAAAATAATTTTTTTAAGTAAAAAAATAAGTGTTAAGTCTAACATTATATTTATACTTAAAGCAAAGACTTAAATAGAATTTAAAAATTTATGCCAAAAATTATTCTAGAATAAAAATATCTTTTGTATTCTGGATTGATTAATGCAGTCCATGAAACATCCTATTATATGAATTTCTCTCGAACTATGGGATACAAAAAGTTTATGTTAAGATAAACAAAAACAATTAATAAAATGTCAAAGTAATCTTCAGAAATTTGCAAATAACATAGAAATACTACTTTAGAAAATACCCTCTAATTATCTGTTGAAATAAAATTTTCCATTGATGATTTTGCTTCAATGTTGTTTACTTATCTGAATCTATATCTCTTCTGTGTAGTGGGTCTCATTGATACCAAGCATACCTCTAGAAATACTTGCAAACTGTGGGTGCCAAGGGTTATATCATGCTTAAAACTGTCCATGGTGGGATGGCAAATATTTTCAAGAGGATAGAGATCACTGTTATCCTGATTGAACGAACTTCCTTTCCTAAAATGTGACTTTTGAAAGTGGCATCTGTACTTGCTTCAAACTCATTTCTCTGTTTCTTTTTTACTACAATCAAGACAGAAGAACTGGATGACAACTGGCCTGGAAGAACTGTCTTAGATGCTTTGTGAGACAGGCCAAGTTAGTGCAATTTTTTTTTTTTTTTTGAGAAAAATCAATTCTGGTAAAGCTCTCAGGATAAACAGGTTTATTCCAATCTTTCCAATGCTTTAATCACAAATTTTGGTTTTTCAAAAAACCAATAGATAATTTTTAAAGAAAAAAAAAAAACTACACTTTAGCTTAAGATAAAGAATAGTAGCATGGAAATGTAACAAGGAGAAAAACTATCCAAAGAACTGATTCATTTTAAAAACTGCTTATAAAATTAACAGCAGTTTAATTAAATACTATCCTTTAAATACTGAAATAATAATTAAAATTAGAAAATGTAAATAGGAGCATCTTTCATTTAATATGTCAGAAAGGAAAGAAAATCATCAATTACATGCAGCTTTTAAGATTTTTTTAAAATAACAAAACTAGAGAAGTGTGTCTGATTGAAACTGAAACATTTTTCCTAAAATTAGTGAATAAATATCCCTGTTATTTAATAGGGAAATGTTGTTTATTACCTAAGAACTTATCATTTTCAAGTAATATTATAGACTCAAAGATGAAGTAGTGTAAAAGAACATTCAGTTCAGTTCAGTTCAGTCGCTCAGTCGTGTCCAACTCTTTGCGACCCCATGAATCACAGCACGCTAGGCCTCCCTGTCCATCACCAACTCCCGGAGTTCACTCAAACTCATGTCTATTGAGTCGGTGATCCATCCAGCCATCTCATTCTCTGTCGTCCCCTTCTCCTCCCACCCCCAACCCCTGCCAGCATCAGAGTCTTTTCCAGTGAGTCAACTCGTCACATGAGGTGGTCAAAGTATTGGAGTTTCAGCTTTAGCATCAGTCCTTCCAATGAACACCCAGGATTGATCTCCTTTAGAATGGACTGGTTGTATCTCCTTGCAGTCCAAGGGACACTGGTGATATATTAATCAGATTGACCTTCAAAAATAGGATATATAACATCTTTCCAAGACAATACTAGTATATTCCTTTAATGAAGTATAATTAAGTCTATGACTTACAGCATCGATTTTCTTTAAGATTCAGTTTGTCAATTTGTCAGAAATGAAATTTATGTGGCCTTCTGATTTATAGTAGTGAGGCAATCTTTACCTTAAAGCCAGAAGATCAACAAAGGTGTGCATTTTAGAGTTCTGTTTGTAGGATATTTCAGTATCATTTTCTATTGAGGCCAACTCTATTACATCAGACTCTATTTTGCACGAATGAACAAGAAAAGCTGTTCAATATCTGTATACTTCTTAGCTGTTACATTATGGATGAGACTCATAAAGGTCATTTATCCGGATTTTTTATATTCTTCCCAGTTCAGGTATTTTCATCATCAAGACTGTATTTCTAATCAGATGTCTTACTTCTATGTTAAGTCAAAGATATGTTTCCTTCACTCCAAATCTTCACTCCCATTTGCAGAACATAACAAGTCTTCTGCTATATCCCTCCATGACACTCTTTACAACACTATTTCAGAACTTCAACTTGATTGAGCTAGTCAACACTTCTACAATCTTTAATCTGAATCCAGCCTCCTCCCATGTTCCTCCATCTGCCTCTTTAGTTCCAGTATTCCTAACATCATCTTTCCCACAAATATGTTGCTTACACAATATATATACAAAATATATTCAAATTTTTTGTAGCCCTATTTTGTTTATGTATTTTCCATTCTCAAAATTGAACATAAATACTAACTTTCTCTCTTTTTCTTTTTTCTGAACTTTTTATTTTGTATTGGGGTACAGCTAATTCACAGTGTTGTGATAGTTTCAGGTTCTCTCTTCTTTATCTCACTTTCAAAAGTATTTATTAGCACCTACTATGGCAACCCACTCCACTGTTCTTGCCTGGAGAATCCCAGGGATGGGGGAGCCTGGTGGGCTGCCATCTGTGGGGTCGCACAGAGTCGGATACGACTGAAGTGACTTAGCAGCAGCAGCAGCAGCATGGAGTATAAGAATTGCATTATATACCAGAAGGAACATGGAGATGAACGAAGCACAGCTTCCACCTCAAAACACTTATGATTGATGCTATTCAGTTCAGTTCAGTCACTCAGTCGTGTCCGACTCTTTGTGACCCCATGAATCACAGCATGCCAGGCCTCCCTGTCCATCACCAACTCCTGGAGTTCACTCAAACTCATGTCCATCGAGTCGGTGATGCCATCCAGCCATCTCATTCTCTGTTGTCCCCTTCTCCTCCTGTCCCCAATCCCTTCCAGCATCAGGGTCTTTTCCAATGAGTCAACTCTTCGCATGAGGTGGCCAAAGTATTGGAGTTTCAGGCTCAGCATCAGTCCTTCCAATAAACACCCAGGACTATTAGCAAGACATAAACATGGTACACAAGGGTATTTGAAAGAGGAAGAGATTCATTTGAGAGAATAAAATGAATCAGTTCTGGACCTTTGATCATGGATTTCTGATAATCTCTTCTGTTGCATGTACCCTTTCAAATGAGTCCTTTGTCACTTGTTTCATGATGCGGCATTTGAATGAAACCAGAACAGATTGCTTGGGCAAATTAACTAGGTTTGCAAAAGAGAACATAGTTCAAATAGAGAACTGACTACTCATGCTGGAGTTACTTATGCAAGAATCAGAGGTGCTCAGCTCCCAGCCTTACCTTGACCTGTGTTTCCAAATACAAAACCTAGACTGAAAATATCGAATCTAAATTTCAGGGTGCTGAGGCTGAATCATCTCTATTACACACATGATTTTTCTCTGAATCATGTGTTGATTGCTCTCTTAGTACACATTTTGCCTAGTGTTTTCTGAAGTTTAAGCATTGCTGAAATCAATTGTAAAAGTGGACATTTAACTTTACTTTCTAACATTTGTATACTAGCATTACCTAGTATTTGCATACCTGTTAAAAGCTGCCATGAGAGCCTAGAACATATGCTTCCCTCTTTCTCTGCTCTTCAGCGTCGCTGGGTTTAGAACTCTATTTTCTCTGAGTGTTGCTGAACCGTGACTCATTCTGTAAGGCGAGTCACACAGAGAGAGGGCACTGGGCGGTTTGGTGTTCTTTCCCCCTCAGGACTCATGATGCCAAGTCAGATCATGCTTAAACTACCAGGTCTGCAATGCAGCACCCGTCGTTCTGTTCATCTGCTCTTGGTATGAATTTCCAGACTCCCCTGACAATCAAAGCAGTGCTTTATGTAATGTGCTAAGGTGCAGTGAAGTGTGAGGGAATGAGAGGGCATGATACACTGAAGCAGAAAGTTTGTTCATCTCAAGTAGCTTGGGGAAAAAAGAGGGAGGTGTTGATGACTGCTAGGTACTCCCTGACCTACTAACCTCCCAGTAGCGATAAAACCAAACCTGGAGCCAACCCTCAAGGGGATATTTGGTATACAGTGACAGACATTTTTCTCAGGTATATGCAAGCAATATAATCAAATATATATATATATATATCATACTTTTCAAAAACACACATTAGTGACTGATGAAGAATATTCTCCAGATATGAGTTAATATATTTGTTCCAAATTACTATTAAGCTTTTTCTCTTTTATTTTCTGGGAGGAGAGAATTCTTAGCAATTGAACAAGGGACATATAAAGGTCATGGATAAGCCTAACCAAAACATAGGCTTAGAGGGTCCAAAAAAAAAAATATCAGGAAGACTGAATTCCATGACTGATTATTGTTATCTATTCACTACAAACAAAATGTTTAAAATCTTCTCTAAACGGAGATTCTAAAAAACCTCAAATAACTGGGATACATTGAACGAAAAATATGATGATACAATGTGGTAGCAAATTAGGAGAAAATCTGATAAGGTCTTGAAAAAAATATAGCATTATGAGAAAGGCTCAAGTGAAAAATACAATGCTATTAAATTATATTTACAGCTAGAAACGAGACAGTAATATTTACAAGTAGTTCTGAACTCTCCTTAGCTCAACTCTGTTGCATTAAGATTCAAATTCAAAACAATAATTTTTCCAAGTGTCAGTGGACCAAAGAGAATTATATATATATGTGTATGTGTATATATATACATATATATATTAGTGTCTATGATGTAGTTCTGACTTTAATCCAAAACAAGACAATAAAGAAACGAGAATGATTTCCACAAGTGCATGGGAGGAATTTTCTGGAGGAACATACATGGGAGTAAATGCATATGCAAATTAATCTGAATTTTAAAATATTATATTACGTTAGATCAAGCCTTACTCTTCACAACTTGAAGTGTTGTAGGCAATTAAAATTCCAAGGAATAAAACCATGGGTTTTATTTGTCGAGTCACTGGGTTTAATTAAAAGGAGTCAAGAGAAACCAAGTTTTCCTTAAATTTTGATTCATAATTACTGGCTTCAAACAATCACATTCCACTCTAAGATTCTGGCTGAAGAGCAAAGAAAGATACAAGGTAATTTTTTTATGTAGAAAGAACTACCTACAATTGCACATTTAAATAAACAACTGTATCTGGTACCTATCTTTTCTTCTAATTTGTAAAACATTATAAGCTGTATTTGGCAATATCTGCTATAAGCAAGCAACCTTACCAAGGTTGAGAGGCTGTTCTTCATTATAAAGTCCAGGCAAGACAGCCCCCAATTAGGTTCAGATCCCCTTCTATTTACCAACAAGGCAAGTCACATATGATTGAAGCTAATACTCCAAACCTGCTTCAAACGGTACAGAGAGCACAGAGGACAAAGCAAACGTGACAAATACAAACCTCATGCCTTTTCTAGCAATTCTTGCCTTTCTCACTTTTTCTAGACCCAGATGCCCAACCTTTTGAAGGAAAACATTGCAAAGATCCCCATTTTCTCTCCTTGTCCATCGGCGCCGCCAGGTGCAGACACTTTGCAGTGAGGCCGTGTGCTTTTCTGCAGATCCACCCTGAATGCTAAATAACTGCTCTGCACACTCCTCTGCGGAGCTCAGGGAAATGGCAGCCAGAGCAATGAGTGGTTGGCATGGCAACAAGGAAAGGAAAATCTGCAACCTTTTGTATTGTTAGGCCAGCCTATTTATTTGCCTTGGGGGGTGGTGGGGCCAGCTTCAGTCACTTCACATGAGAAATGGTTCTGCACTATTTTGCTCTGTGTGCATTAATATATATTGTGTATAATATACCATAGTTTAAATGGGATGGTGATTCCTACCATTAAATCTAAAATGTGGGAATGGAGGGAGGGGAATATGGGGTGAGAAAATGCAGATTCAAATTTTCTAAGATTAGAAAGGGAGAGAGAGAAGTGTAGAGGTATATTCAGATTTTTGCTTGTGACTGATGATAACCTTTTTCTCCACTATGCATTTTCAATCTGAAATTTATAATTTCAGCAACAAAAACCTTAGGTACCCAAGTATGTTCATGACTGGGCTGCTTGAATCAGGAGGATGTGAAAGGGCGTGTTGAGCTTTAGAAGGTGCATCTCCATTGGAAAGCTCTGGAAAAAGTGACCGTGATAATTCAGAAGGGCTTTACAGATCTCACTGCTTTGATGGGAGCAGACCTGGAGAAATGCCCCAGAAATGATGGAGAAACACTGCAACCCTTGGGAAATCAAGGGGTAGTTTACCGAAGGACTGACCTTTAAGCTTCAAATTTACTCAAAAGGAGACCTGGAGGTGACTTGTGATAATCACGAAGGCACTTTACACTGTGACTGCTGTTTTTCTTTTTCTTTTTTTTTTAACCAGTGTTCAAAGCATTGTACCTCAGAATAGTCAAAACCACTTAAAAAATGTGATTTTTAAATACTTCAAAGTTTTGGCATCTGTAAACATCTCAGAATTGCTTCTTTTCTTTCTCCATTCAAGTTGAAAACTGGGAATAAATTTGCTGTCATGCTGAAAGGCACATGGATGTGACCATTCTGCAATGGAAGAACTGTCTTGGCTATGACTGGTTATTGTTGCTGCTGGGTGTCTGGCTGCATGGGGCAGTGGAAGGAGCACGGCCCCATTAAGCAGGAGACCTGTGTGCTGGCTTTCGCCAAGTATCCTGGATGGGTCACTAAACCCATAAATAGGAGAGATATGAGAGGTCATCTTACAAGATAATCTCTAATTATCTTGATGTTATCTCGCATATTGCGTATTCAGTCACTCAGTTCTTTCTGACTCCTTGCAACTCCATGGACTGTAGCCCACCAGGGTCCTCTACTCTATCCATAGAATTTCCCAGGCAAGAATACTGGAGTGGGTTGCCATTTCCTACACTAGGAGATCTTCCCGACCCAGGGATTGAACCTGAGTCTCTTGCATCTCCTGCACTGGCAGGTGGATTCTTTCACCACTGCGCCACCTGGGAAGCCCAGATGTTATCTTGATATAAATTGTAATATGCATTTGAGTGCCACCTACAAATAAGAAGCTTAAATATGAGGCTCCTAATTATCACCCAGAGTTGAAACTCTATGGGGACTGAAATGCATTCTGTTTGCTTTCCTCAATAAAGATAAGGTGGAAAAGAGAAGAAGGGTTTATTACAAGTCTTTATTCTTTTTTTTCCAAGGAGTAGGAATCTTTTATTTATTTATTTTTTACATATCAATGGCTAATGCAATAAGGTCTTATTATTTTTTTCCTTTTTTTAATTGGAGGCTAATTATTTTACAATATTATATTGGTTGGTTTTGCCATACATTGACATGAATCTGCCCCAGGTGTACATGAGTTCCCCTTCCTGAACCCCACTCCCACCTCCCTCCTCCCTTTATCCTCCCTCTGGGTCATCCCCACACACCAGCCCCGAGCATCCTGTAACATGCATCGACCCTGAACTGGCAATTCGTTTCACATATGATAATATACATGTTTCAATGCCCACAAGGCTTTATTCTTATTAACCATGGTGGAAAATGATTGCTAAGTGGCCCAATTTTTCATGGATTTTCTATGGCTTCTCATCTGTGGTTTTAGGCTTCAGTGGCATGGCTTCTAAAAAGGACCCTTTAATGAGTAAATGTAAGAAAAATTCTTAAAGTAAAGAGTTATGCGATACTAGGTAAGTATATAATTCTATCTACCTTTCTATGGATTAGCTTTAAATTGTAAGGAAAGAGACAAAAATCTAGATGAGTAAGTTGTAAATTAAATATAAAGTGTTATTTCCTTCCAGCATTTTCTGTGCAACCCCTCCCCGCTGCTTCCTCCCCCACCATCTTAGTGCCTAAGATCAAAGGTAAGCTGACTATGGCCTTGCACCTTCAAAAATTAAAAAGTTATTATGGTCCAGACATGAAGGTGAACACTGAAAGGGGTGCATGAGAGAATGAGGCAGACCTTTGGCTGAAGTAAGTGCCCTCTGATGAAGGGAAGAGGAGGGAGAGTTGATGGTTGCAATTCATTTATTCTGTGATCTTGTTTATAGAGATGAATAAACAATGTTGAGGAAAAGATTTATTTCTAAGAATGAAAGCAGAAGAAAAGGAAAGTAGAAGAAAGATCTTTGGCTTCGATCAGCCATGGTCTGGACATTGTAACAGACAGCTGAGGATGTCATGGGAAATGTTTCATGTTCGCAACATCCTGAAAAACATCCATATAGGAGAAGTTGTAATATACTGATAGATTACAGGAAATGATGAAAGACTGGGGTAATATATAACCTGGTCCTCACTCAAATAATCACCTCAAAATATAATGCCTGCTCAATCAGGGGTCTCCATTATCAAAGGATAGCATTTTTAAAGATCATATCTAAGATTTAAGAATATTCCTTTTTTACTGGGGGTGATTTTTGTTTGCGATTTGTGGAACAATTATATATAAGCCATCAATAATACAATTTATTATTTTATTAAGCTAAAGTTTGGAGAGAAATTTAATTGCACATTAACTTATCACTGAAAAATCCTCTGTAGGTATGAGAAGATAACAATTTACACTTTTCCTCTCCTGCTGCTTTCCATACATGGATGATTGATGGATTCAATACTCAGTCTCTTCTTTCTGGAGGGAGGCTGGTTTAAAATTACATCATCGTTTGGATTGAAAACATCACTGTTTACAACCTTTGTCACTATGAATTTACATATAAAATTTACATAATCAGTCTCCCAAAGGTCATGTAATATTCATTTGATATATGTTAAGCTGAATTCAAAATTAACTCTGGATGGTCTTGAACCCACAATTTAAAGAACCATCTGTTAGTTTCTTTTTAATTTATGTTATTTTCTCAAAGAAGCTGGCAAGGCCACACCGACCTGACAAATAGATTTTTTTCTGATGCTCTCAAAAGCTTAATTAAGACTATTGAAAAAACGAAATAGTGAGTGATGTTGGTTCTCTCCTGCTTGACCAAGCATGCTACAAGTGATTTTTCTCTTGGGTATATAATAAGCCTCCATAATGGTCAGTGAGAGTCAACTGGTGAGAGTTCAAGAGACAAAGTTAAGGCTTTTCAATAGCTTTCCCCATTAATTTGAAAAGAACTTTCTTCTTTTTGTACGATTCACTCAACTACTCACTCAACACACATTTATTGAGTCCTTGAGGTATAATGTCAAGTGCTGCATGGGACAGTGATGAGAAAAATCTTGGTTTCTCACATTATCTCCTTTATTCCCACAATCATTTTTTTTTAACATGTTCTCAACTCCTCATGCCTCAGTCACTTCAAATTCTCCCAGTCAGAGCTCCTGATACCCAAGTTGCACCCTCTTCAGACTGTATTACACTTGACTGTAGAAAAATAGTTCCTGACCGAGGGCGTCCTGTTGTCTATATGAACACCACTGCCACCACTGATAATCACAATAACAATGGTACTTAATAGACACTATTTCTTGAGTCATTTACTTAACGTACTCTACCTCATTTAATCTTCCCTGTAACCATGAAAAATAAAAATAATATTTTTATTTCATTCTTAACCACAATTTCTTACTAATGGGACATGCATGTCTATAGGGCACTGGACAGCTTTTCAAATCCTTGAATTAGCTTGGACACTGCCACTCTCTTTTTCCTGTTCCACATACATTTCTGCCGAGTATTTGCTTTTTTAACACAGCAACTTCGAAAAGACCCCAAAATCCCAGCTTCAAAAAGACAGGACATCATGAAGAAGAATGTGGTATGACCTAATGTTGAAACCAAACTATCTTAAATTAATAGTTCATGCAGTATTTGCCAGCTTTGACTATCACAGAACTTCATCTGGGTATTTAAAAACACTCTGCCACACTCTTGTGCATCTGCTGTGGAACCTCAAGATGCTTCTGTACATGATTTGGGAACTTGGTTTGGAAACAACCCCTCTTCAACTTTGCCTTTCTATACTGCTCATGTGGCAATTAATGTACTGTGTTCTGTATCTGAATTAACTGTACACACAGGTCTCATGTGAGCTACTAGATCAACTGCTCTGGGAAATTCAGAGCCCATTCTTTGCACTCGTCCTGGCACAATGTATACGTAGAAAATGTTCAACAGTAGTTTGTTAAATGAAAAGAATCACACTATGTATGTATGTATGTAATTTCTCCTCAGTCACTTGAAATGCCTTTCATACTCACCCATTAAAATTTAAATATATATTTTTGAACTGAGTGTACAGTGGATGTGTGGCTAACCAATTGAGTGTAGAAAACTAACCCTTGAATAAGTAAGGGATGATCTTCAAGCAGACAGAGCCTTTCGTACTAGCAGTTTACTTACTGATTTTGGAGTAGCATGTCTGCAAATTACTGTCTTCAAATACATTAAATTCTGAATTACAGAGAAAAGGAAAATAATGGTAAAGAATACTTTAGATCAGACTAATGTGCTGCAGTCCATGGGATAGCAAAGTGTTGGACATGACTGAGTGACTGAACTGAACTGAATGTTTCTCTAAGTCATTAATGACAATATCATCAACAAACTTGTGGCAGAAATTATACTTTAAGATTAAATTATATTCTGTTATCCTTTAAGCATCTGTATATTAGTTCTTAAAAAGGGGGAGGGAGGTGGGAGGGGTGTTCAAGATGGGGAACACATGTACACCCGGGGCAGATTCATGTCAATGTACGGCAAAACTGATAAAATAATGTAAAGTGATTAGCATCCATATAAATAAATAAATTAAAAAAAAACCAACCTCTTATCATAAAAAAAAAAAAGCTATCCAAAGAAGTATTAAATGGTTCCCATGTATGCATGTGTTGTTTTCCTTTCTTTTTTCCTTTTTAAAGACTGGGAGACAGACACTACATTCCTTCCTGCCCTAAAAAGTAAATGTGCTTCTTACCAACTGATCAGATTTAAGTCCAATATCATTCAAGAGAATCCCAGTTAGTGAAGTTTTTTTTTTTTTTTCAGTGATTTACAATGCTGACAGTTATTAGCAAAACACACACACACACCACGCCATTTGTCTACTAAAATTAAGGTGGTAAATGGAAATTCCCTGGTGGTCCAGAGGTTAGGACTCTGAGCTTTCACTGTGAGGGCATGGGTTTGATCCCCAGTCAGAGAACTAAGATCTTGCAAGCTGCTCGGCACCACCAAAAATAAATAAAGTAAAAATTAAAAAGGAGATATGATTGAGAATATAACTGATCTGGGGGGATGTCAGGTTAGTTTCTATGATTTTTCTCTCCTTTCGGTGTCTATTTCCCTTGACTGACTGGAATTTCAGTCCCAGCACTAGTGAAAGATCAGTGCTGTAAACTAATTCACTTAAGCGTAAACAGACTTCAAAGCACAAAGCAAGCACTGGTGACAGAAGAGCCCTTAGTTACCTGCTGTTTCTCTGTCAGCTGAGGTCAGTTCTCCGTTGATTCCATTCTCTTTGGTATTTGAGTAGGTGCCCTGTGACCCATGCTCTCCAAAGGCGCCCTCTTCATCCTCCCTGTAGGGGAATCCATTGGCGCTTCTGACAAGTCCTTCCCCTGCCCCACCTTGATCCTTGATCTCGGGTGGGTGTGGTTGGGCGGATGCCTCTGTAAGTTGAGCTGAGGTCCAGTGAGGCGCCTTTGCTTCATCTTTCCGATCATCTGCCATTCTTTAATGTCCTGGGATGTTTCCTGTGATTGGAAGAAGAAAAATGACAGTCATACCCTTGGAGAAAGCTTATCTGAAGTACTAAAATAGGGAACATTGACAGCAAAATCACCAGCAACTAATGGTCAAGAAAACACATTCAATAACCCACTTTTAATATCAAGAGGTAGCTACTGTTAACACCTTAGCTTTTACAGATCTTTTCTGGAATATCTTTTTTTTTTTTTAATAAGAGCACCATTAGTTTCACATACTCTATTTTTTAAAACTAGTGTTTGGCATTTAAGGACATATCTGAGCTAAATTTCATTGACATATGACATTGACTCAACAGGGAAAATAGGGAAAGTCTGTAGTATGAGAAAATTGGATAGAAAACAGTGGGGAAAAGAATGGCTGAGGGGACATGCTGGATTACGGAAAACTATTCCAAATACTCTTTAAAACCACAACTCTCTGTGAAATCTAGAAAAGACAATGGTCAATATATTAGTCCTTTCAGTTTCAAAGATGTTTAGTTCAAACCAGAGGTAAATATATCTTTCTGGATACTGAATATTAAGAGAAAGAGAATTTTGACTTAATTTTTCAGCAAACTTTTCTAAGCTCTATCTATAGATTAAAAAGGGAATGACATTTTCTCTTAGTATAAATCTTACATAGAGAATAAATATATTAGGCCTATGTCACAACTTGCAGTATTATTTCACAATTAAGTCAATTCAGTTAAGTCACTAATATTCATTAGGTGGCCATAAATTATAGTAAAGTTTGAATAAGTCATGGAATAGGTATTCTGCATGTGTTAATAAGGAAACAGTAGGTACTGCACAGCCTTCACTTACATGCTGAAGCCACTAAATTTACAGATCTAGTTGACAAGAAGTGATACATCACTGTTTTGAAAAGCTGTTGCCAGCAATGTAGCTTCATTGATGGTCTATTGTCCCCACCCTGATGATGACACAGACAATCAGAATCTCTGATGGAAGCTAAGAACATTTTCCTTTTTTTTTTTTTTGCAAAAATAGTAAGTCAACCCAAATCCTCCAAATAAGCAAACAAAAATTCTATGAAAACAAATCCAATTCTAGCTACCAAGTTCTGTTTAGAGACATCACAAATGAATAAAGCTGTCAAGAAAGTAAGCTTTCTATCAGATTTCTAGCAAGAATCTTATTACTATTATTATTTTACTGAATTTCAATGCTATTCTAAGGTCCCTATTCTAATTTTCTGTTCATACCAAGAACTAGATGAGTTAACTCATTTTAACTAATTTGACAATGCCAAAGCCCCTCCCCACACCCCCACAACTGCTTCCCATAAGGGTTATACTTATCTTCCCTATGAGCACTTAAACAGGATATAAGCAATTTAGCTTTTAAAACATTGATTGAAGGGCTTCTGAATAAATCAAAGCGCATCCCCACATCACCGAGGATGTATAAAGAACTGCATGCATGGAAGAGTATCTTTATCTGTAAAACGAGGACAATGATGCCTAGTTTATTGCTTTGTTGCAAATTTAAACAAAGTAAGGACTTAGCACAGCCTCCAGCAAGCTCAATAAATAGTAGTTTCCACCTTTGCCATTGTTATTATAATGATACTAACAGTCATCATACCACCACTCATTACATATAAAATATTTTCAGTAGTTTTTCTGGAATTGTTGGCATAGGAAGAGGAGCCTGAAAACCTGGTAAGTCCAATAATAAGTGTTACCTGCAAATTTCTGCCCATGTATCACAGAGAAATGAATGAATGTTCCAAGACAGGCACGGCCAATGTTTGGGACAGGACAGCCTTAATGGGAGGAGTGTGTCCTAAGAACTAACCACTCCATGTGGACATCTGAAAAGAACATCTTTTATAAAGATGGTTCTGCAATGTTCTAGATCCCACTCTGCCGCTGTCTTCTAGTAAAACATGAAAGGACCTAAATTGGGAGTCTGAGGACTGTTTCTTCTGAGTTGTTCTGGCATCTCCATATGTCTAATGGGCTGAAAAAATGATTTACATTCAAACTGTGACCTTGATCACAATATTTTAATGCTAGTGAGACTGTTGGCTCAGCATCCTTACCTTTACATGCCTTGATTTCTTTACTTTTTCTTCTAGAACAGCTTAAATAAGATCCCCACGTTCTTAAATGGTCCAAACTATCGGTTTTGTGCAGAGTGAACACTTACAAATAGAAAAACTTTCCCACAAAGAAGTACATGACTTGTTAATATTGCTTTTAAAAAGATTAACAGGTTTTCTATTTTTAGGACAATTTCAGATTTACAGAAACATTTGAACAGAAAATATAGAGTTCTTATGTATCTTCTGCACTCAAATTCCCCTGTTATTAATATATTAGTGTGATTCATTTGCTATAATTAATGAAACAGTACTGATGCATTATTATTAACTAAAGTTTATATAGATAAAGTTTATAAAGATTAAAGTTCATAGTTTAGATTCTCTTAGTTTTTACCTAATCTTTTTTTTTGGTTCTAGAATCTCATCCAAGATTCTACATTACATTTAGTTCCATGTCTCTTCAGGTTCCTCCTGGCTGTGAGAGGTTCTCAGACTTTCTTTGTTGTGGATGACCTTAAAAATTACTGGTCAGGTAAATTATAGATGTCTCTCTATTGAAATCTGTCTGACATTTTTTCATGATTAGTCTTCGATTACATTTTTGGGAGGAAGACCACTAGCAGTAAAGTGCTCACATAAGCTTGGGCAATGCTGAGTTACATGGGCATGTATAATACAAGTTTTCTGACAGCTTTTGCTCTTCTACTGCACATGGTAATCTCGGGGTAGGGCACTAGTGTGCAAAGCATCCCAAGTAATTGGCTACAGAACCTTCATTTGATGCTACATTTATTAACATCTCCAAAAGGATTTGGAAAATACTTAGATTTGCATTTCAGCCCATGTTTACCTCTGGGAGTTCTTGCCACAGACATTCAAAGGAAATAAAATAATATAAGCATTCACAACTCCCAGCAAAATGTGACAATTTTTCCCCCAGGGCTAGGTGGAAAAGATTTCTCAGAGACTAAAGATGACTAAAAATCTTCATCTTGAACCTAAAAACCCAACACTGAAATGAGCAGCGTGTTACTTGATAATCATCCACTTAAAACATCATGATAATTTGTTTTCAAGAGAACAGGTATTCAAAAAGTGAATTCCTTGGTATTTAATACTTTTGAGTTTTTAATTCTTTCTTTATAGTTAGTCGATAAAAACTAAGGTTGGAAGAAGAAAGGCAAGGCTGGCTACACTGACTTCAATTGCTATCAGATGTACAAATAAAGTGAATTTATTATCTAAAATGCAACATCTGGATTCCTGATGAGACTATTCAGATACTACTCCTTTAAACATATGTAATTAGTCATATTTCACTTTCTAATTTGTTGGACTTTTGAACCATACAGAGCCTATCTATTAAGTGACAAGTATTTCAGGAGATTTCAAGCTAGAACTGGCATTGCTCTGGCAAAACTTCTTTGATAGAAAATATGACTTGGAAAGATTTGTTTCAGTTTTAATGAAAAGCATCTGGAATCGGAGGAGACATTATTTAGATCCACTCCCTTAAAATAACAACATGATATTATTAAAATACCACCCATTTATGATAAATTTCACTTAAACACCCAATCAGTGTTTTGGGGTCACAGGTAATCTCTACTCTTCAGAATGGTGTTAGAACATAGTTAAAAGTTATCACAACTTCCTTTAATTTCTTCTTCCTGATGTATAGTATTGCTTTTACCTGAATCTCTGAAAACTGTGCTTGTGGAATTAAAGGAGATAAGAAAACTGAGAGAAAGGCAAATCCTCTCCAAGTCTATAAAAGAAAATTTGTGAGGTAGCAGGAATTGTAACATCCCATTCATAATGTGTAAATAGAAAAACTCTCCTCTCTCCATATTGCAAAAGATCACGTAACCTCCTGCTCCTAAGCATTGAACAGCTAGACATCTGCCGCACAATCTTCTGGATGGATAAAGCAAGCTGAAAAGCTAGTGGAACTCTTCACCTTCTCCTCTTCCCAAAAGCCTAGCTTGATAACGTGAGCAAGGAAATTCCTAAGTTTTTAAAAACAGTACTAAGTCCAAGGCATTGACTTATAATTCATAATAAGTTGCAATGGGATCTTAGCTATTAGGGCTAAGCACAAATGACAATATGAATGAGGATACAGATACCTGTAACATGGATTTTTAAAAAGAAATCCAAGAAGTTCCAATATCCATTTTGTATAACAATGAAATATTTCACTTGACTCTATCATATCATGGCTATTATGTGACATAATACAGGGCCCCAGTATTCTTCCCAACTAAGATATACCTTTGGAAAAAATATCAAGAGAAGATCTTGTGCCACCAGAAATATTGTTATAGACTTGAGTGGTGAGCTTCAATCTCTGCTACCTTTTATTATTAAACAATTTCCTCTTGATATTTGAAAGTTCTCTAAGGAGTGATAGTTCTTATTTGATCAAAATCCCAGTGTTAAAATTCCAGTTCTTCCAGTTTTCCCCTTATAAAGCTTAGACCTGGATTTCTCAATCTAATGCTTCTTGGTAATAACAAGAATGATTTTTTCACACCAGCTGTTGAATCCACTGATCACGTCTATACTCTCTGATTCATTTCACTGATGGATAAATATGAAAAAAAAATCTTTGAAAGTGTTAGTCACTCAGTCATGTCCGACTTTTTGTGATACCATGGACTACAGTCACCAGGCTCCTCTGTCCATGGGATTTTTCCAGGCAAGAATACTAGAATGGGTTACCATTTCCTTCTCCAGAGGATCTTTCCAACCCAGGGATCAAACCCAGGTCTCCTGCATTTCAGGCAGATTCTTTACTGTCTAAGCCATGAGTAGGCTGCAAACCTTTGTTGAATGTTAAATTAATTAACACCTCCAGATTGGTTCTGTCAGCTATGGGTATTTGGCCAACAGTAGCTCAACTAGTTGCAGGGGACGTGAGTTCAATTCCTGGGTCAGGAAGATCCCCTGGAGAAGGAAATGGCAACCCATTCCAGTATTCTTGCCTTGAGAATCCCAAAGACAGAGACATCTGGCTGGCTACAGTTTGTGGTTTCTCGCAAACTGCCAGACGTGACTGAGTGACTGAACACACACACACAAACCCAATCAATGAGAGAAGATTCATTCTGAAACCTAATTTTCAGGCATGACAGAAGAATGGAGATTCAAGTTCTGACTCCATTGAGAGCATACGAAAAATAACATCAAGCAGAACAAACTTCTAGACCCAAATAAGACTTTGCATACATAATAGTGACTGTGCAACATACAGGTTTAGAAATACCTTTACGAGAAAAAAGCTTTAAAATCACGAAGCTAAAATGGCCTTCGGTGATGATCATCCATTCCAATGTAACTTGAAGTGTTTCCAGCCAAAATCAGCCTGCAATGCAGGAGACACAGGAGATGTGGGTTTGATCCCTGGGTCAGGAAGATCCCCTGGAGAAGGAAATGGCAACCCACCCAGTATCTTGCCTGGAGAATTCCATGGACACAGGAGCATGGCAGGCTACAGTCCATAGGGTTGCAAAGAGTCAGATATGACTGAGAACATGGCACATCTCCATCCCAGAAAGTGAGAATTTCTGGTTTTAGGGCTTGGAAATTGGTATTTTAACAGATTTAACAAGTTACTCTGAAACACTGAAGTTTGAAGATTGGTACTTTTAGGCAAACCTGCTGCATAGGACCGCAGAAAAGAGTGGGAAGTGACAGAAATGCATACAAGAAATACTCCTATAGAATAACTGGAGTAAAGCATTAAAGCAATTATCTTGATAGCTCAAGGTGATCATTCTCATAAATAGAAGCTGAGTCTTTCACTGCCTTAGCCCAAGATATTTATGAACGATGGGATGGAGTTCAGTGACTCCTTTCAGTGAGCTTCTTGGGAATATGCCAGTTCTCTGGTGTATAATCCTACTTGAAGGAAGCAGAAATATTTCAGAAGAATGTTTAAAGTTACCCATTGTCTGTGATAAAAAACCTACTGCATACTGTGAAAACAGAGACTAGTCCTTGGTCAGTTTATCAAAATCTTCAAGATGTCTTTAGACTATTTATTTTAGATACTTCTTGGCATTCATTAATGGTTTAGGACAAAAGTACACTTGCCTGAAGTATCTTAAATCTTCTTTATCTGTTAGATCAATTTGGAGATGGATGTGGGGTAGTAGGCATGGTGTGTATATGTGATGTTTTGAACTAGCAAAGCCCTCAAAGAAGTAACTGAATGATTTAATATCTAGATAGTTGACATGCGTGCTGAAAATGTCATTTAGTAAAGTATAACTTTTCCTCTTGGGATTCCCATAAAACCACAAATCTCACTGTTTTTCTTTGGATTACAACATTAGAAAGATCACAAAGCACAGAAATAGTCCCTGATTATAGTTATTACCAGGCATCATTAAATACTCTAAAAAATCGGCAAAGGGAGAAACAAAGAAAGCTTGGAAAATCTAAAGGAAAAATATACTGTGTGCCAGACAGACAAGTCTCCATTTTCATAATGCACTTGGCATGAACAGTTCTAGGATGTTTTCTGTGATACGTTCTGCCCTGTCATCATGCAATGTGCCAGTTCAATGAAAACACTGGGATTATAGTTTTGTACTGATACATATCCAAGGATGAACAAAGAATAAAACAAACAGTTACATAATACAATTAAGCATATGAATATTGTTTCCCCTTTCCATGTAGGCACAATTATGCCTTACACTATTAACTATCCATGTCAGTACTACAAAACAGAAACTTCTGTTTTGGCCCCTAAAAATAGAAATTTATGTAGAATCCATATCTCTACTTCCAAGTGTTGAGGAGTTCTAAGCTTAAACAGTTGTTGACTAACTGACTATAACCCTATATATTTTCTCTTCATCTCTGTACAAAATTGAGAAAAAAGTTCCTGATGACACGAATATCTGAAAAACCAAATAATTGTTTCATGTCTTCTCTGCTCTTTTCAGATTGATTGTAAAATACCAATAAGGATGATTCATCCTTTTATTTTTTTCAGAATGATTCATTCTTCATCACACACCATGACTAATAAACAATTCACATCAAGAGAGCTGGTGAATGCATCATTATTTCTGATGATAATGGACGCAGAGCGCACAACAAGCCAGTGCTAGGGTACTGGTAGAATAAAATACAGTAATACAGATAAAGTATAGTTCCAGGCAAGTTGAAAATACCCAACAAATATTACCTTTTATTTGTTGTTATTGCTTTGCGGCTCTTATTTAAAAACTTTTAGCAACAGGATTCAATGTATGGTTTGCTACATATTGAAAAACTGAGGCCAGAGAGAGTAAATTATTTGACCAAGTTAGATTCTTCCAGGGAGATCTGGAATGAGAAGCCAAACCCACTAACATCCATTCCACTGCTACATCTTTCACCAAGCAATCAAACTGGTGGAATGAGGTACAGAAAAAGGATGCAATCCAGATAAGGACTCTAACTTCATATACCCATTCCACTGAAAACAATCTATTACATTAAACTGGGTAAGGAGCTTTATATTACTATGGTATATAACCTATATATCACAGTTGTATATATTTCTGAACTTTTTTCACATTATATAAAAGAACTAATAAATATAATATACATATCAGAAATGAATAGCTAAGTTATCCCTCTCTCAAAATAAAGCCATTTATGTTATAAACCATGAGCACCCCATCAAAAGACGGGAACTGCTTTTGTTAATTCATATATATATATATGACTGTATCACTTTGCTATACACCTGAAACAAACACAACACTGTAAATAAAATATAGTAAAATATAAAATAAAAATAAGTAACAGACCTTTGGGGCTTTACACCAAGTTAGAGTTAGCGATAACTTAGGTATGGCATTGGGTTTTTTTTCTTTTTGCAGTTTGAGGCAGTTGTAAAATAACAATGTAGCTTTTTACAACTGTGTATTCTATAGTATTTTTTCATTTGGTGAAATTTTAACTGTTAATGTTTTTGGCATTGTGCTTTGTACCATTTATTAAATAAAAACTAAAAAAAAAGAAATGAATAGTATTTAAATGCTCTGAAGCTTCAGCTTCTACTGATGATATTTCACTAAGGACCTACATACTAGAGATACAGTGCGATAAGTAATAGATTTCTAATCTGAAAATCAGGATTGAATGCTGGCTTTCTCATTTACTAGGTGTTCAAGCTTAGACATGAACAAAATCTGAGCATTACTTTCATAAGCATCAGATCACTAAACAGATAAATTTTGACCCCTACATCAGTAATTTTCTTTTACTATATAAAGAGAAATTCAGTCACAATAATTTTAATAAAATCTTCCTTAAGCATAAATTTAAGTACTAGGATAAGAGTTTAAGAGGAAACTGTCACTTGGAATTTGACAATTAACAATTTTGTTTCAAACTTTTTCAGTTTGAAATCTGATTCCAGACCTGTAAGACTTTGTCCAGTGTCACATAATAATACACTGTAAATCTCCTTTGGGTGCAAACCTAAGGACTATTCTGTAGAATTCCAGGTTGTCATAAGTATTTACTGACACCGTTACCAAATGAAGATCCTTTAGTTCTAGATACCTGAGAACCACCTTACAAGGAAGGCTCTAGTTGCGCATTAAAGGGGCTACAAATCTAAAAACAGCAATTAGTACTTGAGGACAATATGCTTCAGAGATTTCTTTAAAGGAGGTGGGAGCAGGGCCATGACCCAGGTAAACCTGGAGGCTGTGCTATATATCACAGAATAAGATGCTAGAATAAACCCCCCTAAAACCCCAAAAGTTGGAGAAGAAAATGGAAGTCCTGAAAAAAAAAAATGGTAGAGACTTGGAAGTTAAGGATTTATTTAAAAAGTAAATACTTGATGGTGTTCCATAAACGGGATATCCTTTTAGCTATTTAAAACAGAAGCAAGGATGAAGTCCTGCAAAATTATAAGCAAGATGCCACTGTGCTCTTTTCTGCCTCTTTGTCTGATCTGCTCAGTCCCTTTATCTTTTGATGAACAACTCCTCCTCCACAAACACATGCTATGTGACTGAAGCTCTGCCTCTGAACATGTTCCAATTACAGTCTTGTTCTAAATACACTAAGCGTATATGGCTTCTAGGATACTCAGTCACAGCATTTGTTTTCTGCACATCTTTGAATAAAATACACTCTTTGTCAACGGATGTTCTGAAGCACAAGCTGAATGCCTATCCTGTCATGAACATTATAGACTCAAGGGGATGTTGGCCCATATGACTTCTAAAATGTCTTCCAACTGATATTAATTCATTAGCCAGTTAATTGTTTGAGAAATGTCTCCCAAACATTAAAAGAAAGGCTCTAGATGTCATACGGAATGCACTAGGCATACAAGAAAAAACATATGGCCCTTATGCAGAAGGAGCTCACAGGCAAACCAACAAGAAAATGTCATGCTGTGATGCAGATAAGGACAAGAATCTGTGGAGGCACATGACAGTACTTACCACACTGGGAAGTCAATCAAAACTTCCCGGGGGAGGGAACATTGAGTTGAATTTAAAGGACAAGTAAGTTAGCCAAAGAATGGAGGGATGCTTTCTAGGAAGATAGAGCCTGGATGATCACAATCGCAAACTGTGTTATTTTTGAATTGGGCTAGGCAACACTTTCCAGGAAGATACCCATAATGAGCATTCTTCTGGCATCCCAAATTCCAGTTTTCACCCTGTGTTAGATGTTCCTCCCCATTCTGTCTTCATCAAGGAGCTGTGAGCTCTTGGAGGGAGAGCATTTCATATTTCCACTACCAACACCTAATATAGCGTGTGGCACAGAGTAGGCTTCATAACAAGTGTTTACTACACGAATGAATGAGGAACACATGTAAAGCAGATTGTTCACTGTGGTCCAGAGGTTAAGTGGGACCCAGGGAATTCAGGCTGACAGGCAAGGGTAGAAAAATTAAGAAGTGTAGTAAGCCATGCTTAGAATCCTCCTGAAAGCCAGAGGGCTCCCACAAAAGACATGTGACATAATCAAGTTTATTTTTTAGAATGATTGATCCAGCAATGGTATTAAAAGTGAATTGGAAGGATGCATGATTAAATGTGGAAGCAACTCTTAGAGAAAGTCACTTTTAAAAAGGAGCATCTAGACCTGGACTGTGGTGATGAGATTGGTATTGAAATGAGAGGGTAGATTCCATGTTCAAAATGTAATCAATTAAAACAAAACCTGTCTTCTTTTTACCAGACTGCTTATAAAGTTTCTCTATTGTATCTATCTTATCTATCTAGCTACCTATCTATTATATACCTATTTGCAAACCTTACTATCCATCTGTTTGTTGTGAGAAGCATCATGCTTTATACTAGTCTGACAGACAATTTATTATTTTCTTGAGTCTGGTTTGTAACTGAAGTTCAGATTTGTTAAGTTCAGTTATATACCATGCTCTGAAGAGTGCTCTTTCATTAGACTATACAGTGTTGGGAAATATTTTGCTTGATTTTTTATAAACACTGAAAAAAAGGATGAAATTCTTTTTTTTTTCCTTTGTTTTTATTCAGTGTGAACCTCATGAGGTTCTTTTGACGCCACTTTTAAAGTTTTCTTTATTAATTTTTTTCTTATTTGAAACGTGACAGTGGATTACAAAGACATATGGGCCTAGTTAGATCTGGATTCATCTGATGAGACATGGAAGCAAAGAAATGGAGAATATTGAGAAAAAGGGAGCCTGAATAGACTGAAGAACTGGACTTTTCCTTAAGAGGCACTATTAATAAATTCCTTTAACAAAGCATGTATTGAGCTCCCGTTTAATTTTCAGATTGCTATCAATTATCAGTTTATCTATTATGCTTTCTAGAATCTAATTAAATAACATTTGTTAAACACTAGGTTCACACCAAGAATTCTATTATACACTAAGAATATAAGGATGATTAAATTATGGCTTCTGGCCGCAGTTTACACTATACGGAAGAGGTCAGATGAATTTGAAATATACATGTTATAAGGTAACACAGTTAATGCAATGATAGAGGCCACGAATGGTGCTAAATGAATATAGATCTGAGTCATATATATTTGAAAAGAAAAATGGATAGATGCAAAATATTTGTATAACTTTCATTTTTAAATATACTAAACTGCATCCAGGGAGAGTCTAAAAATCTAGTTAATTATAATAAATGCTAGTTTTCTTCCAGGGAAAGGTAAACTATGAGTCACATAAAAGTAAAGTATGAGTCATATAAAGTAGAACAACATTTTTGCATTTTCTTTTTGGATTTGGAGCAGGCTGTGTGCCATGTTGTATCGTGTATCTGTAATTGTGACTCAGGAGAATTCTGAGGTAAGTTGAAAGTAACCTTGTTCACTCCATCAGTTGAGTTGGACCAAAAAAAAAAAAAAAAAGCTCAAGAAATCCTTATCATTTGGAATTCCTTCACAACTCATGCCTGATCCAATTGGGTCAGTCAGTCCTCATATACTGTTATGATTTCTCTCTCTGAGCTGACATATCTTTGTGTACCCTGGAGTGAATTCTAGAAATCAGTTTAACTTTAATGGCTTGTCACTCGTATTCTGCTAACCTTCTGGAATATGATGTGGCATAAATTTGCTAAATCCTCCAGGCCTGAAATATATGTAATAAATCTGTGTTTACGAGATGATTAAAAACTGAGCTGAAAAAAATTCAAGTAAAGAAATAGTCACAATGATTTGTCTACAAAGACAAATATTCCAGTCTTACATGTAGAAATCTTAATGCATGTACAGGCACTGATGTGGCAAAATTGTATGGTGCGCTAATAGGTAAAACTATCTTGATATAAAAATAGACCCATCATAGGCAATTAAGACAAATGGGACCTGGTCAAGAGCAAATAGACCATGATTTGTAATGTAAAAAATGTTAAATTAATTTTTAAGTGAAATACATTTCTATGATAGTCACACAAATTTTGAGGAAGCATATTAACTTTTAAAATATATTCTTTGAGCAGTGCTTACTTTTTATTAAACCCAATATAGTTTATATATAAACTATATAAACCCAATATATATATATAACCACTGCATTGAAAAGGAAGGAATTTTATGCTTTTTTAATGGCATAAGAAAACGGGAGAGAAGACAACAGATAAGGCCAATGATAAATCTCTGGGCAGGTTAGAAGTGTTGCTGGTAATAATATTTTCGAAATGGAAAGAAAGAAAGGGCCACTGTGGATTGGACCTCATCTTTCTGGGATTCGAAATGAATTGAGGCAAAAGGAACACAGCAGTAGTGTCTGAGCTTTAGGTTGGCACTCTTTGATTTTTAGATTTCTGATCTATACATCCAAGAATTCACCTTAGTATACTTACAGAAGCAATAGACAAATCTGGAGAATCTTCCTGTCTCTGGCACCATAATCTCTAAAACAGTTTTGAAATTCTCTTCAATGTTGAAGAACTTAGGTATCAAAAGTAAATCTACAGATTAAGAAATGGCTTCTCAGCAAGAAGCAAGCATATGGACTACATTCATTATCTTCTTTTTAAAGGTTGCACATGTGTGCCAAGTTGTTTAAGTCGTGTCTGACTCGTTGAGTCACTATGGACTATAGCCTGCTGGGCTCCTCTGTTCAAGGGATTCTCTAGGCGAGAATACTGGAGTGGATTGCCAAGACCTCATCCAGGGGATCTTCCCAACCCAGAGATCATCTCTGTATGTCTCCTGCATTGGCAGGTAGATAATCTTTACCACTAGCATCACCTCAGAAGCCCTCAATACAATAGATTTTTGTTCAAAATAAAGTTCATGAAATCTACCTGTATTTCTTAGGACAAAATAAAAGTCTTTACAGGAATAACTTATAAATAAGAAAAGAGACTGTCTCACTCATTCTTAACTAAAAGGAAAAAAAAAGTGATACAGTGCCTTAATCATGAGTAGAAAAGAGACATATGAGGTTAGAAAATGTTCTCTTCTGGTGAAATTTAACAATATGTACTGAACATCTATTATGTCACAGGCATGGTTCTAGATGCTGAGGATATGCAAATACTAGCAAGACTCAGAGGGCGGCAGAGCATGAGATGATTAAACAGCATCACTGACTCAATGGACATGAATTTGAGCAAAACCTGGGAGACAGTGGAGAACAGAGGAGCCTGGCAAGCTCCTCTCAAAGAGTCAGACACGACTTAGCAACTGAACAACAGCAAGATTCAGCTTTTGGTCTTTAGAAGGTATTGAGAGAAACCAACGTGTCAATGTATATTTAAGTGACAATATGATAAATGCCTTAACAGAGATAAACAGGGATTCTATGGAAGTTCCTATGAAATAAAAATGTCATGGGAAACTTCATAATGGCAAAATGTGCTTTCAATCTTCAATCTTCAGTCTTTCAATCTTCACAGTGGATAGTGGCATAATTCTAAGCACAAAATCAGCAATAATATGATGTTGGGGTAGAATAGAACTGGAAACATGCTAGAAAACATTAAAGCTGCTTCAGAATGCCAGAAACAGCAAGGGTCCAGATGAAGATCCTGTCAGGCTGTGTAGTACAAATTTTATCATTATGGTATCCCACTGAGAAACTTAAAACTGATAATGAATGATAAAATGAGCCATAGGAAGGGTTATAGAAGATTATGATCAGAATCAGGAAAAGCAGATAGTGGTCATAATGTGATAATAAATGAGAGGGCATATAGGAGTTTGAATTAAAGTAGTAGTAGTTGGATTGGAGATGGGGAAAGGATATAAGATATTTATTTTGAGACAAAGGTAAGTCACTCAGTGCCCCATAGATCATGCAAAATTCCCACCCTCATGAAAGTTACATTTTAATGAGGTAATAATACAGTAACCAAGTTCAGTTCAGTTGCTCAGTTGTGTCTGACTCTTTGAGACCCCATGAATCACAGCACGCCAGGCCTCCCTGTCCATCACCAACTCCCAGAGTTCACTCAAACTCATGTTCATCGAGTCGGTGATGCCATCCAGCCATCTCATTCTCTGTTGTCCCCTTCTCCTCCTGCCCCCAATCCCTCCCAGCAAGAGAGTCTTTTCCAATGAGTCAACTCTTCACATGAGGTAGTCAAAGTATTGGAGTTTCAGCTTTAGCATCAGTCCTTCCAATGAACACCCAGGACTGATGAACACCTAGTTAAAATATTAAACTTAATATGAACTAAATATTAATTTATATTAAATTACTTAACCTCATATGTCACATATTTAATATAAAATTTAAAATGAGAAGATAACAGGGCAAGAGGAAACCACTATTTTCTGTAAGGTGGTCAGAGAAACATCTCTGAGGAGATGAGTTTGGAGCAGAGCCTTAAATAACATGGAGGATATATCAGCTATTTAAAGAATCAGATAAGGATGCTCCAGGAAAGAGGTGGTGCTGTAAATACAGAGGCTTTGGGATGTGAATTAATTTCTTATGTTTGAGGCTGACTTGGAGTAAGATTCAGGAAGAGTGCTATGAGCACTAAGCGGAGCCAGGTTGTGTAAGATCCTTCAGAACTTGGGTCAAGAGTTTGGATTTATTTCTAAGGGGGAGAAATGGGGAAACATTGATCAAAGGGTACAAACTTTCAGTTATAAGACCAATAACATCTGGGGATCCAAATACTCTATATTGTATACTTTGAAGTTGTTAACAGAGTAGATCTTAAATGTTCCCACCATAAAAAGTAAATGATTCCCTGGTGGCTCAGACAGTAAAGAATCTGCCTACGATGCAGGAGACCTGGGTTTGATTCCTGGGTCGGGAAGATCGCCTGAAGGAGGAAATGGAAACCCACTCCAGTATTCTTGCCTGGAGAATTTCATGGGCAGAGGAGCCTGGCAGGCTACAGTACATGAAGTCACAAAGAGTTGGATACGACTGAGTGACTAACACACAATTATATGGGGTGATGGAGGTGACAGTTAATGCTCTGGTGGTAATCATTTTGCAATACGTAAATGTATCAAATCACACTGAATACTTTAAATTTACAGTATTCATTCCACTGTTAAATGTCAATTATGTTTCAAAAAAGCTGGAGAAAAAGTATGATGAGAAGCCTTTGCAGAATTTTGAGAAGGGTGGTAAGAAATTTTTAAATACCTTATGGCTGCTGTGTGGAAGGTAGACCACAGAAGGGAAAACAGGGGAAACAGAGAGGCAAGTAGAAGACTACAGCAGTCATCATCTGAGAGGGGATGGCAGTTCTGACCACAGGGTGCTAATAGGATAAGCAGATTCCGGACACCAGAAACAACAGAGGCAAAAGAGACCTGCCATGATTTAAACTCTTTTGAAAAATAAGAATTAGGAGGATTTTCAATGTATCTATGTAAAAATATTTAAAATAGAAAGATACACCATGTTCTTGGGCTGGAAGAATCAATACTATTAAAATGATTACACTACCCAAGGTAATCTACAGATTCAATGAAATCCCTAATTAGAATACCAATGCCATTTTTCACAGAACTAGAAAAAAGAGTTTTAAAATTTGTTTGGAAACACATAAGATCCCACATAACCAAAATAATCTTGAGAAAGAAGAACAGAGCTTGAGAAATCACACCCCTTGATTTCAGACTATACTATAAAGTTATAGTAATCAATACAGTATGATAATGGCAAAAAACAGACACAGATCAATGGAACAGAACAGAAAGCCCAGAAATAAACCCACACGATTAACCTATGACAAAGGAGGCAACAACATACAGTGGAGAAAGAAAGTCTCTTCAATAAGTAGTGCTGGTAAGACTGAAAGGCTACAAGTAAAAAAAGTGAAATTAGACCATTTTCCAAAACCAGATTAAAAAACAAACAAACAAAAAAAAAACAATGGCTACAAGACCTAAATGTAAGACCAGACACTACAAAACTACTAGAGGAAAACAGGCAGAACACTCTTTGATATAGACTGCAGCGATATATTTTTGGCTCTGTTTCCTAAACTAAAGAAAACAAAAGCAAAAACAAAGGGGATTTAATTAAATTACATAACATAGTTAACTCAGTTCTGTAATGAGAAAATTATATAAAAATTATACATCAGTATGTTACTTCCCTATATAGCTTCATTGAAAAATTTCCCTGCTCTCATGTTTCATTCAAACAATCTTTCTGTAGTGTATATTTAAATGATCCATAGTTGGTAAATGTCTGTATATTATAATTGAGTGTGCATGTATATTATGTTACATTATCTTAAATTACTCTGCTTTTCAATTTCTCTTCCTTTTCAAACAAAGCTTCCTTTAGAATTCTTAGGCTTCAAAGGCAAGACTCACTCAAGTTGTAAACAAAAAGGAATACATAAACCCCAAACAAAAAGGCTTACATGCTGCTTCCCAGTAGCAAGAACTTTCTAGTATCACAGTGGTCTGTCTTGGAAAAAACGTCTTTTTGATTGTTTTGGCCCTTTGCTCTTCATTCAAGATTGATTACTACCAGATCTTTCCTAGAGCTTGGCTCACAATGGTTTTAAATGAGTCAAGCTTTGGCACCCCCTCACTAAAGTATTTGCTTTAGTGAATTCCAAATTTCTCTTACAGAGACTACAACTGTCTCAGAATCAAACTGCCTTCTGTAGTAATTACTGAGCACATGGTACAACTGGAATCTTTGACATTCATTTTAAAAAAGTGGGTATGTATGGGAAGGTGGGTGAGAAAAGAAAAAGAGTAAAAAAACGAATCATAGGAAATTAGCATGTTTAAGTAAATCACTGCTCAGAAAGATCTGACAGAGACACTCAGAAGGGATCAGCCTGCAGGTTCAGCCAAGATGGATTTTTGCTTATCACTTTTCATTCTTCTTACACCTTAAATTGTTTTTCTTGTAGGAAGAACTATTTTTATTAGGGTATCTTCATTTTAAAATGTTCTCTGATGCCATGAGAACTTGGTTAAATTGCTACCAATTCGCAAAGCAAAAAGGAGTTTTAACCTTCAAGGAAAATCAGTGATCATACACTTATTACAACGCAGTATGTACATGAAAACACAAGTGTTCCATAGTCACAGGAACCTAAAACTTTGTGACAGAATAATTAGCAGATAATTAACTAAATATTCTACAAAACTGAATGATTTTTATACAATACCATAACACCATATTCCAGTCACATAAAATAATCAGATGCATGGCTATCCTCCACATAAATGACAATATTTACTACTCTCCAAATAAACAGTACTGCCAAAACAAATGAAAAACATAATATGGGGCCTTTTCATTCAAATATCAAAATTCTTTAAAAATTTTTGCAAAAGTGGAAATTTTCCTCAATATTATATCTTTACTTATTTTTTCTTGAAAAGGACACCTTTTTCAGTTCAAAATGAGTTTTTATTTGACTATCTCAATTCATGTCTCTTTATAATGCATTTTAGAAACTTACCAGAATACAAATATTAATTTTGTTCTACAAAAGAAGTGAAAGTCGCTCAGTTGTGTCCAACTCTTTGCGACCCCATAGACTTCACAGTCCTTGGAATTTTCCAGGCCAGAACACTAGAGTGGGTAGCTGTTCCTTTCTCCAGGGGATCTTCCCAACCCAGGGGTCAAACCCAGTCTCCCACATTGCAGGTAGCTTCTTTACCAGCTGAGCCACAAGGGAAGCCCTTAGCAAGCAGCTATTGAAGAAAACCAATAGTGGTATCAGGCACTATGCTTTTTGAGTCATTATCCTTTTGGATACAACATTCATTTCTATAAGGAGGGCTTTTAAAAATATCTCATTTGTATACTACCATAAGTTTTAATTTTGATAAACTGATGTATTTACATTTACTATTTTAACATGATATTGAAATTATGATACATAGTTTTATCTCTACATATGATAGCATCTATTCTTGCCAGGGCTTGAAATATTTGATCTAACTGGTCAAATACATTAATTCTATAGACAGATTTTCCTTTGGAGCCTACTGGCAGTTTATCAAAATCTCTTTCCTTAGCACACAGTAGGATTACATTTCCCAACCTCCCTTGCACTTAAATGTGGCCACATGACCCAGCTCTAACCAATGAAATGTGAGCAGGCATAATTTGTCTATCTAAAGCTGAAACTCCAATACTTTGGCCACCTCATGCGAAGAGTTGACTCACTGGAAAAGACTCTGATGCTGGGAAGGATTGGGGGCGGGAGGAGAAGGGGACGACAGAGAATGAGATGGCTGGATGGCATCACTGACTCAATGGACATGAGTTTGAGTGAACTCCGGGAGTTGGTGATGGACAGGGATGGCGTGCTTTGATTCACGGGGTCACAGAGTCGGTCATGACTGAGTGACTGAACTGACTGAACTGAGGCTTTGCTCATACACACTTCCATGTGCTCCTCTGTGGTATTTTCCCTTCTACCAGTTTAATGGAGACAATAACAAAGCAAAGCCATAAATAAAAGGAGTCTGGATGCCGGGCTGACTATGAAGAGGTAAGACATCCTCCCAACTCAAATACTCAGCCAGGACTGTTAAATGAACAATAAATAAAGTTGTAACACACTTTTGAATCTAGTTTTTTTTTTTTTTTTTTAGCAATTAGCCAATCCTAACTAATGTACTTAGAGAAAAGTTGGAAGAAATATATAATGAGATTAGAAAAAAAAGGATGAGACTAATAGAAGTGACAGGGTTAAAAGAAACAAATTTCACTAACCATCCTCTATCTGCTGCCTGCACAACAGATCCCAACAGCAGCTAGGACAGGTCATGCCTGCTCCTCCTATATTACCTTCTTCACACCCCTCTCTTTTTCTGGTATGGACGGAGCAAAGAGCCCAGCCATCAAGTTAGTCCTATTCTAATGCCTGCCTTGTGGCCAAGGTGGAGAAAAAATTTGCAACTATTTTCAGAGAATCTTAGGACAGACTGATATTTGCCAAGGACAAAGTGAAAGCACTGCCTTTCTTGAGATGGTAGAAGTTAGAAGACTTTACATCTGGTCTACTTCCTGTCTCCACAGCCCCTCTTCATTCTCCCTCAGTCAGTTCAGTTCAGTCGCTCAGTCGTGTCCGACTCTCTGCGACCCCCTGAATCACAGCACGCCAGGCCTCCCTGTCCATCACCAACTCCCGGAGTTCACTCAAACTCATGTCCACAGAGTCGATGATGCCATCCAGCCATCTCATTCTCTGTCGTCCCCTTCTCCCGCCCCCAACCTTTCCCAGCATCAGAGTCTTTTCCAGTGAGTCAACTCGCCGCATGAGGTGGCCAAAGTATTGCAGTTTCAGCCACAGCATCAGTCCTTCCAATGAACACCCAGGATTGATCTCCTTTAGAATGGACTGGTTGGATCTCCTTGCAGTCCAAGGGACTCTCAAGAGTCTTCTCCAGCACCACAGTTCAAAAGCATCAATTCTTTGGCGATCAGCTTTCTTCACAGTCCAACTCTCACATCCATACATGACCACTGGAAAAACCATAGCCTTGACTAGATGGACCTTTGTCAGCAAAGTAATGTCTCTGCTTTTTAATATACTATCAAGGTTGGTCATAACTTTCCTTCCAAGGAGTAAGCATCTTTTAATTTCATGGCTGCAATCAGCATCTGCAGTGATTTTGGAGCCCCCCAAAATAAAGTCTGACACTGTTTCCACTGTTTTTCCATCTATTTCCCATGAAGTGATGGGACCAGATGCCATGATCTTTGTTTTCTGAATGTTGAGCTTCAAGCCAATCTTTTCACTTTCCTCTTTCACTTTCATTCTCCCTCAACATCTCCTTAAATATTACCTTGCAGAATCACAGTGTCAGCTTCTTCCTTCCTTCTGACTATAAACATACTTTTTTTTTCTATCCATAACAATCACACACACACAAAAGAAATGACAATTAAAAAACAACCACAGTCATAAAACTTGTTTTGTAACTCTGTTAACTTGAGTTATAGCTCATTTGTTTTTTACCTCTTTAACTCCTCATTTATCCTATTCACTCTTTCAGTCATTATTTACTAATTATTTATTGTTGTTATTAGCTATTAACAAAAATGTATTAAATATTGGTTTGTTTCAAATCTAATAACATGGTTCTGGAGGCACAAATATAACAAAGACAAAATGCTTGCCTTTGACGATTATACAGAACTGAGGAAAAAGACAGATGAAAATAATTACAGAGCAAGATGATTTTTTTGTAGTCTAGATACAATTAAAGGGCTATGAAAGTGCTTTCTCTCTCAAAAGGCACAATTAACACTACCTTTCAGGCTGGAGAAGAAAGCTTCATAGAAGGAATGACATTTGAATTGAAAAGACAGGCTTTTATAAGTCAAACAAGGGGAAAATGAATATTTAGGTAGAAATAACAAAGGCAATAAGCAATGGAGACAAACATGGTGTACAAAGAGAAATAATTGAAGCTGAAGAAGCAACAAGTAGTCTGTTGTGGTTAGAATGAAGGAAAGAAAGAGAGGGACTGGAGGTTTTCCAAAAGGGGCTACTTAGAGTCCTATTTTGAAGAGTCTTACTGAGCTTGAAACTTTATATTACAGAAAACTTTTCAGAAGGGGAGAGAAATGATCTGATACATATGAAGAAGCTTCATGGTGGAAAATCGGATTATGTAAGAGTCAGAAGATGGAAACTCATCAAAGGTTCAGATAAATGCTGCTGTTGGTCAGTTGCTCAGCTGTCTGACTCTTTGTGACCCCGTGGACTGCAGCACACCAGGCTTCCCTGTCCTTCACTATCTCCCAGAGTTTGCTCAAACTCATACCCATCGTCAGTGATGCCACCCAGCCATCTCATCCTTTGTTGCCCTCCTCTCCTCCTGCCCTCAGTCTTTCCCACTGGAGGCCCGTGCTGAAGGGGTTAGTGTTCAGCACGTGCATTATAAAGCACTTCAGTGACCAGAAAAGAATTTTCCCTCTTCTGCTTGGGCAAAAATTAGATTTCTTATTGGCTTTCACTCCTTCCCCAAATTGACTGAGAAAGGCTACTGCAATAGTTCTACAGAATTTTCTGAAGGCAACCATCTTTTAAGAATTCCCACAGTAAGCCTCCCTTATTAAGGAACTTGTAGTCATGGCCAATTGAAAGGACTAAATACATAATAACCATTACTTTTATTCCAAGCATTAGAAAAAGTGCCCATCAGACCCAAAATTTTGTCTTTTCCTATCTCCATCCAGCCAAACTGTGAAAAGGCCGGACTTAATAACAGCATCCTCTGAACAAGAACTACAGCCTTTTGACAGCAGGTGGTTCCCACCTCTGCCTACAGAATTGCAGCCCAAACAATCTGCTCAGAATTGCAGAGAACTCAGTAGAATGTGCTTATGACTCAGGCTATTAAGTAGGAGGACTGTTATTGTTATTTTAACTCATGCCAGAGTATGTGGGCGATTCGCCCTCTTTCTGTCTCGAGTTAACCAAGAGACATCCCTCTTCAAAACTTAACCCCTGGAATAGATTCTTACTCAGAGCTAGAATGGTTTGGGATCTGGGTACGCCTGCCAGCTGATAGTAGAGATTAGAAAAGGCTTTCATACAGGGAACATCTGATATTCTAACTTACCAAATTTAATCCTAAATTTACTTTTAGAATGCTTAAATCTGCCTTTAAAATTATTTGCATAGAGTGCCATGGACCAGAGCTGAATGCTGATGAGACAGTAGTCAGCACAAGTCAAAGGTACTTGTTTTCAGAAAGGATGGTGAAAATAGCAGGTCTTCATTTGCTTTCCCTTAACTGTTAGGGTATCGTGGTCCTACTGTTTGTTTTTCTCTTGCCAAATGTTCTCAACAGTGTAAATACTCATCAAGTGCTGCTCCTAAGGAATACTGTAAAAATGAAACAAAAAAATCACCCTATTTTTATAGAATATTGTCTTAAAGGATAAACTTCACCCAACAACATTTCAGGAAAAGGTGTAAATCTATCCTGAAGGTATAGAAATATCAAAGAAATGTTAGGCTGTGGCAAATATTAATATTATTAGGTAGACAAAAGATGTCTTCTGACTATTAAAGACAGCCAATGGTGAATTCTGAATAAGACAGTCATATCAATTGATTCATAAAAGATCAGACTATGTGAACAATAGATTATACAAGAGCAAAACTGAGCGTAGGAGGCTATTGCATTAGCTAAGGTGAGAGAGTGTGGATTCCAACAAACAGGTAAAGACAATCAGAAATGGTTCGATTCTGGACAGAGATGAGTTTGTTACTGTTACTATCTGTGATGAGGCTTAATTAGGTTAAATGGCAACCCACTCCAGTGTTCTTGCCTGGAGAATCCCAGGGACGGTAGAGCCTGGTGGGCTGCCGTCTCTGGGGTCGCACAGAGTCGGACACGACTGAAGCGACTTAGCAGCAGCAGCAGCAGCAGCACTATGCCCCTAATAGGTAGTGGAGTCCAGAAATAATGCAACTGTCAGGGTTGTTTACTATACTCTAAATGTTTACATGGGGTTTTTGTGTAAAAAGATGCTGATATTAAACGAAGTAGTAAGACTTAAATGTCAGAGAGATATATCAATCTTTATATTAAGAATTACATGTATTAAGTTCGAAACATTCAATTCTAAATTTTACAAAATAATCAGTAATACTAGCACATGATTACAAAGATTTTGACATTTACAAAGCATTTTCACTCCTATTATCCTATTCAGTGTTAAGATAGCATAGCAAAATAGAGATATCTATTAGTTACCTTTATGGGATCACTGAAGGCTATTCTCAATAGCCTGTTTTTCTCTCTGGGTAGATATGGTGCCTTCCTTACTTTTCTCACATCAGTCCCCTCAACTATTTTTTTTTTTTAATTTTTAAAATTAATTTATTTTTTTATTGGAGGCTAATTATTTTACAATATTATATTGGTTGGTTTTGCCATACATTGACATGAATCTTTTAAAAAACGATTCTAATATTATTGGTGGAATAAATGAAACTGCTATTTATGCATCAAACAGGTTATGTTTCCCCCATTGTTCTTCTGGTAGGCAGCTTTGAAGTCTGAGACAGATGAATTTGAATCTAGGCTATGCAACCACATATAATCTTAGTAAGTTTCCTGAAATATATGGGCCTCAATTTTCCATCTGCAAAATTGCATTGCATTCATGACCTGCAAGCTGTACAGTAAATCTTACATGTATTTATATTTGCCCAGCAAAGGTTAGTTTATCTCTTCTTTTTCTCCCAACCCTCAGAGTAGTAATTTATTCCCTTCAGGAAACAGAACAGTGCAAGTGGGGTCTCTTTTCTCCACACCCTCTCCAGCATTTATTGTTTGTAGATTTTTCTGATGAGGGTCTTTCTGATCAGTGTAAGGTGATACCTCATTGTAGTTTTGATTTGCATTTCTCTAATAATTGGTGATGTTAAGCATCGTTTCATGTGTTTGTTGGTCATCTATATGTCTTTGGAGAATGTCTGTGTAGGTATTCTGCCCATTTTTTGATTGAGTTGTTTATTTGACATACTGGGGGAATAAGAGGGTGGGACGAATTGAGAGAGTTGCACTGAAACATATATATTACCATATGTAAAGCAGATAGATAATGGGAAGTTGCTATATAACACAGGGAGCTCAATCCAGTACTCTGTGACAACCTAGAAGGGTGGGATAGGGTCGGGGTAGGAGAGGGATTCAAAAGGGAGGGGATGGTTGATTTACACTGTTGTACAGCAGAAACCAACACAACATTGTAAAGCAATTATCTTCCAATTAAAAATAAATTTTAAAAGAAAATAAAAAAATATAAAATATTTAATGTCTATAAATCTTACTGGTATATATTGATATTTCTTTTACCTTAAATGAACTATTAAATTTAATGTAGTGATAGATAAAAATAAGAAAAAAATCCTTTTTTAAAAGTTTTTCTTATGATTATTGAAGGGAATATGAACAATTAATATGGGTCAAACAAGAATGTTTTTCTTTTATGCATCTTTTAAATTTCAAAGGCAATATTTACCTTTGTAAATATTACCAAATATTGTATTTGGGAATAGTCAGTATTTCATCTATGGAGAAATAAAACATTGTAATTATTGCATTATGGCAAAAGCAGTAAAAAATATGAATACCGTTACTAAGCAAGCTACTTAGAGCCAAAAAAAAAAAAAAGCCCATAACCAAAAGTTTTTCTAATAGGAAAAAAATGAAACAGAAACAGAATTGGCATGATATCACATATTAAGATATTTGGATCTCTTATAAAATTCAAGAGATGCTTTGAAAGGCACACTTAAGCCATTTTAGCATTAAATCTTCCAAACGTTGAAAGTTATTTAGAAATAAATAACAATACTGAGCACCAGATGACTAAAACGTTAAAATGAGTCAATTGTACGACAGAATGAGTCAATCAGATCATGTATTAACATGGCTGAATCTCTAAATACAGTGCTGGGTGAAGGCAAGGTACAAAAGAATATCTGCAGTATGACACCATTTATGTAAATTTTCAAAATGTAAATGATCCTATGGAATATTATCTCATATATATGTCATTAAAGTCAGGAAGTCATTAAACACAGGAAAGCTATATTATCTTCAGGGTTGTGACACATTTTAGGAAGAAAGGAAAAGTTTATTTCTTCAGAAAAGATTTCATCAAAGCTGAATGCTAGCATGTTTTCAAATTCATGGGGCTGATGCTTGGGTATTTATCATAATATTTCCTGTGTGTGTGTGTATTTGTGCTCAGTCACACAGTCATGTCTGGCTCTTTTGTGACTCCACAGACTACAACCCACCAGACTCCTCTGTCTATGGGATTCTTCAGGCAAGAATACTGGATTGGGTTGCCATTTCCTTCTCCAGGCAATCTTTTCCAACACAGGGATTGAACTCATGTCTCTTTGTGCCTCCTGCATTGGCAAGCAGAATCTTTATCCCTGCACCACTGGGAAGTCCCAATATTTCCTATATTTCACATTGAAAATTTTGTACATTTTCTTGATTAAAAATAATAGATAATGAAAGCAGTAAAATTCATATTGCTATGGCCAATTTAAGATTGTATATTCAGTAGTTCCAGCAGCAAGAAATTTAATGAAAATGCATTTTTCAACTCCTAGAATAAGAAATCATTCATCTTTACTTTTTCGGTAATATTATTCTGCTTTTATCATAGGAATTGAGTCTAAAGAAAGATATGAAATCAAACAAAATATTCTTTCTGCTTGTACACTGAGCTAAAATGTTCCTTCATTTACTTATGCAAAAATTGTAAAGTAACAAGTACAAACATCAAATACATTTTGTCTGTCATGACTTTTGTGGTAAATGTGTTGTAATTTTTCTTCCTTAAATTCAGATAGAACCAACTCAAAACAAAGGAGAATCTGATAACTAGACATTTCTATCACAACCAGCCTCATAATAATATCTGGGCTGATACCTTCCCCAGTGACTTGCTCCCAGACCCAAGTATACATCCTTAGGTGAATCTCTACCACCACCTGCCTCCTTTCTCTCTGCCTCATGCCCCACATCCTTATAGCTACTCACAGGGCTTTTACAGGTTTAGTTAATATGAGATAAGTCACGTAGGACCACACCTGGCACATAGTAAGTGTTGGGTAAACACTGTTGGTTTTGTTAGCCATAGCAGGAGAGACAGGCTTAATTCAATCCTCATTTCAGAGAAATATTTTTTGTTCTTTTACTATGAAAGCATTCAAAACATTACAAAGGGCCATTTTAATAATCCTAAATCTATGAGCTATAAAAGGCATGTATATTTTCCCTTATTAAAATGAACTAAAATTTATTTAATAAAGATTTTTAAAAAATACAGTTAATAAGTGGTTATTTTTCACAATTATGTGTAACTCTTTTACTTTAGAAAGGTTAGGGTCTTACCTGTTCAAAGAAGTGGTAAAATGGTAAAGTTCGTTGTATTGTGTTCTCAAAGGGTTGATAATATGTTCTGGTTTCTTTCTGTAAAAAACAAAAAAGAATTTAGGAAATTAATAATTTAATCTCTGGTCCATGTGTTACAATTACATTATGTAGGTCAATATCAAATTCAACTCATGGCTTTACTCTTATATTGTGTAAATATGACACTATGAGATGAATTTCATGATGGTTCTTAATAGTTATACACTGAGCATTTACAAAGAGCAAGGTCCTTTTCTGAGTGTTTCGAATAGAGAAGTAAAAATGCTAACTGTTGCAGACTTTTTTTACTTTTTAGCTTCACTCCAGTGAAAAATATTTAAAATATTTTAATATAATTAAATTTTATTATAATAAATAATATTTTAAATTGTTTTCAGCTAAGAAATAACAGGCCATTGTAATCTCTCCCGAGAGAATATATTCATCCTGGTAAATCATTAATTATGTCCAGTAAGCTTTAAAGGACTGGGCCTTTAGCCCAGTCTGCATTGATTCTCTACAGCCAGGCTGGAAGGCAGTTTTTTTTTTAATCAACTAATTACGTTTTCTTTCTAGAGTACTAAACTTATTTTGACATTCAGGATACTAAAAGTCATTCTGTATTAGTAGTTCTGCTTAGAATTCCATTAAATGCAAGGGGCAGAACTGAGACCCATTTTTAAGTTGTGCTCTCTTACAATTGAATTGTGGTGCTGGAGAAGACTCCTGAGAGCCCCTTGGACAGCAGAAAGATCAAACCAGGCAACCCTGAAGGAAGTCAACCCTGAATATGCACTGGAAGGACTGATGCTGAAGGTGAAGCTCCAATACTTTGGCCACCTGAGTGAAGAGCCAACTCATTGCAAAAGACCCTGATGATGGGAAAAATTGAGGGCAGGAGGAAAAGGGGATGAAGAGGATGAGATAGATGGATGGTATCACCAACTCAATGGACATGAGTTTGAACAAAGTCTGGGAGATAGCAAAGGACAGGGAAGTCTGGTGTGCTGCAGTCCATGAGGTCACAAAGAGTTGGACACAACTTAGTGACCAAATGAAAACCTATTTTAAAATAGGTAACTAAAGCTACACATCTCTGTGTTTCTTCACCAAGGCTTATGTGATTTCACACCTGGTAAAACAGACCCCAACACATTCTCAAGGAAGATGCTGCTCTAATAGTAAGGAGCCCTCAGAATCAAACCGATAACTATTAACTCTTCTTAAAGACCCAGAAGAAAGGGCAAACTTGGAAAGACATAGAACAGGGCGTTCAGTTCTCTGTGATTCCTCAAAGAAAAATGTGTATATGGACATAGACAGGGGTTTGATGCAAAAGTGACAAATATTGACCAGGTAAGGACCTGTATTAAGTGCTTTTACATATATAAGTCACTTAATCTGCAGGAATTCACATACAATGTACAGTAGCAAACAAATCTATTAATGTACATTAAAGATAGAAAAGCTTAACATTTTAAAAATGAAGAAAATTCTGCAGGCAGGAAGAAATATAGTAGAATTCTCCATTCCCTCAAATAACTTAATAGATATTTTAGGAAAAAAAACATTCAACTACCCAGAACTCTGTACACAGCTATCCTTTTTTTAGTCTTGCTCAGTGATTCTCAAATTTGGAATATATAAATATATATATATAATATTATATACAATAAGACTCTATTATATAGAGTTCTGTACACAATAACAAGACTAAAGAATTTTAAAGGGTAGTTTTGATCAAAAGCAAGTGAAACCTCATAGGCTGATTTCAGAACAAAATAAAAATGGTAAACCAGCTCTGGACTGTGTTCATAAAGAGTCTTTGGGTAATTAATCAATGAATACTAAATAAAGTATCATCCTTTATTTCTTCTTTAAATTCCTTCTTTTCCTTCAATATTTTTTTTTAACTTAAAAAAACAATTTATTTATTTGGCTGCTTATGGTCTTAGCTAAGGCATGTGGGATATTTCATTGTGGTACATGGACTCTCTAGTGGTTGGCAGGCTCCCCAGCTGAAGTGCACACGCCTAGCTGTTCTACAGCATGCAGGATCCTAGTTCCCCAACCAGGGATCAAGCCTCTGTCCCCTGCATTGCAAGACAGACTCTCAACCACTGGACCCCCAAGGAAGCCCTTCCTTAAATTCTTCAATGTGCATATTTTTTTCATTTCATCTTTATGATCCTCAAATCAACGTGCACACATACACAATTATATATGTGTGCATGTATATTTTCAGTTCAGTTCAGTTCAGTTCAGTCGCTCAGTCGTGTCCGACTCTCTGCGACCCCATGAATCACAGCACGCCAGGCCTCCCTGTCCATCACCAACTCCCGGAGTACACTCAAACTCATGTCCACAGAGTCGGTGATGCCATCCAGCCATCTCATTAGGAATTCTATAGAACAGAGGTCAACTAACTATGGTCCACGGACCAGATCCACCCTGATGCTGCCTGTTTTTCCTAACATAGTGTTCTGGGCACACAGCCATGTCCATTCATTTCCTTGTTGTCTACGGCTGCATTCATGCTCCACTGCCAGAGCAGAGCAGTTGTGACAGACTGTGTGGTACTTCGTATATTTATATATCATCCTAAATATTACTATCTGGCCCTCCACAGAAAATATATGCTTACACCTGTTATCAAGGGACATGCTTGTCATTTGAGTAACACTAAAAACAATATTAAAAAAAAAATCTCCTGGCCTTTAAAGTTTTTTCCAAAAATTAACTCAATAGTTATATATGAATGAGAGAAATTCCAGCCTTAAACACTTAAAAGCTAATTTCACTCCGCAGGAATTGGAGAATTATTGGCCATAGCATGAGATGATTATTGGAAAGCTGAACGTACCCAGTATTCATTCATCATAAAAATAATGCCCCATTTACCCATCATCCATATTTTTGTGGAGTTTCTTGCTTTATTATAAAATTAAAATGACTATCTTTTTTCTAGGCTTTATTTTATGAGAAAAGATAAATGCCATTTGGGAATTATTCTTAAAAGCAACTTATGGCCTATCCCATAAGGCACATAAACTTGAATAGCTATTTTAAATGAACATAGGCAGTTAGAGGTGATCACTTTTATTCCATGTTAAAAGGTTTAAATTAGCAGAGTTTTTGTTAAGAATATTATTTTCCATACTTTCAGTATTTGATACAGTGGCTGAAACATCCCTAAAATAATCCTAGCAAATGCTTATATGGCATTTATTAATCTGCCAGACATTCAGACAATGTTCCAAGTACTTCATATACATTAATTCACTTATTCCTCTCTAACACCCTCTAAGTAGGCAACTCTTATTCTCCCCATTTTACAGATCAGAAAATTGAGGCGAAGACAGTTTAAATGCCCTTCCCAGCATGATACAGCCAGAAAGTGGCCAAGCCTTTCAGACTTGATAGACCCCAAGAGTTGGTTTCAGGTATTCAACTCTGGTTAAGGACAAGTTCAACCATAAAGGCTTTGCAGCTTCTCTGAAAAGTACTTCATCTATGGAAAATTGCAATTTACTGAAACTACTTAGCACATCTATTATTCAATATATTCAGCTTCTTGAACAAACTGAAATTTACTCAGTTGCTCCACTGATGGTTTCAGGTTTGCTTATGCCACTTTCCAGAACCACTTAGAACTGGATTTGAACATTGTTGAGAATCATGACTGACACCTGACAAGGTCAACTGATTGACAACAAGATATAAGGGCTAGCCTACATGTGATAGAGAACAGGATGTGCACTGGCTTCACAAAGTAAGATGAGTGTATCATTGAAGGAGGAACCCAAGACAAACACTTGTTCAGCTATAAACAATTCAGCTTTTATCAGGTGGGTTATTCAGATAAATAGGATGTGCAGATAGCGCACTTAGGCTGCATATAATATACATTTAGCTGTGGTATATTTATATGCAAGGTATGTGACACCTATAGGGTTGAAATTAGAATGATAAATTGATGTAGACTTTCAGAATCTCATGGAGAAAATATTGCCAAGGTGTGCTTTTCCAAATGATACAAGAACCCACGTTTCATTCAGCAATAAAATAATGATGAAATCTTTCCTGGATTGCTAGACCAGAGTATACTTTTCATTAACCTTTGAAATACATTCTAGCATTAAGTTTTACTTGGTTATTTTTCATGTTTTGACAGACTTTTGTCAGATAACCTAAACACTGAGATGCTTGAGATTGCTGGAATCTTGAAAAGCGTTTCTGCAGGCTAAGCTTAACCTCATCAGCTAGTGTTAGCTCTCAAATAAACTAATATTAACATTGTTCTCCACCTCTATCAATATGCTTTATGAGATTTTGAATAGTTCATGTAATTCAGTGCACTTGTCCAGGATAACAAGATTTCAACTAAATGGCCAATACCGCTGGGAAAATATCCACAACCCAGCAGTCTTTAAACAGGAGAGTAGCTACCAACATAAACCATTTAGTTCAATGTGCTACTCAACCATTTCTATCCCCTAAAGGTTTAGAAGCAGTTCATTATCACTGATTATCCACGAGTAACTGAAAGTCACAGTGAACCAAACTCACTGCTAGTTGAACGGATCAGAGAAAGGATCTTCTTTTTCTGCCAAAGTGCTTTTAGGAGAACATTATGTTTCTTGCAAAGGAAATATGCTTAAAAATGTACACTTGAAAGAACTAAGGACAGTTAACATAAGTCCTATTCAAAACATACAGTCTCCAGTTGACCACAGAATCTAGGTAAGATAGACAGAATTCTCCCTTTTAATCCCCAGACCTGCTATTTCAGGCTATTTCCAAGGACTAGCAAACTGTATTAAGGTGATTTAATAGAAATTAGCTAGTTTTGTCCAAAGACTCTCAACATAATTCAGGGCAGTAAAAAGAGGATACAAATAGGTGAAGGATAAGGGATTGGATTAGTCAGAAAAGTCAGGTTTAAGTCACTGAGTCTTTAGGGAATGAAGGTTTATAAACTATTCATGCAAATCCTGATGTAAGCGGAGTAACTCTCCAGGCCACCTCACTCCATGGTGATGACCCAGCAAATTGTATATATTCTTTTTGTGGCTCAACTAACTCATGGGATCTGAGATTACTGCACCAGGAGAGGAAGACATCTGGAAGGTTGTGCACTGGCCCCTCAGTGCTTCAACAAGGAAATGACACTCGTCACTGCCTCTCACAGCCTCCCAACTAAACCAACCCCATGGGCTCTGGCTAAATGCAAGGTGCTGAGAAACATGAAAGTTAGCTGGAGATTGGGTGAGCAGTACAACTCTCCATCACAAGAGTAAAAAAGGCATGATGAGATACCCAGTGGCTATTTTAGGGCCATCTTTAGATTCCTTCCTTGTTGACAAGGGTTGACAAGAAATAATGCTCAGTGATACCAGCTAAAAACTTATTTTGCTAAATTAACAAATGCTGACTCTGATTGGATATATATTTGTTACATAAATATTCATCTTTTAAAATGTTTTCTTAATATGAATTGACCCTGAATATAGAGAACCTTGGGCATCAAGAGGCTACCCATGTCAGTGTTTTCATTTACTGATGTGCTGCACTGTTGTTTTCTGCTCAGAAATCAGAATATATCTGAATAACGCTTCTTTGCTTGACAGAAAGCCATCTGTTTGTTTCTAATTTAATACAAACATCAACCATTTAAAAAAATGTTCGATTAAGTTAATGCAGATGCACAGGTTCATGTGGTGTAAAGAGAAGGGTCTGATGGAAATAAGGAAACAAAGCTGCCATGAAACTTATCATGCCAGATGTCACTTCGTGATTTTACTCTCAGGTTCAAAATTCTTTTGTCAAAGTGATAAAATCTAAGTTTCTTGGCCTGGCTACTAGGACTTGATACTGTGACTGTACTTTTTCAAGTTTATCTCCGATTTTCTACTACCACAAGCCCTCACATCTTCTTAGACTAGTTACTCTGTAGACCTAAGACATGGCCTTTTCATTCAAGCTTCATATTTTTCCTCTTTCTTCTGTGAAGTCCTCTTCTTGCCTCCTTGTCTCTCCCTCTCCCCCTTTCCGTACTTCCTCTATGTCTGGCAACGCCTTGTTGAACTGAAGCTTTCTTCTCTAAGAACACTCCCTAGTCATCTCCAAGAATGTCCCTGTCCACTGGTTCCTGGTTCTTGTTTTTATCACTTATTTGGCATCCATATGAACTATCCCAGGTGGCGCTAGTGGTAAAGAACCTGCCTCCCAATGCAGGAGACATAAGAGTCTTGAGTTTGATCCCTGGGTTGGGAAGATCCCCTGGAGGAGGACATGGCAACCCACTACAGTATTCTTGCCTGGAGAATCCCATGGACAGTGAGCCTAGTGGCCTACACTCCATAGGGTTGCACAGAGTTGGACACAACTGAAGCAACTTAGCATGTGTGCACACTTTCTGTTGTTAATTGCAGCTTATTGAAATGGAAACGAATTCACATGCCTCCCTTTTCTCTGCTTTATTTCAATACTGTAAGTTTTTGTTTAGTTGCTAAATCATGTCCTGCTCTTTTGCAATCACATGGACTGTAGATCACCAGGCTCTTCTGTCCATGGGATTTCCCAGGCAAGGATACCGGAGTGATTGCCACTTCCTTCTCTGGGGGATCTTTCAGACCCAGGGATTGAACCCTCATCTCCTGCACTGCAGGTTTATTCTTTACCACTGAGCCACCAGGCCACTGAGCCACTATTGATTTCTAGAAGTCATTGGTTCCTATCAAATATATGGATTCTTTTTCTTCCCATAGTATTTTAAATTCAAAACAAATGCAACTGAAGGACAAAAAATATTAAGCCATACAAGAACATACAAAGCACTTCAAGTAAGGCTGTCATATTATCAAATTGTCTCAAGAGGTATTAGCAATTTCCACTTCTATTTCCTTAGCCTATAAACAGCACTGTGTACTATTTATTTGTTTAAAGTCCAACCCATCCTACCCCAACTACTCTGTAAGCTCTAGGTGGGCAGGGGTCATTTTCTTTTGCATATATTCTCTTTTGTACTACTATACTTCCTGTCTAGAAGCAAGTACTTAGTAAATATTCATCCAAAGATGAAAAATTGAGGTATATACTCCAAAAAATTAAATACTTATTTTGTGTATATGAATTTCTCTGTCCTAAGCAATAAAAAGTCCTTTCTACCTGGCTTACTGTTACCCCGATTTGAAAATGGGTGATTAGTAAATGTTGAATGAATGAATAAACAAAAAAACAATAGCAGTGATGATAGTAGTTTATTGTCCTAAGCATTCTGATGAGAACTTGGTTAAATCATATCTTTGAAATAAAAATAACACATATTTTGGACATGGAAGCTGGGTTAGAACTTTGGCCTATGACCTACTGGCTGCAGACTACTGGGAAGACCTTTTGACTTTTTGAATCCTCAGTTTTATCATCAGTAAAATGGAGATTATCCATGCAATTTCCCTTACAGAGTTACTGCAAGAATTAAATAAAATCATCTGTAGAAAAGTGCACTGACAACTGTGATGTGTCAATGTCAGCCTTCAGATACTATTTCTTCACCACTTGGCACAACTACATACACTTGTGAAGACATCACCTATTAGCTTGTACAAAGTTCATACTGATGTGAAATTTCTTAGCTTCAACTCCTCTCTTTCGCTTGGCTGCCAAATTCCTTTTGTAAGTTCTTAGGACACAGGATGTCTTTGGGAAAGATTGTGCTCGATAAAGAAGGCATCTCATTCACTAACAGCGCCAGTTTCACCTGCTGGGAGCAAACTGTCAACCTGCAGCAGCACACCAGGAAAGCATTTGGCTGAACCGGGTGACAGAGCACCAGGCTAGTTTTGGAGGTCACTGTGAGCATGCAAATTCCAGCTGTGGCCTAAAGAAATAAGAATTCAGTCAACTGATGATGTTCATTCACTGCTTGAGCTCCCATACTCTCTGAGGATGACATTCTTGACTGCTGGATCATTTGAAAAGACGTACATTGCTAAATGTCTCTTTTCTAAAAGAGGCTCCACCAGATAGGGAAAATACATGCTATTCTCCAGTCATCTGACCGGAAAAATGAAATTCTGGCAAATCTACTTTTTCCCCAAAGAGTTAAAAGCTCTGAAAGCAGAGGGATTTCATCAACTTACTGGCGTCTTGGGGTGGAGTTTACAATTAAGGGTGATCTCCAGCTGGTCAGGTTCTTCATCTTCTGCTGCGTATTGTTCAAGAGGCAACCCATGAGAATTTAATTAGCACAGTGGGGCCTCAGTGGGCACCCACCCTTCCCCCCTTCTGTAATGCTAATTTGAAATATCTCCTTTTCCTTCTCAAGTTATTTTCTGAACAGTGGCAGCCAACATTTTATTACTAAAGAAATTGCCAGTAATGACCCATTTGAAAAAGCCAAGATTTCTTAATGGAGTGAGAATATGACTTACTTGCTGAGAAAATATATCAAAATAAAAGCTAGCCCTGAAATGCACCTGAATCCACTATATTAGTATTCCTGGGTGTTCTGGAAATTCTATAACAGTATTTGTATATGCAAGATATATCCCAACAGTAATCTTAGAAATATTAAAACACACAAGAACAGAGCGTTAAGATTTCACCAAAAAGGGAAGACTTGGCCTGGAACTACTGGTAACAAAGAAAGGAGGGGGTAGGTTGCCTTCCTATAAATAGGAGGCAAAGGAGGAAACAGATCCTCTGCTGGGGAGTTCTTTGAAATGTTTTCCCCACCTCTTCTATTATTCTGTCAGTGGCCATGTAACTCCCTCTTTTCTGCTCTTTTCAGAAGAGTATTCTATTATTATGCTTTATTTAAGAGACTAAGATTTAAATAAATAAATAGACACCACAGAGTTGAAGGGCAGTTGCAATGGAGGGAGGAGGGCAGAAATCAACACAGGAGGAGGGGCACAGAGAGACAGGGACAGCAGGGCTGCAGCCAGAAATCAGGGAAACCGAGCACTCTGCTCATGAAAGGCTTTTACCTAAAGCTCCCAGTAGCCACTTGATATCTATTATCAAGCCAAACGTGACTGATTTATAAAAAAAAAAAATATAAAAATAAGATTAAAGTCTAAGCTTTAAAAAAAAAAAAAGCAAATAAACCAATGAGATGGCAAATATTCCAGTTGCTCTAATTATGGTTGTTCCGAAGGAAAAGTGAGGGTTGCCAATGCCTTGTTTGGGTTCCCCTGGGCTCCCCAGGATCACATCAGCCACCTTTGGTATTTGCAGACACAAAAGTTTGCTTCAGAGGTAGGGTTTTACCCTTACACTCTGAGAATGTTTTTTAAACTACTGTAGGCCAGTGAACATGCAACCATTTTTAAACAAAATTATTACAGCTTTAAAAATGTATACCTGTATCATTTTGCTGTACATATGAAACTAACACAACATTGTTACTCAACTATACTCCAATAGGAAACATTTTTTTAATGTATTATCTTTTAAAAATGTGGCTTCCCATAATTACAGTACAAAAATCTTGGAGGCTTAGGGTGGGCTAACTGTGTGCCACGTTATTCTCCCCACATGCCAACTGACCAACCCATCTCCAAGGATCTTCCTAAAACAGTGAAGTCCAGCACCCTGTCCTGTGAATGCCCCCTGGACCTAGGGATGGGCATTATATCACCTTTAGACGAGTCTTGACTTTAAGGGCTTTTAGAAGTACCTTCTTAGTGAAGGAGTGCAGATCCTACAGGATAGTGGTTTTGTTTTGTTAATTTGTTGATGATCTTACTTTTCCTATCTTACATCCATCCTAGTTTCAATGTAATGTCAAGCCGAAAGTCATTCAGCTAAAAGAAAACTTTAAGGAAAAACAAAAGAGTAAAAACGGTTAAAAGAGAGACTGGAAGCCAAGTTTGATCTCCTCTTTGTCTCACATTTTGGATGCTCTGTATGGTCAGCATGAACTTGCTACTTTTCCCACACACAGTAAGTCTGTTCCGAGCTCTTCAACTAATCTCCCTGGTTCTTTGGCGATCTCCTAATGACCACAGAGCGGGATTAGACCCTGATCTAGTGGAAGGTAATCTTACCAATAGCCTCCAGAAATTCACTGATAGCTATTACAGTAGAGCACAGACAGGAAGGAATGAAGACTCATTAGATCCATATATAACTTTAAAATAACACCAAACTCTGAAATCCTGGAGAAGAAAATGGCAATCCACTCCAGTATTCTTGCCTGGGAAATCCTACAGACAGAGGAGCTCGGCAGGTCCACAGGGTCTCAAAGAGTTGGACATGACTTGGCAACTAAACAACAACAAACAAAATCTGAAATACAGATTTCTATTAAATTGTTTATAAGAAAACACATATAGTTCCATTGCAAGAACAAAAAATAAGACACTTTATAAGTGTTAGAAGGAAGTTATTAATACAAGCTTCCCTGTTCTGCACCAAGGGGGAAAGTAGCGGGGGCGGGGGGGGGGAGCGGGCAGGAATTGGGAGATTGGGATTAACACATATACACTATTGATGTGGGCTTCCCTTGTGGCTCAGCTGTTAAAGAATCTGCCTGCAATGTGGGAGACCAGGCTTTGATCCCTGGGTTGGGAAGATCCCCTGGAGAAGGGAAAGGCTACCCACTCCAGCATTCTGACCTGGAGAATTCCATGGACTGTATAGTCCATGGGGCACAAAGAGTTAGACATGACTGAGCGACTTTCACACTGTTGATATTATGTATAAAATATATAACTGGACTTCTCTGGTGGTCCAGTGGTTAAGAATCTGCCTCTTTATGCAGGGGACACCAGTTCATCCCTGGTCCGCAAAGATCTCATATGCTGCAGGGCAACTAAACTTGTGTACCACAACTACGGAAGCCTGCGAGCGCTACAGCCCATGCTCTTCAACAACAGAGGCCACCACAATAAGGCAATGCGCCGCAACTAGAGAGAAACAAAGACCCGGCACAGCCAAAAATAAATAAACAAAAATTTAATATACATATATAAAACTAATGAGAATATACTAGATAGCACAGGGAAATTTACTTAATGCACTGTGATAACGTGAACGGGAAGGAAGTTCAAAAGAGAGGGAAAATATGTATATGTACAGCTGATTCATTTTTCTGTACAACAGAAACATTGCAAAGAAACTAAATTCCAATAAAAATTAATTAAAAAGATTCCCTTGGAAACTTGGAAATGATGTTTTAATGCCTTAAAGACTGTGCATAATCACAAAAGATCTTTCATTTCTCACCATGTTCTTGAACATTCTACTGACTGTAGCATCACCTAACATTTTCTAAAGTTCCAGTGTAAATATAAATGTGTATTGAATAGTTCTCTCATTAATTTAACATAGTATTTTCAATAGACGGCTACTGAACAGCCAAGTTTCCCATGGGACCAAAAGGAATAGCATTTATATCATTATATGGTGGGTGATAAGCCCAGTCCTATCAGCCCCAGGGGAAATTTCTGGTTTCCAGTTTCCCAGAGAATTAGTTTTGAACATTATCCAAACCAACAGTCATTTCTCTTAAATAATTAAAATTCTTTTCCCCCAAAGAAATAATCTGTTAAGATATCTTTAAATAAATCATGTCATTATAAAAAAGCTTCCTTAAGAGTCAAATTAAATTTCTTAATCTGATGATTTCATAACAGAAATGCAAACATTTAAAAAAGTGGCACTAGAATTAGAAAATTTGGTATTTGTCATTCTCCAAATTTCAAGAGCTGATTAAATTATATTTATTAGCAAAGAGATCTGGACTCTTCTCAAATAAAAGCTTAGAAAATAAATGACTGTCAAGATTTTTAAAATTTGAGTAATTTCATTATTAGTGTCCAATGAAGGTATTGAATGAAATGAAGCAGAATTCAAGTGATATCACATACATATCACAGGTTGATCAACCTTAGGCAAAATCCTGGTAAAAGCTCATGTTTTAAAGAAGCCCCACAGACATGTCTTCCAGCACCTTTACTGGGTTACATTGAACTTTTCGTTTTTTTGTTAGATGGTGACTTGGCCACCTGATGCGAAGAGCCAACTCACTGGAAAAGACCCTGATGCTGGGAAAGAATGTAGGCAAAAGGAGAAGGGGTGGCAGAGGATGAGATGGCTAGATAGAATCACCGACTCAATGGACATGAATCTGAGCAAACTCCCACAGACAGAGGAGGACAGGGAAACCTAGCATGCTGGGTCCGTTGGTCCAAAGAGTTGGACACGACTTAGCGACTGAACAACATACTGGTAGATTTTAGTGTCATTTTGCATAATGTAACTCTTTGTTTTTCCTTTATATTCTCTGCTTGTTAAATTATAACAACTGGAAGCAATTTTCTTAAAATCACACTATTCCTACCTATAAAGTGTTACCTCTGGAAGCTTCTTTTAGAAATGTGTCAGACAGTTGTACTTAGCAAAAGAAGCTCATGTGTTACATGCTGTTCATTATAGCTCTTAATTGTTGATGACCATGGATTTCAGTGGATGTTAACTGGAACTGTAAGATTCATACATAACTCCACTCATTTTCTTTTTTTCTGGATAATTCTTGTAGTGGGTCACTAATACAGCAGTTACAACAAGAGGTTGCTTGACAGAGTGAAAACAAAGGCTTTGGAGCCACCAGGACCTCTACTGTAGCAAGTCATTTAATTTCTTCACCTATAAATTGTGGATAATAATATCTATTAATATTTCCCCGCAGAATGCTTTTAAGGACTCAGGGTAGCTTAGGGACAGCTTCTGACATATATTTAGTGTTTGTTACATGGTACTAGCATTACTATCCAACTCAATTAATTGGGTAGTAGTGATGGTTTAGTAACTAAGTCGTTTCTGACACTTGCGACCCCATGGACTGTAGGCCGCCAGGCTCCTCTGTCCATGGGATTCTCTAGGCAAGAATACTGGAGTAGATCACTGTTTCCTTCTCCAGGGGATCTTCCCAACCCAGGGATCAAACCCAGGTCTCCTGCATTGCAGGTTGTCTCCACCACTGCAGGTGTATTCTTTACCAACTGAGCCACCAGGGAAGCCGAATGAATTGGGTAAGGCTGGTCTATCAGAACAGAGAAAAGGTGTTGCTATTTAGTACTTTTTTTTTTTTTTAACACTTTACAAACGTGAGTAGAATTACCATCACCTGGGATCCTAGTTAAACAGTCAGACTCTTGGCTTCCACTCTAGGGAGTCTGATTCCAGAGGTCTGGCAAAGCTCCAGGATCTATACCCTTCATAAGTGCTAAACATGATTCCTAAGGGGGTGATCTGGGGACCACAATTTGCAAGTAACTGCTGTATAATAGATAATTAATCTTATCAGCAAGTGCTCTGCTGTGCTTAGTTGCTCAGTTGTGTTCGACTTGTGACCCCATAGACTGGAGGCTGCCAGGCTCCTCTGTCCATGGCAGTCTCCAGGCAAGAATACTGGAGTGGGTTGCCATTTCCTCCTCCAGGCCAACTCTTTAGGACCCCATAGACTGTAGCCCTCCAGGCTGCTCTGTCCACGGAATTTTCTAGTCAAGATCACTGGAGTGGTTTTCCATTCCCTTCTCCACCTATTGGCATAATCAGGATTATTTTGACTATCACTACATCATTTTTAAAAATGTAAGGATATCGTTCTCAAGATATTAGCTTAGTGATTACTCTTAATACTGTTGCTATTGTTGTTTTTTTTAAACTATGATGCTTTAACTTCCATAAGTGACACAAAATAAATCCCAATATTTTCCCTAATAATTTATGGATTGTTTCTCTTCTCAAAAAAGGTTGATTTTTAGCTTTTTGTGCATTGATAGACTGTATAAAATGTAATGAAAGCTTTGGGTTCACACCCATGTAGGCATACTGGCAGGTTACAGCCCATGGGGTCACACAGAGTTGGACATAACTGAAGTGACTGAGCATGCATGTAGGCATGACCTGCATTTGTACAAAAGCTTCCTGGTTCTATTCATACACTGCCTGGGAGGCAATCGACCAAGTTAACAGCATTTAGGTTGAAGAATTAGGTATTAACCATTTGCTGTTTAGAGAACTATTTCTGCACTCTAGATTTTTACAAGTCCAAAACACGGTGATTGTGCAATGAAAAAATAAATGTGACCTTTAAATATCTATTACTTCTCAAGTAGTTTTGATTGCTTATTCTGTAGGAGGGTTAGAAAAAATAGTTCTTTACAAAATGGAATTGGGAAATTCTAATAAGGAGGCTGTCTATTCTGTGAAAAGAACACAAATTTCTACTTCAGATAATAGGAAATTTGATAAAAGCAAACTTTAAATTAAATGCTACCACATTAAACTCTATCATAAGTTTCGGCGAAACAGCTATGTATTACCCAGCAACTGTGATCTTCTGTAATGCATCAAAGCCCTAGGAGAGACTGTAGGCAATGCCCAGTCTTTTTGTTTGCATTACCCTTGGGATTAAGATACTTCAACAGTAAAGTGCACTTAGGAAAAAGACCAAAGCCATTTCCCTGTCTTGGGGTACCTGGCTTTACTTATAGCTCCAGTATCATTTTATACCATGCTCCCCTTCCCCTCAGTTCTCTGTTACACTGGTTCCTGGCCTCTCCCCAGTCCCCCACCCCCAATATGCCATGCTCCTATAGCCACAGGGCCTTTACACATTCTTTTACTACACTTAGAATGCTCTTTTCTGCCTCTTTACCTGGTTAAAATTGAATTGGGCTTCCCTGGTGACTCAGCTGGTAAAAAATCCGCCCGAAATGTGGGAGACCTGGGTTTGATCCCTGGGTTAGGAAGATCCCCTGGGGAAGGAAATGACTACTCACTCCAGTATTCTGGCCTGGAGAATTCCATGGACTGTACAGTCCACAGGGTCGCAGAGTCAGACATGACTGAGAGACTTTCACTTTACCTGTTTAATTATCACTTATTTGAAGATCACAGCTAAATTATCCTCCCTGACAAGGTCAATTCCTGAATGTCTCCTACACAGCCCTTATCATAGTTCTGTTAATAATTCTGTTTTTAGTTATGTGACTATTTGGTTATCAGCTTCTTCCCCACTAAACTGTGAGCTTCATGAGGACAGGGATTATAACTCTTTTTGCTACCCAGGCCATAAGGACTTGGTTCCCCAAGACTATTTATTAACCAAACGGACGAATGAATAAAAGAATTAATGAATGCTTACATCATATTGTATCAACCTAGCATCTAGAATAATAAGAAACAGTAAGTATCTAGATAAAGGTCGAGGAGTACCTCTTGAGCTTCAGTTTCAGGTGCATAAAAGGAGAACATTTGAGTAAATAATCATTGGGCTCCCTTTCAGGTTTAAAAATCAGTGAAAGTGTAAGTCGCTCAGTTGTGTCCAACTCTTTGTGACCCCATGGACTATACAGTCCATGGAATTCTCCAGGCCAGAATACTGGAGTGGCTAGCCTTTTCCTTTGCCAGGGGATCTTCCCAACCCAGGGATCGAACCCAGGTCTCCTGCATTGCAGGCAGATTCTTTACCAGCTGAGCCACAAAGGAAACACAAGAGTACTGGAGAGGGTAGCCTATCCTTTCTCCAGCAGATCTTCCCAATCCAGGACTTGAACTAGAGTCTCCTGCATTGCAGGTGGATTCTTTACCAACTGAACTATCAGGGAAGCCTCCTAAAATCAGTGATTCAACATCAAATGCTCATCAAGTAATACAAAATGAATGAACAAAATGAGGCAAATCCATTCAGTGAAATGTTACGCAGTCAGAAAAGCAATAAGTACTTATACTTACTACAACATATACAACCCTGTAAATACTATGCTGAGGTAAAGAAGTCTCTCACAAAAGACTATGTTGTATTACTTTATTTATATTAATTGTCTAGAAGAGGCAAATCCAGAGACAGAAATTAGATTAGCAATTTCTTGGGGAGATCTCCTGGAGGAGGAAATCACCACCACTCAAGTAGTCTTGCCGGGAAAATCACATGGATGGAGCAGCCTGGTGGGCTACAGTCCATGAGGTCACAAAGAGTCAGACATGACTGAGTGAGTGAGCATGTGAGCGTGCTCTTGTGTATGCACATGCACACGCGCGCGCGCACACACACACACACACACACACACACACACACACAGGGTATATGGGAGGTGGAAATGGGGAGTGACTGCTAATAGGTATGGGGTTTCTATGGGGGTGATGAAGTGTCCTAAAATTAGTTAGTAGTATAATTAGATGATTGCATAACTCTGAATATACTAAAATCACTGAATTATCTTTTTAAAACACTGAATTTTATATGTGTGTTATAGCTATTATTAAAAAAAAATCAGTGACCCAGTGGCTACATTAATTCATAGTGTTGACATTAAAATCTAAAGTAATTCAGTAAATATTAATTTTTAAAGATATTTGTTTTCAAAGAGTTAAGTCCAAACAGTGGAAAATCCTTCCTATAATAGAACAAAACATTCAGAATATTCATTCTGAATATTACTTCTTTTGATACTATATATTAGACACTTAATTATATACCCTGACTACTTAGACCTTGTCAAAAAATGCATGAAACACCCTCTCTGCCTTCATTCTGTGGTAATAGAGATTTATTGAAGGTTTTAGGTAAGATGTTATAAATCACTTGTGTTTTAGGAGGATTAATCTTGAATCGAAGTGGATGAGCTCATAACTATGTGTGAAATGAACGTCTTGGGATGGACCAATGGTAGGGTGGCAGGGTTAGAAAAGCTAGTGAAGACAATAATGAAGAAACAAGACAAGCTAGCATTGCAGAATCTAATGAAGAAGATTTCAAGAAGAAATGGGTACCTCTGAATAATTCTCTTATATACATGTATAGTATTTAATCTTTGACAATCTCCTAATGTTTTATAACCTGTCTGAGGTCTCACCATCAGCTGTGGGTGGCAGAGTCAAGACTGAAATCAAGTTTTCAGTGTTCTTTCTACTGTATCATTGCTGTGACAAAGGGAAGTCATTCAGCATGAAGGCTAAGAGGCAACCATTCAGTACTTTAATAAGATTAACACAGGGGATCTCCCAAATAACATTTCAGCAAGTAGTAGGGTGAAAAGAGAACCATTTTGCGAAACGCTAAGAATAGAATGGGACAGATAAGGCAGTAAGTGGAGTGGACATGTTAACAGGAGTTTGGATAGCAAAGGGAATGAGAAGGCGGCAGAAGCGGTAGATAGAAACAGGACCAGGTTAACCAGTAACTTTCAGCCTGGGACTTTGAGAATAAGGATTCTGGAGGATTCGGAGCAAAAAGGTACCAGAGTAGTCAGGATCCAGCATGGGAGCATACTCGGAGGAGTAAGGCAGCCATATGCTATTACATTGAGACTACTGAAACCTAGGAAATAATTCACAATGTTTCCAAAGTCTGTTTGATATGGACTGGCTCTAAGATCAAATTTCATATTATCTCTTCATTAACTTACCTTAGTCGATGAAATAGTCATTCCTCCTTGTATTTAAGTATATATCTCTTATGATAGTGGCAGACAAAAAAAAACCCCAAAATACTCAGAACATCCCTCAATCTTTGAAAATGTTTTAAATGTTAAATTGTATCCAATGTTTATATACTTCCTAACTCTACTTGAAAGTAGAAGGCCACTGGAAATGTCCCTTAAATATGTATAATATAACACAAAATGTGCTGGAGATTAGATGAGTTTTGTTGTCATTTCATTATACTAACTGGAAGATGCTACTAGTTTTTCTGATCATTAAAAATAGAACTACTTCAAAATGCACTTATGGTTAACAAATATTTCTGCTTGAGTTTAATAGGAAGACAACAGCAAATGATCCATTTAATATCATTAATACTGTAAGTTTACTGTGGATTCCTCTTAAAATACAAATATCAGTACTGCTTTACCATATGCCATTTAAGTCACTTGAGCATTTGGCTTTCTGCTGTGGTTATTGCTTCTTTAAATGACAATTTATTTATTTATTTATTTATTTTTAAGAAATGAACAGAGGAAAATTTATGCGTCGAACCTGGACTGGTCACTTATGATAATATACATGCTACAATTCCATTCTCTCCAATCATTCAAGAGACTGCAAAAGAGACATAGGCATTTAGAACAGTCTTTGGGACTCTGTGGGAGAGGGTGAAGGTGGAATGATTGGAGTAAATGACAATTTAATTATGCAGTTACTCAGCTTCAAAAAGGAAAGGCAGCCTCATAGATGTAAAAATAAATGACTCATAGACATGATCTCAACTATCAAATGTCAATTATTTATTAGATTTAAAATGTCATCAAAACAAAAGAAGGGTTTGTACAGATTTTTTTAGATATTACAGATTTTTATAGATATTATCTATATGCCCAACCTAATAGTGATGGATGCCTGTTAAATAGTTTCTGATTACAGTGGGTGCACAAAGTGACTCTACTATATGTTTAACACTTCTTCAATTTCCTTATTCTTTCTTCACATGTTACTACAAAGAGGAAACCTGCCCTTTTTCTGTGCCTGAATATTAAATAGGTGTAGTCATACCAGGCAACTCTGTGTTTTTCTATACTTTTTTTTTTTTTTACCCTTGGGCATGTATTTAGAAACAGTTTTCAAATGAGTTTTCCTAAAGAATCAGAAATCAGAAAGATTGAGCAACTTATTACTAATGGCCCTCTGTTATGGTATTAATCAAATGGATATTTTATTAAAGAAAAGGCTTGATATATGATTTTAAGTGAGGAAGACCATTTTCCAAATTTGGAAAATTTCTTTTCAATTCGATTCTCTCATGATAGCATGAATACTGGTCATGGACTAATGAACTGAACATTTATAAAATGAGTATGCCCAAGAACAGCCATCTGTTCTCTGTTTAACACTAGTTTCTATCCCTTCTTAGAAGGTCAAAGTCTTGTTCTTTAGTTGATCCCCAAATGATTGTCTAAGATGTTAATATATTAAATGTTAGACGTTAGTTAGATGTTAATATATTAAATTCACTGCAACCTGAATTTAATACCATCAACTGCAAGTTGAAATTCCAAGTCTTGCAAAGATGCAGGATTTCTTGAAGAGCATGAAGGTGACGTTAGAGAAATGGTCAAGTAACAGACAAACTATGGAAAAATGAAGACCTGGTATGATTAGATCAATTTCCCAGGGAAGAACAGAAAATCCACAAGGATGAGGACATAATACTCATTTTAGCAGATAATTATTTGTATATTATAATAATTATAAAGAAACCAGGAAAAATTGATTGAGCTCTTGAACTTTTTACAAAAACATCTTTTTTAAGAAGACACTGTAAAGGTCAAATCTAATATTTGTGGTGAAATGATTCTCAGCAACAACAAAAAACATTTGATTCATTTCTTTTTTTTAGAATCTGCACATTGTTATAATTATAAAAATTTCTATAAAGAATGATAGCAAACTCATAACATCTAATTTAAAATTTTCAAATTAAAACTTGCCTCACACTTTTTTTACCATGCTTTTAATGAAATCTGATCTGTGTTTGAAGACGAGTTATATTAAACGTCCCCTACTCTGATACCAACTTTGGTCAGTTAGTGAGGCCCTCTTCTACATGTTTAATGCAAAAGATCTAATTTTAAATAAATCTATTTCAATAAATGCTGTCTAAATGTCATACAAAACTGATATTGGATTATCATTGAAATAATTCAGTGGAAAAAAACTACTAATTAATAGCAGGTGAAAAAAAAACTGCATTTAAAAAACTGTTTTCTAGAACAGCCTGGTTCAGTTCAGTCACTCGGTCGTGTCCGACTCTCTGCGACCCCATGAATCACAGCACACCAGGCCTTCCTGTCCATCACCAACTCCCGGAGTTCACTCAAACTCATGTCCACAGAGTGGGTGATGCCATCCAGCCATCTCATTCTCTGTCGTCCCCTTCTCCTCCCGCTCCCAACCTTTCCCAGCATCAGAGTCTTTTCCAGTGAGTCAACTCGTCGCATGAGGTTACTTCTATCTAAATTCTTCTTTCAGAGCTTATTTATTCATTTTTGGACTCTCAGTATATTTCTGCTGCACTAACTAAAATACAGTGGGAAATCCCTGATTATGTTTCAAATCTCCACCTCTTTGATTGTGCATAATATACCATAACCCTATAGTCCTGTCAACAGCCCTTGAAGTTCTTAGCATTTCTGTAGGGAGGCCATTAAATGTGGGAGTTATTTCAGTAGCAGAAGTATTCTGTTTTGGGATTTGCCGACACCAACATTTTGTCTTTCCTGTCCCCTTCTACAAAATGCTTAGCAAACTATAATTATCAGTATTTTCTTTTATAGCAGGATAATTATTTGTTATTTTTGCTGAAGCAATAAAAGAACCTAGCAGAATTCTCCCTGCAAACAAGATTTGCGTGCAAAGCGTTAAAGGCTGGCCTGCCTGCACAATATAGAGTGAGTAAAGTTGCTCTGTCATGTCCGACCCTTTGCGACCCCATGGACTGTTGCCTACCAGGGTCCTCCATCCATGGGATTTTCCAGGCAAGAGTACTGGAGTGGGTTGCCATTTCCATCTCCAGGAGATCTTCCTGACCCAGGGATTGAACCCAGGTCTCCCGCATTGCAGGCAGACGGTTTACTGTCTGAGTCACCAGGGAAGATCCCATAAAACAGAATGCCATAAATTACTCCAGTAAAATATCAGACAATTTTATGGAAACCCTTGACGAAAAGCTTCTGAGAGAGAGCAAGATAGTCACACTGAAGATCTCGCTTTTCTTACTTCCAATTATATTTTAACTATGGATGTTCATATCAGAGAATAAATATATCATTAAAATGAATGTTGGTAAGATTCTTAAGATAGGAGCAAAATTCTTTTTTGCTACAGTTTATGACTACGTAGCTAGGGTACTGAACTTCCTGTGTGATAGTCATTTTACTTAACTCAAGGGTTAAACTACCAAATTAGCTCATCTGGATTAGGGCAGATTAAGACAAGGATTTGTACAGCATTCTTATTTCAAGGACACTGGGCACAGATTTAACGAACACTTCAGTATCTGCTAACAATACTAAATTGAAGCTAAGATTAAACAAATGCAATAATCCTAACAATGCAAGTCTGTGCATCTGTCTTGGTCCCTACCCTGATCGATAGCCTCATTTTGGTACCTCTCCTTAATGCTGGAAAGATCCAGTGGTTCTCAGAGCTAAATTATTGCAGACTAGTGAAGGCACACGGTATGCAAAACAAAATCCTCCAGCAGACCATGAGACCTGCCAAAGCTCAGCAAGGCAAAACCCTCAGCTCACTGGTATGTGTAACATGTCCCCCCAGGCGACTTCACACTTCTCTCTCCAGCAACAGGAGGACATCTGTGGTTTTACCTTGGCATTATACAAACATTCCAAATCTTTTTTTTTCCCCTTTTTTTGCCACCTGAGCACACACACCCCTAAGACTGTTAGAATCAATTTTGAAACCAGTGGCAGCAATCGTGGGTTATTTCACAGATAAAAAGATTGAGACAGTTACTAACAAGAAGTTTTCTCTTATAGTACTATATTTTTATCAAAAATTGAGAGATTCTGTCAAAAATCTGTAAAACTATGGATCCTCTGTTATGCGATCAAATAAAAGATAATACAAAGAGATGAGAAATGGTTCTAGAGGGATTAAAGAGTGGGAGTAATGCTTCTCCACACTTAGCTATTAACAAGGAGCAAAAGAAGCTGCTCACCATCAAGCAGAAAAGCTTTGAAAGTGTGCCCTTGAATGTTCATTGTGCCCTGCTTCCCCGTTCTATACATACAAGGTCAATAGTCTGTGCTAAGTCCCACTTTCCATATGTTACTACATCAAATGAGACAATAACTATGAAGTCACACTGGAGATGATCAAGTTCTTTCTGTTATCAATTAGTGCCATAGTCTCCTTGGGGATCTGTCATGAGCAACATGCTAAGTAGAAAAGAATGATAATAGTCATGCCAGATTGTACTTCCATATTGTACGATAGTCTTAAATAAATGAAGGGGCTGATTCTGCCCAGAAACTTCTTATTCAGATCAGTCCTGAAGCCAAGATCTGAATAAGTAATCCTACTCAGCTATTTTTGTCCCATGCTTGAAGCTGTTTGGACTCCTGGTAGCAAACAATGACTATGCATAGTGAGCGGTCCTCTTTGTTAAGGATGTCTTATTTTTCTTTGATTTGTAAGGTTAAGCAGTTCCTACTGTATACGGTCTCAGGTCAAGCTATGGATTTTTGAACTGAGATGTCAGTCTGAGTCATTAGCCTTCCTCCTGGGGCTGCCAGCCAGGTGTGGTCACCAAAGCATCTCTTGCCATTTTGCTTCCTATTTCCAGAAAACGGCATGTTGCAAAGCTATTTGAAGATCTGGTAGTGAATTTCCAATGTGTAATATTTACTGTATGCAGGTCAAGAAGCAACAGTTAGAACCAGATATGGAACAATGGACTGGTTCAAAATTGGGAAAGGAGTACATCAAGGCTGTGTTTTGCCACCCTGCTTTTTTAACTTATTGGAGAAGACTCTTGAGAGTCCCTTATACTACAAGGAGATCAAACCAGTCCATTCTAAAGGAGATCAATCCTGGATGTTCATTGGAGGGACTGATGCTAAAGCTGAAACTCCAATACTTTGGCCACCTCATGCGACGAGTTGACTCACTGGAAAAGACTCTGATGCTGGGAAAGGTTGGGGGCGGGAGGAGAAGGGGACAACGGAGAATGAGATGGCTGGATGGCATTTCCGACTCTGTGGACATGAGTTTGAGTGTACTCCGGGAGTTGGTGATGGACAGGGAGGCCTGGCGTGCTGTGATTCATGGGGTCGCGGAGAGTCGGACACGACTGAGCGACTGAACTGAACTGAACTGAAATCATGAAAAAATGCCCGGGTGGATGACTCAAAAGCTAGAACCAAGACTGTGGAGAGAAATATCAACAACCTCAGATATGCAGATGATACCACCCTAATAAGTCTATGCCCCAACAGTAATGCTGAAGAAGCTGAAGTTGAACATTCTATGAAGACCGACAAGACCTTCTAGAATTAACACCCAAAAAAGATGTGCTTTTCATTACAGGGGACTAGAATGCAACAGTAGGAAGTCAAGAAACACCAGGAGTAACAGGCAAATTTGGCCTTGGAATACACTGTGAAGCAGGGCAAAGACTAACAGAGTTTTGCCAAGAGAACACACTGGTCATAACAAACACCCTCTTCCAACACAAGAGAAGTCTCTACACATGGACATCACCAGATGGTCAATACCGAAATCAGATTGATTATATTCTTTGCAGCCAAAGATGGAGAAGCTCTATACAGTCAGCAAAAACAAGACTGGGAGCTGACTGTGTCTCAGATCATGAACTCCTTATTGCCAAATTCAGATTTAAATTGAAGAAAGTGGGAAAACCACTAGACTATTCATATGACCTAAATCAAATCCCTAACAACTATACGGTGGAAGTGAGAAACAGATTTAAGGGACTAGGTCTGATAGAGTGCCTGATGAACTATGGACGGAAGTTTGTGACATTGTAAAGGAGACAGGGAGCAAGACCATCCCCAAGACAAAGAAATGCAAAAAAGCAAAATGGCCTCTGAGGAGGCCGTACCAATAGCTATGATAAGAAGAGAAGCCAAAAGCAAAGATGAACAGGAAAGCTATACCCATTTGAATGCAGAGTTCCAAAGAATAGTATGGAGAGATAAGAAAGCCTTCCTCAGTGATCAGTGCAAAGAAATAGAGCAAAACAACAGAATAGGAAAGACTAGAGATCTCTTCAAGAAAATCAGAGATACCAAGGGAACATTTCATGAAAAGATGGGCTCAATAAAGGACAGAAATGGTAGGGATCTAACAGAAGCAGAAGATATTAAGAAGAGGTGGCAAGAATACACAGAAGAACTGTACAAAAAAGATCTTCATGACCCAGATAATCACGATGTTTTGATCACTCACCTAGAGCCAGACATCCTGGAATGTGAAGTCAAGTGGGCCTTAGGAAGCATCACTATGAACAAAGCTAATGGAGGTGATGGAATTCCAGTTGAGCTATTTCAAATCCTAAAAGATGATGCTGTCAAAGTACAGCACTCAATAGGCCAGCAAATTTGGAAAACTCAGCAGTGGCCACAGGACTGGAACAGGTCAGTTTTCATTCCAATCCCAAAAAAGGCAATGCCAAAGAATGCTCAAACAACTGCACAGTTGCACTCATCTCACATGCTAGTAAAGTCATGATCAAAATTCTCCAAGCCAGGCTTCAGCAATATGTGAATCATGAACTCCCAGATGTTCAAGCTGGTTTTAGAAAAGGCAGAGGAACAAGAAATCAAATTGCCAACATCCGCTGGATCATGGAGAAAGCAAGAGAGTTCCAGAAAAACATCTATTTCTGCTTTATTGACTATGCCAAAGCCTTTGACTGTGTGGATCACAATAAACTGTGGAAAATTCTTCAAGAGATGGGAATACCAGACCACCTGACCTCCCTCTTGAGAAACCTATATGCAGGTCAGAAAGCAACAGTTAGAACAGGATATGGAACAACAGACTGGTTCCAAATAGGAAAAGGAGTACATCAAGGCTGTATGTTGTCCCCATGCTTATTTAACTTATATGCAGAGTACATCATAAGAAACGCTGGGATGGAGGAACCAACAAGCTGAAATCAAGACTGCCAGGAGAAATATTAATAACCTCAAATAGGCAGATGACAACCACCCTTACAGCAGAAAGTGAAGAAGAACTAAAGAGCCTTGGTGAAAGTGAAAGAGGAGAGTGAAAAAGTTGGCTTAAAGCTCAACATTCAGAAAACTAAGATCATGGCATCTGGTCCCATCACTTCATGGCAAATGGAGAAACAATGGAAACAGTGGCAGACTTTATCTTTTTGGGTTTCAAAATCACTGCAGATGGTGACTGCAGCCATGAAATAACGCTTACTCCTTGAAAGAAAATTTATGACCAACCTAGACAGCATATTAAAAAGCAGAGACATTACTTTGCCAACAAAGGTCCGTCTAGTCAAGGCTATGGTTTTTCCCGTGGTCATGTATGGATGTGAGAGTTGAACTATAAAGAAAGCTGAGCACCAAAGAATTGATGCTTTTGAACTGTGGTGTTGGAGAAGACTCTTGAGAATCACTTGGACTGCAAGGAGGTCCAACCAATCCATCCTAAAGGAAGTCAATCCTGAATGTTCATTGAAAGAACTTATGTTGAAGCTGAAACTCCAATACTTTGGCCATCTGATGTGAAGAGCTGACTCATTTGAAAAGACCCTGATGTTGGGAAAGATTGAGGGCAAGAGGAGAAGGGGACGACAGAGGATGAGATGGTTGGATGGCATCACTGACTCAATGGACACGAGTTTGGGTATACTCCAGGAGTTGGTGATGGACAGGGAGGCCAGGTGTGCTGCAGTCCATGGGGTCACAGAGTCAGACACAACTGAGTGACTGAGCTGAACTGAACCACCCTAATGGTAGAAAGGGAAGGGGAAATAAAGGGTCTCTTGATAAGGGTGAAAGATGAGAGTGCAAAGCGTAGCTTACAACTCAACATTCAAAAAACTAAGATCATGGTATCCAGTTCCATCACTTCATGGCAAATAGATGGGGAAAGAGTGGAAACAGTGGAAGATTTTATTTTATTAGGCTCCAAAATCAATGTGAACAGTAACTGCAGCCAGAAAACTAAAAGACGCTTGCTCCTTGGGAGAAAAGCTATGATAAACCTAGACAATTTATTACAGTTTCTTACAAAGCAGAGACCTTTGCTGACAAAGGTACTTGTAGTAAAAGCTATGGTTTTTCCAGTAGTCATGTATGCATATGAGAGTTGGAATGTAAAGAAAGCTGAGCAGTGAAGAATTCATGCTTTCCAACTGTTGTGCTGGAAAAGACTCTTCAGAGTCCCTTGGACAGCAAAGAGATCAAAGAAGGCAATCCTAAAGGAAATCAAACCTGAATATTCGTTGGAAGGACTGACGCTGAAGTGGATGCTCCAATACCTTGGCCACCTAATGCGAAGAGCTGACTCACTGGAAAAGATCCTGATGCTGGGAGAGATTGAGGGCAGGAGAAGGGGGTGACAGAGGATGAGATGGTTGGATGGCATCACTGACTCAATGGACATGAATCTGGGCAAACTCCAGGAGATTGTCAAGGACTGGGAAGCCTGGTGTGCTGCAGTCCATGGGGATGCAAAAAGTTGGAAATGACTTAGGAACTGAACAACAATATTTACTTCAGAGAACTGATATCAAGCTCCATAAGTAGCTATTCACTTTAATGAAAATCTTAATGGGGTGGAGATGAAAGCAGTCTTTCAGTCCCTTTCTTGTTTACCCATTTCTTCCCATCTCTGATCTTAAAAATGTAATTATAGGAAATGAGACCACTAGGCAACTGAAACTAAATCCTGACTTATGCTTTCCTAAATGTACACCATGCCTTGCCTAACCTGTTGACTCTTTTTCTAGATAAAAGAAGTTAAGAATGAAGAATTAAGTAGCTAAAGAATGATCTGCTCTCTAGCCCCAGCAGCCCTCTTAAGATTCTGCAGGCATATCACTTGGGTGAGATAGCATTTCAAGAGAGAGTCAGCTTGTTTGCACACAATGAAGAATGATGCAAAACTCAACCTCCTGCCTCCAGGATTCACTGAGATTCTTCCCCTTCCTGATTTTTTCCTTTAAAAACTGTCATAGCTGAGGGTGGGAGTGGAGTTTGGGGGAGAATGGATACATGTGTATGTGTGGTTGAGGCCCTTCCTTGTTCACCTGAAACTACACAACACTGTTGGTTAATCGGCTATACCCCAGTACAAAATAGAAAGTTCAAAAAAAAACCTGTCAGTGTTGAGCAGAATCTTCAGAGTTGCTCTCTGGACACAAGTCCACTTTCTCCCCAGAATGTCAGCTTTTCTTATTAAAACACTTTGACTTTCTACTGTCAGTTGCTTCTCCAATTATTGGTCTGTGAGTGGCGAGCAGCTGAACCTGAGTTTGGTAAGGAGTCCAGTTTGGGCATGGTCAGAGTCTACCTGGTTCTTAAAATAACCTGAGTCTTCTTGGTCTCTTTCAATTGTCAGGAGAGCTGGTTCCTGTTCTTCAAGCTGATTAAAAGAGATTGCCAGTGTAAATATGTACTTTCATCAATAGTAGATATTAACTATCAATACTAGTAAAAGAAGTCTAGGATTTATTTCTGTATTCATCTTCCTATTTGCAGAAGCTCTTCAAAGTGCTGGGGTTCTGATCCAGTGAGCTTAGGAAAGGTTCAATCTTCTGACAGCTCAGGGAAGCAAAGCTAATCTTCTGACAGCTAAGAGAGGCAAGGTGACTCTGGGCCAGTTGAAGAGGAGCATGTGAAATAAAACGCAGTGTTTTCATCAGCATTTAGTTAGTCACTGAATGGGTAGCCTGCTGCCTCTTGGCGTATTTACTAAATCTACTGAAATGAATTTGAAGATAAACATTTTTAGTAGTTTTATATTTGTTTTAAAAGACAACGACATTTTTAGCCTCAATAGTAAAGGCAATCTGCCAACTTTTTCTTTTTAACTGAGAGTTGATTTGTTTCATTTTGGGGGAGAAAATAAAAAGCAAATATATAGTTGAGCCTCATTTGAGCTGAAAACTGAAGCTTTAGATATATCAGGCAATTTCCTTTCAGATTAGATTAAATTTAAAAGATGAACTGGTAGTTTAGAACAACAACAATAACATTATATGCTTGAGCAAAATGTTGTGTAAATTAGTTTTGGAGATTTTTTCACACAAAATGTCTGTGAATAGAGGAATTTATGAAGCTGAACCTTAAAGCTTGGAAGAGTTTATGCACATCACATAAGTAAACAACCCCTTTCCTGAAATGCCATTAAGCAGAGAGTCTGTTTTACAATTTAATTTTAGTTTATAAATACAAAGTGTCTTTGAAAATGAAAATTTATTTTTAAAAATATAATTAGTACTCCTTCAAAGGGGACTAAGATTCTGAATATCCCTTATCCTTTCTTATTTCTAGGTCCTAACAGAAAAATACATTTCCTGTCAAAGGTGACTCAACCTTCCACAACTGATTCACAGGAAACTTAAGAACCATTTTTGATGAAACCCAGAATCAATCAGTGTTTCTCTCATTTACATATTTGGTAACTTATTAGCAACAAACGGGTGAAAAGACATAAAAAAATCAAACTCCCAGGAGCAGATCTCTACAGCATATTAATTTACAAGGTCATCGTATTTTGGGTATAATCCATAAAAGTTCTCCTTGTAAATAATAAATAGCTATTCATATTTTTTAAAAACAATATTTTACATGTGAAGGTATATTAAATATTTTATGAAAATAAATAGCATTTTCTAGATTAAAAAATTTATTTTCCTGACATGAAACATAGTCAAGAGTCAAACCCAAAAAGAACAAAGAATAACTCTTTAGGAAAATGTTCCAAAAATGAAATCCTACATTATTTTTACAAAAAATAAAAGAAAGAAATAGGGATAATTGGAACAGATTAATTGATGAACTATAACTGGTGTCTGTCACTAACTATAAATATAAGTAAAAACAACTGGAATACCAGCTTCCATTTATTGACCATAACTAAGAACATGCGGTAGATATATCATTAAGTAGGAGGTCTGTTTTCTAACCTAATTTTAATTTATAGATACAAAGCCTAAGTCTTTAAAAATTAAAATTTGACATCCGGTCCCATCACTTCATGGCAAATAGATGGAGAAACAGTGGAAACAGTGGCAGACTATATTTTTTCAGGCTCCAAAATCACTGCAAATGGTGACTGCAGCCATAAAATTAAAAGATGTTTACTCCTTGGACAGAAAGTTATGACCAACCTAGACAGCAAATTAAAAAGCAGAGACAGTACTTTGTCAACAAAGGTCCGTCTAGTCAAGGTTATGGTTTTTCCAGTGGTCATGTATGGACGTGAGAGTTGGACTATAAAGAAAGCTGAGCGCAGAAGAATTGATGCTTTTGAACTGTGGTGTTGGAGAAGACTCTTGAGAGTCTCTTGGAGTGCAAGGAGATCCAACCAGTCCATTCTAAAGGAGATCAGTCCTGGGTATTCATTGGGAAGACTGATGTTGAAGCTGAAACTCCAATACTTTGGCCATCTGATGCAAAGAGCTGACTTATTTGAAAAGACCCTGATATCTGGCAAAGATTGAAGGCAGGAGGAGAAGCGGACAATAGAGGATGAGATGGTTGGATGGCATCACCGACTCAATGGACATGAGGGTAAACTCCAGGAGTTAGTGATGGACAGGGAGGCCTGGTGTGCTGTGATTCACGGGGTCGCAAAGAGTCGGACATGACTGAGCGGCTGAACTATGTCACAATCTTGCAAGGTACTTCACAATCAGTGTGACCTTTATGCCTCATATCAACTCTGAGGCAAGTACGATTGAAACTTACTGTTGAGAAATCTATTCCCCCAGAGTCACTGGGCAAGAGCTCACTCCATGTGAGATGCATAAACCTGAACTGACATGAGCTATTAGTCTCTCAATAATATACTTGCTAGACATAAAAAAACTGAGCATGAATCTGTGCACGCAAATTAAGCACAACCTGAACTTCCAGGAAGGGCTACACAGTCACAATCCTGGCTTAACTGATGGAGCCTTGAGAAAAGCCACAGTGCAGAATTTGCAATCAGGCAGCCCCAGAAGAATTAACACCTACTTGTTCAGTATTCTCCAACTCTTTGCAACCCCAGGGACTGTATCCCACCAGGCTTCTCTGTCCATGGAATTCTCCAGGCAAGAATACTATAGTGGGTTGCCATTTCTTTCTCCACAGCAGTCGAACCCACATCTCTTATGTGTTTTTCTTCATTAGTAGGTGGGTTCTTTAACATTAGCAACACCTGGGAAGCCTACTAACACCTAGGGGATGGTGTTTCAGTTGCTAAGTCATGTCTGACTCTTGTGATACCACGGACTATAGCCTACCAGGTGCCTCTGTCCATGGGATTTCCCAGGTAAGAATACTGGAGTGGGTTGCCATTTCCTTCTCCAGGGGATATTCTCAACGCAGGAATCAAACCCAGATCTCCTGCATTGAATCCTCAGGCAGATTCTTTGCTGACTGAGCCATGAGGAAATCCCTCGTTGCTAACACCTAGAGAAGCCTGCAAATTCTAGGCAGCAGTCTCCAAGCTCACCCATGTTGTCTTGGCTCCACCAGCCCCACAAGGAGATGTGTCACTTTTGATTCTGCAATAGGGGCTGACAGACAGCTTCTATAAAAGATCACATCTATGAGGCCAGAAGCAGAGTGGAAAATAATTACTCAGTAAGTCACCTTCCTTTGAATCAGGCAATAAAGGACCCTGGCAACTCTGGAAACTGGTATGGGATTTTGTTGCAGATTTAGAGGGAAAAAAAATCTATCCAGAATTTGGTTCTGGTGGTGGAAGATCCCAGAAGCAGGTTGTACAGCAGATAAATCCTATTAAGCCATCTGGGAGGAGTGAGAGCAGCTGGTAGGTCTGGAGGCTGAAAGAGCTAGGAAAGGCTCTGAAAAATCTGCATTGCAGATAAGCCTCAACAGAGACAGCTGGAACTCTTAACATCTCCCCAAGCCAGCTTCTCTCCTTAAGAGCAGAGTGGCCTCAGGTGGTATAATTTAGAATGTATAGAATTTACAGGCTTTTCTGGTGACCTTGGGTAGTTTAAAATAATTCCACTTTTTGCCTTGCTGCTTTTCACCTGACAGTATCTTTTTTTGTGTTGGTGGGGTGGGCAGAACAGAGGAGAGGCACACAGTAAATCCTGCTCCTTTTGTAAATCTTATCTTTTATTTAGTGTTAAATTTTGTCTTTAGCCAATTTATATCACAGCATCAACAACATAAACTACTGAGAATCTGCTGTGTCTGTTAAGAAAGGGGTGGAGAAATATAAACTTGGAAAGTCATAATAATCAAACATGAGCAATTACAGAGCTTCTGCTATGTAAATTATCTTCATTAATTCCTACAATATCCTAATGAGGTTGTTATTATCATTCCTGTTGTATACAACTGAGACTTGATCAGTTCTCAGTTTCTCATAGCTGATAAGGGCCAGATCCTGAATTTGAACCCAAGGGTATCTAACTTCAAAGTCTGTACTTATTTCCCTACATTATAACCTAGCATTTGTTAAATGCCTTTTATGTGTCAGACATTCTGCTTGCAAAAAGCAATAATAGCCATAGCCTCCAGAAATTTCTGCTCTGTTGGGAGGAAGGGTATTATAATAAATAGCTTTTTAAATAGAGGGTGTTATTATTTTTAAAAAAAAACTTTTAAGGCTTCATATTTTCTATAACGTGTTCACAAATAGTAATTTAGAATTCTGTAAACACATAACTGTAATTAAGGTCTAATATATGATCTCAAGAAAAGTAATTATTAGTAGGAAGGGGAGATGAATAGGTGGAGAACAGGATTTTTTAGGGCAGTGACAATGCTGTGTGTGATATGATAATGATACATATATATCATTATATATTTATCAAACTCTTTGAATGCACAACACAAAGAGTGAACCTTAAGGATGAAAACTATGGACCTTGGGTGATTGTGTGTGTCAATATTCACCCTTACTAAAAAGCATACTACTTTTTAGTAAGCTGAAAATGGGGGAACTGTGTGTTTGTGTGGGGGGGGAACCTATATAGGAAATCTCTGTACCTCCCTTTCAATTTTGTTGTAAACCTAAAACTGCTCTTAAAAAATAAGTCTTTTAAAAACCGGGTGAGAGGAGAAAAAGTAATTAAAAGGAGAGCGCACATACATGGCTTGGATGACTTAGAATGGATGGGGTTTTGGTACGTGAAACTCTGGTTCACATGTTAGTTAGCTAAGTTTTTTAGGGAAAAGGAGGAAAATAAAGGATCGGTCTGTCAGTCAACATTGTTCTTTGAGCACCTACTCTGTACTGGTTCTTTCAGTGGGTTCTGGAATGGGAGAGACATTCATGGAGGTTCTAGTCTTGTGGGGCAGATATGCATTAAGTGGATAAATACAAGTAGGAGAAACGTAGAGTGTTATAGGAGTATGTAATACTCAGGCCTGTATGAGACCGGAGGCTGGGAAACGGCTTAAGTCTAAATCATGACATCTGAGACCTAACGAATGAGCAGGACTTGAGTAAGCAGAGGGGCAGAGGGAACAAGAGAGGAATGGGAAGTGAAGGGATGAGTGCTTCAGGCAAGAGAAAAGCAAATGTGTGCAATAACCCCATGGCAACAAACTCAGAACAGCTAGAGAATCACGAAGAGGACAGATCTTGGATGGCCTTTTTAGACTCCTGACTCTATCATTATGAATACTATGGTTTTAAATACAGGCATATCATGATTATATTGATTGTTAAAAGATACATCCAGTTACTAGGTGTATAATGACATGTATAGAGCAAGTGTTGATGTGGGAAATTGTCACCGTTGTCAAGATCAGAGATGATGGGAGATTACCTAATAGTCTTTGGACATAGAAAAAAGGACGGATTTGAAAAATGTTTAGGAAGTAAATTGATGGGACTTAGTAACTGATTGAACTGTTATATTTGAGGTAACAATTTTAATATAAACATTATTTATATAGACAACAATACTTGCTAAAATGGCATTTCAGAACCTTTGAAAGTAAATATAAGACCGCAAAGTTGTTATACAAATGATGACTATGGTAGGCTGTAGGTAATGAGAAAACGCCAAATAACAGTGGCTTAAATGACATGAAAATTCATTACAAGATGATTTCATTTTCAGAATGGCTGCTGAAAGTCTAGCCATTAGGTCTGAATTCCCATCAGCAGAAAGGAAGGAGTGACGAAGAGCACACTCTTTCCTTTTAAGCAATTATTTCCCAAACAACTTTTGTTCATATCTCACCGGCCAGAAATTAGTCATACAGTTAGACATATATACAAGGAAGACTGGAATTCTGGATCCTATTCTGAATGACCATGTGATCTAAAATGTTGGGGTTCTATTCCTATTGAGGAAGAAAGAAATAATTGATATTTAAAGCAAAAGTAATCTGTATCACATTAATTATGAGCTAAGGTCTTAGGTATGGCTTAGGAAAAAAAATAAAATGTGTAAATTGTACCAGGCTTTTAAAACAACAGAAAATTGAACCACATCAAAATGAACTCACTTTGAAATAGCACTCTGCATTTTGCCTAAGTTGCCAAGTACATTTTTTAACCTCAACTACAATCTAGATGGGCTGGGTAAGTTAAACAGAGCGTCCCCTTCAATAACTATGGTTTTGCACTGCCACAAAGCCGATTCAGCTATGCCAATATTTGAACATAGTTGTTTATGGTTTCATTTCCTTTACTTTTAGTAGTGGCCATAAAAACCCAAACAAATGCATTTTATTCACATTCCTTTGAAAGAGGCCTTGAATTTAAATTATGTCACTGGATCCATTAACATTTAACTATGGCTGGTGACTTATTCTCTACAGACATTCAACTTTTGAATAATAATTGCATGAAGAAAATGAGAATTAATAGCAGTCATATAGCACATCATATACGCATCACTCCGCATACTTTCACATTATTTTATGTTTTTTCTGTTTGATGTGTTCTCAGTTTGTTTCTAATAATAAAGTTTATCAATAAGATTCTGGGCTTAAGTATTAATAATTTAGGAAAAATACCCCTTTTATCAATTTTCCACAAATGGTTCCTAGTATGCTGATGTCAAAGATTGCTGTGACTCTTTCTTTCTACATTTAATTTTGTCTTAACATTTTTTTCAATTTTTACAATTAAGTCACTCTACTGTTAGTTATTTAAAAAAATTTCCTTTTATTAGGTGCTTCAAGTCCCAACCTCACTGAGAGAAAAGAAAATCTTCAATGAACCCATATGAAATAATATTTCTGTGACAGCTAATTAACTGTACTATATTATATTCATTATTACCTAAATATTCACATTCTTAATTTTACCAACTAAAATGATCATATAACATTAAGTTGTATATTCTATGCTAAACCTAAATTTACATTTATTTTAACTATATTATACCTACTACATTCTTGATCTGCTTTTATCTTTGTCTTTCCATTCGGTAAAAAAATATATCCATGAACAATTGCTTATTTTAGTACTGCTACTAACACATAATTTTGGTTCTTTTGAATTGCATATAGCATTTTAGTTCTAGTAGCTACTGGGTATCACCTTGCAATTTCTATTGGGTAGGGAGGTCTGGATTTATTTGTTACTCTGGATCCATGACAAAGATAGCTTATATTTATTTTCCACTTTATAGCTTTTGATATGTGTTTATACATTCCATCTAAACCCTGAAAATCAAACAGCACCTTTATTTTATAGAAAAAAAAGCCCCCCCAAAGGGAAACAATATTTCCATTAGCTAGTAAATAGTAAACACAGGACAATGTAACTAGTGCAAAAGAAGGTGCAAGGTAAACACATACTGATGCTGTGAAAATTCAGAGTAAGAAAAATTAAATATGATCAGCAAGGGAAGAATTATCACATCCCCTTTCTCCTTTAAAATGGTAAAAATGTTGAAAAATAATGTAACTCTAACAAGATTTTGAAAATATTCTAGAAGTCAGAAAGCAGGTAGGCTGAGATAGAAAAAGAAAAAACACCAGGGAAACTGCGGCTAGAAATTCATGTCTATCCCAAGGAAACCTGGAGAAATTCCAAGCTGAAAATACAGGGTCCAAGGGGGCTGTGAAACCAATATCATGCAATTCACTAAGAAATGTATTTCAACACTTGAGATCATTTCTTTTCTTCTCCTTTGCTTGTACATATTCAGCTGACAGAAAATGCTTTTGCTCCCCGACAGTAAAAATAAAAACTAATCTTTAATGAAAGCAGGTGAACAGTCTTGCAAACAGTTCTGGTATGCATAAATCCAGGCAAAACTGAAACACCACTGTGGAACTGGGGGTACCCTAACCAGCTCACTCACTGGTTCCACCTCCATGTTCTTCCTGGGAGTCTGTCGCTTCACAGACTCTGTTCACTTGCCCAAAACTTGCAGTCAGCCTTCACAGTGAGTGGGAATACAGATCTGCACAACTGCAGAGGAAATTTAAAATTAGCTGCCTAAGATCCTCAGCCTAGTTCTTCATTCATTTAAAACAAACAAAAATCTTTCAAATTAAGACATTTGAGAAAAAACAGTGCCATGAGTAAGAAAAATACTTTAAAAAGTAACTCCCGGAGAACTAGAAATGATTCAGGGAACAAAAGAGAACTTTATAGGTATCTGAGAGAGATGTAAAAGAATATTATACTTTAAATAAACTTGCTTCCAAAAATGAATTACAGAAAAGCGTCAATCACAGAAAGAGGAAAAAATTCCGGGAAATCAACATATGATTAAAAATATATAATTAAAAAACTGAAGAGTGTGTGCCAAGGATAATGAGGGATGTGGAGGAGTCAGTGTAGACCCTGGATGCTCAAGTGAAGTATCTGGTTATGTCGAAACACCATGAAACATCACATAGATGTGATTTTCTGAAGCTTTAATCATTTTCTTTGTGATCTTGGGTTCTTGCTGAGTTGTCTACCACTTGACTAAAATTCTGTGAAACTTAGAATTAAACAGTGAATTTTTATTCATCTATCCCTCCATCACATGCTTTCTAAATAAATAAAATTACATATTCTGTGATATATTTAGACTTATCTCCCTTTCACACTGAAAAGTTTAAAACCACTTCAGTAATAACTGTTTTTATAAATAACTAGTATTTAAATACATACTTGGTAAATAGCTAGTAAATAGTATTTACTCAGTAAATATTTACTGAGCTCCACACCACGCTCATCCAGGATTGTAAAGGGCAGGAGTCTTTTGGCAGGGCAGGGCAATCCACTGAGTGGAGGTCTCAACTAACTTGGAATGGGCTTTTTATTTTAGCAGTCAAGTGAGTGCATTATTAAAAGAGTATAGCTTTAGGACAATCCACTAATTTTTCTGTTTTGGCTACAGAGCAGTAGAAAGCAAAGGTTTTGGGGACAGAACAATGGTAAGATCCCACCTTCACCATTTTTTAGTGGAGTGACTTGGGAAGCTCATTGCATTCTTCCAACTTCAGTTTTCTCATCAGTAATTAAGAAATATAACAAGACCTGATATTCTCACCCCAAACACTGCTGTGAGTTTTGGGATGCCATGTATGGGAAAATGCTTTGTATCATTTGAAAAGAGGTTGGAGAAGACTCTAGAGAGTCGCTTGGACTGCAAGGAGATCCAACCAGTCCATTCTAAAGGAGATCAGTCCTGGGTATTCACTGGAAGAACTGAAGCTAAAGCTGAAACTCCAATACTTTGGCCACCTCATGCGAAGAGTTGACTCACTGGAAAAGACTCTGATGCTGGGAGGGATTGGGGGCAGGAGGAGAAGGGGACGACAGGGAGTGAGATGGCTGGATGGCATCACCAGCTCGATGGACATGAGTTTGAGTGAACTCCGGGAGTTGGTGATGGACAGGGAGGCCTGGCGTGCTGTGATTCATGGGGTCGCAAAGAGTTGGACACAACTGAGCGACTGAACTGATTTTTTAAAAGATCTAAATGCAACTTCTTAGCTGGTCACATTATGTAACAATTTTATGATCCAAAGTCTATACCCTGGGTCCTTTTGTGAGCAAAACATACAGAGTAGAAAGAAAAATGCAAGCACATATTAAGCTATATACTATATATATTATATTATCATATCCCTTTGATTTACTGGACTATTCACCATCTTATTAGTGGAAAAGTACAGTAGTGGACCAGAGTATATGAATTAGTCAGGACCATGAGTTTTTGTTTAAAGTTTTTCATTGTTAGATCTCATATTTCCTCGAGTATCAGTGAAATTCTTGGAAAGTCAGTTATTTTAGGAATTTCTGTCCTCAATTATTTAAAGTATCAGCAGTGAAGTTGTCCATTTTAAGATTCTAGAATATCACAAATTCACCTGTGGCTATGGTCAAAATTGTGCTAACCAGTTGCTCTTAGGTACTATGTGAGAGGAATCCTAAACGCCTGTGTGTTGCACCTTATTCTCTCTACATAACAATGAACTCTCACCATGAGAAAATTCTACAGTGCAAAGGGAAAATATTTTTAAAGGAAACTTTGCAAATATTGTTCACCTTGTAAATAAAACATATGATCTTCCTGAAAAGAAACATCATTTCCCAAGTTGCTACACAATGCAAAGAAATATCTTTTGGCCATAATCTGTTAAATGAAGTAGCTTTGCTTTAACAATTGCCAGACATGGATCAATGTACTTCCGCTGCATTAAATGGTCATAATCCAGAGTCATTAACACCAGAGAGAATCTGAAGAAAGGTTAATTCAAACCATCTGAGGCAGATCCAAATCGAATCCACAAAAACTGAAGATTGATTCAGACTTGGGGGGCGGGTGGTGGCGGGAGAGGGAGAGTTTGTGTCAGAAACACCAAAGATTATCCTTTATACCCCAAGACTCTTAACAATTGAATGGATGACAAAAGAGCATAAAAATAGTATCTAAACCTGGAATTTTACCAATTCCAGTTTGATTATGCACAGAAGACCAACACTGTCTGTTATAGAAAGACTTGAGTTTCACATACATGCTCATTTTCTTAGCTTCAATTTGACACATTATTAAGGGCATTTTCTGTGTAGACAGCAAGGAAGTCTAAGAAGCAGTAAGAAGTCTTAAGACATGGTCTCTTTCCTCAAGGATTTTCCCCAAGCTTTCTCCTTGAAAAGATTTTTCTAAGTTGACTTCTGTTTATACGAAAACAAATTTTATATTTCACTGGAATTTTCATTTTAAAACCACTAATGGCACTGCTCTTGACTATTTGGCTGTTAAAGTAAACACTGAATTACAGAATGACAGTGACAAGTTCTAAAGATCTGGTCATGGCATGACTTAGAAACAGCCTTTTAAGCAAAGGATAAATGTTAGTAATTATGAGGACATCACAAATGTTTAATAGGCACTCAAGATTTTTTTTTTTTTCTTAATGAAATGTTGTATTTATTTGATTTGTTATTTTCTTAACTGTTTCAGGGGGCTTCCCTGGTGGTTCAGTTGGTAGAGTCTACCTGTAATGCAGGAGACCTGGGTTCAACCCTGGGTTGGGAAGATCCTTTGGAGAAGGAAATGGCAACCCATTCCAGTATTCTTGCCTGGGAAATCTCATGGACAGAGGAGCCTAGCGGTCTATAGTCCATGGAGTCGTGAGTCAGACACAACTTAGTGACTAAACCTATTTCATAGCTGAAAAGTGTGCTGTGCAAGGAATCAAACAAGTAAAGGCACCCGTGCTCCTGTAGGTATAAGGGAGGATTGAGAGCCTAGCAGTGGAGGCAAACATCCCTCAAGATGAAGTCTGTCAAGACTTCTTGTGAACACAGTCCCTCTAAACATTGTCTACCAATACATGCATCCCTCCTTCAGAGGAATGCAGGTTGCTGTCACCAGCCAAAACAGTCCTCCTAAGGGAGATGATTATGTTGGAAAAATATGCATTCTTGAAATTAGAGACTATCTTCAATAGCCTCCCGTGACTAAGCACAGTCCTCCAAGACTTAGGGTATGGGTGGCAAGAAGATGGGATGTGAAAATTGGGAAGCTTGGCTACTCAGCACAGAGGAACATAAGGGATGTGAAGTGCTAACAGATCAGAGAATTTAGCAGGCCAGGATGGTGCTGAACATTCAGGCAGAGAAGAGGTTAAAAGTCCAAAGAAATTATGAAGCAGGGAACAGAACTGGAATTAAGAAACTGGCCCAGGGTTATATGCAATCACATCCCCAAACCAGAGCCACAAGAATTCATTATACAGCATAATAAGCATTGAGCATGGGCAGAAAGAAGGAAATGTCAGTAGCTCATTAGGATTGGTTTAATGGATCTTTCATAAAGTGGCTGAAATTGAAAAAGTTTAGAAGTTAAAAGGAACAAATCTCTCTTACATCATCAAAGAGGCTTGTAAGTTTGCAGTGCTACTGCAGGAAGAGAAGGACTCACATTTGACTTGCTCATAACAACAGCTCCAGTTATTCTGAAGTTTTTTGGGGGCGGTGGGAATGTCTGGACATTTGCCATCTAACCTCTTGCTAATCAGAACATGGTCCACGGTTCAGCAGCATCAACATAACCTGTTGTTTAGTCACTAAGTCATGTCTGATTCCTTTGAGACCCCATGGAGTGTAGCCCACTAGGCTCCTCTGTGCATGGGATTCTCCGGGCAAGAATACTGGAGTGGGCTGCCATGCCCTTCTCTAGGGGATCTTCTTCCTGACCTAGGGAATAAACCCATGTCGCCTGCATTGGTAGGCAGATTCTTTACGAGTGAGCCACCTGGGAATCCCAACATCACCAGGGAGCTGGTTAAAATATATAATCTCAGGCCCCTCCTTGGACCCACTGACTTGAATCTTTATTTTAATAAGATTCCCAGTTGATTCCACTCTGCTGTAAAGTTTGAGAAGTTTACCTCCCAGTATCTACTCTTATACCTGATTACCCATTCTCTATATGACTGACTCAGTACTCTTAATTTTGCTTATGCACTGATTATTTCCCCTGTCGAGAAAGAAACTTCCATTAGCGCAGGAAAAGGGCATGAAATTGATGCTCCATAAACATTCACTGAATGAACAAGTAAATTTTCCTCCAGTCTGAGATAAAAGCTGGATGATACGTAAGGTCCTCATATCTTCCCTTTACCACTAGAAACTCTCACTTTCTTCCGCTCCGCTTTCATCTGTAGGGAAGATGAATTCTGCCTACCAAGGCCATATCCTTGTCTATGCTCTCTTCTCCTTTCCACTAAGACCCTGCTCCTTCAATGTGTCCTTCTTCTGCTTCCAAACATAGCATCCTCCCCCCGCCTCCCCCCGCTATCTCTATCTGCCCCCTCCTTTCAGTTTAGGACTTCCCCTGTTAGTAAGAGGAGGGGAATTCACCAGCCTCCATGCCTTATATACTCTATTCTCTTTCCTTTAAACCCTGGTCGTCTTAAGCATGTTTTCTATTATTTTCATATCCTTATTTACTTATCCTCTTCTCCAGATCTTGCTTCTGTCCCCACAGTTTGATTAGTCTGAGTCAGATCCAATTCAAAATTGGTGCTAAACTTGTGTGGTTTTTCCTTAGTCCCTGACCCTTCATTTTCTAGGTGGATATATAAGAATCTACATTGGAGTCGCTGTGATAATTAAAGTGCCTGTCACAGAGGCTGGCACATGGCAGGTGCTAATGTAATTTTAGATTCCTTTTCTTGGAGTAAAGCTGGAGCTAATTTTGAAACCGGCAAATTATATCTGACCAGGAATTTGACAATTTAGAATACAGTGATTCTGCTGTTAGGAAATATCCATTGGAAATCACTTGAAATATCCTGTAAGAGGGATATACAAAGTATCCCACTGCAGAATTGCGATGACAGTGAAAAATTAAGAACAATGGGGAATAAATGTGTTCAGTGTCTACAGGATAGAATATTATGCAGGTGGAAAAACGTGGTGAGATGACTGAGAAAAAATGCAGGTTTCAAACTGTATTGTTCTAGTCCTCATTCAGTTCAGTTCAGTTCAGTCACTCAGTCGTGTCCGACTCTGCAACCCCATGAATCACAGCACACCTCCCTGTCCATCACCAACTCAAATGTAAATACAACAGATGAAAAGAAAGAAGATAAAAGGTTAGGAAAGTGTCAACCATAATCTCTGGCTTGTGTAATTATGGATGGCTACTATTTCCTTCCTTATATTCTTCTAAATTTTAGAAAATATGGATTTATTGCTTTTTATAATAGAAAAAAACTTGAAATAAATAGTAAGTTCAGCAGTCTTTTATTTTCATTCTTCAGTTTCTCTGAAGAATTTGCACTTTAGCCTTGTTTTTTATTACTTCAACTGTCTTCTTTGTTTAAAAAAAAACAAAACTTCCATTAATTTTGTCATTCCGTCCCTCATTCTGTATCCTAAATGTGAATGCTGTCATGAGTTTCCTCTCTGGCCCTCTTCATATCTTTCCTGACAATGTCATTCACATCCTACTTCCCTGATTTATCTTCTCAGCTTTGGATCTACATGTCCTGCAATTTCCTGGACCAGTCCACCCACCTCCACCTTCATGGCCTAAACTGGGCTTTCCATATTCACTCTCATCATTCAGTCAGCATGTATTGGCTATCTGCTATGTACTAGACTGTCTGCTAGAGAATAGGGATGCAATAAAAATAAAAGGAAAGAAAGCTCTTTCCGCAAACAGCTCTTACCTACCTTTCTCCCCCTATTTCTCCGGTTGTCGAATTCAAATGGTAGAGTTACCATGAATCCTTTTGCTTTTCACTCCTCCTACCAATCCAGGCTTTGCTATTCTCAGTGTATGAATCTGAGCCCAGAAACATCTTTCATTTTCATGACCTCTTTTTTTAATGCCCACTGTCAACACTCTCTTGGAGCCTTTATTTTTTCCTGGATTATCCCATGACAGCTTCCAAAGTGATGCTTTCTTCAGTATGTTCTCACACACAACCCTGTCATATACGGAGCTATACTGTAAGTCCTCTGAAAATATAGTGCAGGTCATTGTGGTCTCTTATTCAAAACACAGTCCATAGCTTTTCAGTGAATACTGAAAACATTTCCTCGACTTGGCATTTACAGTCATTTTTCAATGTACTTGATTGAACTGAATGAAATTTTTATTTTGTAGCCAAAAAGAGTAAAATACTAGGCATTTCATATAGTACAACCTAACAGTATTCACCTACATTTCCATCCTTATCTTCCAAGATGCCCCTTCTTCTGCCCTGCGTTCTAGAATATAAATGAGATCTATCTATGCTTTCCTTGAATGTTCGCTTCCTCTGGTTCCTTTGCTAAGTTTGTTTGTTCTTTCTGGAGCTCCTCTAGGCATTATTTCTCCCTTGAACACATCTATTCGTCCCTAAGTTCCACCTCAAAAGTCATGCTCCACTATTGTGTCTCTTCTCAATTGTTAGCAATCCTGCCCTGTAAAGGAGTCCCTAAAGGAATTATTCATATGTCTCTTATGGTACTAATGAGCCTGGATGCTACTTTCTGGTTTTAATCTGCTGCACCCAATTGAGCTCAAAAGGTGTTCTGTTGTATACATTCCCTTTCAAGGACAGTATCCTAATACATATCTGTGTAATAAGTGTCCTCAGGTATTTCTCTGGGTTGAGTTGTAATTTAAGGTTGAGTGTGGTATCTTCCCACTGTTCCCTGTGTGTTTATCTGTTTTGGTCATTTGAAACTTCTACTATTATTTCAATTAAAAAGAGCCTTTGCAAGATATGGAATCAGTTATACTATTTAATATTTGAATTTTTATGGCTGATTTTCTTATATATATGATACAATTCAGTAATATGACTTCACTGTAATGACATAGGAGATGCTTTATGAATCCACTTATTTCAAACTTCTCTAATTTATCTGACATCCTCCATGAATAAAAATCCTCAGGTTAAGTATAAAATATATATTAAAAATATAAAATATACCAGAGCTTGAACATTACAGTGAAGTACTTGAAGATGCATTCACTCCCACCTAATATATAAAAACAAGACTCTACAAGGATACTCTTTTAACCTTATTTCAGTAACATATATTTTGTGTGCATAATAAAATATTAAAATAATGATTATGAGCCAAAAAATCTACCAGAAAGAAATGAAGCATTCTATGGTTAATATGAAGGACTTTGGGCCAGACTTGTGTTGATTACCCAATTGGAATCTCGGTTCATTCTTAACATGGAGACCATACCCAACTCCCAGAGTTGTAGGGAGAGTTAAAATGTAGTAACATATCTTAAGGGCTTACAGTATTATCTAACACATAGTTAATAACAAAAATTATACCTTTACTAATAAAAATAAGTGACAAGGAAGAATAGCATTCCCTAAAGCTATTATGATTCTAGAACTTTCCTTACAGATTATATACACATAAGTAAGCATATATATATAAAGTGATGTCATACTTAGTAGTCCTTAATAAGCAAGCAAGCATTTAAGAAGATTATGACATCATTCTTAGCACTACATTGAGAGACAGAGTGAGTACACCCGCCCCTCAAGCCCCATCTGCGGCAGCAAAATTTTGGCTGAAGACATGAAGAGCAGTAAATAATGCCAAGCCTGGGAATAGTATTTAGGAAGCATCCACAAAGCAAAAGTCATGCTGCAGTTTGGCACCCTAGCTGGTGAAAGTGAAAGAGGACATTTCAAAAATTCTTTCCATCTTAAGCTTAAACCAGAAAAAAAAAAAAACCTTTTGCATATAGCCTGAAGAAATGTTTTGTACATGGTTTGCCTGATTTTCTACCTGGCATTAATTGTTTAATGAATTTTGATTAATTTTAGGGGTAACTGAAAAAAAAGTACAAAATGTCTGTTTTACAGTCTGTTACCTCATGAAAAACGAGAACAAAAAAGTAATAGGGGAAAATATTGACGAGTCATTTATCCACCACATAATTAAATAAATATTTATTGAATTTCTACTATGGTCCGGGGACTATTCTACATGCTGAAGATACGAATGAAAAACAAATCAGCAAAAGAATTAACTCACGTTACGATGATATTGATTAGAAAAACCATGATACGGGTCCCTGACTCTCTGAGTGTCCAGTAGCCGAATTCTATTTTGATTTGACAATGTAATAGACTATTTGAATAAACTTTGATTTACTACCCAAAATCTATCAACATACCCCAAGATGAATTTTAAAATGGTTCTAGAAGATCTAAGAATCCATGAGGATTTGTGAGGTAATACGCCACCTCTCCAATACACAGATAAAAATCAAAACAGATCTGATTAATGCCTATGGACAATATAATTAATACATTTTTTTAGTGGCTAAATAGTAGCTTCAACTGTTTTCAATTCACGTAACTACCCCTAAGTTCAAAATTAATATAGTGAGTAGCTAAAAGAGTCTGAAGATCAGGAAACAGATTCTCACTTTAAATATAAACTGTAGATATTTAGTTAGATGCGCAAATACCAGATAGATTTTTTTTCACCAAAAATGAGATGTTTTCACTCACTCTGAGTGAAACCAACAAAGAGAGAATGGTCCTAAGGGTTTTACAATATCCAAGAGGAATAGTCAGTCCTGTTTGGGTATTTCATACATGATTCCACTGGGAAATTTCTGAGGAAATCTATTTCATATATTTCTGAGACAAGTCTATTAGATTTTGTTCACTATCTAAATAATGCAATTTCCTTTTTTTAGAACACACTGATTTATTTTAAAGAATTCATTCTTCTGGGCAAAAATATTATGTGATGGTGCCTACACTCTGGAAGGGGTTGACAGTGGCATCTGCCCTTCCCTCTTTCCCACAATAACTACCCACAGCAGCAAGGCTCTTAATAAGTGATTGTGGAATGAATAAATTAAAGTTCTCATAATTACACAGTGCAGAGAAAATTAAACAAGGACAATGCATTTGTCTCCTTCAACTGCCACAAATATTCACAGTCACAGGTGTACACTTGCATACTTCTGGTATTTCAACATCAGTAGTTAAACATTAGCCATTTTAAAGTACATTAAAAAAAAAAAGAACCTTCCTTTAAAGAATATTTTGGACTGGTAAGTCTTATGGAGAAATCCTATGTGAATACGAAGGAAAGATTTAAAAGACGTATTGATCTTCTCAGCAAGGCAGAAAATGTCTTCCATTTTTTAAAAGGCAAATTACAAATACTGGTTTTATCAATGTGAATATACGTTTAAGTCAAAGCTCATCTTAAAGAATTAAGGAAAAGCTAATACCCATAACTGGTATCTCCAATCAATATATATCCTGATGCTGAATCTGAAAATTCATATTTTTCATGGAAGGCATAAGGCCCAGGATCAGTGATTCAACTGCTTTAATGACAAGATGAAGGATTACTTTCCGATGCTGTCAATGCCAAATAAAGCATACAAAATCAGTTCTTTCAATAACAAACAACCTCAGCCTTTAAAATAATACAGTGCTAAAGACTAAATCATCAGTGAAGAAGTTAAAATATTTTATTCGCAAAACCCAACAATACTGAGTCATTCCTGGGAGTCTCTAGCGCTCATTCCACCTGGGAAGGGCAAGCCATTCCATTTAGTCATTTGAAAAATATCACTTATTAGCAAGATTCCTTCAAATAAAATCATTACTTGGCATATTTCTCTTAAATTCAAGTTATTGAATTTTTTATTAAGAGAGAATTTTGGACATTTTTTAAGTCATTACAATGATAAAAATCCCCAAATAAGCCAGAAATATTGATATTTGCTAACAACTTGCAACACAGACAAAAAACACAATTCTTTAGACATCTTAGAATCAAAACAGCCTTGGATAATGGCATTCTCTGCAAAGCAAATCATACATGCTATAGACAGTGATCAGCGTAGGCTTAAGGATAAAAGATCAAGCATAGAGAGGTTAATTTAAATAAAACATTCCAAATCCTCCCTGATTTTCCCTCATTTAAACAACCAAACAAAACATGTGGTACCTTTTAATTTTCTGAATGAGTAGTTTCCAATCAATGTTTCCTCGATTAGAGACAACAATCTGAAGGATCTACCGAAACAAAAGAAAAAAATTCATGTATAGATTTATTAACGTAATATTGAAAACTGTAACTCACCAGTAAGTAAAAGCATTCTTTATATCCAGATAAGAAATCTACATCTTGAGATCTGTAGCACAAAAAAAGGCAGTACTTGATTTTTTTAGGAAGCTCGGTAAGGAATTTAAAAGCATGTCATTTTGAGATCACAAAAAGCAGATCCTTTGAGAAAAAAAAAAAAAAAGGATTAAAAAGAGAGCACAATAAAATGTAAAAAAACCCCAAACCATTACCAGCGCCTATGCAGCGATACCACCCCAGTCTAGCCTTTGAGAACTGCAGCAGAATCCTTGTCCCGGAACATGATCTCCGCGGTCTGGCTCAGGCTCTCTAGCTCCAGACAGACGCAGTCTGCAAGCCACCAGCTCCTGTCTGTGTGTGTCGGGGAAAGGGAAGCTGCAAATTAGAAAAAGTCCCCGCAGTGGCGAAAAGGAAAATAAGGCGAGTGGGAGAGGGAGAGAGAGCTCACTAGCCTCAGAATTTTCGAGAATGATGACAAGCCACCCGGTGCCGCCATCATTCACTGACAATAAGATGCAGTCCTGGCGTATGATTTAGCGGTTTGCACAGGGGCTTCTGGTATCAAATGCCTGACAGGCATCTTAATTGCGTCCATCCAAGTGTGTCCCCAGGAGTCGAGTCTATAAGCCTATGAATGTCATCATCTGTTCTCCTTTGTGTTAATGCCAGACACCATGCACAGAAACACACACACACATACACACACATACCCTGTGCTTAAACAGAGAAACCGTTTGCTGGCATATAGGATTACAAATAAATTGGGCTCCACAAACTGGAAATAACTAAACGATAGTTTATGAGAATTTTTATCGTCTGCATTTATGACATCAGAAAGATTCTTTGATGTTTTGTCATTGGCAGATAATTACAATAGTTTTAAAACTGAGTATCACATACTGCTTATTTATAGTCCAAATAAATAGGTTCATTAGAGAAATGCGCACAATCATGTATATTTGCTTACGGAAAACTTGATCCCCTTGTAACTGTGATAATTACGCCCTTGGCAATGGTTTCCTTACAAGGGAGAATGCAGCAAAAACAAAGAGGATTAGGAAACTAGGGTTGATGTGTGATTTCTGGAGGCAATCTATTTTATTCCTTTCGCATACAAAGGCAAAGAGAGGTAGCAACCAGCTTCTGTAGTGAGACTTTACAGTCCCCCAGGACCAAGCCAGGGAATTGAATCTCTGGCATAATCAGTATCCCCTTTATGTTAGCAACTGAAATTAACAGTTGAATATCCTTGTTTTACAGTGCCCCTTATGTAGGGAGGTTAAGTATGAAATCATTCCCAGCATTTATTTTATGGACAAAAGGGATGGGGGAAAATGTTAATAAATAAATTTTTATAGCATTGCTAGCTCTCTGCATCAGTGAATGGAGCAAAATTCCATGTGTACCAAAAGGGCCGGCTGCAAAGAAGGTTGCTGGGAGGGAGCATCACCATGGTTACCGGAAACAGAAAGTAGGGAAAAAAATAAGGTGATGATAGAGGAGATGGAAGGAGAAGCTACTGTGGAGGAAATTCAGAGATAGAATGATATGTTTCATTTTTTTTTTATTTCTGGAAAGAACTGTCTCTATCAGTTTTTTATATTAGATTTTGAATGCATTAGGATGAATATGCATTCTCTATCAGCCACCTTTCTTCTCCATTTTTGGATCACTAGCTAATTTTGCTTTCGTAAGTTTGGTTCTTTTGTATGAGATGGATTCTGATATTTCTTGCCTCTGACACTATCCCGGATTTATGGACACCATTTAGCCTAGTCCACACCCTTTGTTTCACAGGTGAGAAAGCTGAGGCCCAAGGAATCTGACCAAGGTCACGAAGCTGGCTGGAGATCCAACAGAAACACCATCCTAGTCTCCTAGTTCAGGTCTCTGTTTTTCTACTCTCACCAAGTAACTTTCTTTCTGTGCTCTCTTCCATTCTGTCTGCAAGCAAAACAGATTCCAGAAACATCCTTTTGTCTGTGATTTTGTAAGTCGTCTTTTATTTGCTAAAGCAGTGATCCTCCTCTTTAAAACTATGCATTGCAATCATTCCAAAGACCAGCTTTGCTTAATAGCTATGCTGTACTGTACTCCAGGTCTAGGGAATCTGGAGTAATTATGTCACTGCTTTTCTTTCACTTCCAGTCTGGCAATCAGAAGAATAAAGCATGACTGCCCTGTTGTGAACTATCTTGTTGAGCCTGAACTTAAACATCATATACTAAGCACTCTCTCGTCCCTGGCATCATTCTTTCTGCAAGCATGAAATTGGGCAATCGAACTGAATCAGCCTCCCAAGGTTCCTCCTAGTTATAGACAATATGAACCTTCCTGGGGTTACCAATAATGAAGCTGCAAAATTGAGAGCTCATGTAAAAAGAAAGAATAAATACTCAAAACAACCACTGGGGGGCGCAATATTTGTTAAAATCTTTCTGAGATACTCAGTAGAAAAATGTGAGTAGGATTTTGACCTTGCTTTTATTTCCTTTCTGAACCATTCTTTCAATGTTCAGTTCTTATGAGTCATTGCTCTTAGTTTAACTCATTGATTTGTTGTTCAGTCGCTAAGTCCTGTTCAACTCTTTGATAAGTAGAGTCATGTTGCTTTTTCTGACGTGTAAAGTATAGCTGCTGCTACCACCACTCCACTCTGCCCTCAGCATATCAGCTATACAAGAAGTTAATCACAGTAAAAAAAAATATGGTTACCTTAGGTAATTATTACAAGAGATTTCAGGTTTCAGTGAATCCTCCATAGTGGAGTGATTAGGATTTTTTTCTTTTAAAAAATGTCCCTTTAAATATAATCTTTCTATGACATGCCAAATTTTTCCTCAGTGATTTTGGACATTAAGGTTATTTTTTCATAGCAAATATTTTGTTTTAATATGCTGTCCTCTATCGTTCACTTCTAAGCAAGCAAAGAAAAAAATGATGCACAAGACTGTCATTTCTTGAAACATGAGTCATATTTTATTAGGATCTCATAAAGCACACATAATGGTCTTGGTCAGTTTAAAAATCAGTTCAGCTTCCAAAAATATTTAATACTCCTTGGGAATCATTTAATATTTATGGATAGTTGGTTCAGTCAATGAGAATGAGTAGAGATATTCTTTTCCTTTGCACTTTTACCATTTGTTAATGGAAGTATTACTTTAATTTGTCTTTTGTAGAACAAGCACTATATGTAACACAGAATTCTTTTTTTTAAGGTTTCACAATCACACTTTATAACTACTAAAGTTATTTTGAATTAACTAGTTCTGAAACCACACCATGTTGGTACACACCAGTTATATGCTCATGTGTGTGTGCATGCTAAATCGCTTTAGTCCTGTCTGTGCAATCTCATGGACTGCAGCCTGTCAGGCTCCTTTGTCCATAAGATTCTTCAGGCAAGAATACTGGAGTGGGTTGCCGTGCCCTCCTCCAAGGGATCCTCCCAACCCAGGGATTGAACCCGTGTCTATTACCTCTAACATGCATTGGCAGGTGGCTTCTTTACCACTAGAGCCACCTGGAAAGCCCTTACATGCTCAGACCGAGTTCTTACTGGCCAAAGTTCTGAAATGCTGTGCTCTTATATATGCCAGGATTCTGTATCACGTAAGACTCTCATTGGCCAAGGTTATAGAATTAGACAAGATTTCTTCAACCCAAAATTCTAGATTCACATAAAATTCTAACAAGCCAAAATTCAGAATCACAAAGTCCAATAAACCAACTTTCCCAAACCACATGAGATTCTTTTGATCAATCATTCAGAATTACGTGAGACTCCTATCAGAGAACAACGTTTCAGACTCATGCAGGTTTCCTATAGGCCAAGGTGCATGGAGATCAAGATTCCAGAATTACCCTAAATTTCTTATGGACCTGGCTTCCAGAAGCAGCCAATATTCTTGTAAGCAAGTTTCCGAAAAACCCAGTGTTAACACAGTAATATTCTGATAGCCAGCTTCCTGGAATCAAGCGTATTTCTTTCATGCTAAGTTGTAAAACATAATTCTTGCCTTTAAGTGTGTTCTACTCTGATAACACTAGACACCAGATAATTGAGAGACTTGCATGATGTTTTATATTTATGCTTATGAGGCTCAACTGTCATGTAGCACCATTTGCCGGTTCATTTAACCAATTTTAATGGCACACATTCATAGGATTTAGGTATGGGAAAAAAAGAGAACATTTCCTACTCAAGGATCTTCAATTATATTGAGGGGAACACAGAAGTAAACAGAAATCTAAGCTCACAATTATTTTTCTCACTTTGATGAGACATGCTGTCTTTGCCCCTGGGTTATCTGCCTTATCTCAGGACCTCATCTTTATGAATCCCCCAATCCCAAGTTCGGTTTAGCTTATCCCTGTGGTTCTTCTGGAAGACTCTCAGTTTTGTTCCTTACGGATATGGGTCTGTGTATTTCTCTATCACCCTTAGGCCCATTAGGAATGGATAATGGAGGTATTTCCTTCTTACTTCTTTGAAATTCTTGGTCATACATCATTTTCCAAACTAAGACTTTTCTAACTATCATAATGAAAACTGCAGTCCTGTCCCTTTTGCAGCCCTTCATCCCCTGCTCCACTTTTCCCTTTTTCCATAGCACTTACCACTTTCTATCATACCATAAAGTTTTATTTTTTATGTTTACTATGTATTACCTGGGGCTTCCCTGGTGGGAAGTAAAGATTCAGACAGTAAAGAATCCACCTGTAATAATAAGAGACCCAGATTCAATCACTGGGTTGGGAAGATCTCCTGGAGAAGGGAACGGCTAACCACTCCTGTATTCTTCCCTGGAGAATTCCATGGACAGAAGAGCCTGGGGTGCTACAGTCCATGGGGTTGCAGAGTAGGACACGACTGAGCGACTAACTCATTTCACTTTCATTTATTGCCTGCCTCACTCTCTAGGTCATGAGGGACGTCATCTTAACATGTCTGGGCCACTAATCTCTAAAGCAACACTATGACAGTGCCTGGGATATCTAGCACTCAAAAAATATCTTTTAAACAGTAAGTGTGAGAATCACAATATTATTGGATTAAGTTGGAGTATTTAAGGACAAGAGAAGTTTTTGGATTCTATATTGACTTCCCTGTTCTATATATTCAGTCTTCCTTATGAATATAGTCTTTTATTTGTACTAAAAATCATTTTTTCCCATGTAATCAATTTTTGGGGGGTAATTTCCATGAAAGGATACACATTTATTTAAAACAGGGATTTGTCTCCTACTTTCTTTAGATTCTGCAAAGTACCTAGCATGGGACTATCAGCTCTTAAATATCAGCTGAGAAAGAGCTTGTTTTATAAATCATACTTCTATTGGTCTTAAATATGCTAAATTTTAATCATTAGATTATTTAAATTAGAAAAATTAATAAATTATTACTGTCTCATGGCCAAAATGCTTTGAAATGGCTTTCTGAAAATTGACTATAATTACTATAATCTGCACTTTAAAAATTAGTAAGAGAAATAATAATACTTTTACCTAGTACTCTTAAATTTGTTATTCTAAATATATTTAGTTCTCTTGGGTATACACCTAGAAATGGAATTAGTGGGTCATAAAGTAGACATACATTCAACTTTATTAGATATTGCCAAACTGTCTTCAAAAGGGTTCAAGCCAATTTACACGCCCACCAGCAGTGTATCAGAGTTTCAGTTGTTCTGTCATTATAGCTTTCAACATCTGGAGAGCCTTTTATTGCCAACGTAGTTTTTCAAGGGTAATGAGACTATGACTTAATGAACAGAACTAGCAATTATTTTTCACGGTAATAGTAGAATATTACGGTGCCATTCGTTTAGAAATTCTTTGTTTATGACAAATTTTAGGACCTATTAGCGAACCTCATGGAAAAGGGTTTTGGGGTGAGCATATATTTTAAAAATGTGACATGCAACCATGGCTGCATGTGATGATTATGTTTGTTAGATAAATGAGTTAAAGGGGATATATTACTTAGAAGGAAGAAGATATTTTATACAGGGTTTTAATAAATTAATAGGCAACTGGGAAGTGAAAAACAATGAAGTGAAAAGCTGTGTAGTAAAGTCTCTATCTTAGAAGCATATCAACAAGTCAAAGTATGACGTGTCTGTGGCAACACACACCAAACTGCACTATTATGACTAAAGAATGAACAGTTAAGATGCTTCCCAAACTGTTCCTTTCACACAAATCCCTTGCTCTTTGATTCTCACCATAATTACGAGTTTACTTCTTTTTCTCCAATCCCAATCTTACTCGTCCTTTCTGGTCCATTTAAAATTCTGTCCTCTTTTACAGGGACTTCCTAGGTGGCTCACTGGTGAAGAATCTGCTTGCCAGTGCAAAAGATGCAGGAGATGGGGATTCATTCCCTGGGTCAAGAAGATACCCTGGAGAAGGAAATGGCAGCCTGCTCGAGTATTCCTGCCTGGAGAATTCCGCAGACAGAGGAGCCTGGCAGGCTACAGTCCATGGTGTCACAAAGAGTTGATGTTACTGAGCACCTCTTTTACAATGGTTCCAGAACTTTTCCAGCACACAGTGCTACAAAGCTCCTCCTCTGTGCTTGCGATTGGTCTGTTCCTATTTTCTATTTTTTCCCGATGCGGTCTTGGAATGTTGTACTCTTCCGAGAACTTGTCTATTTCTTCCAGGTTGTCCATTTTATTGGTGTATAGTTGCTTATAGTAGTCTCTCATGACCCTTTGTATTTCTGTGGTGTCAGTTGCAACTTTTCCATTTCTAATTCTGTTGATTTGAGTCTTCTTTTTTCTCTTAATGTGTCTGGCTAATGGTTTATCTATTTTGTTTATATTCACAAAGAACCAGCTTTTAGCTTTATTATTCTTTACTACTGTGTTCTTCATTTCTTTTTCATTTATTTCTGCTCCAGTCTTTATGATTTTTTCCTTCTACTAACTTTAGGTTTTTTTCAGAGCTGTTTCTCTGAATTGCCATGATACCAAAACAAAAAATAATCACCACGATACCAACAAGCAAGGAGAACCAAGCAGTCCATCCTAAAGGAGATCAGTCCTGGATACTCATTGGAAGGACTGAGGCTGAAGTTGAAACTCCAATAATTTGGCCACCTGATGTAAAGAGCTGACTCATTTGAAAAGACCCTGATGCTGGAAAGGTTGAGGGCAGGAGGAGAAGGGGACGACAGAGGGTGAGATGGTTGGATGGCATCACCGACTTGATGGACATGGGTTTGGGTGGACTCCGGGAGTTAGTGATGCACAGGGAGGCCTGGCGTGCTGTGGTTCATGGGGTCTCAAAGAGTCGGACACGACTGAGCCACTGAACTGAACTGATACCATAATGCCTGATGTTATATATGGCCTCTGGCTGGTCTTCAGTTGTTTATATGCAATTATTCTAATACAGACCAATTAAAAAAGCATATGATATGCTTCTCATATAAAGTCTTAAATTCCAATAATGTGCCAATTCCTTTGAACACATTATTTTATTCAATAACTCAGAGTTATGAATCTCCCTTTCACAGCTGAGGAAACAGGCCCAGTTAGGTTTAGTTACATTCCAAGAACATACAGCTGGTAAGTGGTGGAGCAGAAATTCAGTCCCTAAACTTCTGAACTAATTAGTTTGTAATTCAGCTTAACACTTCCAAGGTATCAGAAATGGGAAGAAAAATTAAACATAGAATTAAGAATTTTCCATTTTTCTAGGATAAGTATTAAGACTTAAAACAGACTATGTATTGTTCTAGGTGTGCATGAAAGAGATAGAATTTCCGTTCCATTCTGTTCCGTTCCGTCGCTCAGTCGTGTCCGACTCTTTGCGATCCCGTGGACTGTAGCCTACCAGGCTTCTCCGTCCATGGGATTCTCCAGGCAAGAATACTGGAGTGGGTTACCGTTTCCTTCTCCAGGGGATCTTCCCGACACAGGGATCGAACCCTGGTCTCCCGCATTGGAGGCAGATGCTTTAACCTCTGAGCCACCAGGGAAGCCCATTAGAAACAAGAATTTTTATTTTCAGAATTATTTCAAATTCCATCAGTTCATAGTTAAATCATGTATATGTGTGCACACAAACATTCCTACAGTTGAAGAAGACATCATGATTTTATTCACTATTTGGTCTATTATTAGAGTGTACAGTGTGACATTTGTGAGATATACGCTCATGTGTTTTTAAAATACTTCACTGACAATTTGAGTTTATTGTGTATGTTTTTAAATATATTGTTCCAATTAACCTATTTTAGAAGTACAGATTGTAATAATAAAATATCTGTCTTGGCCAATCATTACCCTCATTTTATAGACAAAGTTAGAAATAATCAAATACCATGGTGAATCTTAAAGGTTACATCAAAGAACATTATATCAATTCCATATTACACAATGCATGTCTTGTTTAAATTAAATTATTTATAGTCAGATTCTGCCTGTGGGCATGTTTCTTCCAAATAATTCCACTCCCTCCATCAAGTTTATCCTCAAATATTAACTTCTCGAGGAGGCTTAATGTAACCATGCTATTTAATACTGCAACTTGAAATTCCCATTCTTTATCTTCTTTATCCTATTTTGCATAGTACTTATTTTCTAATATACTATATAGTTTACTTATTTTTATTCTTTATTGCTCTCTCTTCTCATTCACTTGTAAGTTCCATGAAGGCAAACTCTTTGCATGTTCTGTTCACTAATGTATCAGGTACTTAGAACTAGGCATAGTATGTAACTGGTACACAGTAAATATTCATTGAACTCATACCTATATGAACAAATAATTAAAATTATAACACTAAAGCTCATATAAAGACCAGGAATTACCTCCAAAAATTCTGAATTCTGAGCTTATCAGCTGAGAACATTCAGTTTCAGAAATCACTAAATTCATAATGTAAGTATTTTATTTGGTTTATGTCTTGGTCAACAAATATAAAATTTTAGGCTTTTCATCTTTGGCACATTTATAGCCATTTTGAGTACATCTTTCCTTTAACTTTCGATTTTTTAAATTAGCTATCTGTTTATTATGTATTTTAACAAATATTATTCTAGTCATTTTTTTGCTTGCTTATGAATCCTTAGTTAGAAATTACATTACATATTTCTCTTCATCTTTCCAACCACCTGAAAGTTGATACAAACTGCTTTCTTCACTACTGGAGATACTACCAGACTGTGGGGAACCATATTTATTAGACAAATGGGCAAGCCATGAAACAAAATTATGAGAATTAGTGTTGAGAAATTCTCACTTCATAAAATTTTCACTTGACATTCAGTCAAGCAGAATCATCTTCAGGACTTATGAATTTCTTGGCTGATCTTCCTGGAAGCATGACATGAACCTGCATTTTATCTAATGTCTCCACAAGTAGGAACATTAGACTTTAATGGAAGACTGGATAAGGACACAAAATCAAATGGTGCATTGCATGATATTAGATATAAAATCCTTATTTCTCTTTGAAAACTGCTAAAAGGAATTATTTTGTTTACTGTTCTCCAAGCTTTGAAGACTGTTAACCTCAATATTCTAAATCTTTGTCACTTCTTCAATAATCAGCAACTTCGGAGAACTGGAGAGTTAACAGTAATTGAGAGGTAAGCTAGTATTAATCCATTTCAATTCAGTTCAGTTCAGTTGAGTCGCTCAGTTGTGTCTGACTCTTTGTGACCCCCTGAACCGCAGCATGCCAGGCTTCCTTGCCCATCACCAACTTCCGGAGCTTACTCAATCTCATGTCCAAAAAGTCAGTGATGCCATCCAACCATCTCAGCCTCTGTCACCCCCTTCTCCTCTCAACTTCAATCTTTCCCAGCATCAGGGTCTTTTCAAATGAGTCAGTTCTTTGCATCTGGATTGGATGCAAAGGACTGCAGTTTCAGCTTCATCATCAGTCCTTCCAATGAATATTCAGGACTGATTTCCTTTAGGATGGACTGGTTGGCTCTCCTTCTAGTCCAAGGGACTCTCAAGAGTCTTCTCCAACACCACAGTTCAAAAACATCAATTCTTTGGTGCTCAGCTTTCATTATAGTCCAACTCTCACATCCATACATGACTACTGGAAAAACCAGAGCTTTGACTAGACAGACTTTTGTTGGGAAAGTAATGTCTCTGCTTTTTAACATGCTGTCTAGGTCGGTCATAGCTTTTCTTCCAAGGAGCAAGCATCTTTTAATTTCATGGGTAGGCAGTCTTTAACCTTAACATCACTAGATTATTCTGAAAGCTCTGAATTCTGCAAGCTTCTACAGCATTTTCCTGCAATGTTGAGCATTTACAGTTCAAATTATAAAATGTCTACTGTGACGGTAAATAAATGCAATTTCATACATGAAATGATTTCTCAAAATGTATATTATTATAAAATTTTATTTTGTTAACAGCCAAAGTTCACATTCTGAAAATTTATGAAATTCATACTTATTTTCTCTGCTATTTAGGGGAGGGTACTCTTGATGGACAGGGAGGCCTGGTGTGCTGTGATTCATGGGGTCGTGGAGAGTCGGACGCGACTGAGCGACTGAACTGAACTGAACTCTTGGGGGATTGCCACCAAGAAATACATGTGAAATATTAGTCCCTCTCATTCCTTTTCCTCTAGTCCTTTTACCAGGGGTACATTACAAATGGGAGGAGAGTATTAACTGGGGATACTGGGCTTCAGAGGTGGTGCTTTTGAAAAAGAACCCATCTACCAATTTAGGAGACATAAGAGACACAGGTTCAATCCTTGGGTCTGGAAGTTCTCCTGAAGAGCATGGCAACCCACTCCAGTATTCTTGCCTGGAGAATCCCGCGGACAGAGGAGCCTGGCAGGCTACAGTCCATTGGGTCACAAAGAGTTGGACATGACTGAAGCACACACACATATGGGTTATTTAGTTACCTGCAACTTAAATAAAACAGCTTGTCAGAACTACACACACTTTGAATATCTAGAATACATTCAATGGTATATCTAAACGTGTTTTAAGGTCCTAAATCCTCCTATTGATTGGAACCAAAGAACATAATGCTGCTGCTGCTAAGTCACTTCAGTCATGTCCGACTCTGTGCAACCCCATAGACGGCAGCCCACCAGGCTCCCCCATCCCTGGGATTCTCCAGGCAAGAGCACTGGAGTGGGTTGCCATTTCCTTTTCCAATGCACAAAAGTGAAAAGTGAAAGTGAAGTCACTCAGTCGTCCAACTCTTAGCGACCCCATGGACTGAAGCCTGTCAGGCTCCTCCATCCATGGGATTTTCCAGGCAAAAGAGTACTGGAGTGGGGTGCCATTGCTTTCTCCGAAGAACATAATGATGGATATCACATCCCTTATGTGAAAAGAAAGGGGACCTGAAATTGACAGTGGGGGCACTTCTATGTTTCTTCCTTATCATCAGATTTCTAAGCTATGATACTAGTTAAAAGATGTATGAGCTTTTAAATTAAAAAGGAAAATATTCTACATGATCAATACCTAAAATTAATATTCTTTCTTGATAGTACCACCAAGTTCACTAAGAAGAGTTCATGCGGAAAGGATTCTAGATGGCAGTGTGAGAAATTATATTAATATTATATTTTTACTACCTTTTTCCATAATTTTGTGGCTTTTTTCCTCTTTTGCTTCTAATAGCAAACGTATAATTAAATAAGATTTAATTATATTTAATATGCTAGGAGAATTAACTCAAAAATTTTTTCTAGACATTGTTCATCTACTGTGACTTATTTTTCAAATGGAGTGTGACAATATGCTCTTTACAAAGGTAGCCATTGTGAATATCTGGGCCAACAAATGTGTCTAGAAAGAAATTTTCACATCCCTAAGGCCACTAACTGTTTTCTTAAACTGCCACATTCTTACACTGTTTTTTCTTTCCTCCCCCAATCTTTATGCTTTGCCTACCCCTTTCCAACTCTTCCTTCTCCTTCTACCCCAAAGGCAGAGAGAGTGCTGTCAAGAAAACAGGAAAACACTTAAGGAATTATGTAAAGAAACTTTCCTCTACCAAAGTCCTGCGCTTTCAAGTTAGTTGAGGGCAGATTCCATGGGTTTTACACCATTTTCTCTATATAATATCTAATAGACTCTTTTTTTGCCTTGGTGCACAAAAATAATGTTATTTAATTTTGTAGATGTTGACAGGAAAAATTGGAATTGAAGATGGGGAGAAAAATATGAGGTTATTGTGGGCACTGTACATAGTACTAAGCATGGGATTTGTTTATTTTGAACCCAGCAGAACTAAAGAAATAAAGAAAAGGGAATAGAATACCCAGCTTACAGATACCTTCTGCTGAAATGCCTACAGGCACATAGATGCCATATTAGAAAAAACCAGAAGGTGCCTCAATGACAAGTTTCTCTCGATAGCAAAGACTGACTATAATTTTCTCATAGTTTCATATTTTAATTTGGACCTGCTCAATAAAATGTATGACTGATTGGCTGAAGAGAGAAGGGGAAGTGAAAGCTATGTTATATGCACACAGCATGCACAAAGGGGAACTTTGAGAAATTGGCAGTCAGGATGTTCCATTAGAAGGCAACTGCAATGAAAGAGAAACTTATTTTACAAGGAAAAACTAGAAAGAAAAAAAGAGCAGGGAAAAATGAACTTGATAAAATAGCACAGAAGTGCTAAGATGGACTCAGTGCTATACGCATAACCTGGAGAAAAGAAGTAAATGAAAAATTGTGGTGTGTGTTAGGAGGGTTAAGATACTCAAATCAAAAGGGGAGAAGGAAGAACATGGGAGAAAGGTAAAGAAGGATTAGAGGACCAAGAGCTTTAGAAGTATACAGGGTTTCATTTATAAACCAGTGAGCCAGTCTGACAGGTGAGGCAGGCTGAGGCACTTGAAAGATCTCATTCAGCGGCTGGCATTACCGAATGCCCAGCTGGGTCTGAACAAGAGTAGTTTAAAACAGGGACATTGTTCTAAGGAAATCTTAAGTTTCATGTGCCCTCCAATGCAGCCTTATAAATCTTGAACAGCATCAATATTCACCAACCACAGACAATCAGCATTACTCCAGAATTGCTGGACACAGCAAGTCCTTGACAGGGAATATTCTAATTTGGATGGCTGGCCCTCTGTTCAGGATTTACATGTATTGATGACATGCAAGTCAGTTTAGTGCAGTCTCATCAACAGCATAAATTAAGTGCATCCTGTTGTGGGGATTATCTTGGAAACAGAGAATGTCACCTTCAGTATGCCTATGGTCTGGAGATGAGCAGTCAGCCTGAGTGAGAAAGAGTGAAAAACAGACCAAGAGCATCTCCTCACTATTGACTGGCTGCCTGCATGCTTCTTTACGTTAAATGACTGACTACTCACATAAAATAGCTTGGCTCAGAATAATTTTCTTTTTAACATCCATTCATAGAGATAAGACATTCAAAGATAGCATTTTGATCTAGAATCCCTGATACTGCACATAGGCAAATCATAGGAGAAGACAATGCTCAATTCTAACCTTTGTTTAAAGAGTGCATATTTCATTAACAAATGATACCCTCTAGCATTGGACACATGCTTTGTATATGAGTAAGGATGGATTTACAACTTCCTGTTACACATTCTAAGTAACTTAGTAAATAAAGGGCTAAAGGCTCCAATGAGAAAAATCACAAAATTGTATGACAAATATAAGAAAAAAAATCCTTTGGTTTAGGAAGTACTACCTGTGACTGATATTTTTAAGAATTTATAAACCATTCCTGGAAACAGCTGATTAAAGGAAATCCACATACAGTTCACTCTACAGAGTAAAGACGTTTTCCATTGAGTTTGCAATTGCTCTCAATACACGTTATCCAGCCAGCTTATTGGACACCATCAATGAAAAATAATCTTTAAAGTCTGGATTTAAAAACAGACAAAAGAAAATGAAGAGAGTATTCCTGAGGCCTAATGACATGTGGACTAGTCAAGTTCATACCTGTGTGAAGTAGATGAATGTGGCATCTACCATGCCAGGGGTTGAAGACACAGAGGTGCTTACAGTGAAGGGTAAGGACAAGTCAAAGGTGTTTGGTGGAGAGTTGGGAGTTGTGTGCAGCTGATGGAAGCTGTGAACTCGGTAATGTATGAGAGTATTGAATGGAAATGGCATAAACAGAATGGCATCTCTGCCAAGGACAGAGGAACATCAAGCATATTGCAATGAGGGTATATGGGGAACAGAGAATAGAAGTAGAGGTCAGAGATAAAAGGGCAATTTTAAATACTGTGAAGCAAGAATAGGGACTTTCATGTTCTGATGATCAGATGCCCCCAAAACGAAGACTGTGAAGAACTCAGTTCTTTGCACCTGTGTTTCAGAACAACACCAGCAACAACAATAAAAGTAGTAACAACAAAAGCTTATGAAGAAATACTAACCACAGAAGACTGAAAAAACAAACGCTAGTTTTCATCAAATGCGAAGGTATTTTTGTCTCTATGCCAATGAAGCCAATGGAAGTCCCAAAAAAGAGGTTGAGGGGTCAAACTATGCATGAGTTTGAATTTGTGCTAGGAACAAGTACAATGCATTATCACAATGCTGTTGCTGCTTTTTAGAATGTTTCTGCTAAGTCATGTCCAACTCTTTGTAACTCCATGGACTGTGGCCCACCAGACTCCTCTGTCCATGGGATTTCCCACGCAAGAACACTGGAGTGGGTTGCCATGTTCTTTTGCAGGGGATCCTCCCGACCCAGGGATTGAACCCGCATCTCCTGCATGAAAGGCGGATTCTTTAAAACTGAGCCACCAGGGAAGCCCTAATATCTTCTATAATTAAAGATTATATCAAAATTAGAAATTCATTTCTTAGAGAACGTGATTTATTTTATTGTTTATTTTTTATTCATGTTTCCTTTCCTATTTTCCCTTCTTTATTAGCTACTAATACAATCAGTAATGACAGGTAACACTCAGAAGAAAGAAACTGCTCTAATCAAAGACATTTTAAGATGAGCTTCCATTTCACACTGACTGTTAAGAGTCAAATGAAGCTACAAAGGGGAGGCCAAGATTGGATTTCTGACATATACTTTAAAAAAAGTGTACAAATATTGCTCACAAAATCATAATGTTGTCATCACCATTCTTGCTGTATTTCTATCACCTACTGAAAGTTTTGTTCTTGATGCTTGTAAACTGAAAGCCACAGAAAAATGCTATCTCTTTCAAGTGCAAAGCAACTATAAGATGAATAAGAAACCTGTTTATGTCAGATGAAAGTGCAACACTGCTTTAGTTTTCAGAGTTTTATCTTGATTAAAGGCCAAAACCTCTGTCAAGGAGCTGGGGAGCACAGTCGGCACCCACACTGGGATATGCTCACATGAATGTTAATATGAACATGGTCTGTAGAGCTTGGGACTGATTTAAGAGCTCGAGAATCCAAGGCCCACTGCTGATTTAGTTCGAGAGAGATCAAGAGATTCTACTATGAGCTAGAGAACTATTCTGGGAATGGGGATGGCAGGCATTGGGTGTGGGGGTCCTTAATCCTAAACTGGCTTCAGACAACCTCCAAAGGAGGATTATTTGCAGATTATCCGATTCATTTGTTAACTGGATTGTTTTAAAATTTTCCAATGTTGATGAGAAGTGATGTTATTTTCTTAATATTTCTATTTAGTCAAATGTAAATAAAAACAGTAACAGCTAATATTTGTTGAAAGTGAAGTCGCTTAGTCGTGTTCAACTCTTTGCGACCCCATGGACTGTAGCCTACCAGGTTCCCCGCCCTGTCCATGGGATTTTCCAGGCAAGAATACTGGAGTGGGTTGCCATTTCCTTCTCCAGGAGATCTTCCCGAGTATTTGCCTACACTACAGTGAGCACTTTATACATATTAATAAGGCTGTATAAAGAAAGTCTGTTATTACTTCCATTTTATAAGGGGGCGAGCTGAGACACAAAAGTTTAGATGACTGCCTCAAGGACAAACTGCTAGTAAACTGAGAAACTTCATGAACCAGACAATCGCCATGAGCCTAAATTTTTCTGCATATGTTTTGAATTCTTGATAGGAGTAACCCATTCCTTTCACTGTTGGGAAATGAGGAATTCTTGAAACAGTTCGAAGAAAGCACTAGTAAACCCAATCACTTTCCTTGCTTAGCTCAGCTGTCCAACAAACACACAGGCATTCAACATCCCTTCATCTGAATTTTATGCAAAACCAAAAATACAGTACAGGATATGCTAGCATAGAGTATACAATCACATCTCCTCTGTTCTCCATTTTTAGCCTCACTTCCTCTAAAAAGAGAACTTGTAAAACCATTGGGTCCCTGGGTAAGTCTTCCTCACTCAATCCTCATGCCTCCCTTTACCACCATGGTCAAAAGAAACAGTCCTGGAAAAGTTAAAAAGAAAAGAAATGCTGTTTCCTAGACATCTGGGCTATTTCGCATTCCTTCCCTGGAATTAATGAGATGCTAAGCATTACCTGTTTATCATCTCTGTCTTCTGTCCAATTGATCATAATCTATGATCTCATAGGAAACTGTTATTTAAAAGTTTTAATTTGAGAGTATAAAGAGATGCAGCACAAATAGGAAAGCCTGGAAATTAAACCAAATGATATTTCTGGTTTGAATTTTAAAAATGAAATTATAGACAAGTAGGCAAGGTCTTTATTTGTAATAAAGTCACAAGAAGCAAAATCCTCATCAATCTATTTACCTACAATGAAACTCAAAGATGCCACTTCCTTAACTCCTTAAACGTGATGTAGGTACTATATCCATTGGGGATACTAAGAGAAGTTATCTATTTGCAGATTTTTAAAAATCTCATAATTCTTTAAACAACACTGTTCTTTTGGAACCTACTAAATAAATGTAAAAAATATAAAAGCAGGAGAAATCACACATTTATGGCTCATCATTTTTCAGATGAATGATTCAGTTTTCAAAAAGATTACAGTTGATCCACAAAATAAAATGCTTTGTACTTTTCTATCTAAAGAATTAAAAAACAAAGCACCTTTGAGAAAAGGTGAGGATACAGGCAACAGTCTTTTCTTCTGTTCTATTTACTATCTTAAAGCCTTAATATAAGGTCTCACATTGATTCTGACAAAGCTAGCCTGTTTCTCCCCCTGCTTTCCATGTGTCCTATGTCTCCTAATTATCCTCTAAACACAAAGAGACTCATACTGGAGCTGCTACTTAGCACTGCTCCAAATAACTGAATACTTGTCTGATGGCACGAGTAACAGTCAGGATAGTGTGGTGCTCACATTTTTAACTAAGTACTCTCACATCAATTACCATTTTTTTACCTCTTAATCAATGACGTCTCAGTCTTAATTTCTAATTACCATTCATCACGAAAAGGAACCAGAACTTCTTGGTAAAAAGTGGGTAACCCCAGGTCCGGGGCAAGGAAAGTATAGAGTCCCTGGACATCTTGTTATCCCATAAAACAGGGAAGTGCTGAAGGATTAATGGGGTTTGTCAGAAGGACAACAGTGCTTTCTTGGAAGGGCTCTCAGTGGCCAAATTTGAGATGATTTAGGCACCAAATATAATAATGATGGCACTAGATTATAAGGCAACTTGTAAAATAAAATCTATTAGTCAAAAGTGATACTGTATCAGAAGTAGAGGAGGGGACAGAACAGGTGGAGAGAGGGACAGCGGCGAGACAGAGAGACAATCCTAGAGAAGGGGAGAGGTGAAAAAGTCTTCTTCAGGGAAGAATGTAGTTAACAGAGCAGAATGACACTAAACACACATATTCAAATTATCATAGCATCCTTCAACATAACAACTAGCACAGGCAAGAACCATGAATTTATGCTACAACTATTGGGCTAAAGGTTGTTAGGAAAAGATATTCCCATGACCTCAAAGTATCATCTTCTTCATTACAGGGGGAGAAAGGTGGTTTTAAAAAAACTGAGTGCCAGGAAGTTCCAAGATTGCCTATTCCCCCTCTCTACCACCCCAAAATATACTCTGAAACTAAGCATGAGGAAACTAACAAAAAATTCCATCATGTGGAATATCCTACAAGACCCCTGGTCTGAAATTTTCAGAAACATTAATGTCATGAAAAAAACATAAAAGGTGGGAGTTCTCCATTAGATTAAATGAGACTAAAGAAACATGGCACCCTGATTGATTCTTGAGTTAAAAGAAAAAAAAAAAAGAAAGGAATAAGGGACATTTTGGAGACAATTCAGGAAATCTAAATATGCGTTGCATATTAGATGATATTATTGAATATAATGTAAACTTATTTCTGGTAATGGTACTGTGGACCTGAGAAGGTCTGGGTGTTTAAAAAAAGCAAAATGAATATTTTAAGGTGAAGGATTGTAATGTCTGCAACTTTCAAATAGCTCAGAAGAAAACTGAGCATACAGATAATATACTGTAAGAGAAGAATAACATTAATATGGTAACACATTAACCACCAATATGTAATGAAGGATACACAAACATTTATTGTGCTATTCTTTCAACATTTCTAAAGCTGTAAAATTATTCAAAATAAGACGTTGAGAGGATAAAGATACTGTTTATGTTGTAAAAAGCTTACAATAAAGTGGGGGAGAAAGGTGGGTTAAAATATTTAGAGTTCAATGTCATCAGTCCTTCAATAGAATTTCTCATAGGAACCCAGGAAAGCACAGGGCAGAATGAGCTGGATTCTAATTCCAGTCTCCTGAGGCCACAATCCTGACCTTCTTCGACTCTCCTGCACTGCTCCTCTCACCCTTATGCTCATCTCTACAACACCTGAATCTCTTATTTTCACCTGCCTACTAAAAGCAGCACTGGATTTAACTTTCACCAACCAGACACATCCACAACTGGGTGTCATCTCCACTTTGGCTCAGCCTCTTCATTCTTTCTGGAGCTATTTCTCTGCTCTTCTCTAGTAGCATGCTGGACACCTACCAACCTGGTGGGCTCACCACTCAATGTTATACCTTTTTGTCTTTTCCTACTGTTCATGGGGTTCTCAAGGCAAGAATGTTGAAGTGGTTTGCCATTCCTTTCTCCAGTGGACCACATTTTGTCAGAACTGTCCACCATGACTCGTCCATCTTGGGTGGCCCTATATGACATGGCTCATAGTTCGTTCAGTTCAGTTCAGTTCAGTCGCTCAGTCGTGACCGACTCTCTGTGACCCCATGAATCACAGCACGCCAGCCCTCCCTGTCCATCACCAACTCCCAGAGTTCACTCAAACTCATGTCCACAGAGTCGGTGATGCCATCCAGCCATCTCATTCTCTGTCGTCCCCTTTTCCTCCCGCCCCCAATCCCTCCCAGCATCAGAGTCTTTTCCAGGAAGTCAACTCTTCGCATGAGGTGGCCAAAGTATTGGAGTTTCAGCTTTAGCATCAGTCCTTCCAATGAACACCCAGGATCGATCCCCTTTAGAATGGACTGGTTGGATCTCCTTGCAGTCCAAGGGACTCTCAAGAGTCTTCTCCAGCACCACAGTTCAAAAGCATCGATTCTTCGGTGATCAGCTTTCTTCACAGTCCAACTCTCACATCCATACATGACCACTGGAAAAACCATAGCCTTGACGAGACGGACCTTGGTTGGCAAAGTAATGTCTCTGCTTTTTAATATGCTATCTAGGTTGGTCATAACTTTCCTTCCAAGGAGTAAGCGTCTTTTAATTTCATGGCTGCAATCAGCATCTGCAGTGATTTTGGAGCCCCCAAAAGTAAAGTCTGACATTGTTTCCACTGTTTCCCCATCTATTTCCCATGAAGTGATGGGACCAGATGCCATGATCTTTGTTTTCTGAATGTTCAGCTTCAAGCCAACCTTTTCACTCTCCGCTTTCACTTTCATCAAGAGGCGTTTTAGTTCCTCTTTACTTTCTGCCATAAGGGTGGTGTCATCTGCATATCTGAGGTTACTGATATTTCTCCCAGCAATCTTGATTCCAGCTTGTGCTTCTTCCAGCCCAGCGTTCCTCATGATGTATTCTGTATATAAGTTAAATAAGCAGGGTGACAATATACAACCTTGATGTACTCCTTTTCCTATTTGGAACCAGTCTGTTGTGGCTGCGCAGGCGCAGGAGGGCCGAGAGGAGCTACTCCACGTTAATAGTTCATTAAGTTCACAAAGTTGTGATTCATGTGATCACTTTGGTTAGTTTTCTGTGATTGTGGTTTTCATTCTGCCTGCCCTCTGATGAATGTAGATAAGAGGTCTGTGCAAGCTTCCTGATAGAAGGGACTGGCTGTGGGGAAAACTGGGTGTTGCTTTGGTGGGCAAGGCTATGCTCAGTAAATCTTTAATCCAATTTTCTGCTTATGGGTGGGGCTTTCTTCCATTCCTGTAGTTTGGCCTGACATTGGTAGGGGTAATGGAGACCGCCTCCAAAAGGATTTATGTCAGCATACCAGGCCTCCCATGACAATGCCACACCTCCCATTTGACAAGGCCTTGGTCCCTGCAGCAGGCCACTAGTGACCCATGCCTCTGCAGGTGACCCTCAAACACGCACAGGCAGGTCTGGCTCAGTCTCTTGTGGGGGTCACTGCTCCTTTCCCTGGGTCCCAGTGCACAAAGTTTTGTTTGTGCCCTTCAAGCATCTATACTATTCATTGGAAAGACCCTGATGCTGGGAAAGGTTGAGAGCAGGACGAGAAGGGGGAAACAGAGGATGAAATGGTTGGATAGCATCATCAACTCAATGGACATGAGTTTGAGCAAACTCCAGGAGATAGTGAAGGACAGGGAAGCTTGGCTTGCTGCAGTCCATAGGATTGCAAACCGTCAGACCCACTGAACAACAACAAATAAAAACAGATCTAATATAAGCTGAAGATCACTTGACTCATCCTCAGCTCCCAGACCCATTTGGATCTAGGCCTTCTAAAGATTCAAAAACAAGGAACTCATTTTACAGACAAATTTTAGTATTTGTAAGCCCACTTGGAAGATCAGTGATGCTCCCAGTGATGTTTGATACTGGAGTTTGATAGCAGCTATGCTAGACAAGACAGTTCATGCCAGATTCACTCTTGTGTATGACTATTTTGTTGGAATATGGCAGTTTAAATAGAAAGAAAGTATTTTCCTCCTATTTACTTTTATACTATCTGTGAAAAACTAGACAATAGTCTTCTCTTCTTACCAGATACATTCTCCCATCAGAATAACATTCTAGACTAAGTTTTAGTTTCTTAATTCTTTCAGCACAGTCAAGAAGATGACATAAGTTGCCTGATCTCATAATTAGAATTAAAAGTAATAGAATTTAAGAATTTAGATGAACCTCAGCAGTAATTCATTGAATGTATATTGAATTAATAGTGAATGTGAGAAGGTGATTTTTCAAAGGCTACGGTGCATTACTAATGTCTTTACCACATTAATTTTTTAATTAAGATTTTATTGTTTTAGAGCAGTCTTAGGTCTACAGCAAATTGAGGGGAAGATACTGATAATTCATATACACTTCAAGCCTCCACACACGCACAGCCTTTCCTTGTATCCATATTCCCCATTTCCCTCTAAAGTGGTACATCTGTTACAACTGATGAACTACACTGACACATCACAATTACCCAAAGTCCCTACTTCACATTCAATTCAGTTCAGTTCAGTCACTCAGTTGTGTCCGACTCTCCGCGACCCCATGAATCACAGCACACCAGGCCTCCCTGTCCATCACCAACTCCCGGAGTTCACTCAAACCCACCTCCATCAAATCGGTGATGCCATCCAGCCATCTCATTCTCTGTCGTCCCCTTCTCCTCCCGCCCCCAACCTTTCCCAGCATCAGAGTCTTTTCCAGTGAGTCAACTCGTCGCATGAGGTGGCCAAAGTATTGCAGTTTCAGCTTTAGCATCAGTCCTTCCAATGAACACCCAGGATTGATCTCCTTTAGAATGGACTGGTTGGATCTCCTTGCAGTCCAAGGGACTCTGAAGAGTCTTCTCCAGCACCACAGTTCAAAAGCATCAATTCTTCGGCGATCAGCTTTCTTCACAGTCCAACTCTCACATCCATACCTGACCACAGGAAAAACCATAGCCTTGACTAGACGGACCTTTGTTGGCAAAGTAATGTCTCTGCTTTTTAATATACTTCATATTATGGTTTGACTATTCCTGTTGTACATCTATAAACTTGGACAATTTTATTACGAGATGTATCTATCAATACAGCAGCATACAGAGTATTTTCACTGCTCTGAAAGTCCTCTGGGCTCTACCTATTCAGCCCTCCTTCCTGTTTCTGCTTCCCTCCACCAACCACTGGCTACCATTGATTTTTTTAACTGTCTCCATATTTTTTAGCTTTCTAGAATGTCATCGAGTTAGAATCATACAAAGTGTGTCACCTTTTCATATTGGCTTTATTCAGTTCCGATCCGTTCCGTCGCTCAGTCATGTCCAACTCTATGCGACCCCGTGGACTGTAGCCTACCAGGCTTCTCCGTCCATAGGATTCTCCAGGCAAGAATACTGGAGTGGGTTACCGTTGCCTTCTCCAGGGGATCTTCCCGACCCAGGGATTGAACCCGGGTCTCCCGCATTGGAGGCAGACGCTTTAATCTCTGAGCCACCAGGGAAGCCCAGTTAGTAATATATATTTTAGATGAAGTTTTCTCTATGTCATCTCATGGCTAGATAGCTCATTTCTTTCTACCATTGAATAATATTCCATTGATTGGGTATACCATAGTTTGTTTATTCAATTTACCTACTGGAGGATACCTTGTTTGCTTCCAAGTTTTGGTAATCATGAATAAAAGCTACTATGAACACCCATGTGCAAGGATTGTGTGAACATACATTTTCAAATTCTTAGGGTTAATACCAAGGAGCATGACTACTGAATCATTTAGTAGAAGTATGTTTAGTTATGTAAGAGACCTCCAAACTGCCTTCCAAAATGACTGTACCATTTTGCATTCACATCAGCAATGAATAAGAGTTCCTGTTGCTCCATATGTCCTGACCAGCATTTGGTGTTGTCAGTGTTCCAGAGTCTGACCATTCTAACACGTGTGTAGTCATGTGTAGGGAAATCTCACTGTTGCTTTAATTTTCACTTATCTAATGACATAATGGACATGGAACAACAGACTGGTTCCAAACAGGAAAAGGAGTACGTCAAGGTTGTATATTGTCACCCTGCTTATTTAACTTCTATGCAGAGTACATCATGAGGAACGCTGGGCTGAAAGAAGCACAAGCTGGAATCAAGATTGCTGGGAGAAATATCAATAACCTCAGATATGCAGATGACACCACCCTTATGGCAGAAAGTGAAGAGGAACTCAAAAGCCTCTTGATGAAAGTGAAAGAGGAGAGTGAAAAGGTTGGCTTGAAGCTCAACATTCAGAAAACAAAGACCATGGCATCTGGTCCCATTACTTCATGGGAAATAGATGGGGAAACAGTGGAAACAATGTCAGACTTTACTTTTTGGGGCTCCAAAATCACTGCAGATGCTGATTGCAGCCATGAAATTAAAAGACGCTTACTCCTTGGAAGGAAAGTTATGACCAACCTAGATAGCATATTAAAAAGCAGAGACATTACTTTGCCAACAAAGGTCCCTCTAGTCAAGGCTATGGTTTTTCCCGTGGTCATGTATGGATGTGAGAGTTGGACTGTGAAGAAAGCTGATCGCCGAAGAATTGATGCTTTTGAACTGTGGTGCTGGAGAAGACTCTTCAGAGTCCCTTGGACTGCAAGGAGATCCAACCAGTCCATTCTAAAGGAGATCGATCCTGGGTGTTCATTGGAAGGACTAATGCTAAAGCTGAAACTCCAATACTTTGGCCACCTCATGCAAAGAGTTGACTTCCTGGAAAAGACTCTGATGCTGGGAAGGATTGGGGGTGGGAGGAGAAGGGGACGACAGAGAATGAGATGGTTGGATGGCATCACCGACTTGATGGAGGTGGGTTTGAGTGAACTCCGGGAGTTGGTGATGGACAGGGAGGCCTGGTGTGCTGTGATTCATGGGGTCGCAGAGAGTCGGTCATGAATGAGCGATTGAACTGAACTGAATGGCATAAATATAGAGCATCTTTCAGAATAATTATTTACCATCTGTATATCTTTTTTTTGGATGAGGTGTCTCCTAAAGTTCTTGACCCATTTTTAAATTGGGTTGTTTTCATATTATTGAATTTTAGGAGTTTTTTTGCATATTTTGTATACCAGTTCTCTATCAGATGTGTCTTTTGCAAATAGTTTCTCCAACTCTATGACTTTTCTTCTCATTTTCTGAACATTCTTGTTTTTAGAATAGGAGATTTCAATTTTAATGAAATCCAGCTTATCCATTATTTCTTTTATGATTCATGTCTTTGGCGTTATATCTAAAAAGGTCACAATACCCAAGATCATCTAGGTTTTCTCCTATGGTATCTAATAGGAATTTTATAATTTTGTATTTTTACTTAGGACTGTGATATATATTTAGCCAATTTTCATAAAAGGTATAAGATCTGCATCCAGATTCCTTTTTTTTGTTTGTGGCTATCCAATTGTTCCAGCACCATTTGTTGAAAAGACTATCTTCGCTCCATTATATTGCCTTTGCTTCTTTGTCAAAGACCAGTGATATATTTATGAGTGTATTTCCAGGCTTTTTATTCTATTCTGATTGATCTGTTTGTGCATCCTTTTGCCAAAACCACAGTGTCTTAATTACTGTTGCTGCTGCTGCTGCTAAGTCGCTTCAGTCGTGTCCGACTCTGTGCGACCCCATAGACGGAAGGCCACCAGGCTCCCCTGTCCCTGGGATTCTCCAGGCATTACTTTATAGTAATTCTTAAAACTGAGAAGTGTCAGTTCTCCAACTTTGTTAGTCTTCTTCAATATTGTGTTGGGTATTTTGGGCTTTTTGCTTCTCCATACAAACTTTAGAATAGAATCAATTTGTCACTAACCACAAGGTAACTTGCTGGAATTTAGATCAGAATTACATTGAATTTATAGTTCAGTTTGGGAAGAATTGACATCTTGACAATATTCAGTCTTCCTATTCAAGAATATGGAATATCTTTCCATTTATTTACTTGATATGTTTGATCAGAGTTTTGTAGCTTTCCTCATATAGATCTTGTGTACATTCTGCTAGGTGTACATCTATTTCATTGTTTTTTTGAACGGCAGTGTAGATGGTATTGTGTTTTTAATTTCAAATTCCACTTGTTCAACTGACTTTTGTCAATCTTGTATCTTGTAACCTTGCTATAATCACTTAAGTAGCACAGGAATTTTTTGTCAATTCTAATATAATGACTAACTTTGTATTTCCCTTAGAAGAATGATGAGCATTAAAGTTTACATTCATTAAAGTTTACATCACATTACATTCCTGTTTTATTTTATTTGCATTGCTTAACAATTAAAAGAAAATTAGCAATTAGAAGTATCATTTTTTAGATGTGGTTTATAATACAGTCACATTTTAGAATTTTTAGAGAGTAGATTAGTACATTTCTGGGTTTAATACGCCAGCACTGACTGTAGTGGTTGTATGCTGGGTTATCGCTAACTGAAAGGGTTCTTTCCATGTTGATTGTTTTCTTCCACTGTGTGTTTCTATTTTTTTTTTTTTAAAGCCAGATTATTTTGCTGTGTGTGTGTGTGTATAAAGTATATCAGGCCAAGACCTGGCATTATTCTTTAGTCCCTATGTTTTTCTCTAAGCAGCAGAGGGAAGAATTGTTGCTCTTACTGTGTGCCAGACACTGTGCTCAGCACTTTACAAGGCTTACATAACGCACATTTAGGAGACAGGTACTATATTATCTCCATTTCATAAGTATTGAAACTGAAGCAGAGAAAATAACTTGCTCCCCCAAACAATAAACAGAATCGAAAATCATCAAAAGGAAGAATATCCTTTGCAATTTATTCTAAAGCAGAAAATCTTTCCCAAAACTAAACTGTTAATGGGATAAGAACACAGCTGCTAAACCCTCTCTGCTTATGACTGACATGCTTTACAAACTACAGAAGTTAAGAATGTGACTAGAGTTTTAAATTTATTCTTGAATGAAGGACAGGGGTAGAATATCAGCATTCCCCAGCTTATGAAAAATATTAGATATTACTTGGGTTTCCTGGTAGCCCACAGAAATTTATTTAACTCATAAGGTGGTTGAATCACAGTACAAAACTGAGATGAAAGTACTTTTCGGGAACACTATGCAGGAACACTCTAATGGCTTCACAGATGCTGAATGGACGAATAAAAGAATTGGACTGTAAAGTGAAGAATTAAAGCAGAATTTCTGTTTTGATCCCTTTATATTGAAAATTTATATGTAAGTGTCATCTTTATGAGAAAATTAGAACTTTTCCTGCAGTACTCTATGTTCTCAATTATCTCCAGCCCAACTATAAGCCTTGACATCAATAAAGAACCCCATTCATCACATCTTTCCACTCTCGTAGAATTTTCCATGATACAAAACTGTTTCCCTTTCAGACTTCATTGAAACTCATCCCCACATCAGATTCTACCTCAACTTTTGAAAAAAATAAACCAATAACTAAATTGAATGGACATCTGCTAGCATATGAGCTTTCTCAGAACATATGCATTTATAAAGGGAAATAAATCCTTGTCTATCAAATGAACACTCCTGGAGTTCTAAGCAGTAATACAGATTCAAACAAAGTAAGACATAAGATCATAAAATAAAGGATAATCATGACTGCAGTGGGCAGTGAGCACTCTCCTATAAAAATCATCTGTTATTTTCTAGTTATTTAGTTAGAAGCCCCGGAGAAGGCAATGGCAAGCCACTCCAGTACTCTTGCCTAGAAAATCCCATGGATGGAGGAGCCTGGTAGGCTGCAGTCTGTGGGGTCGCTAAGGGTCAGACACGACTGAGCGACTTTACTTTCACTTTTCACTTTCACACATTGGAGAAGGAAATGGCAACCCACTCCAGTGTTCTTGCCTGGAGAATCCCAGGGAAGGGGGAGCCTGGTGGGCTTCCGTCTATGGGGTCACACAGAGTCGGACACGACTGAAGTGACTTAGCAGCAGCAGCAGCAGTTAGAAGCCCTGTGAATCAAGACTATATATTTATTCACTCAAAGGTTAACCTTAAATTCTTTCTGAAACACTGAATCCTTTCTGAAACAAGGCAGAGAAACAAGCAAATAAATTAATAAATGTGTGCGTGTGTGCATGTGTGTGTGTGCAGTTCGGTGCCTCCAGAAGATTTACCAGGGGCATTCAAAGCAAACAGTCCTGACCTTCTACATAAAATTCATCAAGCGAACATTAAATACATTTCTGAATTGTGTGTATGTATAGGTATTCACCTATCATGCGCTCAGTAGTGTCCGACACCATGGACTGTAGCACACCAGGCTCCTCCGTCCAAGGGATTTCCCAGGCAAGCATACTGGAGTGGATTGCCATTTCCTACTCCAGGAGATCTTCCTAACTCAAGGATCAAACCCTCATCTCCTGTATTAGCAGGCAGGTTCTTTACCATTGAGCCACCAGGGAAGCCCTACTAACTCTCGAAAGTTTGAGATTCCTCCTCCTTTTGGCATAACTTTCACACTTCATTAGGCAGTGGTAACATTCATTGCCAAATACCTCAGTTTGGGATGAGGACCAAATAATTAAATGTAGTAGGGACAGTCCAAAAATAAGAGAAGCACAAAAACAGGGGGAAAAATTACTTGAAATAACCAGTTAGACTTCAACTGAGCAGCTGCTCCAATTCCTGCCATCACGAGTTTAGGTGACAGTATTCATAAAAGCAACAGTCATTGACACCTGAACACCGACGTACTGTTTACCAAGTATTTTTCTGCAGCGTATCTCTTACATTCTCCATGAGAATCTTATAAAGGTGCTGGGCCCAGGGATTATTTTATTCCCGTACATACATTCATAAACTCAAGCATCTGATTTTTGGAGAAGGCAAAAGCAGGATCTGTGTTTCATTATTCCCAGTACAGGGCTTTTCTCACTATACCACTCTACCTCTTAAAAATAAATGTGTGTGTTTTATTAATATTTTAATTCTGTTTTGTGATGACTCAGTCGTCTCAAATAGTGTTTTTAGATTCTAAAAAATCCTGCAAGTGAAATTAATCTTAATTTTAGTTAATGTTAAAAGTCAGGATTTGAAAGCAAGTTTTAGGCATAACACATAGGACTTTTAAAAGAAGAGATTATATAGGAAAAGGAAATGATACTGACACACAACTGCAAAAAGGGTTAGAACAATCAGATTGCGTACTTTAAACTCTGATGTTATTAAGAGCACAAATTCTACATTATTTAAATATATTATGTTCCTGGCACTGTGCTAAGTCTGTCTCTAAACCCCAATGTTAAAAATAGAAGTAGATGGAATGAAGGCAGGAAGTCGTTATAAGTAAAGGTTCCAAGTGACTGGAAAGACCATTTTGCTCAAAACAGTGTAGGGATTGACAACTTTACAGTAAATTAGGAACAGTGAAAAGAACTAAGGCTTGTCTATAATTAAACCTAATTTTATTATAGGTATTTTTATTTATAAAAGTTCCTCTCCACAATTTTTACAGCACAGAAAAAAAAATTAGAATACATGCTCTTAATAACTTATGCAACCTTTCGCCTGGCAGAAACTTCACGTGCCATCATTCCATAACAGAAATAATTTATTAAATCAAAAAGTCTATTTATTCATGTTGAGTCGTTTAATCTTTCTGGCTGTAATGGTGTACTGAGTGATGCATGTTTTTGGAAGCAGTCTTAAGTTTAAAATTGAGTTCTGTTATTTGCTAGCTGTAAACCTCTCAGGAAATTAAGTAGCCTAGGCTCAATAAATACTTCATAAGATCAATATGTGAAATAAATAATTTGATGTATACAAAATAAAAGCACATCATACCCTCCAAATAAAGGTAGCCCCCTTTCTTAAACTGGTCACACCATACTCTGGTTTTCCTAAAAAGGAAATGACTTATGACTTCCACAGTGAGAGCATTTCAGCGCCTGTAACTTGCTCAAAACATAAGCGCTTCCTCTACCAGACTGCCAGTCTAGAAAATGGAAATTCTTACTTACATCAGAATACAAAATCTTGAAAATAAATATCATTATGCATTTCAGCTACATTAACTCTGCATATAATGAAATTACCAAAATGTTTTCTAAAACAGAACAGGTACTTTAGAGCTCTTTGGGTTCTATGCAAGGACACGATAAGCACATTTAAAACACTTGAATGATTATGAAATTCACCTTAGTGAGTAAATACAGTCAGCTGCCAGAATTAATAATGCAATATAAAAGGAAGTGTTTAAAATACATTATTTTATGTATGCTACTTTTATTTTTTTTTATTTTTTCAAAAACAATTTTAGGAATCTTTACTTAAAAACAACCTTATCTTAAAATGGAGTATCTTTGGTTTTACGAGCAGCAAGCAAAGTACAGAAGCAAAAATGCATTACAGGAGCATTAAGTTCTACATTAGGTCACAGCATCTAATCTGAAATCACACCCATAATATCATTTTTCAGGATATCTGGGAAATAGTTATTTCCCAGGATGTCTGAACCATAGCTACTCTATTTTGACTTTTAATTGTAAAAAAAAAAAAATTTTTTAATAGCCAAAGCAGATTTCATCATTAATGACGTCAGTGTTTTTCTAGGTATGAGAAGATGCAAGAATTGGAACTCATAAAACCTTTTTCTGAAAAGATCTGTATGCTACTTTTAAAAGGAATGAAATGACAACTGATAGTTGAAACTAGTAAGAGTGGTTGATCCAAAATAAAGACTGAGAAAGAGGTGGACTACCAACACAACACATTTTCTTATTTGATGATGCTTTCTAACAGATACTCATACCACAATCTGTTTCTATCTAATAACAAGCAAGCTTTTCTTCTCTGTAGGCCTCAATTTTCCATTAAAAAAAGGATGGATTGTATGTTTTTCTCTCTAGCCCTTTAACTTTGTACCCAATCAAACCTTTATTCCCTATGCTAATACAGTTAGTGGCATGATGACATGAAATCCTTTACAGGATGTCCTTTACGGTGTTTGAAAATGGACAGCATCAGCATCAAATATCTTCTTCTGATTGTTTTGCTTAGAATAAAACTGAACTGAGGATGCGGCAAGAAGAAATATGGGAAGGGATCAGGGTGACCTTCTCAAGTAACCAGGAGAACCTGCTGCTGCTGCTGCTAAGTCACTTCAGTCATGTCCGACTCTGTGTGACCCCATAGACGGAAGCCCACCAGGCTCCCCCGTCCCTGGGATTCTCCAGGCAAGAACACTGGAGTGGGTTGCCATTTCCTTCTCCAATGTGTGAAAGTGAAAAGTGAAAGTGAAGTCGCTTAGTCGTGTCCGACCCTTAGCGACCCCATGGACTGCAGCCTACCAGGCTCCTCCATCCATGGGATTTTCTAGGCAAGAGTACTGGAGTGGCTTGCCATTACATTAAAATCCCTGATGCAAGTTATGTATACAATCTAGCATTCATTTTGAGGAATTGAGATGACTAAACTTTGTGAAGTTTTATTACTTAATTATATTAAATTAAACAAAAGTACATTATGAGAACTGTGACAGGTAGGAAGTGTTTCCAGAAATATTTTATCCATGACAAAACCAGTTCTATTCTTGGGTCTTCTGAATGTTGCAACTGTTACAGCCTTTAGTTAACTGAAATAACTAATCTTGATTATTTATTAATCATCTAGAAATTGTATCTTGCAACATTTCCTAAAGGTTCTAGCAATGTCTGGTTAACTCTGGCTTAGAAATGAAGAAATACTCTCTAGGAGTCTGTTTCACCTTCATCATCAGTATTCAGAAGTATTGCTTCAGGTTCAGAGAAAATATCAAATACAGGAACTAGTATCAGAGAGATCATACAGTTTTATGAAAGAATATGGAATAAACTTCTGATTTCTTTGAATCTTTCAATTAACTTTTCTAACTAGACATAATAATACATTTTTTAAAGATTATTTATTTTTGGCTATGCTGTGTACTCATCGCTTTGCTTGCTTTCTCTAGTTGCAGTGGTGGGGGGAGCGCTTCTCTCATTGTAGAGTAGGGCTCTAGGGTGCACAAGCTCAGTAGTTGTGGCACAGGGGCTTAGTTGCCTCAAGGAATGTGGGATTTTCCTGGAGCAGGGATCGAACCTATGTCTTAAACCACTGGACCACCAAGAAGCACCCCCTAATAATATATTTTAATACAGCACTCATAACAGTCTACTGCTGAAATTTAGAATTAATATACTTTATAAAGCAGGATGTATTTTATTGCTATAATTGTAAACATATGGACTCCCTCTATATTTCTTTTTCCATCAAATAGATCCTGTGAACAGCTTTAATGTTTTCAGTACAGTTTGATAGTCTCAGAGGAAAAGAGGGAGACAAAGGGTGTTGTTTTAAAATCTGGCACTTTGTTAAGTATCTTATCCCAACAGTAATCATGTTTTAAGTGTTTCTGATGTAAAATAAAACTTGACTGATTGACTGCTATAGCTTCCACCAGAATTGATAATGACAAAATTAACTAAATGTTTGCTTCCTTTCTCTAAACTATCAAAAAATCCCTTTTAAAACTATTGTGGAGCAAAATACAAACAGATTATGTAGGAACTTTGTGTTATAAAGAATCACTGGGTTTTTTTTCCAGTATTTGAAGCAGCAGAGAATCAAAAGTTATTAAAAAGTATCCAGGTAGACTTCTCTGCTGCTGCTGCGTCGCTTCAGTCGAGTCCGACTCTGTGCGACCCCATAGACGGAAGCCCACCAGGCTCCCCCATCCCTGGGATTCTCCAGGCAAGAACACTGGAGTGGGTTGCCATTTCCTTCTCCAATGTGTGAAAGTGAAAAGTGAAAGTGAGGTCGCTCAGTCGTGTCGGACTGAGTGACCCCATGGACTGCAGCCTACCAGGCTCCTCCATCCATGGGATTTTCTAGGCAAGAGTACTGGAGTGGCTTGCCATTGCCTTCTCAGGTAGACTTCTCTACATAATGTCAATGGGCAAAATATGCAATTAAGATTAGCCTGGCTTTGTTCACTACCAGTCGCAAAAATGTGTAAAACCTGCAGTTCCCAGAGGGTCAGAAAGAGAAGCTAAGTAAACTGAAGCTGCTTTTAAAGTGTTTAACAAGGCAGAAACTGGAACGGATGTGCCACAAACCAATATCCATTACCACAAAGTGATTGCTAAATTTTCTTGTAAAATAGCTCTCAGCTGGCCTATTCAGCCTCGTCCTGATATAGCTAAAAAGAGCATCCAACTTGTGATTGTTACCATGAAAATAAGCAAGCAACAGAATATACAGTAGCTGTAGAGAAGAAAACAACATGCTTCAAGAAGTTTTCTGACAGATTTAAATCTATATCAGTGTATTTAAAGGTCTAAGAAATAGAAGTATCTCTTCATGAAGGATTTTTTTCAGACATTCAGTACACAGATATACTACAATATATGCTATATGTTTCTAATTATCACTTGAAAGTAATTAGAATTGACTTGCAAGAATAATAACACTGTTCTAGAGAGAATTTCAATGAACACCTGATTGATTAATGAAGGGGTACAGCCTGGTAAGGTAGAAGCCATCAGATTTAACTAACACTTCTCTACAGCTAATTGTGAGACTTATACAAGGCTGTTTTAGGGACAAGACTGATTTTTTCACTAACCAAAGAGAGTACTACAGACATTCTCCATTGTTTACTTAATAGCCAATTCCCCTGGCCAGTGATTGGTTGGGTTGAAGAGATGGCCCAGTTCTGGCTAATAATATACAGAAGAAAAATTCTTAGAAACAACCTTTTATTAAAACAAATATTGGGACAGAGAATGCCTTTTTACCATTCTTTTTTCCTGCCTGGAATACAAATATGATCCTTAAAGGTGTAGCAGCCATCTTGTGACTGTGAGGCAAAAAGTCGGACTAAAAAAATAGTGAACATCCTAAAAATATATAAAGATGTAAAAAGATACAAGGACACTGGATATCTAATGGTATCACTGAACAATTGATTTCATTTTTGACTAACATATTTTTGTACTTTTATGACATTTTGTACTTTTTTTTGGTGACATCTGAAAAAGCTTCTCCCTGGATTTGCCAAATGATTCATAAATTCATGTGTGAATCAAGCCAAGAGCATAAGTTCTGCTATTTGTTTAGCAAAGAAAAAATATAGAAAGGAAACAGAAGGTCTGGTGAACAGCAGGAAGAGGACAAAGTTTAAAATGCAACTTATTCGTGACAGGTCATCATCTTAATTGTCCCTCTGAACACAAGTTCATTGAACCTAGATAAAAATACAAGGTTTGTGGAACTCCTCACGTTCCCCACCAAAGCTAAATGCTTTGCTCCTTGTAGGACTACCTTAGAAGTTTTTATTACAATAATGTACATTTGGTTAATCTAGTCAGGAAATATTTTCCTACTGATGCTTGGATCCTAAAGCTTAATTTAGTGTGGAATAATTTACATGACTAGATGAACTGAAGCAATCAGGACACTCTGTGTCCAGATAATGAACAGCAGTCAATTTATTTCTGGTGCTTTATTGAGAAAAGCACTATATAAAGCTTCATTGTTTGAGTGGGAAAAAACGGGAAAAGGAGAAGCCTTGTGCTCTTATTTCTTTCCTTTCTTCCATTGAAGATTATTGCACAATGAATATCATTTTTGGTAAAAAGACTGACCATATTCTAGTATTAAAAATGTGAAACAATTCTAGCCTTCAATCACAGTCACAAATTTGTTTATATGCAATATGACAAACATTTAATAATAGCAATAATGGAAATTACAACAATTAATCCTTATTTTAACATCACTGTGCTAAGTAACATGGATTTTTTTATTACTGAGATATAATAGAACTTCCCATATAATCTTTATTCATACAACCACTATGAGCTCAGTGGTTTTATTTTTCCTTTATGATAGAGGGAACTCAGGCACAGAGGGGTTAGATAATATGACCAAAGACACACAGCAAAGTGATATAACAGGAATACAAACCCAGGTGATGTAATTCTAGAACCTTCAACATTAACATGAAATATAGCTATTTTTATTAAAAACATCATTTTTTTTTTCTTCTTTAGATCTTTTAAGCTTCCCTGATGGTTCAGCTGGTAAAGAATCCGCCTGCAATGCCAGGGACCTGGGTTCAATCCCTGAGTTGGGAAGATCCCCTGGAGAAGGGAAAATCTGCTAGTATTTTAAGCATTGCTGTCACTTGAGTGACTGACTATTTGGAACTCATTTACCTTGAAAGTAGTGATAACTACAAAGTTATAGGAACTTAAGGAGTAGAGGAGGTGTTTTGGGGACTTTTAAATTGGCAGGGCAAACATACTGTTTTTAATTCAAATGAATCATTCGTTGGTTTTCTTCTTGCAGGGAGTGGCTTTCTGAGATCAGGTGGGGAGCAGTGGAATGCCGAAGCCCCTTCCATACAATCACTCCGAAGCTACTTCTGCCCCGGGGGCATGATTCTGGGAGCATATCTCTCCACACCACCCCTGCACCAGCCAACATGACTATCTTAAAAAGAGAGGATGCATTTATGCCAGTTTATAATATCTAAAATAAAAACAAACTTACTGGCTGAAAAGATACAAGGTATGCTCTATACTTGAAGCATTTTCTTGGCTATTTGACTATTTAAACCTGGAATTTCACACTTTCACCAATCTTCCTATTTTACACAAAGACAAAATTAACAAAAAGTGAAAAAAAGTTTTAGTTATTTGAATCTTCTAAAATCTGGATTATTTAGAGAACAGGTACATAACAGAACTACATTGTTTAGGAAGGCATAGCATATCATATTCTTCATCTCATTTTTAACAAAGAATGGCTTTTTGAGACTCAAATTTTGTATTTCCTCACTCTTAAGGGAAGGTCAACCAACTCTGAAGGTCTTGTTCTGTTCTCCTCTTGCTGTTAATCTTTCCTTGTGGGAAAAAGGATGCCTCTGCTTTTTAATATGCTATCTAGGTTCTTCATAGCTTTTCTTCCAAGGAGCAAGAGTCTTAATTTTGTGGCTGCAGTCACCATCCACAGTGATTTTGGAGCCTAAGAAAATGAAATCTGTCATTGGTTCCACTTTTTCCCCATCTATTTGCATGAAGTGATGGGACCAGCTGCCATGATCTTCTTTTTTTGAATTTTGAGTTTTAAGCCAGTTTTTTCACTTTCCTCTTTCACCTTCAAGAGGCTCTTTAGTTTCTCTTCACTTTCTGCCATTAAAGTGTTCTATGTGGCCATCAAGTGTTATATGTGGATTTAATTCAATATCATTCACTTTCTCACATTCAACCCACAATTAATAGAACATAATTGTGCAGCTTTGATGTTACAAAATATTCTGGACTTCATCTAACTTATTTTTTTTAATTAGGTGTTCAAATTATAACCAAAAAAATTACATGTGCACCAAATTATGTGCTATAAACAGGCAATAAGTTTTAGTTTGATTTTTCTTATCATCGCTTACTTCGGTGGGACAAAGCCATGCTTAACTATATAGAAAACAAACTCTCAGGTTAATAGAATACCAGCCATGTGACTTGATTAACAATGTTACAATACTCTCAGCTGCAATATTGCCATAATACTTTGTCACTAGGACAACTGATTAATATTTATTCAATGCTCTACAGTCTGGAAATAAGAAAAAAACAAAATAGCATTAAAAAATAATCATTACTTGGCTCTTGTATTTTACTAGATCTCTGGTTTAGAGACTCAATATTAGGGCTTTGGGTTATATTTACAACAGTGGCTATCTTTCCAAAAGTGGGTTTTTTCTAGAGTAGGATTCTATACGGCAGAATCTATTAAGTCTTTAAGACAGACAGATAGTGTAAGTTAAGGTTCAGTAACTTGCAGGAAACTCACAACTACCTTCAGTAGTTGGTAGGGTATAAATAACCTAACTTAAACGTGTAAAATAATGTAAACACTGCCACATTCCCCCCCACCCACCCAAAAAAGAAGTCTTACCATTATCCCTGGTGGCTCAGAGGTTAAAGCGTCTGCCTGCAATGAGGGAGACCTGGGTTTGATCCCTGGGTCGGGAAGATCCCCTGGAGAAAGAAATGGCAACCCACTCCAGTATTCTTGCCTGGAGAATCCCATGGACGGAGGAGCCTGGTGGGCTACAGTCTACATGGTCGCAAAGAGTCGGACACTTTTAGCCATTATCCCACAGCGACTTTACTTTTCACCATTATCCCACAGCTGAAATCCTCCTTAAAAAATTAACAGCAGTGTTTTTCATCAAAAAGTGACAAAAATAGCTTGGGTTTTACTTTATCTGCACTTTCCACTACTTATGTTCTAACAGTTTAATTAGCAGTAAAATGGCCAGAAAAAGAATATTCTTATTTTAAAGAGGTTGATGCAGGGACTTCCCTGGCAATCCAGTGGTCAAGACTCTGCGCTTCTGCTGCAGGTGGCACAGGTACCAATTTTGGGTCAGGGAACTGAGATCCTGCAAGCCACATAGCAAAAAAAAAAATAAATAAAAATAAAAAGGCTGATGCAGTCTGGATACTGCCTATTCAAGTCCTGAAAAACCAAATACTTGCAACAAATGTATTTTCTTGTACATATAATATTTGCTACTATTTCCATAAAGTATTGGTGGTTTGCTAACCACACATAATTAAATCACATGGTTGAGTTGTTGTTGTTTAGTCACTAAGTCATGTCGGACTCCTGGTGGACTGCAGCCCACCATGTTCCTCTGTTCATGGGATTTCCCAGGCAAGAATACAGGAGTGGGCTGCTGTTTCCTTCTCCGGGGATATTACTGATCCAGGGATTGAATGCACATCTCCTGCTTGGCAGGTGGATTCTTTACCACTGAGACACCTGGGAAGCATATCTTTTGAAAATGGATGAAGAATCTAGAGTGAGTAGTCCATGATTGTGATTTCACTATTCTACCTTCTCGCACAAATTCAACAGTTTTTAAGCAAATAATAGATATGTATAATATAATAATATACATCAGTGTTTACTGAGTGCCAGTACTTTACATAGGTTATCTCTTTTAATTCTCAGAAAATATCTATGATGAAGAATTCATTCCCCTTTTAGAGAAGAACTATGGCTTCAGAGGTAAATGACTTGCTCAGGGTTCCACCCTCTGTGTTAGCCTGATAGTGATATGGGAAGATAGAGAACATCAACAGAAGACAGAAGAAGGAACCAGCTTCAAAAGACAGACATAAAACAATGATTATGGTAAAGGTTTCCATGAATAAAATCATCCCACATACAGCCCCCCCTCCATAGACAAAGTGAAAAAGTCTTGCTTTTCCTTCCCCGCTGCCATAAAGATCCCTCTCATTGCCATTTTGTTTTTCTTGTCATTTTTAAGATCATCTTGATACTGTTGTGGTGGAGGAAAAAGAAAGAAAAAAAGAGAAGGAGGGAGGGAGGAAGAGAGAGAAAATAAGAAATGAAGGAAGGAAGAGAAAAAAGAAAAACAATAAAGGAAAGGAAGGTTACAAAAAGATTCAAATAGGATGAAAGCTCTTAGAGAAGGATAACTTAATATTTATGACACAATTATTAACTAACTACAAAATAAAATCTGATACCACATTTTCATGCAGCTTTATAGCCAAGATTTCAGTGATCTGTTTTCTGCAAGGAGATGTATTGACAGGGAAAATGTATTGTTCTAAACTGCCCTTACGGACTTGCCCTGTGGTTCAAGAATCTCCCTGAAATACAGGAGACACAGGTTCAATCCCTGGGTTGGGAAGATCCCCTGGAGGAGGAAATGTCAACCTACTCCAGTATTCTTGCCCAGAGAATCCCATGGACAGAGGAGCCTGGAGAACTGCAGTCCATAGGGTCACAAAGAGTCACAAACACAACTGAATTGGCTTAATACCCACTCATGCAAACTGCCCTGAAAATCTTTAAAACATGAGTGGCATCTAAAGAACATTTAAAACAGAGAAACATTTAAAATAGACAAATAGATGCAAAAGGGTTTTAAATGTTTTCCAAACGTTATTTTACCCACTATGTTAGTTAAGGTAGCACTAATTATGCACAGAGAAGAGTTGTATTCTCAGAACATTGTGAATCATATATCCCATTGCATGTTTATGTCTGCCACCAAATGGGACAAGCTACAATTTTATTTCATTAAATGATAATTACATTGTATGTTTATTTTTACTGAACAGATTTTGTTATATCTGTGACTTACAGACATTAGATTTCAGTCCAATGAGATTTTTGCCATTGAGATTTAGTCCATGGCAAAAATACCAAATTATTACACTGTAAAACAATCCATCTAAACCAATCTGCCTGTATGTTGCGAGCTCCAGGTTCACTTACAAGTAAAAAGATACACTAAATAAAGTGAATTACCTGATGCGAAGAACTGACTCACTGGAAAAGACCCTGATGCTGGGAAAGATTGAAGGCAGGAGGAGAAGGGGACAACAGAGGATAAGACTGGCATCACCAACTCAATGGACATGAGTTTGAGGAAGCTCCGGGAGTTGGTGATGGACAGGGAAGACTGGTATGCTGCAGTCCATGGGGTCACAAAGAGTTGGACACGACTGAGCGACTGAACTGGACTGAAACTAAAGAAGGGTGAAGTGAAAATACCTCAGGTTTTGGAATCACACAAACATAGATAGGAAACATGGACTCACGACATAAACTGTATATCCTTGGGCAAGTTGTTTAACCTCTCTGACCTTTAAGTGTCTAATGGAGGAATTAGAATCCCTAATTTGAAGAATTATATAGAAGAAATGAGAGTCTCTCTATAAAAGTACAACAGACCTGAGGGATGGGATGGGGAGGGAGGTGGGAGGGAGGGTCAGGATGGGGAACACATGTACACCCATGGGTGATTCATGTCAATGTATGGCAAAAACCACCACAATATTGTAAAGTAATTAGCCTCCAATCAAAATTAAAAAAAAGAAAAGGTACAACAGAATTTCTGCTCAGAGACTTCAGTCAATAAATGGTAGTTATGATGAATAATTAAGACTTCGTTTCTTTTATAAACCACAGATTTCTGCCTACTGCATCCATTACCCTAATTAAGCTTCTTAAATTACAGAAAATATTTATTCAAAAATTCCCTAATACATTCTGAATTAAAATGATGATCAAGTGAAATCACTTTTTTCCAAGGTAAACTCATATCCTCCATGCCAAATATTAAAGTTGAACTCTAAAGCAGCCCCAAATTTAACTGAAAATGAGTCACTAAAAGGAATGAAACAATAAAATTTTCAACATAATTTGAATTCATTTATATCTGAGAAGGCTCATGTGTAAATGAACAAGACAACTAGAAGTATGTAGAAGCATAATGAAGAAAAAAATACTGGTTGTTTCTGTACTGAGACTATATTTAGACTAAATGGTTAAATTAACCAAAAACTCTCATCCAATCTTCATAAAAGACAAATTGTATGATTTTCTAGATAGTGCACTTTAGAAGTTAATTATGCCTGTGTGTGTGTACAGTATTTGATTTCTGAATGCATATTCACTTTGTCTCCTTGAATTTAAAGGGCATTGAGAGCAATGACATTGCTTATGTGCCTGTACGAAGTGGCCCCCATCATATCTAGCACAGTATTGAAAAATCAGTTGTCATTCCATTAGTATTTGTCGATCAATGTGTAATTAAGTGAAGTCCTTTTACAGGTCTGAAATAACTCTGTGCTTACTGTGAGGACTCTCTCAATATGCTTGGATGTATTATATATTTCCTTCACCTGCTTCTGATTCAGTCTTCAATGCATTTTATCATAAAGGTGCAATACTGACCAACATGAGCTTAATTTCTGTTCCCTTTGGCTATTCACAGAGGGATCAATGGGCTTTGAAATGATAATAGAGGCCATATTTAGTGTCTGGCACTTGTGTCAAACACACTGTTTATGATTTTATCTCTCATCTTCAGGTGGAAAACAGTATCTGGCTCACAAGACTAATTAACTTGCTCAAAGGCACAGTTTGGGGGATTCAGATGATCCACTTCACTTGAACATCAGTGTAGAATATTTTGACCATGAATACAGATCATCTCTGGCTGAGTCTCACACACAAACCTCTTGGTGAATTTTTCCTGAGGGGACTCTGATTTATGGATTTGTGCCTGTAAATATTGTGCCTGTGGAATATTTTAGAGATGGTTAATACCATTTACGGTATGATGAGACAGACGAATTGCATGTTGAAAGTAACATGTGGAGGAAGGAGGGACGAAGGCAGTGAAGTAGGTTGACATTTTGGATTTATGACCTTTGTGGTGACAAACATTAAGACAAAGAGTTAGTGAATTTCCTACCACGACTTTGACATTTCTGCTCTTTTATATCACTGACTCACATGCCAAGTTCAACAAATCCTTCTCAGCAAGACAGTATGCAGTAATGAAGTGTGCTTAATGTTTAATAATTTTTTATCCAAAAGGTTGATGAATCAGTGAGTCAAAGCAAAGAGGCAGAAGAATACCTGTCTTCCCTGCATATGACTCTGGGGACAAAAAGAACTAGTCATGAATTGATTGTGGAAAAGTGAGGTATACATTGGAAAAAATGAATGCAAATGACTGGCATACTCTGGGTTAAAACATATACTAATTTCCATGTTATTCTCCTCTGCCTTTGCTGTTCATAAAAACACATTGTGTAACGGAGATGCTGAAAAAACAAGTGGATATTTTTTTCCCAGTACACACAGATCCCATTGATTTAATCAAGTTATTGTTGACTACCCTCTTGTTTGCTAGTAAGAAGGAAGTTAACCAACTCCTAAGTAAATATGTGTTAGAAAAGCTAACAAAGAACATCATTGTTGTTATTGTTAGTAGAGGAAAAATAATTGGTGGCTTCCTTCTTTAAGAATCAAGTTCATTTTAACAGCCTAATTAAATTTTAATTCAAGGCTATACCTGTATAACTGCTTTGCAACAAAATATTAAAATGATTAAAATGATATCTTTTCTGTGTGATCCTGATGTTTAAGAGAGAAAGCAATATCATTTTAGCAAGTGATGATATTCTAGACCCAAAACTTAAATTTTTATTTAAATCTTATGACTGTCCAGAATCGTTACCACTTTGGAGGTTACCTTAAAAATTTTATGGATTTTTTCTGTTCCTACAGAGTACCAAGTATAAAGACCACAGTAAATAACTTTAGCATTAATTGAACAGTGTTTCTGTAATATATATGAATCCATTCTGTACATAACAAACTGTTGAGTGTAATTATAATAATTCTATTTTCATTTCCATTCCTTTATGATTCAGCCACTAATAAAAACTAATGAGAACTAACACGAATCAGAATATCTGGATTAGACATTTAAACTAGCTAATATTTCTGCAGGAAAAAATATTTTCCAATTCTTGGTATCTAAGGAAAACAACATATTGGTCTTTATACTGAGATGCTCATTTGAGAATTAAATACAGAAACAATTCTGTGATCTTACTATTCCTAAAGGACTCTTTCTCTAAAGAATACCCCCATATAACAACTTCATTTTAGGATAAACGATTTCATTGGCTGTCTTTTCCTAAGGTTTTTTGATTCTCATAATTGTTGTTATCTTGTTCTGAAAAGAATTCACTTATTAATCTTACTTAAATTAACATTATAATCTATATTTACATTTAATAATGTCAAAAATTTAAATATGAATTTCAAAATAACAATCTGCTTTTTTATGTCTGTAATGAGAGAATAGTACAAATTTCTTATTGACAAACTCAAGGCAGACATATTTGTTTACTTGCCCAAACCACACAAAAGCCATGTTGGTTTCCAAATAGTAGATTTGGCCTCAAATCTATCACTGACAGTGAGCTCAGAGGACACCAGAAATATGCAGTAACCACTTTCTGTAATTACTGGCTTGAAGAAAAGCTAGAGAATATCTTACGGAGAGTAGAAATATATATCTTGACATCTTGCATTTTATAATACATTCATGGGTATTTTCTCTGTTAAAAATTTAATTAAAAGCTATGTCACCTTACAAGGTCATGATAATTAACTAAGCCCTTTTAATTCTCATAACATGTCAGTGAGTGATATCTTTTTGTTCATGTAATTGATGAAACATGTCTAGGGATGATAAACTTCATTTTGGGTTACATATGTATTACTAAATATTTGTATAATTATTTGCTAAGGTTCAATGAATGAAGCAAAGATCTAAACATTTAACCCCAGTTCAGTTTATGTAACAGGTCAGTTTACACAAAAGACAATGAGGAACAAAGAATAAGGAAAATTTGAAATTATACTAGCTTGCATATTAATAAACCTATTTAATTTGGTACAGCTGAGAATGGGAGATAGATGGGGAAACAGTGGAAACCGTGTCAGACTTTATTTTTTGGGGCTCCAAAATCACTGCAGATGCTGATTGCAGCCATGAAATTAAAAGACGCTTACTCCTTGGAAGGAAAGTTATGATCAGCCTAGATAGCATATTAAAAAGCAGAGACATTACTTTGCCAACCAAGGTCCGTCTAGTCAAGGCTATGGTTTTTCCCGTGGTCATGTATGGATGTGAGAGTTGGACTGTGAAGAAAGCTGATCGCCGAAGAATTGATGCTTCTGAACTGTGCTGATGGAAAAGACTCTTGAGAGTCCCTTGGACTGCAAGGAGATCCAACCAGTCCATTCTAAAGGAGATCAATCCTGGGTGTTCATTGGAGGGACTGATGCTAAAGCTGAAACTCCAATACTTTGGCCACCTCATGTGACAAGTTGACTCACTGGAAAAGACTCTGATGCTGGGAGCGATTAGGGGTAGGAGGAGATGGGGACGACAGAGAATGAGGTGGCTGGATGGCATCACCGACTCGATGGACATGAGTTTGAGTGAACTCCGGGAGTTGGTGATGGACAGGGAGGCCTGGCGTGCTGTGGTTCATGGAGTCGCTAAGAGTCGGACACGACTGAGCGACTGAACTGAACTGAACTGAGAATATCTAAAAAGTAATACATACAACATATTATACATACAACATACTAATGCATACAGCACACAAACAGCACAGTACAAATGAGAAAATCTGAAAAGTAATACAGTAGTAATATATTATTTACTAGCAGTTTTACTCTGGCTTTGCAATTTTATTAGTGGGGGTTAAAACTAGAAACCTCACCCAAAGGTATTGATCATTCTGCATTTTCATTGTTTGCTTCACAGTTTTCTTTTTACTCCATTTCAAAGCCTTTGATTAGTTTTCCTCTGCAATAAAATACTTCACAAGATTATAGAGGAAGAGCACTGAACCAAAACTGCATGGCTGAAAAATGTATTTATGATGAATGAAGAGGTGCTGAGGAGGAACTGACCATCTCTGAAGTAGTACAGAGTGTACCTGAACCTCTGCAAGAACCAGACCTGCCTACAACCCTGCAAAATTTAGTATTCTAAGTGCTCCCCAAACTCATCCCTCTCAGTTCCTCTAAAACAGGGAACAAGGGAACAGAGTTCCCTTGCCGAGTTTATGGTTAACCTCTCGATCTAAAATGTTATTCCCTTTCTTGCCCAACATGTGTTCCCCTTAAGATTGAGGACTATCAAGGAGGGACTGAAACTGAGAAAGCCTCCTGGGCCTTCCACGTCCCCTGTTTCATGTTTGTAGGAGAAAAGGCTTCAGCCTACTAAACCTACCCTGAGTGCCAAAGGGCAGATTCAAACAGTTACTAATTAGGGAAGAAAGGGCACACAGAAACAAGAAGTCTAGAAACAATAATGCAGAGGTAAAGCAGGGTCTTGGTTTCTTCTCAAGGGATACATAAAAGTGTATCTCTGAGATCTTCTATTGGAAAGGAGCTCCCCACCCAGATGGAGGAGGTAACTTCAGGCTGAGCACAGGCTTGGGAACCCCATACTAGTTAGAACCAGGAAGCTGATGATTGAGATTCCCTGAACACCACCCAGTTACCTCACCTCTAACCAATCAGAGGAGGGTTACGCACCCTGCAGACCTCTCCCTAAATTTTGACTATAAAAACTACCAAACGCAGCTGCCCATTCTCCTTGCTTTGCCATGCAATAAACCTTTCTCTGCTCCAAACTTTAAAGTATTCATTTGTTTGGCCTCACTGTGCTTTGGGCACATGAACGTGCATTCGGCAATACTCTTTGGAAATGCTATGCATATTCCGTGAAGTTTTCAAGGATAAACAGGGTTTACATTTTAGTGTCATCAAGGATGAGAACCCTTAGAAAAGAAAATAATACAAAGAGCAAGTGACTGGATGTTACAAACTGGATGAACTTAGAAAATAGTATGTTAAGTGGAAGAAATCAGTCACAAAAAATCCACAAATTACATGATTCCATTCATATGAAAATCTAGATTAGGGAAATATCTGTAGAGGCAGAAAGTAGATTAATGGTTATTTAGGGTTGGGGGAGAGACGCCGGCTCGGCGCAACTGACCACACGCAGAAGCGTGGCGGAGAGAAGCTACCCCACATCCAAGGTAAGGTACAGCGGCAACACTTTGCTGGAGCAGCTGTGAAGAGATATTTCATGACCAAGGTAAGAGAAACCCAAATAAGACGGTAGGTATTGCAACGGGGCATCAGAGGGCAGACACACTGAAATCATAATCACAGAAAACTAGTTGATCTGATCACATGGACGACAGCCCTGTCTAACTCAATGAAACTAACCCGTGCCGTGTGGGGCCACCCAAGACAGCCGGGTCATGGTGGAGAGGTATGACAGAATGTGGTCCACTGGAGAAGGGAATGGCAAACCACTTCAGTATACTTGCCTTGAGAACCCCAAGAACAGTATCAAAAGGAAAAATGCTAGGATACTGAATGAGGAATTCCCCAGGTCAATAGGTGCCCAGTATGCTGCTGGAGATCAGTGGAGAAATAACTCCAGAAAGAATGAAGGGAGGGAGCCAAAGCAAAACAAATACACAGTTGTGGATGTGACTGGTGATTGAAGCAAGGTCTGATGCTGTAAAGAGCAATATTGCATTGGAACCTGGAATGTTAGGTCCATGAATCAAGGCAAATTGGAAGTGGTCAAACAGGAGATGACAAGAGTGAACGTAGACATTCTAGGAATCAGAGAATTAAAATGGACTGGAATGGGTGAATTTAACTCAGATGACCATTATATCTACTACTGTGGGCAGGAATCCCTTAGAAGAAATGGAGTAGCCATCATGGTCAACAAGAGTCTGAAATGCAGTACTTGGATGCAATCTTAAAAATGACAGAATGATTTCTGTTCGTTTCCAAGGCAAACCATTCAATATTACAGTAACCCAAGCCTATGATCCAACCAGTAATGCTAAAGAAGCCGAAGTTGAACGGTTCTATGAAGACCTACAAGATCTTTTAAAACTAACACCCAAAAAAGATGTCCTTTTCATTATAGGGGAATGGAATGCAAAAGGAGGAAGTCAAGAAACACCTGGAGTAACAGGCAAATTTGGCCTTGGAGCATGGAATGAAGCAGGGCAAAGGCTAATAGAGTTTTGCCAAGAGAACACACTGGTCATAGCAAACACCCTCTTCCAACAACACAAGAGAAGACTCTACACATGGACATCACCAGATGGTCAACACCGAAATCAGATTGATTATATTCTTTGCAGCCAAAGATGGAGAAGCTTTATATAGTCAGCAAAAACAAGACCAGAAGCTGACTGTGGCTCAGATCATGAACTCCCTATTGCCAAATTCAGACTTAAATTGAAGAAAGTGGGGAAAACAACTAGACCATTCAGATTTGACCTAAATCAAATCCCTTATGATTATACAGTGGAAGTGAGGAATAGATTTAAGGGACTAGATCTGATCGATAGAGTGCCTGATGAACTCTGGACGGAGGTTCGTGACATTGTACAGGAGACAGGGACCAAGACCATCCCCATGGAAAAGAAATGCAGAAAAGCAAAATGGCTGTCTGAGGAGCTTACAAATAGCTGTAAAAGAAGAGAAGCGAAAATCAAAGGAGAAAACGAAAGATATACTCATTTGAATGCAGAGTTCCAAAGAATAGCAAGGAGAGATAAGAAAGCCTTCCTCAGCGATCAATGCAAAGAAATAGAGGAAAACAACAGAATAGGAAAAACAAGAGATCTCTTCAAGAAAATTAGAGATATCAAGGGAATATTTCATGCAAAGATGGGCTCGATAAAGGACAGAAATGGTATGGACCTAACAGAAGCAGAAGATATTAAGAAGAGGTGGCAAGAATACACAGAAGAACTGTACAAAAAAGATTTTCACGATCAAGATAATCACAATGGCGTGATCACTCACCTGGAGCCAGACCTCTTGTAATGTGAAGTCAAGTGGGCCTTAGAGAGCATCCCTACGAACAAAGCTAGTGGAGGTGATGGAATTCCAATTGAGCTTTTTCAAATTCTGAAAGATGATGCTGTGAAAGTGCTGCACTCAATATGCCAGCAAATTTGGAAAACTCAGCAGTGGCACAGGACTGGAAAAGGTCAGTCTTCATTCCAATTCCATAGAAAGGCAATGCCAAAGAATGCTCAAACTACCGCACAATTGCACTCATCTCACACGCTAGTAAAGTGATGCTCAAAATTCTCCAAGCCAGGCTTCAGGAATATGTGAACCGTGAACTCCCAGATGTTCAAGCAGGTTTTAGAAAAGGCAGAGGCACCAGAGATCAAATTGCCAACATCCGCTGGATCATGGAGAAAGCAAGAGAGTTCCAGAAAAACATCTATTTCTGCTTCATTGACTATGCCAAAGCCTTTGACTGTGTGGATCACAAGAAACTGTGGAAAATTCTGAAAGAGATGGGAATACCAGACCACCTGACCTGCCTCTTGAGAAACCTGTATACAGGTCAGGAAGCAACAGTCAGAACTGGACATGGAACAACAGACTGGTTCCAAATAGGAAAAGGAGTACGTTAAGGTTGTATATTGTCACCCTGCTTATTTAACTTCTATGCAGAGTACATCATGAGGAACGCTGGGCTGGAAGAAGCACAAGCTGGAATCAAGGTTGCCAGGAGAAATATCAATAACCTCAGATATTCAGATGACACCACCCTTATGGCAGAAAGTGAAGAGGAACTCAAAAGCCTCTTGATGAAAGTGAAAGAGGAGAGTGAAAAGGTTGGCTTGAAGCTCAACATTCAGAAAACAAAGATCATGGCATCTGGTCCCATCACTTCATGGGAAATAGATGGGGAAACAGTGGAAACAGTGTCAGACTTTGTTTTTTTGGGCTCCAAGATCACTGCAGATGCTGACTGCAGCCATGAAATTAAAAGACGCTTACTCCTTGGAAGGAAAGTTATGACCAACCTAGATAGCATATTAAAAAGCAGAGACATTACTTTGCCAACAAAGGTCCGTCTAGTCAAGGTATGGTTTTTCCCATGGTCATGTATGGATGTGAGAGTTGGGCTGTGAAGAAAGCTGATCGCCGAAGAATTGATGCTTTTGAACTGTGGTGCTGGAGAAGACTCTTGAGAGTCCCTTGGACTGCAAGGAGATCCAACAAGTCCATTCTAAAGAAGATCAATCCTGGGTGTTCATTGGAAGGACTGATGCTAAAGCTGAAACTCCAATACTTTGGCCACCTCATGTGACAAGTTGACTCACTGGAAAAGACTCTGATGCTGGGAGGGGTTGGGGGCAGGAGGAGACGGGGACAACAGAGAATGAGAAGGCTGGATGGCATCACCGACTCAATGGACATGAGTTGAGTGAACTCTGGGAGTTGTTGATGGACAGGGAGGCCTGGCGTGCTGTGATTCATGGTCGCAAAGAGTCGGACACGACTGAGCGACTGAACTGAACTGAACTGAACTGAGGGTTGGTGGGGCAGTTTCAGTAGGTAACAGCTAAAGGGTTGAAAATTTCTTTTTTGACATGATAAAAATCTTCTAAAGTTGACTGTGATAATAGTTGCACATATCTGTGAATAAACTAAAAGCCACTAAATCGTATACTTTAAATGAGTGTAATATATGGGATGTGAATTTTATTCCCCCAAACTAATAGAATATGAAAATATTCTATTCAATAAAATGTAAGTCAGGGTACATGATTCTTTAATCTTATGGACTTTTCATAATGTCACTACAGATTATCTTTGAAACTACTGCTATGTGATACTGGTAATTCCTTAAATACTGACTTACAACTCTTGTGGTATTTGAGAAAAATATTCGTGTTAAATAATTCTACATTCTATCTGAATAAAATTAAAGTCAGCTCAAAACACATAGAGTTGTTGACAGAATGAATAGCCCAAGATACATCAAAGTCAGGGTACAGTATGAATATCTGATGTACTTATAGATCATGTTTACACAAAATAACTTAGAAGGACTAACCAATTTTACCTTTGTATAATAATTTGAGGACATCCACAAAATCCACCCATTCCCCGTCAGCATGCACGCGCTCATGCACACACGCATGTGTGCGCATGCACACACACACAATTTCTTTTAGTAGATTAGGCTCTCACCATTACCCTCCTCCCCAGAAGACTAAATCATAGACCTTGTGATGGTTAAAAATAAGAGCTCTGGAATGGGACAATCCCTGGGTTGGAACTCCTTTTCCTCTCTCCTAGTAACCTTGGGCAAAGCCATCAATTCTCAAGGTCTCTGACTTTTATCTGTATAATGGAGATCCTAACAGTAATCGCCTTGTTTTAAAAGGTAAATGAGATAACACCAGGAAACAGATTAGCCAGTGTTGGACACATACTCAAGAAATGTTAGTTGGTGTTAATGGCAAATTAACAAAAGTTACTTACAGGGCTCAGAAATAATCAAGCTGGCCTGTTTTAAGGTGGAGGTTCCACCCACTCTGGCAGGTTATCTTGGTATTTGCATAGGCCCTTGGGGCAGCCAGGCAGCTGGCAGGCCCTTTGGAGCCCTCCTCTCTTGAGATTCCCTGGTTCCTTCTGCCAACACACAGCTCCCATTTCCTCCAGCTAGGGCAGCTCCCTGTTTCCACCCTCCTTGTGTTAATAGAATTCCTAGAAACACCTCTCTCAGCTGAACCAGCTGTCCTTACCCTGTATCATCCCAGTTCTCTCAGAAATGATCTCGATCTGTGAGCAACTTTCCTGCTTCCCCTTGGAGAAGGGACACTACATCAATATCCCTAACACAAATCAATTTAGTTCCTCACTGAACCACCAGAAACTTGTGTCTAATCTGAACTGGAAGTAAGCCCTGACAATCAAGTCTTTGTTTTAAAAGACTGTATCCTATTAAAATAAGCCCCCATGCCTTAGAAATTTTTCAAACAACAAAAGAAGACTAGAAGGAAATTTGCCAAAATGCATACTGTAGAGGCATCTGGGTGGTAGAGTTAGGGGCTCTGTATCTGTTTCTTTACACTGTTCTGTATTTCCAAAAATTTCCACAGTGAAAACAGAACAATTCAGAAACCAGAAAAAATATTTTAAAACTTATCTTGATGAGGGAGCTGGGGGCAATAGGGAAGAATAAATAGCATGTAAGTAAAGTCTTATTTTATGAGACTCGATTGTGAAGTGGTGAAAGGGGGAACTGAGCAGAGTGCAATGTAGAATCCTTGAGAGAAAAAGAAAGGGAAAGTGGTGTGTGGGGAAGGGTGCTGTGCTGTGCTTAGTCACTCTGTCGTGTCCCATGGACTGTAGCCCACCAGGTTCCTCTGTCCATGCAATTCTCCAGGCAAGAATACTGGAGTGGGTTGCCATGCCCTCCTCCAGGGGTCTTACCAACCCAGGGATCGAACCCAGGCCTTTTGCATTGCAGGTGGATTGTTTACCTTCTGAGCCACGAGGGAAGGGTGAGATGTGGGCAAATTAAAGCTATTTCACCAAAGAGCAGGGTAAGCCTAGTTTTTAAGGTACATTAAAAATTACCACTTGATTCACTGGTAAAAATGTCATCAGGTTTGTTGGTCAACTAAAACAATCAACCATTTGAGTCAAAATGACAAATGCAAAAAGGCTGCAGAGATAGGGTGTAGGGTATCATTTTGTGACTCCGAATTCCAAGGGGCCACTAAAAATGGAAATAGAAGATATAGTGAGAAAGCACTAAAACAAGGTCATGTAAACGTAGACAGTTCCAGATTTAAAAACCTGTGAGTTAGTGTATAAGGGTGTCATATGGGCAGTCTCTGAATTTTAAACTGTCTCCACTGAAGTCTACGCGCAGTTAGTTATAAGGTGTGAGAACATGAGGAAATTGTTAAATATTATCTTTAAAATGGGGATAATTTTATGACCTAGTTCTTAGAACCATCAGAAAGATTCAGTGAAATAACACATGGTCAGGGTTTGCCTGCATGCAGGCTCAGTTGTGTCTGACTCTTCACGACCCCATGGTATGTAGCATGCCAGGCTCCTCTGTCCATGGAATTATCCAGGCAAGAATACTGACTGGAGTGAGTTGCCATTTCCTCCTCCAGGGGATCTTTCTAACCCAGGGATCAAACCCAGGTCTCCTAGGATTCCTGCAGTGGCAGGTAGATTCTTTACCACTAAGTCACCTGGGAATGCCATGGTCAGGATTTAGCACTCATTAAAAATCAAGCATGTTGATAAGAAAATGATTATGAGGATGAAGAGTTTACATGAAATAAGTAAAATCTAGATCATGTAAAAGTTGAAGTCATACCAAGGGCTCCTTTTCCCAATTAGTCAAAGGAAGGAAATGATCAACATGTATGTTTTTAAAAGGAAGGACATCGTCTAAAGTCACTTTTTCTCAATAAGACTCTCCCATGAGCAACCTAAGATTGGTTGCATAAGACTACCTGATGTTGTTTAACAACGAAAACAGTTCCTGGCTAGTTAGACTCACTTAAATTTAGCATTATAAAGAACAGTTTTAACCAGTGATCCATATGTTGTAAATTTTATTAGTAGTATCATCATTTACTTCAAATACATTAAAAAAATCATTTAAACCCTACTGACAAATGAATCATATTACCCAAACAATAAACATCTCAAGAGTATTGAAAGCAAATTCTACTCAACTTCTGTTTCAGTATTCTCAGGGCTAATATGCATAAATGTGGCAAATGCACATTTAATTATTTTGTGACATTTCATGAAAGTCTGTTTTGGGCTCATAAGAGTACTGTTTGCATTTTGTTTACTGTGGCACTCAGTGGCTGAGTGCTTTCTTAAACAACTTTAAAAACCACGTTATAAAATGATGGGGAAAACATTTTGAAAGGGGAAGAGCAGATGTTTTGGGACACAGAACATGGACAAAATGAGCCCACAACACAAGGAGACTCAGGTGCAGTAAGAACTGAAAAACAAAGAGAAGGAAATTGTCTTTCTATTCCATTAATCTGCTTTTTTCCTTTCTTTGTTTTTCTTAAGAAGAAAAGCTGTTCGGAATTTTCTAGGTATCATATCACCTAAGTTGCTCAATACAATTTCTGTCATTACCTAGATTTGGTCAGAACTGAAACATATTATATATATGGCTTTGGATAGTCTATAAATTTTTAAAAGATATATTTCATGGCATCAGCAAAAATATTAATAGTAGAGGCAGTGTGTCGTTCACTTCAGTCAGGACCTACAGGCACTATCCTTAACAAGTAGAATATAAAGCTGGATGAAATAAAGGCAGTGCTAAAGCCAAATCTGACCTCTGTACCCTTACATGGAATTAAACTCAGAAACAGAATTTTGGGCTAACGTGGCTCATTGGTAAAGAATCTGCCTGCCAATGCAGGAGACGCAAGAGACACCGGTTAGATCCCTGGGTTGGGAAGATCTCCTGGAGAAGGGAATGGCAACCCACTCCAGCATTCTTGCCTGGAAAATTTCATGGACAGAGGAGCCTCAAGGGTTCCAGTCCATAGGGTCGCAAAGAGTTGGACACAACTGAGTGACTAAAAAGAAATAGAAAAGAATAGCTTTACTGTTTTGTGAGGAAAATGGGGTCACAACAAGCTAATGCCCTCAAAACTGTGTCCCCACTTGGAGAGGATAGGGAGAAATTTTACAGCAATGGTTCAAAGAGGGTGTGATCAACTCATGGTCATTCTTCTGATAGACTGATGATGAGTAGGAGTCAGCATCATCAACCTTCAGGTTCCAACCAGTCTGAGGTCTACATGCTTATGGGCAGCATACTATGTTAATCAGTAACTTCTCCCACCTGGAGGGGGTTTTGGTATCTGCTGCTGCTGCTGCCATTTCAGTCGTGTCCGACTCTGTGTGACCCCATAGATGGAAGCCCACCAGGCTCCCCCATCCCTGGGATTCTCCAGGCAAGAACACTGGAGTGGATTGCCATTTCCTTCTCCAATGTGTGAAAGTGAAAAGTAAAAGTGAAGTCGCTCAGTCGTGTCCGACCCTTAGCGACCCCACGGACTGCAGCCTACCAGGCTCCTCCATCCATGGGATTTTCTAGGCAAGAGTACTGGAGTGGCTTGCCATTGCCTTCTCTGTCGGTATCTGCAAAACACCTCAAAAATAATGCAAAACACCTCAAAAATTATGCTGTGTGTATTGATGAGGAACCTTGCTCCAAGGTTGCACTGTTATTTCTCTTGACTTTATTTCTTTCTTGTCTAACACCCCCTCCTTTTCCTAATTGACAACTGTTTGAATGTGCTCATTGGAACTCAGGGGAGGCCATGGAGGCTGAATGAAGGCTATTTCCTGTAATCAAAAAAATGGGGGATACAGAAAGGCTTTGTGCCCAGGAGCCCCACAGGACCCTGCTTGGTATCAGTGCCAGTGACACTGAGAAGTTTCTATGAAAGAGAAACAACTACAAAAGAAGGTAAATACCTGTATTATTGGATGGTTATAAAGAAAAAATACGTTTGCATATATCAGGAACCTAGCATGCTGTCTGGAACTTCATAAGTATTTGACTGCTTATCAACACAAATTACTAGGATTTATGATTTAATTCAAGCTGAGAAAAATACTCAACCTCATAAATAACAGGCAACTTTAAGATCTCAAATTACACAATTAGGGGAGATATTTCATTTCCTGCCTGTATTTGTCCTGTAATCATGCAACTGAACAGTGAACATTTACTGCAGTTCTAATAACCTGTACTTCCTCCACTGATTAACAAAGTAAATAGAGCTAATTTGAGTGAGGCAGAGGCTACAAACTGTCCTCTATTATCCATTCTCTTCTTTCTCTTTTATCAAAAGAATCTTTGAATGCTAGTTGGGCACATGTGTATTTTGAACAGAGGTCCATTTCACTTTGATAGCATAGTATGACCAAATAACTAAGTTCTGGTCAGTAGGACTGAGTAGAAGAGGTGTGCCTAGGCCACGGACAGGATCCCTTCTCCTGCTCTTTCTTCTTCCTGCTCTGCAGGACGTATGTGTGATGAGACAGTGGGAGCTGAAGCAGCCATCTTGGACATAAAATAAAAGTTGTACGTTGAGGCTGGCAGGTCAAAAATACAGAGGAATCTCATGATGATGGATCAACATGCCAAACTAGGACTGACTTAAATTTACTTTTACCTCAGGTTTCTTTCATCATTCTTTCATGGATCTAGTCAAATTTAAATGTACCTGAGACAAACTCTCGGAGAAGGCAATGGCAAGCCACTCCAGTACTATTGCCTAGAAAATCCCATGGATGGAGGAGCCTGGTAGGCTGCAGTCTGTGGGGTCGCTAAGGGTCGGACACGACTGAGCGAATTCACTTTCACTTTTCACTTTCCACTTTCACACATTGGAGAAGGAAATGGCAACCCACTCCAGTGTTCTTGCCTGGAGAATCCCAGGGACGGGGGAGCCTGGTGGGCTTCCGTCTCTGGGGTCACACAGAGTCGGACACGACTGAAGTGACTTAGCAGCAGTAGCAGAGACAAACTCTGCTCTCAACACTCACAATTATCGGATTTGTTTTCCTTCCACAGTTACTAATGGAAAAGAAAAAAATGTTAGGCTATATGTAATCCTAATAAATTACTTCAGCTGTCCAGAAGTGAGTGATGGGTCTAAAATAGATAGGAGTATAATTAAAGTTGATAGTTAAAGTGAGACATAAATAGCTTATAGGTACTTAGTGACATATGCATTTACTCAAAGTGTTTATTGCTTCTCTCTGAAGCATTTTTCATCTTGTTAATATCCTTTAGGGACTGATGAATTTGCTTGCTTTTTACTTATTTTAAATGGAATTCTGCTTTTAAAACAATTAAGAAGGAATTTTAGAGGGCCCTTTGTCATTATGAGACTGGATACCCTACTAACGTTCCTAATTATCAGGCCCATATTTTTTTCTGGAAAAGCTACTTTAATGGAGTTAACAGTAATGTCCATGATTTTCACAGGAAATATGTTTTTCTCTTTCTTACACCAGGCACTGTCCCTCATCCCTCATAGTTCAATTACTATCTCTTTATCAGAGCACACACTAATTGTTTGCTAAGACATGTACTTACTCAGTTTTATCAATATGCAATGCATTGACTACCCATCGATTTGGACTGAATACTCTGCTAATTAAAATATAATCTTGAAAACAATAGAATTCCAGTCTTCCCAAACTTGCTTATTTCCCTTCAAAATGAAATGCCCTTGTTGCTCTACTGTTGCACCTTTAAAACCTGATGCTGCTTCATCTGGGCTTTCCTGGTGGCTCAGATAGTAAAGAATCCGCCCGCTATGCAGGCGACCTGGGTTCGCTCCCTGGGTTGGGAAGATTCCCTGGAGAAAGGAACAGCTACCCGCTCCAGTAGGTGCTGCTGCTTCATCTACGACCCCATTTTCTTCGCTTCAACCATCATGAGTTTTCATTTAAACCAGGTAAATTCCATTTTAAAGGACAACAGTATCTCCTTACTCTTCATTCAGATACAAAGATTCTTAAGAAACCATAATTTGGTCTTCTCTGGAAAGAGAGGCTGGAGATGTGATTCTGCTTTTAAAAGTATTTTAAAAAATGACTGAGGAGAAATATGTGTATGTATTTCTGCAGGTCCTAAGAAGACATGGGTTCCACTATCTTTCCAATTGTTTTCATGAGGAAGATACCTGGTCCTCTTTTAGACACAGAGAAAGGTCTTAGGGGCTGGGAGCCAAATCTGCAAAAGACTGAACTGTCAATACGTTAATCAAATTATAATCAAGAGTTAAATACGGCATCTAAAAGATCTCATAAATGATAAAAATGATTTTAATTAGGAAATAAATGCAATATTGTATTATTATTTTGTACATCAAAGAAGATCTAGTACACAAAAATTAAAAGGTAGACACTCATTCCTAACTCTATCATAATTCTATAGTAGAATTATATGTAATTCTCTAAAACAGACTTACATAGACTTTTCAAGGGGGAAACATAGTATCTGTGTAGCATTTTATTCTAAAATATTGTATTTTTTTAGCCTTAGACCCAATTGATTATTTTTAATGTTTCTCCTGAAGAACTATGGCTCACCTCCAGTAGGTTCTAGGGATGAAATTACTTGTGCCATGAAGATGAAGGAGGCAGGCATATAACAAGGGGTTGAAGACTGTAACTGAGCATTCTAGAAACTTGATTTTAGATATTTTCTAGGAAAAAAAATGATAGTTTCTACACTGCAAAATTCTACAAAAGTACATAATTTAATAGATTCTGTCCAGCATGCCAACAATTTACTAAATAAATTTGAAACACTTGTATTAACCCAGATAGCAATTTTAGTATAATAAGTGCTTACTGGATCCACTGAAGAAATAAACTCAGAGAAATTACAGGGCTTTTGAAAAGTTAAAAACAAAGTCAGGGATGCAGCTTGTGTCCTATCACCGATTCTCAAATTTAAGCATCGGAATCATTTGGAGGGGAGTAATGCTAAAGCTGAAATTCCAATACTTTGGCCACCTCATGTGAAGAGTTGACTCACTGGAAAAGACTCTGATGCTGGGAAGGATTTGGGGCGGGAGGAGAAGGGGACGACAGAGAATGAGATGGCTGGATGGCATCACCAACTCGATGAACATGAGTTTGAGTCAACTCTGGGAGTTGGTGATGGACAGGGAGGCCTGGCGTGCTGTGATTCACGGGGTCGCAAAGAGTCGGTCATGACTGAGCGACTGAACTGAACTGAATGATAAAACAATTGTTGCACTGCAATCCACATGTTTCTGACTCACAAAATCTGGGGTATTTCCAATAAGTTCTCAAGTAGTTCTGATGCCACTGGTCTAGGGACCACACTTGAGAACCGCTGTCCTACATTAAGGAAGAACATAAGGACGTCAAAGAGGGAGGTCAATCTTCACCTCCAGGAGGGAGCTCAATCTTCACCTCCAGGAGGGCACAGCCACAAGTGGTGTCAGACTAAGCACCTGAGAAAAGTCTAGAAGACATGGTTCCCTAATAAATTTTGTAAACTCACTGTACTGAAGACAGCCACTACTGAAGACAGGAACGACAGGAAGTGACAAGAGAAGAGAGGCTGAGTGAGGTGCTTGAGGGGTAAGACTACAGACCAGTGGACAACAGTGAATGCAGGAAGATGACAAAGACAGGCTGGGACCTGGGGCCTTTTGCTGTAGTGTTGCATTGCTCAAACCTGGACAAACATCTCCTCGAGCAACAAAATAAAAGGGAAATAGAAGGGACTAAAAGTATCTGCATGCACGCACATGTGTGTGCTAAGTCGCTTCACTTGTGTCTGAGTCTCTGCAACCCCATGGTCTGTAGCTGCCAGGCTCCTCTGTCCATGGGATTCTCCATGGCAACTGGAGTGGGTTGCCATCCCCTCCTCCAGGGGATCTTCCCCACCCAGGGGTTGAACCCAACTCTCTTATGTCTCCTGCATTGGCAGGCAGATTCTTTAGCACTAGTGCCACATGGGAAGCCTGCAGGCATGAATAGTTCAGGCAAATTCTAGACCACAAGATACAAAGAGACTAAACAGCCCACCTCCCACTCATGAAGAGCCAGGGACACAAGGAGAGAGTTGGGAGGAAAAGCAGAGTACTGTGGCCCCCTGAACACTACACCACCTATGCGGTGGGCAAACCACCTAAGCCACCCTCCAGCCCCACCCTTGGATACACCCCTACCCTCACCCCAGTTAAGGAACCAGCTCATCCCACCCTGCTCAGCTAGCAAGCTAGCAAGTGAACCTGTTACTTGTTCTCACTGCAGCAGGAGTCCTGATAAAGCCTTGCCTGAATTTCTTGTCTGACCCTTGATCAATTTCTGTTGACTAAGGAGGCCAAGAACCATGGTCCATAACAAAGATAGCAACTAGATTTATTCTTTCAACATATTATATATTGACTGAGCATATATTATGTGCCCACAAACTGAGCAGGTTAGGGACTCATTAGTGTCCCATCAAAATAGAAAAAGGTTCTGCTTTCTTTAACACTGTGGCTAGGGGAAATAAACAATAAGTAATTATACAAATCAATATAAAACATATCAGATATATCTATAATATATAAATACTATGGAGAACAAGAACAGAGCAGCGTAGGTTGAATTTAAGTGTTCATTTTTCACAGAGGGTGATGTGGGAAGGATACCCACCAGATATCAGACATAAGAGCTGCTGCAAGAATCTGAGACAGTTCCAACTGGTAACCTTAGCAATTATTTATCCTCCAGATGCCAAGATTAGTACAAAGAACTCCAGATAGAGAGGGTGTAGAGTTCATGAGAGCCCTCTAACTTAGAAGTCTACTGTATTCATATATTCACATATTTTGTTCAAGTAAGTCTGGGAGAGAAGAAAAAGCATTTATTGGTTTTGTGTCAGTCAGTTTACAGATTCTGAACTATATCCCATCCATAGATATGCTGTGAAAGATCAGGCTTAGGAAATAGGTTTGCATATTTCATATTTCAGGTCTCAAATGAAATTCCTCTCACAATGATCATGATCAGGAAACAGTAATACTATTTATTTAGTTGTTCTAATTACAGCAATGCTTCCTTCTTTCACTTTCAGGATGGCAGAAAATAGGAGTAAGGTCAGTCAACATCTCTGAAAGCATCTAGCACAGATGGTTCAATTAGGAAGAAAATTCTATGAATTCTAAGGTAACTTTTTGGTTTTTTTCATCATATAGTAAAGAGGCAGAAGGAATGAGGATTCTCTGTCAGGCAGAGCCCTACCTTTTTAAATATATAAATGCTTACACTACGAAATGCAAATGCTCATGTATTTTATCCAAATTAAGTCTACTTTGTTGTGACCATATCAGAAAAAGGAAGAAAAAAAGGAAAGGAAAAAACCCAAAACAAAGACTGAGAAAAGTCTCAAACACTTCTTCCCATGTGCTCCTTATGTGGGCATATTCATGAATTCTGTTTCCCTCCACACTGAGAACTTTTCGGTACTCACAGTGAAATATGCTGTTTGTATATTACTGTTAGTTAATCTCTTAATTTTCTTCATTTTCATGAGGTCAGTTCCTAGTTTCCTCTTTTAAACCACTGCTACATCAAGCTGCCTGTTATACTCCAAAGCATAAGACTTATGGAAAAAAGCAATTGGACATTCCTGATCCACTGATGGTTGAAAATACTTTCTGAATTATCAGATCTTTTTAAAAAGCCCGTGGTACATTTAATTATATAGACATATTTCCTCTGCATTGCTTTTTAAGCTTTGAAAATATCAAAATCATGACATGACATGAGAAGAATTCTATTTTGACAAAATGAAAAACACAAAAATTCTTCTACTCAGAAAAAAAGGAATGTAATGGAGAAAATAAACACAAAAATAGAATTGGCTGAAAACCAGCAACCACAAGAAAAGAAGTGCTGCAGGAAATGGAACTAATCAGTTACTAGAGTGAAGATTTTTTTCCCAGACTTTCTTGGGTTGAAAAAAATTACAAATTAACATAGAAACTAGGAGTTTGGACAAAGCTACATATGTAGTCTTAAAGAATTTCATGTGACTATTTATTTTTTGAAAGGACAATAGACATTTTATTTAGTGCAATTTCTAAATTTAATCTCCTTGAGAGTCTTCTGATAGTGAAACTTTGATTAGCAGGGTGAGAGCTTTTGAAGAATAAGGTCTATATAATCATGCCATGATATTCTTTTGTTTTTTGTTGTTGGATAATTTACAGGATTTTTTACACTTAAGCAGATGTTATACTCAGGTACTTAGGCTTACAGTTAATTTTGACAGTAGTGAAAGAAAATACACACACACAAACATTATTTCTTATATAATGTTTGAATGTTCCATATTTTAGATTTTAAATATGTACACAAATACAGGTTTACTTTCTACAGTGTTATTTTGATGTGGAAAATTTGTTCTTGATTGTAGAATAAGGAGAAAGGGATGACAAGGAGAAAGGGATGACAAGTGAAATATGATGATGCTATAACATTGCTTTACTAATTGTCTTCAACCACATTTGGTTTTACAGATTTGGCCTCTGAATGATTTTGGATTTCTACGTGACAGCCCCAATGGTCACAGGTTCTCTGATGAGTAGCAAACATTTATTCTTTTGATTTGACTATTGTCTTCTGTTCCAATGAGTTTATTGTCACTAAAACCATGTACTTACTAATAAACTATTTGTTATGCAATTTTAGTTATTTTTAATCGTTAAATATAAAGATAAGCACCACACATTCTGGAAGCTATATTTGTTCAAAATATATGGATAAAAAATATAATCCAAAATAAGTCATCTAAATTTAGATATAGAAGTATTTTTAGGGAAAACCTAGAACAACCTCACTTTCAAATTTTTGGTTGTATAGTATAATGAAAATAATTTTCTCCTCTTGAATATGCCTCATACTTTAGCTACATTTACAAGGTAGAGTAGTAACTAGTCTTATTAAGCCAAAACCAATAATAAATACCAAGAGTTAAACCTCATAAAAAGCTGCTAAGTCACATGCTTGGCTCAGTCATTTGAAATTAAGGAAGAAAGTTTCAGTGATACCATAAAATATTTCTTAAAAATTTTTTAAATGAGTTCTGACTTACTCTGTACATAGAATAGTAAATATACAGAAAATCAGTCTTTATAGTTAGTTATAATCAATAACAACACATTTAAAAAGTCCATTTCATCATACCAGCCACACAATAGTCATGTTTTCTGACTCCAGGGCTATCCTTCTTTCTACAGTTGCCATTTCACTTTATTAACTTTGAAATAACCTAATGAATATCCATATTCAGCTTTCATCATGGGGAAGCTAGGCTTACATGTTATGCACAAAGATTCTAATCTAATGACCTGAGATTTGAGAGAGTTGTATAAAAGGCATGTTACTTTAGCAACTAGATATATCAAGTTATTTCAAAAACATAGCAACTACAAAAGAATACGATGATTCTATGACCCATTAAAAGAGACATACATACAGAAAGAAAGGAAAATGTTTACTTTGTACAATAGGAAAATGAACCAATAATAAAGTTTTCAGGTGGGAATATATTTAATATAAATTTAAATTCAAGACCCCTTTCTTGCAATCTATAAATATAAATACATATGAATAATGAAATTAAATTTCTGTTAATCCAGGTAACCGCTGCTTGACAGTCTTATCTTTTCTCTGCAAAAATAGAGCTGACAAAAAAAAGAAATCTTTTTTTATTTTTAATCAGCTTTATACATTTGCTTGAATGGACAAGGGTGGAATGGCCTCTCCTCCATGTGTCTGAACACACTAAAGAATTCCACTTAGTGAACAATCTCAGCGATAATGAAGGAGTTCGATAATTAGTGAACATGTATCACAAGAAATCAGCGTAACTTCTGCTTCATCCTTTGAAACACTATTTTCCACCACATCGACAGCTCAGAAAAAAGGAATGATCATCTTCATTCCAAGACATTTCTTCAAGATATATTCAAGCATCTACTGGTCCCATATTTCTTAGATCATCTTCATTAAAATGAGTTTTTGACACTTTTGTTTTAGGTCTGACACACTTGCAGATGGGTCTGCTCCCAGAATGCTGTACCAATCCTTTTTTGGTATCCGCTCAAACGCCATCATCCCTTGAACAAGAAGTGGTCCTTTTCAGATCAGCGACAGTAGAGCCACTAGAGCCCACTCCTCGCCTGTAGTCTGCCAAACGTCAGATCATGATATTCTTTCTAAAGATATAACTGTCTTTGTCCCTAACTCAAGTCATTTCAAGGGTTAGTGCATTCAGTAACAGACTTGCTTTAACTGAATTCCCACTCAGCTCAGCAACAGTCAGTGCCTACAGAATAGCCTTCCTTGAATTAGCAGTTATCTCCATACTGGCAAATTTTGCAACATGAAAGTTGCTCCTTCCAGCTATTCTCTTATCATAGTTCACTCATATTGTTTGGTGATTTTGGTAAATGTGAGTGCACTCACTCAGTCGTGTCCAACTCTTCGCGACCTCATCATGAACTGTAGCTGCCAGGCTCCTCTGTTTATGGAATTGTCCAGACAAGAATACTGGAGTGAGTTGCCGTTTTCTGTTTCAAGGGGATAGAACCAGGGAGGGATCGAACCCATGTCTCTTGCATCTCCTGCATTGGCAGGTGAATTCTTTACTACCAGTGCACCAGTTGGGAAGCCCCATTTTGGAATAAAACATACCAATTGCTATTTAACTATTTTATGCCTAAGAAATGTTTCTAAATATGGATATGGAAAACTGATCTCTGTATCTCTCAAAATTGATTTAGAAGCAATTGTCATTTATTTGCTAGAGGTTTTTGGAAAACCAGTGTCAAACTTGCAAAATAGTTTGTGATTCTAAGTTTGCTTTTTTTTTAAATTAGTAGATAATTTACTTAAAAAAATCATTTACAAAAACATCTGACAGCCTCTAGGCATATCCACAGAGGTGGCAAATTTCAAAGCTGTAAAAGATGGAAAATAACCTTTATATAATTTCCAATATCATACTTGAATTATAGTGTGGTGTCAAGAAAAAAATGGTGCCCAGAAATTCAGACCTTGTCTTGACATCCTGGGTTGTTACAATCACAATATCTAAAAACTATGTTAGAAAACATATGACTTATTTCCATTTGATTTATACACAAGAAAACTTAGGTCTCAAGAGCTGAAATTCATTATCCAAGCTGCTTAGCAGAAGAGGCAAGTAATGAAGTCAGGTTTCCCAATGCCAAGGTGTGTTGATAGTCACTATTTATCATGGTGTAAGAGAGCTCCAGTCAGTTACATAAAAACACAACAGGTAATGGATTGAAAAAAAAAAAAAAAAACTAACATGGATCTTTTGTCACATCCTTGTTTTAATCCACAAAAACTTATGATGTATAAATTAGTGGTCTTGTGCCATTTTAGTGCCTATTTCACCATATTCAGGCAAAAGACATTAGGACTGAAAAGTTTGGCTGATGAAACGGAATCTAAATCAGAATACTTTGTGGATTTTTTTTTTATACTCATTCTCTTTGTATTTTAGAAATATAAAAATGAAGTTGATGAAAGTATACTTTCTGCAAGACACTCTGTTAAGTGCATTACATATATGACATCATTTACTTCCTTTGATTATTACTATTCAGTTCAATTCAGTTGCTCAGTTGTGTCTGACTCTTTGTGACCCTGTGGACTGCAGCTATTAAATCAGTTTTAATCTCACTTTTTGGAGACTATTAACATAGCAATGATCATACAGCCAGTAACTGCTGGAACCTGCACTGGAATCCATATGATTCCACAGCCTATTTTTGTCCATGAATTAAACTGCTTAACTCTTAAAAGTTATTCCCTACCTACCTCCTTATCATTTTCTAATAAAATATATTTCTTTTAAATAATTAAAGAAGTTGCTTCTTCCCCTGAAAAAAATTATACTCCTAATGTTAGATAGAAACAAATATTAAAATTGATTCTAAATAAGTAAGATAACCAGGACGTTCAATTGAAAATCTTTATGTATTGAGTATCTAAAATGTCTTCTCCAAGTTTCCATGCCAACCTTTCTACGATGCTAAAATAAGCTGTGTAACAACAGTTATTCACACTACATTATGTAGGTTTTTGATACATTAATTTTTTTAATAAGCCCAATTAAATGTTGAATATTTAGCACATGGAGGAAGTAACATTGGCACAAGTCGTTGTGAGGCAAGCAATGCATTGCTTTTGTTTTTCTAAATGAGAGAAGCCTTAAAAACATATGAAGGAGACTTTTTATTTCCGTTAACTTTCTTTTTATGTATAACCATAGTTAGTCATAGCTTTTCAAAATAGAGTTTTATAAAAGTTATGCTTAAAAATATGAAAAGCTCTAACTGCTTAACACTGAATTTGTAGAAGACAAATCTGGAAATCTAGGGCACTTCCATCGTCCATTCAGACCACCTGATAAAGGAAAAAATAAATAAACAAAAACCCAATGGAGCTGAACAGGTCTGCTGATTGTTCTTATGCAGTTTGAAGAGATTTCTTTTTATTTACCATGCTCCTTAAGGACAAATATATTGTGGTTTCATTGACTGTTAAGTATTATAGGGGCTTCCAATGGGAAACAAGAAGGGACTTCTGCAGGTCAAGAGGCAAGAGAGTGGGGGATCTGCCAGGTGGGTTCAGCCTTCAACATGCAGAAAGCCCGAGCTGATGGCAGCCCAGACAGGTAAGAATAGAGATGCTCACAACAGCAATAGAGGGGAACCCAAGGCACCGGGAATAACAACAACAACCCAATAACAGCAATGAAAGTGACAGTGACAGTAACTAAAATTTAAAGTGAAAGTGAAGTCGCTCAATTGCGTCCGACTCTGTGCGACCCCAAGGACTGCAGCCCACCAGGCTCCTCCGTCCATGGGATTCTCCAGGCAAGAATAGTGGAGTGGGGTGCCATTTCCTTCTCCAGGGGATCTTCCCAACCCAGGGATCGAACCCAGGTATCCCGCATTGTAAGCAGACGCTTTGCCATCTGAGCCACCAGGGAATTGTATCGGGCAGGGTACAAGCTTCCAGAAAGAAAAAATTGTTAAGGCATATGTGGTCTATGCCTCAAAGAACTTAGAATCTAACCAATAAGAAAAACAAACGTTGATTAAGCAATGGGAATAAACCTAAATGCCACAACAGTTAATGAGTTAATGGCATGCAGAGCCAAGACATCTAGTCCAGTGGAGCAAAGATTCCCCAAAAAACTGATGACTCAGCATGCATCCCTACAGCAGAAATGGAGAATAAAGGAAGAGGAGGTACAAGAGATGAGGCTCAGGGATACTTATGGGTGTTAGCTGATTTAAGGTGAATACAAACATCAGAATTTAATTTGTGCCTTACCAGGCTGTGCAGAAGCACTTAATATGTCTTATCTAAAGACCAGATTCAGGTAGTCATAGATAAACAAGAAAAGACAACTGTAAATTCATTAGAGTCATGATTACTTTTGTTTCATTGCCCAGAATTGTGGGCTGCACTAAGATGATGCCTCACTGATCTATTGATCTGTACTTTCTCTCCATAAGTCACAATATGTTTGAATAGAGTATTTTATTTCTGAGAAGGTAGCATCAACCATTATTTTCTCCAAATGAGGAAATTTTAAGATATGACCAAAGGTAAAAAGACAAAAAAAAAGAAAAGCTTCCACAAAAGAACTTTTTAAAAGACTCTAATTGGAGGGACTGATGCTAAAGCTGAAACTCCAATACTTTGGCCACCTCATGAGACGAGTTGACTCACTGGAAAAGACTCTGATGCTGGGAAAGGTTGGGGGCGGGAGGAGAAGGGGACGACGGAGAATGAGATGGCTGGATGGCATCACCGACTCTGTGGACATGAGTTTGAGTGTACTCCGGGAGTTGGTGATGGACAGGGAGGCCTGGCGTGCTGTGATTCATGGGGTCGCGGAGAGTCGGACACGACTGAGCGACTGAACTGAACTGAACTGAATGACTCTGCTGCTGCTGCTGCTGCTAAGTCACTCCAGTCGTGTCCGACTCTGTGCGACCCCACAGACAGAAGCCCACCAGGCTCCCCCGTCCCTGGGATTCTCCAGGCAAGAACACTGGAGTGGGTTGCCATTTCCTTCTCCAATGTGTGAAAGTGAAAAGTGAAAGTGAAGTCGCTCAGTCGTGTCCGACCCTTAGCGACCCCACGGACTGCAGCCTACCAGGCTCCTCCATCCATGGGATTTTCTAGGCAAGAGTACTGGAGTGGCTTGCCATTGCCTTCTCCACTTCTAATGACTCTACTAATGTCAATTTCTTGGATTGAGGTCGTAGGCCATAACACTCTCTGGGAGAGACCTACAGCTGCAAGCCTCTTGCACATACTAATAATTTTGAAACTTATTTTATCTATTGATCTAAACCCCCAATCAGTCACTCCAAGTCATAAAATACTGATGATAGTCATAACAATTTCAAGTTATTTTGAAAAGTATTTGCCACAAACATTTCTTGAAATATCACATAAATTGGCAGGCAATATTTTCTTCCATCTGAGATTTAAGATTCATCAACCAACTTCAGTGACATGATTTCATATCATTTATAGTCTCCTGTGCTTCCTGGTTGGCACTAGTGGTAAAGGACCCACCTGCCAATGCAGGAGACCTTTGAGACACAAGTTCGAACCCTAGGTTGGAAAGATTCCCTGGAGGAGGGCATGGCAACCCACTCCAGTATTCTCGACTGGAGAATCCCATGGACAGAGGAGCCTGGTGGGCTAGAGTCTAATGGGTTGAGAAGAGTTGGACGTGACTAAAGGGATTTAGCTCACATAGCATGCATAGTCACCTGTATCAATTTCTAGTTCACTCTTTTTCCTATTTTTGGAGCTCAAAATACTGTCTTATGCCAAAATCCATCATTTTCGCCCTGGGCATAAGCATAATGCTATGGCATCTGCCTTGATTAGAAGTGTATGGCCACACCTTTCTGCTCTGATTAGCTCTTGATGTCTAAGTTACTCTCTTTCTTCTTATGTTCTCTCCTATCACAGGTGAGATCCAGCTGGTGAAACACAAAGAAGCCCCATCCTTTGTACCAGAGCACTGTAGAAATAATGCTGAAATGAGCGGTCTGGTTTTATATCCAGTGTAAGAAGCAGCTCACCACCATTTTGTTGCTTCTCTAAAGATGAGCACAACAAAATCTCATTTGAATTATATCAATGAAGATAACATTTTCTGAACTCCAACTCTAAACATATGGTCTGTCAAATGATTTTTATATATGATTTATGACTTTATGAAGTCTTGTAAAGCTGAACAACTGAACTGCATTATCAAATAGTTAATCTATCATTTATTAAAAGTAATAATATCATGGGATGCCAGTACTTATGAAAACAATAATTACTGAATTCAGTATGTGAAGCTTCTCCTTTAATATATACTATAGAATGGAATACGTGAAGCTTAAACTATTGATCCCAAAAGTGGATCATAAATCTACTTCTCATGTTATCTTTACAAAAGGCAGAGTTCCAGCTGGCAGAGTTCTAACATGGCAAACTCTTTCCTGTTCTTTCTCTGAGAAGTTAGAAAAGAAATATCCATCGTTACAGCTGAAGCAGTTTTTTTTTTTTTAAAAAAGAATATTAAAGAGTTTACAAGAAGCAAGGAGGAAGCATAAAGACAGACAGATGAAGGTGGGAGGAAAAGGTTATGATCCAATCAAACATCCTTTATTTCTGAAGAATAAATTATGTGGTTTCCTACTAATGAAAAAAAGAGAAGGAGGGCCCTTGAGAGGCGCTGCCACAGAAAAGGCTTGTAAAAGCCATCCGTTGATGCCGATTCTAAAATCCCTAGTAAATCATCTAGCAAACTGCATGTTATGTTTAGGTACATCCCACAAACGTGCTGTGTAGCACACAGAGGCACTCCAAAGGTTGTTCAAGTTACTGCCGCAGAAAGAAAGGGCAAGACTGTGTCAGCCATGTTCCCTTCCAGCACACTTCCTGGCACTGTTGTGCTCACAACAGCATTTGTTTAATGACTAAATAGTTCACTAGGTGTCCCTTTACACACGCTAGAAATAAGGTTAGCCTGACTCAATATTAAAATAGAAAATTATAAAAAGCTCTGAACTCGACTTTGGAGGCAGGTTGGCATAATGAGGATTTTCAAAAGAAGGTGCCGTGCATTCTCTTTCATCTCACTGACATTAATCAACATGGTTGCATCCAAACAGCATGGACAAGATACTGTCACATATTCCAACATGCAATCAGCAACAGCAGTTGTGTTCAAATGTTTCTGTGTGATATGGGTCAGGTTCAAAATAAACCCAATGACATTTAAAACTGTGGGTCTGAAAAGGGAGCCAGGTAAATGATACTGCTGAACACTATCCTGTGAAACTATAATTTCTCAAGAAGTAAAGGGCCTTACAAAAGGGAAAATATTTTGCCTCGTAAAGAATAACTCTCAGAAGGTCTTAGGTTGTCCAAAGAATTTTCCCTTAAATACACACCCTTATAATTACAAGTTAGGCCTTCACCCCCAAATTAAAAAAACAAAATAAATAATATAGAATAATACTTCAGCTGGAAAGATTACTAAGCCCTGGCAACATTCCCTTCTCTTTGTACAGAGAAATAAAATTCGTGTAGGTGAAGGCTGATGCTTCATTATTAGTCATTATTAGAGTTTTCTCCATGTCCTTCTTTAGAATGCTAATTATGTTCACATACACAAAAGTATGCATTTTAAACTGTTCTCACTAAATTTAAAGATAAATTATAAGAAAAAAGTAACCCTATGGAAAAAATACCCTCTTATTATAGCATATGGGTTTTAGCTCTGTATACTTATCCGTATTAAGAAATGAATCACTGGATGTCTTACAGGAAAGCCTGGCCTTAGTAATCTCCTGATCCATTTATCATCAGCAGATGCTCACTCTGGGTGCAACCTGAATGATTGCTCCCAGAAAGCTCATAATTGCTATAATTAGGGTCACATGACCTCCAGCTTGTCTTGCTTAGGAAAAAAAAATTAAAAAGCAGATGGCCAAATATTAGCATTTGAATGAGCACCAGAGGTCCTTTAGATGAGGGGAGTTAAAGTTAAATGCACCAGAAAGCTGTGAATGGCTGATCTCAAACACTCTTAAAATAGTAGTTTATGCTTTTTTTTTTTTTTTAATTGTCCATTCTACTCTCTGCAGAGGCCCACCTTCCTTTATAAAAGCCAAATCTGGGCAGTCCAACCCCACTCATCTACCCAGTAACCAGGCTACTACAGAGTACAAGGAAAGAGGAATGATTGTACTTAAATCTTTCTACTTTGAATTCTATTTTTTCTTTAGTTTAGAGTCTCAGTTCAGTTTAGTTGCTCAGTCATGTCCGACTCTGCGACCCCATGGACTGTAGCACACCAGGCTTCTCTGGTGGCTCAGTAGGTGAAGAATCCACCTGCCAAATGCAGAAGATGCAAGAGACTCTGGTTCAATCCCAGGGTCGGGAAGATCCCCTGGAGAAGGCAACAGCAACCCACTCCAGTATTTTTGCCTGGGAAATCCCATGGACAGAGGAGCATGAAGGCCTGCAGTCGGGGGTTCCAAGAGTTGCACATGACTTAGTGACTAAACCACAGCAGTATATTTGAAGAACTAAAACCATCCCCTAAATACTTTTCTTAAGAAACAATATTTTAATTGTAAAGTGAAAGTGTTAGTTGCTCAGTCGTATCTGACTCTGCAACCCCATGGATTGTAGTCCACCAGGCTCCTCTGCTTATGGAATTTTCCAGGCAAGAATACTGGAGGGGCTAGCCTTTTCCTCCTCCAGGGGATTTTCCCTACCCAGGGATCAAACCGGGTCTCCTGCATTGCAGGCAGATTCTTTACCATCTGAGACACTGGGGAAGCCGCACTCATTTTAAGGGCAAATACAAATTAAAAATCAGGGGCTTAATTCTCCCTGTTGAAAATAAGCTTAGAGACTTTCCCCTTTCATTTTTCTTTTACAATTTCTTCCATTACCCTTTTCAAACACATGAAAATCTTCATAATGGGCTAATTAAGTCTCAGGCCATGCTCACATTCAGAAAAGTTTTTTCAGACCTGGGAGACATCTTTTTGAAATGAAAGCATCAAGGGATAATAGCTCCTCTATCTCCCTTGCTGGAGAGTATTAGAGCCTAATTTAGGTTGGCTTCTTGCTCCAAGTTGTAAAACTACTTCCCCTTATAAAGGTACTAGAAGCGTCTCTCTCCACAGAAGAAAATCAATTAGCTAACACAGATGGTCACCCCAATTGCCAAGTAAATTCAGTCCTCTTACTAGAGGACTAGTTATTATTTATCATTAAAGCTTCTATGTGACAGGTTGTATTTGCTTGGCTATTTAGAAGGTTGAAATTTCTTTTGGTCTTTGCAGTCTCTTAGTGGATTGCCTCTGGATGCTCATAACATTCTAATTTAATGCTTATTCATTAACAGGAGTGTTTTCTTTGTCTACTAACTTTGTGGAAAGGATTTCTGGGTTGGGAGAGGTTTTTATTTTTAATTATATTTCCCCAACAATTTCAATTCCAATTAACCCTTCTCCCTGGAGTGGAGGCCTTTCAGATGATTTAACAAATAATTCAAATGGTGAAATTCCAAATTTCCCAAGTGAAATTTATTAAAGAGATAAAATATTTAATTTTACCCTTTAATTTACCTTTAACTGCAAACAAGCTTGGTAATATTCATTCCAAAATAAAACAAATCCAGATAGCATGAATGTCAGTTGGAACATTTGGCTCCCATGTGTCAAGATATTGGTGTTTATTTTTTCTTCTAAAAAAATCTAACATAAAACATAATTTTACTAACGGAAGCTCTTGGAACAGACCCTCAGATTAATATTTCTCTGTGTAATTATTCTTTGTGCACAAAAAGATCAGGGAAAAAAATCTCATGATGGATTAGATTCCTGCTCCTACTTTAAAAAAAAATAAATATACATAAAAGTAGTTCAACAAATATTTTTTGAAAGAGAAAAATTGGAAGGTTGAGACAGAAGGGGAGATGGAAGAGTCAGAATCTTGATCCAAAGTGAACATGTCTTGCAACCTCTGTTCCAGGTCTAACCTTCCAGTCCTAGCCCCTTCTCTGTGCCTTGGCTTGGCTTCTGTAGACCCCTTTTAGGATAAGCCCTTCTTTTTCTGGCTGTCACATTCCACTGTATCTATTTAGATTGTTTACCTTTAAACCCAGCTGAACTTCCTTTTCTTCTATGAATCACAAAGAAGTTCATCTTTTCTGGATCCCTCTAGAAAGTTATATCTGTACTTAGTATTTGATTGCATTGCCATGTATTAGCTGCTATTTATATGCATTCATTTTTCCCTTCCCTTAACTTGACGACAAGCTACTGGAGAGCAAAGGAACCATTTTTGGTTCCTCTGGTAAATATAAAGAAGATGCAAAAGTCAATTACTTCGTTGTTCAACAGAGCAGCATAGGAAACTTTCAGAAATGTAGTTTTGTCATCACAGTGTAAGGCAAAATGCCAGGGGGAGACATAAAAGTGTTTGAAATGAGATTTGATTTGTTTTTTCTTTCAGAAAGTTTTTTTAGGTAAATGGTTTCTCTTCGGATTAAACATAGTATCTTTGCCACTTCTACGTTATGCTTAGATCAGAGATAATTTTACCAGTTCATTATTTATCTCATAAATACCACACTGATATTATTCTTGATACCTGGCTCTTTATCTCACCATTTTGACACTGTCATAAATGATGTCCCATTCAGCTAGTCAAACTGTACCATATTCTAGGATAGAATCCTTAATAAGGTGTTCCACGTGGAAGTATACCACTTTAAGGGTGTGGGATGAGGGGTGGGGGAAGGATGAACTGCACCTAAGAAAGAATAGTTTATATATATATATATATAAATTATATATATATAAATTCTACTCACAGATAAGTGCCTGATAGCCAAACAGAAATGTCTAAGAGGAAAGGAAAAATAAGTGAAACAGCCCAGATGATGACTCTTGTCTTTTAATGATCTAGACTTTGGGGAATCAGGTTGTTTCTGACAGTTTCATAGTTCCGTGGAAATTCATCAATGATGGTACTTCTAAACCAGTGTCGCTACCAGTACTCTGATAGTAAAACCTTTGATATGTTAAGGAAATTCACATGAGAAGATACAATTCTAATGCATCAGAGCTGCTGCTGCTGCTGCTAAGTCACTTCAGTCGTGTCCGACTCTGTGTGACCCCATAGACAGAAGCCCACCAGGCTCCCCCGTCCCTGGGATTCTCCAGGCAAGAACACTGGAGTGGGTTGCCATTTCCTTCTCCAATGTGTGAAAGTGAAAAGTGAAAGTGAAGTCACTCGGTCATGTCTGACTCGTAGCGACCCCATGGACTGCAGCCTACCAGGCTCCTCCGTCCATGGGGTTTTCTAGGCAAGAGTGGAGTGGCCTGCCATTGCCATCTCCGATGCATCAGAGCAGTTATTACTAAATCAAGTATTGAGAATACACTTAAGAGTTCATTTGAGACCTCGGTTCTATGGATGCTTTAGAAGTATTAAAAATGGTTCCTTTGCTCTCCAATGCTCTCCAAAGTAGCTTGTCGTCAAGTTAAGGGAAGGGAAAAATGAATGCATATATATAGCAGCTAATACATGGCAATGCAATCAAATACTAAGTACATGCCTCAAATGTACTACTAATAGAAGAGATTTACATCTTCATTTCCAAATAGTTAAAAGAGTTAGAGAACCCCAAAAGGCAATTATTATTATTATGTGATATTACTGCCAGATGGCCTGTTAGATCTCTGAGTCCCTAAAAGAGATGAAATTTGAAAGTGTTGGGACTATAAAGTTGCCAACCAAATTAAACATCTTACTCAGTGACCTACTTTTTCCATATTTCCAAACTTAACCTAAAATTCTTAAACAATGAAAAAAACTTAGAAATAAAAAGAACAAATCACAACTAGAGAAGGGAATTCTTATGTTACTTTCCCTAAAGATTTCAGAAATGAGGTCCCCCCTTCCCTCCACGATGCATACATGTTCTCTATTCCTTTTGTCTAATTTAGTCCCCTTTATGGAACTGATAATTCTTTATATTAAGCTGCCTAAGGACCCTTTAAAGATGCCAATATAGGTTGTTTCTTTTTTTAAGTGGACTATTTCATTCTAAAACTTTCCTCTTGTACCTAGAGAGCTACTTCTGGCAAGGCACTAACAAGTGACAATAATTTTAAGGATAAGGCTGAAAAAGTTTTTCCACTCTATATGTAAAATATTTTCAGGTAAAAGATATCAAGTTCACTCTCATTTATCGTTCTGAATATGAATATCTTATAAATAAAGCCACTACTGAATAGTATACCCACACATATACCATAAGTGAGTAATTCTATTTGGGTAAATACGTAGTTTTCTACTTATTTTTACCCTCCCAGAGACTGTTCTATATTTTTAAGAACTATTAATATTACATTTCACAGAGGAATTCCACCCCCACTCCCACCCCGCCACCGGTGGCTCAGCAGCAAAGAATCTGCCTGCAATGCAGGAGATGCGGGTCCAATCCCTGGGTCAGGAAGATCCCCTAGAGAAGGAAATGGCAACCCACTTCAGTATTCTTGCCTGGGAAATCCCACAGACAGAGGAGCCTGACAGGCTACAGTCCATAGGGTCACAAAAGAGAAGGACATGACTTAGCTTCTAAAAACAACAACAACAACAACAAAAAACATTTCACAGAGGAATAGTCTATTATAAAAATTGTGTCTGATTTAGTGACTATCTCTATTCATAAAATGAAGATGATAGGACTTAAAGTTTCAAATATCTATTTATATTCTAAAAGTTAGCTTTCTCTATATTTGAATTATAAACTTTATTCAACAAATATTCAACTTTTACTGGAAGACAGAAAGAAGAGAGGGAGAAAAGGAGAGAAAAAGAGAGACAGGGTAGATATTCAAGTATAGACACAGATGTACGTGTATAATATAGTAAGGTGTTTTTTTTTATTCAGCTCTTCAACCCTATTTTAAATAAATTTAAATAGTAGAAAGAAAAGTAAACAAAGTCTCTAAAGCAGCATAAGTTGATGGTCACAAGATATTGAATAATATGGACTGAAACCAAATCCACTTTGGTTTATTAGCACAAAATGATTTTCCAACTAGCATTTTTACATTGCTAAATAACTAGAAAGAATGAGCTCAGGAAAGGCAGACAATTGTATCTGCTTTAATAGGAATGGCCTATAAAGTATGCCCAAAAGCAAAGCCTTTGTGCTGTTCATTGTAAAACCATCCAATATTAGCATGCATATGTATGTATCTATCTAAAGTATATGTATTATCCCTTTCTCTATTATATGTATATCCCTTTTCCTGCTATGATGATTCTTCTATCCTTGGATGAATAACTGATGAAATTTAGTAAGTCTCATGTAGATTTATAGAAGTTGAGGAGCAAGAAAGCATATCCGTTTTTAATAATGTAAAGTTCGTACTTTGCAATAAGTACGCCATAAAAGAAATAAAAGATTTCTAAATGAATGAACTCCTTACAAATGTACTTCTTATGTTTTTAAATTCTCCGAACTGCCTTAATACAATAGGCCCAAATAAAGTCATGATATTCTTTAAAGAAATAAATGGTCTGCAAAAAGATCAGCTGTACTATTTTTTGGAATGGCATTCATTCAGATAAATTCAGTAAAGAATAAAAATCAGCTGGCCCATGACTTAAATCCACAGGATTGATTTCCTAAGTATGAGGTTTGTATGAAAACATATCCAAGGGGTTGTCTCTTGTAGCCATTTGATACTACATACATTTAGCTAAGACAAAAGGAATCAGCTATTTTTTTTTTCTCATGTGGGAAAAACGTATCTGTTATTTGTTATTTAAGATATTTCCAATGGGTTGTATTTTCCTATTTGTCCTATGGGGCATCAATAAGCTTATTTCTTCAATATGTTAAGATTCTGTCAAAAAATAAAATAACAATTCTGGAAAAATATATTCCCAAGGTATTTCACTGGCTCACTTGAGGCGATTGAGAGGTTGACAGCAAGTTTACCTCTCACCACCACCCCCACCTCCCCACCTTTCCCATTCCAAATCATGTCATGAAGCTTATTTGTTGATTGTCACGTTTGTAACAGGAAAGGATTACTTTTAATAATAAAGGAGAAAATAAGTACCTATGATGCTTCAGATTTCAGAAAGCTGCACAAAAGAAAGCAAATTGTCCAAGGACTAACTGGCCTTTCCAGTCTATCAGCTTTGTATCTCTCCTTAAAATGGTAAAGAAATAATTAGGCATTATACAAATCTTTCCAGAACCTCAAATTCACTTTATCACATATCAATATAATAACTAGAATTCCAAATATATTTTCATCCATAATTATATTATATTATGCTCAATGTAGGAATAAAGTAGAAAGACAAAGCAATCAACCTTTTCATACCTTTACTTTTTTAAATTCCCCAGATTTAACCAAGTAATTATTTCTGCTTCAAATGTCTTTTTTGTGATGTGTTGAAAGTCTTTGCTTTTTTTTGTTCAACTCTCTTCTATCACCAAGAGAAAGAATAATTATTATAACATATATACACACATATAAATATATAAATGGGTTTCCCTGCCCATTTATATAAGGAAGGATATAAGTGGTAAGGGATCCACCTGCCAATGAAGAAGATGCCAGTTCAGTCTCTGGGTCAGGAAGACCCCCTGGAGAAGGAAATGGCAACCCACTTCAGTATTCTTGCCTGCGAAATTCTATGGACAGAGGAGCCTGGTGAGCTACAGTTCACAGGGTTGCAAAAGAGTCGGACACAACTTGGCAATTAAATAACAACTACACACACACACACACACATATATTTAGCTTACAAATATGTAATAAAATTGTTTATTTTTGCTTCTATACTTTACAATTCATTCAATAAGCATTTTCAGGGTGTCCACTCCTACGAGGCCCTACCAGGACAGAAGACACAGAGAGGAGACCCCAGATTCTGAGTTGCTAGGGAAGATAAGACATATCTGGAAATAATCATAACATATAACATACAGAAACAAGGGTGAATGCTATAAGGACGTGTGAACCATCATGAAGGGAGTAAAAAGGTAAACAGAACTTCTTGAGGTGGTAACTGAACGTTGACACAAGGCTTGTTTGTGTTGATTCTGGAAAGCAAACCACTACAGCTTACTAGTAAGACATAAGGGTATCCTGAAAATATTAGCATTTTATACACTGTTTTTGTAAGTGAAAGTCTGCTTAATTGTAAAATATGCTGCTTAGTTTGTTAACAGTATCTTTAATAAAAGAGACACTACCACTCAGTAGAGCATATAGAAATCACTTTTTGATCAGTTCAAAAACAAAATATTTATATTCTTGCCTCTTCTATTTTATATTTTATTTTATGACAATAATTTAACGATCTTCATTGGTTTTATTCCGTCTTGGAAGAAATCTCAGAAGGTATTACTCAAGTAAAAACTATGAAAAGAAAAGAACTTTGATAGAGAATTTAAAAATGACTTGAAATCTTCCCTATTTAAGGTCCATAAGTATGCTTTATCTCATTTAATCCTTAAATGAGGTATAAGTTATTTTTATTCTAGCTTTAAAGATAATAAACTCAGACAACTTTTCTACAAGGCATAAGAATTCAAGTCAGAGGGATAAACTAGAATAAGAAGAGAGATCCAGGTCTGGGCAGAAATAATGAGATATTGAAAATAATCTGAATGCTCAACAATGAATAAATGGTAAAAAGAATTATGAAATAGGGTGAAATATTACACAGTCATTAAAATTGCATTTTCAAGAAACCAGGAGTAACAGAATACAAAGTTTAACTTCAATTTTCTGAATATAAACAAGTCAAAATCTGGAGAGGAATACACCAAAATACTGGTCGCAGTATAATAAAAAAGAAAACAAATTTAAAAAATGAACTCGCCTTGTTTTAAATGGTAAAAAGTGTGGTGTAAAGTGTTTTTAAGAATCTGTATCAAGCTTGACTTTATAGTTTCCGAACTTTACTCTGATTCTCTTTTGTAATAACTTGAAATTTAATTTTTTTCTATCTAAATTCAGTAATACTATATTTCATAGAATCTAAGATACAACCCACTGTAAGACACACTTTATTTGCCACCTAGAAAGAAAAAAAAATTGCCAATTTAACTATGGTAGTTTTTGATTTTACATAGTTAAATGTAAAAATGTGTATCTTAGAGTTGATGAAATACTTCATGGACATTTGAAAATTTTTATTGAGGTATAATTGACATACAACATTATACTAGTTTCAGGTGTACAGCATGATTTGATATTTGTATATATTGTGAAATGTTCACCACAATAAGTCTAGTTAACATTCATCATTAAATACAATTACACAATTTTTTGGTGTGTAAGAATTTTTAATCTAGTCTTTTAGCAATTTTCAAATGTGCAATATAGTATTATTAAAGTAGTCTCCATGCTGTACATTACATCCTACAAATTATAACTGGAAGACTGTAAATTTTGACTCTCTTCTATATCTCCTTGATCCATTCATCCATTGACAGACATTTGGGCTGTTTCCATATCTTGCCTACTGTAAATAAGGCCACAATGAACATGTGTGTGCCTATTTTTTTTCAAATTAGTGTTTTCACTTTCCTCAGATAAACAGAAATGGAATTGCTAGATAATATGACAGTTCTATTTTTAAATTTTTGAGGAGCCTCCATGCTGTTTTCCATAGTGGCTGCACCAATTTACATTCCCACCAACTGTGCACAAGGATTCCCTTTTCTCCACCTCCTCTCCAACAGTTAGTTATACCTTGTCTTTTTGATAATAACCATTTTAGCAAGTATGAAGTGATATTTCACTGTGGTTTTTATTTGCATTTCCCTGATGATGATGACGCTGTGAAAGTGCTGCACTCCATATGCCAGCAAATTTGGAAAACTCAGCAGTGGCCACAGGACTGGAAAAGGTCAGTTTTCATTCCAATCCCAAAGAAAGGCAATGCCAAAGAAAGCTCAAACTAGCACACAATTGCACTCATCTCACATGCTAGTAAAGTAATGCTTATAATTCTCCAAGCCAAAAAAAAAAAAAAATTCTCCAAGCCAGGCTTCAGCAATACATGAACTGTGAACTTCCAGATGTTCAAGCTGGTTTTAGAAAAGGCAGAGGAACCAGAGATCAAATTGCCAACATCCGCTGGATCATGGAAAAAGCAAGAGAGTTCCAGAAAAACATATATGTCTGCTTTATTGACTATGCCAAAGCCTTTGTGTGGATCACAATAAACTGTGGAAAGTTCTGAAAGAGATGGGAATACCAGACCACCTGACCTGCCTCTTGAGAAACCTGTGTGCAGGTCAGGAAGCAACAGTCAGAACTGGACATGGAACAATAGACTGGTTCCAAATAGGAAAAGGAGTACATCAAGGCTGTATATTGTCACCCTGCTTATTTAACTTATACGCAGAGTACATCATAAGAAACGCTGGGCTGGAAGAAGCACAAGCTGGAATCAAGATTGCCGGGAGAAATATCAATAACCTCAGATGTGCAGATGACACCACCCTTATGGCAGAAAATGAAGAGGAACTAAAAAGCCTCTTGATGAAAGCGAAAGAAGAGAGTGAAAAAGTGGGCTTAAAGCTCAACATTCAGAAAACTAAGATCATGGCATCCAGTCCCATCACTTCATGGCAGATAGACAGAGAAACAGTGGAAACAGTAGTTGATTTTATTTTTCTGGGCTTCAAAATCACTGTGGATGCTGATTCCAGCTATGAAATTAAAAGACGCTTACTCCTTGGAAGGAAAGTTATGACCAACCTAGACAGCATATTAAAAAGCAGAGACATTACTTTGCCAACAAAGGTCTGTCTAGTCAAGGCTATGGTTTTTCCAGTGGTCATGTATGGATGTGAGAGCTGGACTATAAAGAAAGCTTAGCGCAAAAGAATTGATGCTTTTAAACTGTGGTGTTGGAGAAGACTTTTGAGAGTCCCTTGGACTGCAAGGAGATCCAACCAGTCCATCCTAAAGGAGATCAGTCCTGGGTGTTCATTGGAAGGACTGATATTGAAGCTGAAACTCCAAATCTTTGGCCACCTGATGCGAAGAGCTGACTCACTGGAAAAGACCCTGATGCTGGGAAAGATTGAGGGCAGGAGGAGAAGGGGACAACAGAAGATGAGATGGTTGGATGGCAACATCGACGGACATGGGTTTGGGTGGACTCCGGGAGTTGGTGATGGACAGGGAGGCCTGGCATGTTGCAGTTCATGGGGTCGCAAAGAGTCGGACACAACTGTGCCAATGAACTGAACTAAACTGATGGTTAGTGACACTGAGCATCTTTTCATAAACCTGCTGGTCATCTGTATGTCTGTTTTGGAAAAATGTCTATCATATCCTCTTCCTAGTTTTAAATCAGAGTGGTTTTTTTTTGCTATTGAGTTATCTGTGTTTCATATATATTTTGGATATTTGCACTTCACAAGACGTATGATTTGCAAACATTTTCTCCCATCCAGGAGGTTGCCTTTTCATTTTGTTCATGGTTTCCTTTATTCTGCAGAAGCGTAAGCACAGTTCTGATATTCCATTTTAAATATAGCTATCTATAACTTGGAGCTTCCCTGATAGCTCAGTTGGTAAAGAATCCGCTTGCTTTTATTTAGCAATACTAGTCATTTTACTCAGTTAATATTATTATAGAAAAAGAAGCTTTTCTATGAGGGAAACTTCTTTTATTCCGAAGCAAAAGAACCTAGCTTTAGTTAAGAAAAGAATAGTAATTTTCATTATGTATCATATTTTGTGTTGAGAATCTGGTTGTTTCTAGTGAATTGATGTATCCTTCAGAAGCCTTGTTACATCTAGCTGCTTTTGCAAAACATAATTTAGATAATTAATTATCAAATTTAATTTAAATATTTTTTCATTCTCAGCTGGAAAGAGAAACAATAGAATATATCCAATTGGAAAGACTTTGTAATATGAGAGATTTAAATAAGCTTCCATTTCTATGAACACTGTATATTTTAATCAAATATATTTATTTTGGAGTATGTAAGTCATCCTGACTTTTCACAGTTAGACAAAACACATTTAAATTATGTTCACACTCCCACAAAATAAATTCTACATACAGAAAATGAATAGAGGATTAGATTAAAAAAGTTTTTGTGTATTACTCTTATAGTTATTTACTTTTCTATTTAACAAAATGTTTTTTCATTTCTTCTTTTACATGTTTCTTTTCAGTTTTTTGTTCCTTTCTGAAGAGTAGCCAAAATGAAATGAGATTTCAAGTTGTGATATTGACCATACCAACCACAAACAGAAATCCAAAAGGAAGAGAACAAAATCCAATTTACTTTTAATTAAAATTTAAAAACAACACTTCATATCCAACTTTATGCATTGAAAATATTCCTGAATAAAAGATTTCTACTTTGCAAAAATCTCATTCTAGCTGTTATTTTTTACTGAAAGATGGGTAGAAGCTAGCAGGGAAAGAAGAGTAGCAAAAGTCCAAACAGTCTTACAAGATTTCCATGTTTAAATGTGTGCGAGTTTACAGAGAATATGCTTAGGAGTGAATATGAAAGAAACCAGCCTAAACGTCCTCCGTAAGTTCAACTCCAAATTATATGAACACAAAATGAAACAAATGCAGGTTACAAATTTAACTCTCACTTTTATACACATGTCCCTTTTTCTCCTTATTAAGTTGCCAATTATCAGTAGGCATGATTCCAACATATCTTATTTGCTACAGTCTACCCAGATTTCAAGGATAAGAAAGCAGTTTGTACAGGAAAAGGAAAAATGATAATAGTTTTGTGTGTGTATGCACACACCAGTGCAGATGCATGTGAGACAGATGTGCTGGGGGTGGAAGAATGAGGTCAAAATTGAGACCAGAAAAGGTAACATATTTACTGTGTGCCTGCGATGTGTTGTGTGTGCATGCTAAGTCGCTATTGTCATGACCAACTCTGTGAGGCCCTATGGACTGTAGCCCATCAGGCTCCTCTGTCCCTGGGATTCTCTAGGAAAGAATACTGGAGTTGGAATGCCATGCCCTCCTCCAGGGGATCTTCCCAACCCAGGGACTGAACCCGAGTCTCTCATGTCTCCTGCATTGGCAGGAGGGCTCTTTACCACTAGAGCCATCCAGACACTGCAATTTGAAGGCTAAATACCTGATTAATATAAGCACAAAGGAAAAGCCAATGTTTTTCTTTCTGTTAAATTATTAACCAAAAACCTATACAAAAAGTTTAGCAACACCTGGCATTTTACTCTTTCATTAGCAACAAAAGCAGGTATTTTATTCATTTTTTTTTTTTAACTATGAATACATGTTCTAGAGAAGAAAGGAGGAGGGAATAAATGAAATTCTAAGCCTATTTATGTCAGTGCCCTCTAAGGCTCTGTTATTATTCTAAACTCCATTAAGCTAGTTTTGAGTCTCCCCTAAAACCAATTAACAAGGAAACAGAGCAAAAGAGTGGCATCTTAAAACTCTGCTAATTAACTGAAATATGCAATTAATGAGCAATTTTTCAGCTCTACCATGCTTGGGAAATGTGGCTACCCAACTGTGGGCTTCAAAAGTATTTCCCTGCAAACTCAGAAAGCTGATCATTCTTTAAAACACTAGCCAGCATTGCAAAGAAATCATACTTTTGATATGTTTATTAAATGAATGATTTAAAATTGTATCTTTTTCTTTAATCAAAATTCTGCAAGTAAAGCAGGTAAAAGAAATGAAACTTGATAATCAAAGAAATACTAACGAAGAAAACAAACACTTTTCAGGAAAACGTCTGCAAATCTGAAATGTATCCAGTTCTCACCAAGTTACAACTTTCTTACCATGACCTGTAAAAGTACTCTGACCCAACTCTACAAAGGCTCCTCAATCCTCTATTTTATTTCACAGTTTATTCAGAATTTAATATATAAACACATCACCAACCTTAATTCCAGCCAGTAGTCACAAGACAGGTTGGGTCAGATCAATAAAATCTGAAAGATAAACAGAACAACATACCATAAATTAAAACAGTTGAATGATTTAGTCTTTTACTTTAGTAAAAGGGAAAATGAAGTTACTTGAATCCTCACACATAAAATTTACTGGTTGACAACACATCCACATCCATTTACAAGGGCATTACGTAGTTATGAAATTTTAAACTGATATATCTTCTAGATTTTATTTGAAAACATGTATTAGATGTGCAAATTATATCCTATTTTATTTTCAGCAGTTTCTATTTAAAATAGAACAATGCTTATGTTTATAATCTAAAACGTCAGCCATAAATATTTTAAAACAAATTCTGTACTGAAAATACTACCACTTATCTTGAAAGATGTTTAATTAAAAATAATAAAACTGATGCATTCAATCCTTAATCCAACTGAACATCCACAGACAGTTTGCAGATTAAAAGTGCAGGATCAACAATCTGTTTGACTGCTGCAGTCCATGGGATTGCAAAGAGTCAGACACAACTAAGCAACTGAACAACATGACAATCTGTTAAAAGGTAACAAAAGTCAAATAAGACTATTCTAATGGCAACCTAGCAATCTTCTCATTATTTTCTTACACCTCAATCTTGTCACCAAATCATGCTGAGAAGTGTGTTGTCAAGTGGAAGGAACGAGAAAGTAAACCAAGGTCAAAAGCAAACCCAACTTCTGTTCCAAAAGTCAGCCTGTATTTTGAACACTTAGTAGAAAAAATGACTTTACAATGATAGAGTGGGATTCTTGGCTTGCGGCAGGGAGCATCCATGGATAAATCTCCAATTTAAAAAAAATAATCATTAGGTTCTAGAAGTGTGTTTGTGATTAACTGGTTCAGGTCAGTTCAGTTCAGTCACTCAGTCGTGTCCGACTCTCCGCGACCCCATGAATCACAGCACGCCAGGCCTGCCTGTCCATCACCAACTCCTGGAGTTCACTCAAACTCATGTCCACAGAGTCGGTGATGCCATCCAGCCATCTCAGTCTCGGTCGTCCCCTTCTCCTCCCACCCCCAACCTTTCCTAGCATCAGAGTCTTTTCCAGTGAGTCAACTCGTCGCATCAGGTGGCCAAAGTATTGCAGTTTCAGCTTTAGCATCTGTCCTTCCAATGAACACCCAGGATTGATTTCCTTTAGAATGGACTGGTTGGATCTCCTTGCAGTACAAGGGACTCTCAAGAGTCTTCTCCAGCTGCACAGTTCAAAAGCATCAATTCTTCGGCGATCAGCTTTCTTCACAGTCCAACTCTCACATCCATACATGACCACGGGAAAAACCATAGCCTTGACTAGATGGACCTTTGTTAGAAGTTCGAATATGTTCCACGTGGTGTTGTTAGAAATGGTTCATTATTAGACTCAGAGGTTAAGTCCAAAAGATAATTAACCTAAAATCATGATTATTTAATGAAAACAATGGTCTAAAGTAATACTCATATATTCAAGATAATATGTTAATTAGCTTGACTGTAGTAATCATTTCACTATGCATATGTATATCAAATCATGTTTTAAACCTTTAATATATACAATTTTATTTAAAAATATAAAAGAAATACTAGTAAAAAATTATTGAAAATAAAATTCTTTTTTAAAATACTTGTTATTTTATATTGGGCTATAGCCAATTAACGATGTGATAGTTTTAGGTGAACAGTGAAGAAACTCAGCTTCGCTCAGTTCAATTCAGTCACTCTGTTGTATCCACCTCTTTGCAACCCCACGGACTGCAGCTCGCCAGGGTTCCCTCTCCACCACCAACTCCCTGAGCTTGCTCAAATTAATGCCCATCAAGTCGGTAATGCCATACAACCATCTCATCCTCTGTCATCCCCTTCTCCTGCCTTCAATCTTTCCCACATCAGGGTCTTTTCAAATGAGTCAGCTCTACACATCAGGTGGCCAAAGTATTGGAGCTTCAGCATCAGTCCTTCCAATGAATATTCAGCACTGATTTCCTTAGGATTGACTGGTTAGGCTCTGTGTAGTCCAAGGGACTCTCAAGAGTCTTCTCTAACACCACAGTACAAAAGCATCAATTCTTCAGCACTCAGCTTTCCATCCCGTTCAATGATGCCATAGCTTTTCAAAGTTCAGTTTTTGACAGTGTTTGTGATATAAAGGCAAATACTAACATTGCATTAAAACCAAAATGGAGGAAGAAATGAGGATGAATGTACAATCTGGCTCTTAGGTTTGAGGGCTGGTCAGTACCCAACAAGCACACTTATCCCATTATTAAGTAACTGTGAGTTTCTAAGTATAAAATACAAAGTTTTTTTTTTCTTTCAATTTATATGCATTATTTTTTCAAAAGATGACTAAGTTAATACCTAAATAGTTTTTATGCTAATTAAACACAACTGTAAGGTATTTCTTTCAGCCTAGCGGTTCCATGAAAAAATTACCAATATGCTCAGAATGTCATAAACTGAGAAAGTCTGGGACACTCTCTGTTAAGCATAGTATTTTGTTTTGTTTCAATTTTGCTCCACAAATTTAAAGAAAAGAAAAATCAGGAGAGATTTTATTTGTGTTTAGAAAAAACTAGTAAAGAGAGATATAAAAGGAGAGGGAGAAATTATTTTCTTAAAATCAGAGAAAAAATACTAGGAGACTGGGAAGGACAGTGGTTCAGCACACTGCACATATTTGACCGTGTGTCCATGTACATGTAAGTGTGAATGCTCATGTGCATTTCCAGGCACGCAAGAGGTAGCTAATATAATACACATGAACACCAGGGGGTGAAAGACAAAGAACCAGGAGCGGCCTACTGCAATGTATACATGCTAACCACAGTGACCATAGGTCACTATTCCCGAAGAAAAAGTGGTTCCCCTAGTTCCTTGGAGTCAAAGAATGACTGCATAGAACCACAGTTTAATTGATGTGCAGTTTTAAGTCTCCACTTACCATTTGATCACAACTGCTTCTTGCGAAGAGTTTTTGGCATACTAAATTGATATCCTGACAACTTTAAACTCAAATAGATTGGATTTTATCTGTTCTGCATAAACTTTCAAATATATGTGTGCATGCTCAGTCATTCAGTCATGCCTGCCTCTTTATGACCCTTTGGACTGTAGGCTACCAGGCTTCTCTGTCTATAGGATTCTCCAGACAAGAATACTGGAGTGGGTTGCCATTTCCTCCTCCAGAAGATCTTCCCAACCCAGGGATTAAGCCTTCATCTCTTGTGTCTCCCACATTGCAGGTAGATTCTTTACCCACAAAGTATATATTCAAATATATACTGTCAAAAGTGAAAGTCACTCAGTTGTGTCCGACCCCATGGACTATATAGTCCATGGAATTCTCCAGGCCAGACTACTGGAGTGGGTAGCCATTCCCTTCTCCAGGGGATCTTCCCAACCCAGGGATAGAACCCAGGTCTCCTGCATTGCAGGCAGATTCTTTACCAGCTGAGCCACCAGGGAAGCCCATCCTGTCAAAGTAAAAACTAAATGAGACTTGTAGAATTTTTCAAAAGTCAGGCTTTATAATTCACGAACCTGACTGCTTATATGATCCATAATGGCCACCTGATGGAAAGAGCTGACTCACTGGAGAAGACCCTGATGCCAGGAAAGACTGAAGGCAGAAGGAGAAGGGGATGACAAGGACAAGATGGTTGAATGGCATCACTACCCAATAGACATGAGTTTGAGCAAGGTCCAGGAGTTGGTGATGGACAGGGAAGCTGGGCGTGCTGCAGTCCATGGGGTCACAAAGAGTCAGTCTCAACTGAGTTACTGAACAACAACAACAACAAATGTGACTAGGAGGATATTCTGACCTACCCCCGTCACTGTCCCAGCAACCCATCCCCATCTCCAAACATTTTTATTTTCTTTTCAGTGAAGCACATGTGACACACAAACTCTGTTTAAGATATCAGTACTACGGACACTGTTTCCACTGTTTTTCCATCTATTTCCCATGAAGTGATGGGACCAGATGCCATGATCTTTGTTTTCTGAATGTTGAGCTTCAAGCCAACCTTTTCACTCTCCTCTTTCACTTTCATCAAGAGGCTTTTTAGTTCCTCTTCACTTTCTGCCATAAGGGTAGTGTCATCTGCATATCTGAGGTTATTGATATTTCTCCCAGCAATCTTGATTCCAGCTTGTGCTTCTTCCAGCCCATCTTTCCTCATGATGTACTCTGCATATAAGTTGAATAAGCAAGGTGACAATATACAACCTTGACGTACTCCTTTTTATATTTGGAACCAGTCTGTTGTTCCATGTACAGGTCTGACTGTTGCTTCCTGACCTGCATATAGGTTTCTCAAGAGGCAGGTCAGGTGGTCTGGTATTCCCATCTCTTTCAGAATTTTCCACAGTTTATTGTGATCCACACAGTCAAAGGCTTTGGCATAGTCAATGAAGCAGAAATAGACGTTTTTCTGGAACTCTCTTGCTTTCTCCATGATCCAGCGGATGTTGGCAATTTGATCTCTGGTGCCTCTGCCTTTTCTAAAACCTGCTTGAACATCAATTCATGGGAAATAGATGGAAAAACAGTGGAAACAGTGTCAGACTTTATTTTTTGGGGCTCCAAAATCACTGCAGATGCTGACTGCAGTCATGAAATTAAAAGACGCTTACTCCTTGGAAGGAAAGTTATGACCAACCTTGATAGTATATTAAAACGCAGAGACATTACTTTGCCAACAAAGGTCCATCTAGTCAAGGCTATGGTTTTTCCCATGGTGATGTATGGATGTGAGAGTTGGACTGTGAAGAAAGCTGATCGCCAAAGAATTGATGCTTTTGAACTGTGCAGCTGGAAAAGACTCTTGAGAGTCCCTTGTACTGCAAGGAGATCCAACCAGTCCATTCTAAAGGAGATCAATCCTGGGTGTTCATTGGAAGGACTGATGCTAAAGCTGAAACTGCAATACTTTGGCCACCTGATGCGACGAGTTGACTCACTGGGAAAGACTCTGACGCTGGGAAAGGTTGGGGGTGGGAGGAGAAGGGGACGACAGAGAATGAGATGGCTGGATGGCATCACCGACTCTGTGGACATGAGTTTGAGTGAACTCCGGGAGTTGGTGATGGACAGGAAGGCCTGGCGTGCTGTGATTCATGGGGTCGCACAGAGTCGGACACGACTGAGCGACTGAACTGATCTGAACTGAACTATTTCAATTATGTGAACTTTGTATTTGAACCCACAGGCTTAGTACACAGAAGAATATCAATAAGTGACTGTTAAATGAATGAAGGTGCTTAGTGTCATACTTTTCTGATACTGCTGTCAAATGTAAAGAAATGGTTGAAAATTCCCCTTTTAGCAGAGATAAGGGAAAAAACCCCATCCATGACCTACCTGATTTGCATTGAAAATGTGTGATATAAAAGCTCTGAGGAAGAATAGGTGTTTATTTTTGACCTGGTGAACTCATACTGTCTAGGGAATTTTGTTTGCTTGTTTGCTTTTCTTATCTTAAGGGCAGCACATCCATTTGCAGTGCCTGGAGCAGCTGCTTTGTAAAAAATTCTCTGAACCTTTTCTTCCCCCACTCAACCCAGTTATTGAGCAAATAGGCACAGAATAGTGAAGATTTATGTTGCCCCAAGGCTCAATCCTCACTGTGAACATCTGCCATTTCACACACAGAGGTCAAGACTTTTTGTGTAGTATTTTGCTAAACAATGCCCTCAGCATAACTCAAATGAAATTCTTTTCAATAGGATTCAGTGTCTGCTTTTAGGCAGCTTAACTTATCAGCATATTGAAAGTACCACTTCTTCATCCTCTGAGTCTCTTTCTCCACAACAAAAAGGCAGGGAACATGTCAGAAAATAATCTTGAGAATTAACTGCTAAATGTTTTTTTCCCCTCTTTATCCAATGAGAAATAATCTTACATTGGTCTATTATACATCATTTTGTGATGGTCAGGTTGAATTATAAACGCGATATCAGGCAGCAGTATTCCTGTTTACATCCCACTAAGAATAAAAATTGAAAATAATAGACATATTTTTGCTATTAGATTACGAAGGTCAACTCTCAATTGAAAAACCTTTCACGTTTTCTGTATTTCTCCCTTCTTAAAGTTACACAAGCGTCTCAATGAAAAGAAACTATAACTGCCCGAGTCATAGAAAAGTTACTGCTTGAGCTTCACTTAACATACAAATGCAGGGACTACCACAGTATGCAAATTAAAATTAAAAATCGATTCTATTTCTTAAAATATATTTAAGTGCTTATTATTTAATAATAAGTTCAGTTCAGTTCAGTCGCTCAGTCGTGTCCGACTCTCCGCGACCCCATGAATCACAGCACGCCTACAATCCTTATATTTTAAAATACAGAACAGCTTAAAAAATAGTATTGTTTACTGTTTCAAAGATCAAAAGCTCTTTGCCATCTAAAAGCTTAGTTAGAGTCTAGTGGGATAGAGATAGTTATGAAAAATCAAGACAAAAGGCAATGATACAAAGCAGAATATACCTTCAGTCACTAAGACATATCAACAAAGAGCTATGGGACACTGGAGAACAAAGGAGGAGAAAAAATGAAATCCTATTATATAAGGATAAGGATTCAGAGGTGCATTTGAGTTGAGCCTTGAAGGAGGCAAAGGATTGTAATAGATGGAGACAGAATGGAAATGAGACCAACTCAGATAATGGACTCAGAGAAAGGACTTAGCAGTAAAAAGTAATGAAAAAAGCAAAGACCAAGAGGTATCTGGGGCCCCACCTAGCTGGAGTATAATACACAAGAAAAGCAACAACTGGGTGAAAGTCTAGGTAGGGTTTGTATAAGCAGAAACGATCTTGAATGACAATCTGAGGAGAATAGAGAATTAAATATATTTAATTTTGCCCACTTGGAGAAGGAAATGGTAACCCACTCCAGTATTCGGAATTCCTGGAAAATTCCGAGGAGCCTGACAGGCTATACAGCCCATGGGGTCACAAAGAGTTGGTGAGTGACTATCACTCACTCACTCAATTTTGTCCGCTAAAGTGAACCATTGAAGGTTTTCTATTCAAGAATGACATGATTAAAATATGTAAGTGACATCACTGTGTTGACTGGATCAGAGATGAGGAGATATTAAAGAGTAAACCATTTAGGTATCTCCTTCAGAAGTCCAAGTGGTGGGTAATGAAGCGTCAGTTTGCGTAGAGACAGTGTTGATGCAAAGAAGGAAGAAGGCTCGAACTATTGCAGATGCAAGCATCTTAGATTGCTCAGGCTATATAACAAAATACCATATGCTGAGTGATTTAAACAATAGAAATATATTTCTCAAAACTCTGGAGGCTGGAAGTCTGAGATCAAGATGCCAGTTCAACCAGGTTTTGGTAAGAGGCTTATAGCTAGCTACCTTCTCTCTCATTCTCTTCTCCATAGTCATTGTCATATTAGGGAGCCACCTCTGTGACCTTATTTAACATTAACAAATAAGAATACTGGAGTGAGTTCCCACTGCCTCCTCCAGCAGACCACATTTTGTCAGAACTCTGAACTATGACCTGTCCGTCTTGGGTGCCCCTGCATGGCATGGCTCATAGTTTCATTGAGTTACACAAGCCCCTTTGCCATGCAAGGCTCTGATCCAAGAAGGGGAATATTCTGAAAACCTTATTCCTAAATACAGTCACATTGATGGCTTAGGGCTTCAATGCATGAATTTTGAGTTCAGTCCAGGGTAGTGTGTATAGTTCAGTTCAGTTCAGTCGCTCAGTCGTCTCTGACTCTTTGCGACACCATGAATCACAGGATGCCAGGCCTCCCTGTCCATCACCAACTCCCGGAGTTCACTCAAACTCATGTCCATCGAGTCGGGAGTGTGTAATAACCTATGGGGCTTAGGAACTAGTTGGCTATGAAAAGGCATGTGACAGAAAATAAAAGCCAAGAGAATTCTGAGGGTTAGAGACAGACAGACCCCGGTAAAGATGCTGTCATTATTAGAAACAGGGAAGGCTAAAGGCAGATTAGGCTGCTGAGCAAGAGGAGAGGGTGATAGCTTTTTATTTTATACACATTGTGAGTTTCTGGCAGGATAATCAAGGGAAGGTATGCATCAGACAACTAACTTATTGATAAAGGGTAGATTTTATGTGATATGCAAAAGAGTGAAATCATACCTAACACTGAAAGAAAACAAAAAGGAATGTACATTGTGGAGATAATAACTGGGCTAAAATATATCAATATAGGATCAGAAATGTATGTTCCAAATTATAGAATTAGGTTGTCTAGCCAGCCCACATTATTGTATATTTAATCACACTTTTCCTTGATAGACAGGTATAACATTAATAGAGCACTGGCTGTATGGAAGCCCATATTGTTTACAATGAATGCCACATCCTGTCTGCCCAGGCTGTGGGCTGCTCTGCCTAAGTGACCCAGCAAATCCACATTTGTATCTCAAGCACTTAGAGTGGTGTATGGCACAAAGTCGGGGATCTGTAAATGCAGAATGAGTCATTCCCAGAAAAAAAGTGGCTGAGTCATGGGCACTCCAACTAATTTCACCTCTAGACTTTGTATTGTTGACATAAAATGACATTGTCGGAAGAGAGGCACTAGCTATGACGCCTAATGGAATGTTCTGAACACATAAGCTGACATGTTCCCTGTAGCTGCTGTGACAATGCTTGGAAGTAGAGATGAAGGGTAAAGAGGACCAGTTCCACGCTGGGATTTAGTGTCTACCCATCTACTGTCACAACATGGGGGGCGCGGGAGAAAGGTAACACAGCAGCTCAGCAACTAGAAGTATTAATAGCTACCCATTTAAGTTGAAGACGTTTTAAATGCTCAACTATGGAGTCTGTTTTATGAAAACTACAGTACTATCTCTAACACAAAAACAATAATAGGAGACAATCCTTGTTAAACATAACCCAGACATTATACAAACTATGTCGCAAACATTATTAATTTAATCCTCACAAGAACAAATAAAGCAGACGTCATTATCTCCAAGAGGAAATTAGGCTTATAGAGATTAAATCCATAGTACCTATGGATTGAACTTTCCCAGGTGGCTCAGTGGTAATGAATCCATCTGCCAAAGAAGGAGTCTGGGTTTGATCCCTGGGTTGGGAAGATCCCCTGGAGGAGGAAATGGCAACCCACTCCAGTATTCTTGACTGGAGAATCCCATGGACAGAGGAGCCAGGCAGACTACAACCCTTTGGGTCACCAAACAGTCAGACACAACCTAGCAACTAAACAACAACAATACCACCTATGGATTAAGATTGCTAATTAATTAATTTTATAGAAATACCATTTATTAAGGTAAAAATGACAACTTTAGTCAGAGATAAGGTGAAATACATATGTATCTGGTATATGGCCTATATATATTTACATATGCTTTTTTCACCCTTTGCTTTTAAGTTTAGACATTCATGTGAAAGTCATTCAGTCATGTCCAACTCTTTGTGACCCCATGCACTGTAGACTGCCAGGCTTCTCTGTCCATGGAATTCTCCAGGCAAGAATACTGGAGTGGGTAGCCTAACCCTTCTCTAGGGGATCTTCCCAACCCAGGGATCGAACCCAGGTCTCCAACATTGCAGATGGATTCTTTACACTCCTGAGTCACCAGGGAAGCCCTTAGACACTCATGTGTCTGGGCAATTCCTTACAGAATTCTGGCATAATCAAATTCAGGCAAAAACAATAAAGGTAATGCTTGGAAAACACTGTAAGAAAACAAATTTCAAAATTTTGAAATAGACCCCAGACTCCTGTAGTTCTAAGCATTTTTAGTGGGACAAAAATTTTGGAAGATGCATCATTTATTAAGAAACTTTTTGCTGCATATGTACAATTGAATCTCTTTGCTGTACATGTAAAAGTAGCACAAAATTATAAATCAATTACATCCCAATATAAAACAAAAATTAAGCTAAAATGAATTACAAACTCAGGAAAAAAAATATAAACTTTTTGCTGACACTACCTCAAAGGTCTACAGCAAAAGTGTCTAATATATTTTTATTCCAGATCCTTCCTTTTTTTTTTTTCTTCCTTGTAATATTTGTGTTATGGATGTTAGGCATATAAATGGCTTAAGAAGTTGATCTATTCAAGGCTCATGATGAAAAACACCAGTAAAAAGTATGGTTTGTTGAGAGCCAAAATGTATCTGAATAATGCTATATTTATTTTGATAATGAGATAGTACATGAGTGAAAATGGAATCGACAAAAGCCAATAAGTTTATTTTCTGCAAGAAAGCCTGTCTGCTAGCTCAGATCATTAGTCTAAAATCTAAGGTTTCCTTTGAAATGGTTTTATAGCAAAGTGAATGCACTATCAACTATTTGTTCAAAATCTTTAATGGAGCACCTTTTGATTAATACTTGGATTTACAGCTGAGATTTGAAAAGATGTGAAATATGTGTGAGCACTCACTGAGCAGGAGGTATGTACGCTAAGTCTAACTTTAGGATGCTTTCTTCAAAGATTAATCCTACAATCTAGATTTTTTTTCTAATTCAGAAAGTACACATTCTCCTAGGATTATCAAAAAGTCATTTTGTCATCTCAGTAAAACCTGAATTTCAAAGGAATGAACAACTATAAGGCAATCCTTAAACAATGAAATAAATCTGTTCCCCAAAGCTCTAATTTCCTGAAAACCCTACTACATGCACTAAGAAGCCAAACTGGAGCATTCCACACATTTCTGGACCCACTTCTCTGAGTCAAAAGCTTTCTCCAGGGTGAACCCAGGTATATTTAACTCCTGTAGATATTGTTGTTATATTTTAACTAATTTAATAAAAATGTCAAACCCTCAAAAAGAGGCGTAAATGGATTGACTTCAGAATTATTTATTATAAAGAAAATTTTCATCAATTTTAATATTCTTGTTGTATTACATGCTATATATAAGGGACCAGAAATGAGGTCAGAATCTATATATATCAACTGAAAATCCTATTTCTGGAACAAAGACAGCTACAACAAAAGTTAGGATTTCCTATAAGTCTAAAAACATTCATGTAAAAAACATCTGCTGTTACCACATGTAAAATGTTAAGTAGTTTTTCAGATTCTGTCATCCCTCAACTGTCCTAATTAAGAGTTAGAGTTTTAAATTTTCTCCAACATAAAGTGGACCAAAAAGCAGTACAGTAGAATAAAAACAGCTTAAATTAACTGTACATCTTTTCCCTACTCTTCACATACAGGTAGTCCTAGACTTATAATCTGTTAACCATTTATTTAAAACTATATGGAAAATATTACAAATGATGGTTAAATTCCTAATTCAGTCTACTTAATCCTTACTCTAACTGAAGTAGTACTGCATAGCTAATTTGAATGTTTTATGGTCTGACTGTAATCCAAGACACAGCTTCATTATTTTATTGTAAGAATGTGTTCCCAAGCAAATGGAATACACTAGGGAGTTAGTTATACACTCCATTATAACTAATGACTTTTTAATTTTTTAAAAAACTTATATTTTGTATCTTCAACTAACAATGTTGTGATAGTTTCAGGTGAACAGCAAAGGAATACAACCACACATATATATCTATCCATTTTCCCCCAAACTCCCCTCCTATTCAGGATAACTAATGATTTCTTTGGCCACCTGATGCGATGAGTTGACTCACTGGAAAAGACTCTGATGCTGGGAGGGATTGGGGGCGGAAGGAGAAGGGGACGACAGAAAATGAGATGGCTGGATGGCATCACCGACTCGATGGATATGAGTTTGGGTGAACTCCGGGAGTTGGTGATGGACAGGGAGGCCTGGTGTGCTGTGATTCACGGGGTCACAAAGAGTTGGACACGACTGAGCGACTGAACTGAACTGAACTGAATGATTTCTGAATAACTGCTTCATGGCAGGCACTTTTCTAAGGACTGGAAAATAATGATAGGCAATAAGTTATGGAAAGTTTTCTGCCCTTTTAGAGGTTGATTCCTCCAGTGAATATAAACACATAAGAGAATGATGACCTCTATGAGGAAAATAAAGCAGGGTAGGGGGTGAGTGAATGAGTTGTGGTGGGAGCTTTCTCCATCCCCAATTTCAGAAGCAAGAAAGGGGCAGAAGCTGAAATGCCATTAATCACAGCAAAAAAGCTAGACCCTCACCTGATGCTTTTTCAGATGAAAATATTTCAATGGGCTGATGCCTGACCTACAACTGTCCTTGAAAAGTATAAATATAACAAACACATTTGAATTCTGAAAGTGCACAAAAAGTACAATTTGGGAACTAGTGCAGGTTTTACTAATAGTGTTAGTACAACACAAAAACAAACATCTTGTATGTATAGGACATTAGTCTTTCCACATATATAGTTTTGCTTAATCCTGTGTTGACCTAGATTCAGTTGACTCTGACTCATTATCAAATATGACACCTGCTTCCCAATGAAAGGTAATCTCTAGTAATGGGTTATTTTCAATTGCTAGCTTGCCAAAGTGTCAAATGTCATGCAAGAAAGTAAATAATCCAGAGACCAAAGGAAACAAATAACCTAATGTTTGATATCCTCATGCAATGAAATGGTTCCAAATAATAACATGTGCTTCATTTCCAAACTTTTAACATAATGAAAAAAAAAAGTTGCAGAAGGTGGGATCTGTAATCCATCCATAAAGAATTGATGAACTCTTCTTGCTTGGGCCAGGGACAAAATCGTTTATAATGCACCACTGACATAAAATTCCTCTTGGCACACACATCTTCAACCAGTTAACAGAGAGGGAAATAAGCTTTGACAGCAGTCGGGCAACACCGAAACGCTGTCCCCTGTGACTCACATGAACGCAGCCGGCACCAGCCTCTATGGCGGGTCACCTTGTCACTTCTCAGAGCACTCAGTGCTTGATGGACCCAGCGCCACAGAAGAGTAACTGTACACACTCCTCAGCACTAGAGACAGTCAACAGGCCCTTCTCTGTCTGTAATGAGGAACCCAATTATCAACTTGTGTTGTGTGTGTGTCGGGGTTGCAGTCATGCTGCACAATTGCTATTGTGTTCCCATCTGCCAGTTTCAGTGAGCTATGGAAACAGAGCCAGACGATTTAAGTTCTTTCACACACAATTTTTTTAACTATTGCTAAACACGACTGAGTGACTGAAGTGAACTGAACAGTCGACAAGGGATGTTTAAGTAATTGAGGAGGCGTTATTTTCTAACCAGTCCCAAATCAAGAAAGTCATGCTGCTAAAGGAAGAGTAAAAACACAAAATAAGTATATACTGATTTGCAGTAATTCATTCCCAAACAAACTTACTGAGAAAGATAGAATTCAGTGTAATGAGGCATCAAAGAAACTGCCTTGATTTCCTGGTACTGAAATGAAAACCAACGGCCACATGTCAGTAAACGCTCACTGTTGTATGAAGGCAGCCTATGCTTCCTACTACACTCAGAGCAAGTCCATTTACTGATTTAAGTCAATACAAATGGAAAACATAAGAGTGAAAACTTTTTTTTTTTTTCGCAAACACAAATGAATTTTTCTTTATAATATTTTCAGATGGATTAGAGCGTCAAAGGGTCCTTACTTGTACTTTTGAAAATGAGAATGAAGCTTGAGAAGATTAAAGGAATGTCCTGAGGTCATCTAAATTGTCAGCAACATGATGAGGTCCAGCACCAACTTTCCTGATGGGATGATAACCTGGGTAAAACTAAAGGAACTGGCAGAAAACACTGCACAATCAATCTTCTGGAAGGGCTTTGAGGCCTCTATGGAAATCTCTCCCAGCTGTCACCCACCTTTCCAGGCTCCATGCATTGTATTTAATCTTCCCCATGACGAAAGGATGGTTAAAAGTAAATTGTGTGTGCTCTCTGAAGGCAAAGCACACTGATGTGACTTGGAAATTTTTCAAATGATTACTATGAAGTCTGGCATTGCCAGAAGGCAAATTGAGAGGCAAATTATGACATTTTGGCCTCAACTTTCAAAATGCATTTTTTCCTATATATAAACAGGAACCATAACAGGTAGACTGTACCAACAAAATATAGTAATTTCAAGAACAATTGTTTTTCAACAAAGGGTAAATGTGCCATTGACTCTTGGTACCAGTACTAGTTAAAATGTCAACATTAAAACACAGTACACTTTTCAATACTAGGATTTTTTTTCTTCTTTTAGATTTATCTCACTTTTCTGTATTTCTAAGTTTTTTTATAAAAATGAATGTGTTATGTCTAGCAATAAAAATATAAGCAAAAATACTTTCAATAAAGACTCTTAATTATTTTTCCAAAATATTTTGTAAAATATTTCCCTCTATTGTTACAGTATAAAAGTCCTGCAATAAGAAAAATATTCTAAGAATTATGGATCATGTTTAGTCATTAGTGTGATATCAATAATTTTAGATTTTTAAGTCTGAAGGATACCTTCATGACTTTATTTCTAAATGTATTGCTGTGTTAACATGCAACTTTGTTCTTCTGGTTCTAAGTTCTAAAATAAGGATACTAAAATCCACTCCTACTTAACTGACAGGGTAAATGTAGAATAACAAGATAACAATCACAATAATAAGACAGTTACAACCTGTTTCAGGTGGTCATATTTCCTAAAAAACTGGCTATGATTCTAAAAAAGTAGATAGTTTCATTTTAATCAGATTACTATCATGTGATTTATTAGTATTCAAATTTTATTACTGTAAATATGTTTTAATCTTCTCAGTTCAGTCACTCAGTCTTGTCTGACTCTTTGTGACCCCGTGGGCTGCAGCACACCAGGTTTCCCTGTCCATCATCCACTCCTGGAGCTTACTCAAACTCACGTCCATCAAGTCGGTGATGCTATCTAACCATCTCATCCCTCTGTCGTTGTACTCTTCTCATCTCACCTTCAATCATCCCCAGCATCAGGGGCTTTTCAAATGCGTCAGTTCTTCACATCAGGTGGCCAAAGTATTGGAGTTTCAGCTTCAGCATCACTCCTTCCAATGAATATTCAAGACCAATCTCCTTTAGAATGAACTTGCAGTCCAAGGGACTCTCAAGAGTCTTCTCCAACACCACAGCTCAAAAGTACCAATTCTTCGGCACTCAGCTTTCTTTATAGTCCAACTGTCACATCCATACGTGACTACTGGAAAAACCAAAGCTTTGAGTAGATGGACCTTTGTTGGCAAAGCAATGTCTCTGCTTTTTAATATGCTGTATAGGTTGGTCATAGCTTTTTTTCCAAGGAGCAAGCATATTTTAATTTCATGGCTTCAGTGACCATCTGTAGTGATTTTCCGTTCCGTTCCATCACTCAGTCGTGTCCAACTCTTTGCGACCCCGTGGACTGTAGCCTACCAGGCTTCTCCGTGCATGTGATTCTCCAGGCAAGAATACTGGAGTGGGTTACCGTTTCCTTCTCCAGGGGATCTTCCCGACCCAGGGATCGAACCCGGGTCTCCCGCATTGGAGGCAGATGCTTTAACCTCTGAGCCACCAGGGAAGCCCAGAGCCCCCCAAAATAAAGTCTCTCACTGTTTCCATTGTTTCCCCATCAATTTGCCATGAAGTGATGGGACCGGATGCCATGATCTTAATTTTCTGAAAGTCGAGTTTTAAGCCAACTTTTCCACTCTCCTCTTTCACTTCCATCAAGAGGCTCTTCAGTTTCTCTTCACTTTAAGGGTGGTATCATCTGCGTTTACTGATGACAGTCTGAGGTTATTGATATCTCTCCCGGCAATCTTGATTCCAGCTTGTGCTTCATATAGCCCAGCGTTTCTCATCAGGTACTCTGCATATAAGTTAAATAAGCAGAGTGACAATATACAGCCTTGCCGTACTCCTTTCCCAGTTTGGAAGCAGTCTGTTGTTTCACATCCTGTTCCAACTGTTGCTTCTAGATCTGCATATAGATTTCTCAGGAGGCAGGTCAGGGGTCTGGTATTTCCACCTCTTGAAGAATTTTCCACAGTTTGTTGTGATCCACACAAAGGCTTTAGCGTATTCAATAAAGCAGAAGCAGATGTTTTAGAAGCAAACACAAATCCAAGGCAGCTCTCCCAGGCTATGTGCTTGAATTCTACAATTTGCTTAGAAGTTAGTGCTTAAGTATGTCTGAATCTCAGTTTCCTCATTTTTAGAATGGTGATAACCATACCTATTTCCCAGTGTACTTTGAGGATTAAATGAAATAATGCATGTTCAGAGCTAATCAGAATGTTTGGCAAATCAGAGGCTCCATAAAGAAATTTCCTTCATTCCATAACATGCTCGTGCAAGTTGGCTTACATCTTGTGACTGATAGTTATCCTCACTAATAATACACTGCCACATATGTCAAATTACAAAGAGTCGACCTAGTTTTTCATAAGGTTGATTCTGATAGGCTAAATGTAGTAACACTGAAGTCAATTAAGCTGACATCGGATTTCTGATGGTGACATTAATGATTTTATTTAATATAAAGCTTAATTATCCATGATTACTATCTTTTCTTTTTATCAGCATAAACTTACATATTCACTTATGCAAATATTCCATGTGCAGTGTTGGATGTTACATGCTCTAAGAGATACAAGGCATGCAAAGCACCCCACCTTCACGGAGTCACAATTTAGTAAGAGCTAAAACACATGATCAGTGGAACTACAAATACTATTATGAATAGATGGGGTATCAACAGTGATTCTACTACTGCCTTTGAGATTTTGGTCAAATCACTTAACATAGGGAAACATAGCGACAGGAAGAGGGAGAGCGAGAACACAAGTCAGTGAGAACAAGAGTAAGATCAAGACCAATGTAATGATTTCATCAGAACATCAAGATCCTTTCATCCACGTACCAGGAGAACTTCCAAATATTTTTATTTTAAACTCACTTAAGATTTTTCCTATTTAAACATGAAATATAATGATGACTAGGCTAAACACTGATATCAAATCTTATAATTAACTTCAAATAATATGTTTTGACTGATACATAAAAGCATGGCCATGATTGGCCAGTATCTGCCAATGGACTATAACAAAAGTAGGTATTAAGAAAAAAAAAAAAAGCTTTAGAACATCTCAATTGCAAGTTACATTTTAAAGCAAAAACTGTGATTTCAACAACAAGTAAAGCAACACTAGCTTATAATCATACTTGAGTATTTTGCCAGGTATCCATAGAGTCAGCCAGCAATTCAACACTATTCAAAAGTAAAATGCATAAGAACAAAAGGTATACAATAGCCTTCTTGTTTCTTGTGTAAACCAGAATCTAGTAATTTACCTCCAAATGGAATAAAAGATCCTATTTAATAAAGCCAATTAGCTATAGTACCAAGTGAAGTCTGCCACTCTAGAAGACTACATTATTATATTCTCAAGTTCCTTCTCCTAAGGAAGTCTCTCATTTTGGCCGAACATCATTATGCTTTCCTTTTGATACATTGATTGTATCAAATTTGATACACTGATTGTATCAATTGATTGATTTTAAGTTTTAATTACCTACTCTTAGTCAATGTGCATACTTCACTAAAGGTCTATCAACTATTTCAGTTATGTACATTACTAACTAGGGAATGGTGAGAAAAATTTTGAAAAATGTCAAATGCAGCTTCAATTGTCACACCATAATTAAATTTATGTGATTTATTGAAGTAAAACAGAGGAAACAGTATTAGTAATAAAAGTTCATCAGTTCAATCATACAAAAATCACTTGGGCTTCCTACTAGTAACTCAATTGTATTTTGATGTATAATTTGGAACAGGTTGTAATGTTCAACAATTATACCTGCTGAGGCTGAGAGGTTATAATTAGACAGTCTTCTTTAAAGATTTAATTAACTAAAATTTTATTTGGCTGCATTTTTTCTTTTTTCCTTTTTTGGTGATGGAACACTGAGCACCAACATAGTGTTTTATACAGTGCAAAGTTATGTTGTTTTCCATCCATCTCAAGCTGGAAATCAGATATACTGCATTTAAAATAAGAGAACTCTCTGTATTTTTCTATAATTTGTTATCTTCAAACTCATATTACTCATTCATATATCTATCATTCATTGGCTTAGAGAACTCTCTGAAATCAGCATTGTCTGAGACAGGAAATAGCACAGTAAATCTACCTACCATATCATTTGAGCACAAGCTTCTTAAGTTCTTTCTTAAGTGTCTAGTCCTAGACAACTGACCAAATAATATCTTTATTGACACAGTTCCTATGCATTAATCAAATAATAACATGACTTATAAGTATACTGACCATTGATGGAGTAGTGTAAACGTCAATACAGCTGCTGTAATGAACTTTTATATAAATCATCTATAGCATTAATATTATTTCAGAAGATTCTTATGAGAATTTCAATGAAAACCCACAGAATTCCTTTTTTTGTTAATTCTAACTAAATATAGAGCCTTATAAAAATGAGAGATGTATATCCTTTACAAACTACTTCAAGGAAAATAATTACTTGCTTTTGTAACTTGAAAATAAAACAGTATGTGCTAGAACATCAGAGATTAATATTCATCTTATTCATTATCCAGAATACTCTATTAATTGCTTCTCAATAAAGAACACTGTTTAAGTGAAGACAAGTCAATAAAACTGTGTGACTGGATAAATACTAGATGCTTCTTTATAAAGTTTTCTCAAACCTTAGAAAAGACTTTTCAATTTACTGAATTTCATATCCAGTTACAGTGAAGATATCTGGCAAAATATAGGCAACTCTTTCAAATTTAAACCAAATATCAAAGACATTAATTTTAAAATGTATACTCAGATGATTAAATTTGGAGAAGAAATGGGAAACATAGCAGCAAAGTAAAAATGTAGGACCCTATAATCATTTGAAGATAGTAGTTGTAAGTTACCAATTTGAAGACACCAACAGAAAGTTGGTATTTTAATAATGTATGACAAACACCAGCAGAAACTAAATTATTTACATGTACCTGCCTGACATACATTTGAAAAGTGGACTATGCAACAGGAGAGTCAAAGTAGCTGTGATGTACTGGGTGTCCACAAAGCAGTACGAAATCCTGTTCATATTTCAGGATCTCCTCAAAAGAAGTTTTATAAGTGGTATTTCAAATATATTGAAATATTTTGAAGACTGAGCAGTACTATATATTTGCCTTTAGTTAGCTAAATACATTAATACTTACTGAGTATTCTATGCTGGGCACTCAAGTATTTTAAATATACTAATTCACATGGACCTTTTAATAAACTTCAGAGGTAGATAATATTGTGTTAACCCATGTTTTTAAAAATGAAGGTATTAGGCATTAAAGGTCACATATAAGAGCCATGATCAGGATTTGAATATGAGCTGCTTGATTTCAGAAGCTGGGTTCCTAATTACTATAACTGGTATCCTTCCCTTACAGGTAATTATAGCAATAATGACATATTTATTATGACCTTTTGTTTGTTTTTCCTTTGTTTCTCCCCGCTTATCTAAACCAGGCTTTACAAAACTTTGGCCTGAGAGGTACTTTCTTAATGCAACAGAATTAATCTAGCAATATTTTTAATGTCAAAACTGTCAGAGTGAAGGGAAAGAAGGAAAAATGAGAGGCGGAGGAAGAGATGGAGATACAGAGACAGAAACAGCCATTTAAAATCCACTTCGCTTTGGTTAAAGAATCACCTACTGCCCTTTTTACCCCCAGTAAGTGTAATTATAAAGTGTTTAAAGCATAGTAAATCTCTCACATGTATGTAGCTAAGCCAACAAAAGGAAAAAAAAAAAACCTTGTTTTATTTTTAGTCTGTTCTTATTTTAATTGTTTTAAGATAAAGCGATACTTAGATATTACAGTTTGATTTCTTCACATTTAGCAGTTAAGGTTATCCTTTTTGCTTGTTTGTTTTGTTTAACATGACTCTTTATTTTGAAATGATTTAAGCCTCACAAGAAGTTGCAAAATTGGCCCTGGGTTATTATGCATCTTTCACCCAGCATCCCCCAGTCCCTTCCTTCATTTTTTTTTTTTTTTCTCTTTTGCAAGAGAGAAAGTGAATGGATCTCTTTCTTTGTTTCCAAATCCACCAACTGAAAAGCAGAGACAATAATACAAGTGCAGGAGGCACGCCCCTGGCCTGCACTGTGGCTTCACTGCAGACTATGGAAGAAGCTGAGCAAACGCAGTGAAACCTTGGCCTTGAATGTGAAACCTGCTGGCAACCTGCCCTTGCACAGGATGGTCTTCGTCACGGGTGCCAACAAGACTTGGCCTCATTTAAAAAGAAAAATAGCTCATTCAGTCTTTGTGGTGAAGTTCGTGAATGCTTAACTGATTTCAATTAAGACAGGAAAAGGGATTTGCCTTAATACACACAGAATAAAAAAAAAATCTTTGTTTTTATTTTTTTCCTCCCAAGAGCTCACTTTTCTCAAATGAAAGATGTTTCATTTGCCATATAAGAAAGACGAATTGTAAAACAGAAAAGTTAAAAGGCTTTCTATCAAGACAGATTACATTCGAGAGCAATATTTAGGTGATGGGTTAAGAGAACAGCTGGCACAATTAAGGCCTGGATGTGCAGCCTGTGGCTGAAAAGAGACTGAAGAGCATTTAATCATATGGACATTGTGCATTTTTCAAGAAATAAAACCTCCAATGTTGCTTTTCCCAGACGAAGGTTAGTGAAAAAGCTCTGAGACTGTTTTTATTACATCGGGCTCTCTGCCCAGTTTTAATCACCATTAGGGAAATGGGGCTTTGACCAGAATAGTACGTTTCACTTTCAAGATAGCTAGTGGTAAGCAGTAATGTATTTCCTAAATGACGGCCTGAATTATAAGGATAGCAAAATGAAGAAAAAAAAAAACAATTGTGGGGAAGACTGCTGCAGGTTTGGCTATTTTACCTCCTTCTGTGGATGAAGCTCTTGCGTTAGCATCTGTTTACTAAGATGCTTCATTCCAAAGTAAGGGAGACAATCTCATGTTGAGGTCAATGGATCTTGTTTCTAACTAACTGCTATCTCTTTTAGATAGATATGCCTCTTATTTCCAAAATTAGTATCCACAATCATACTGTTAAAGGAGGTCTCAGCTTAAAATTCACAACAATTTTTAAAAGATGTTTTTAAATGTTTGCCTCTTCTAAAGGATCTTTCCTCTATCTTGAAGGATAAAAAATGTGTTTCTTAAGAAGTTCTCACTATAAGAAAATATGTTCCATCTAAAAGTATAAAATTATTTTACTATGGAAAGTGTCTTTTAGTCTGAGAGAAAGAGAAAGCTTTGTTTACGAAATACATAACATGTACTCCCTGACTTCGTATTAGTTCTCTTACAGTGTTCCTAGAGACTTTTCATAAAAGGCTCTAGAATACAAGACTCACCTTACTCATATCTCTTGTAATTAGTGTGTATGTGTATACCTATACATACACACACACATACACATATAGCTTTCAACACAGTTGAGATGACTGTATAGCATTAAGGTAAAAATTTGTTAAAAAACAGAAAAATGCAGAGATACAAAGATTGATTCTCATTTTAGAACTGATAGAAGCTAACAACTATAGTTCACAAAAACTTTTTATGAATATGCATAAAACCAGAAAGGTGGCTATTCCCATTTGAACACGGTGGTGGTGGTGGTTCAGTCACCAAGTGGTGTCCTACTCTTGCGACACCATGGACTGCGGCCTGCAGGCTCCTCTGTCCATGGGAATTCTCCAGGCAAGAATAGCAGAGCGGGTTGCCGTTTCCTTCTCCCATTTGAACATAGCCATATTGATTTGACTGCTAAGTTGAATTTCACTATTGACATAATTTCTGGTTATAAGTTTTTAAGGCTCTTCCTAATATATATATATTTTTTTAGTTAAAAATATATCTGTTAAACATTTACCACTAATCTTTTTTGCCTTAATGTTCATAAAGGATTGTGCACTCAGGACAATTGCATAGAGGTGGGAATGAAAGGGCACACTTGGTTTTTCAGTTGAGTTGAATAAAAAGAATAAGAACAAAGTTCCATCCATAATTTATGATTTTTATAGTAAATAAAAGACAAAATCTTACAAATAGGTATTTTTAAGAACTGATTAAAAGATGGTTTTGCATTCACTGTTTGATTTATCTATGATATGTATATGTGTATAAATGCATAAAAGGATGTTATCTCCTTTACAAAAACTTCATGACATAAGCAAATTGCTTCAGTATAATAGATTGCACTTAAGGATATACAACCATAAATCAATTTTTCAGTCTGTTGTATCGAGATAAGGAATAGAGCTAAAATTCACTCCTCTCCATACACATAGAGAATTAATAGAGAAAACACTTTAAACCCAAGGAAGGCTAACAAAGTGAAAAGTCTTCACTTGCAAAAGTCTCTCTTTTAAATTATATTTGAAATCGTCCTGGTTGGGAGGGAAAGGATAAAACATGGCTAAATTATACTCAGAAGTGCTGTTGTCTGAACTAAGAAAGTGATACGTGCTTTCTCTGTACTCATTTTTAGGGTTAAAGTTACACATATTTATATGTGTAAGCCTGAAGGAACAATATCCATGTATTTTACTCACTGTGTAGTAAAATATTACTTAATTCTATTTATCATAAAAATCACCTATTCCAAACTGCAAGCAGCACCCCTTTGTCCTATTAATTTGTGACTTAGTTAACTTGCTATTTGTTATGTATATGCAAATTTAATTTTTGTAGTACTGTACATTTGTGTAATAACAAGTATAATTTGTAATATATATAAATAACATACACAATTTGTAATATCTTTGAAAAAATGTATACAAAAAACTGTTCCCTCACCCTTCCTCATAACAATATTGATCTCCAATTGCAGGAATACTGAATATACTGGGAAACCATCTGTCAGATACCAATACTGAGAATCCTTTTCCTATAGATTATGTATTGTCCGTGGGCTAACAGAATAGCCAATCATTAATCATTTTAAAAGCTATATAATCACCTTTCTATTATCATATAAATTATGTGAAGAACTCATAATTTTCATTCTGGCTAAGAAAAGATATCCAGCTGATAAAACATATGCACTGAAGTCACTGTCTTCAGGCACTTACCACATTTGGCTCCACTGAATTACAATGACTTCCTAAAACTGAGATCAAAGTGAAGTACATCTGCAAAGATCAAACCACAAATCAGTTGTAACCAAAATTGCTTTGGTTCACCTCCTGGCGGAATGCCCATATCTCAAGCTCTTCTTGGGTTAACCACTGTAGGGAGCATTTAAGGTAATGAATACTCATTTCTAAATTTGACCCTGGATTGGTTCAATGTCAGAAAACACCACAAATCAGGATGGCAAAATGTGCATAAAGCATGGAGGGGTAGATTATCAACTGGTGAAACCAAAGAAAACAGTAATGCAAGGATTGCCTAGGGTAAATAAATACAGTAAGCTGGAAATATTAGTATTTTCCCCCAGAAATCTTAAGAGGAAATATGCAATACTATTTTTTAACAATATACTCTATGAAATTCTAGGGCATAAAGATGTGTTCAGTCATTGTTTGTCAAGGTATTTTAAGAGAGTACTTTATAATTTTATGATTTATGAATTTTAGTTTTATTTTCCAATAGGTTCTAATTTATTACTAGTTGTTTCATATCTAAGTTCTGTAGTAACTAGTCTCAAACATACTTCAGAGGGCTCTATTAAGAATTTTGTAACCTTTTATTTAATAGGCCAAAACTATCTAATAAGTAGAAAACTATATGTATATATCTCTATTGTATCTCATGGGCTCAGGTTCAATCCCTAGGTTGGGAAAATTCCTTGGATGAAGAAAATGGCACCGCACTCCAGTATTCTTGCCTGGGAAATCCTGTGGACAAAGGAGCCTGGTGGGTTACAGCCCATGGGGTCATAAAAGTCAGACACGACTTAGCAACTAAACAATAATAATAACAATTGTATCTCATATCTGTTGCTATTGCCAAGCACAAATTTTTAAATTAAAATTCAACATTTCAGAATGATAACTCATATTATAAAGTTATACAGATCACCTGATATAAACATTTTTAATTAATGCCAAACCCTCAAATATATATATATATATATATATATATGTTACTAGAGCGCCTTCTACTCCTAGGCCCTGCTCTAGCCTCTTCACCCTAAAGTCCCTAGCTCTGTAACAAATTGATTTTCATCAACTAAATAGTCTCCATAAAAATACTCAGAAAAATGAGGGGGAAAATCATTTTTACTTGTTGATAAATCTTCTAAATGTCACTGAGTAGAAAGCTATAGATCAATTTTTTATCATTTATTTTCTCAGCAAAGAATAATTATTGTGCATTACCACAGTCTGCCAACTACTGTGTAAAACACGGAATTCGCAGATGAACAAAACTCACCTTCAGCAATGATATTAGGTGGTGGATATAGACCAGAACAAACACACCACTATGCTGGGTGGAAAGCCCAATAATGCTCTATGACTTTGAGAAGGGTCTGACCCAAGGCAGGCCAGAAAGCAGTAACCTGACCCTGGAACTCAGATCACAATCCCAGCCAACAAAGCTCTCAGGCTGATACACGGAGAATCAGAAGAGCAGGAAAACCACAAATATATACCCAAACTACATGAAATCCCTCGTACTGGCTTGACAATTACCAATCCACAAGTGTTGTTGTTGTTGTTCTTCTATAAAATAAGATCAGTCTAGAAGATCTCTAAACTTCCTACAAACTCAATACTTCAATTCTATCAAATACTGTGTGTGTGTGTGCATTCTCATCAGTCATGGCCAACTTGTGGCGATCCCATGGACTGAAGCCTGCTAGGCTACTCTGTCCATGGGATTTCCCAGGCAAGAATACTGGAATGGGTTACCATTTCCTCCTCCAGGGGATATTATTGCCCCAGGGATCGAACCTGTGTCTCCTGCATTGACAGGCAGATTTCTTTACCACTGAGCCACTTTAAGAAGCCCGTATCAAATAGTGCGCAGTACTATTTTATACAAATCCAGAGTTGTCTGTTCTTAGATACAAAACAATGACAAAGTAATTTCAGTGATGGCAATAATGTTCTTTTGAATAGTTTGAACCTTCATTTCTGTTATTCAATCCTATGCTTTTATCACTCCTCCCTCAAACTTGATTCAGGGGGCAAACAGTCATTAGTAATTAGTGTTTAACTTTTCCTTCACTACAGACATTTCAAGGTTGATGCCTCTGTTAGTAATTTGATGGATTTTGCTTTCAAGCTTTAGGAAATGAAAAGTGTGGACTGAAAGCTTTCATTTTTCCTGACAGTCACTTAGCCCTGAGCTTTAGGAGGGTCACTTTACAAGCCCAATAAAACTCAGGGCTGGTTCCGCCCATTAGAACTCTGGCCAAAAGGAAACAGAAAGCCTGACTGTACTTTTCAGCTTGCTGCTATATACCTGCAATAATTCTAAGGGACCCATTTTCTCCTTAATAAACCTGGCTGCCGATGTAAATCCCTGGCTAACAGCCCAGACACACATTTGCTCTGAGGGCATCACTAGTAACATCCCAGAGGGGCTCCAAATGAAAATTAAAAATCAATAGCTCTATAATACGCATTTGCCTGCTTTTCATAACATACCTAGTATATTAACCCTAATGAAAAAATCTTTACAATGAAAAGGTGAAAGGGAGTAAACAGCAGCTCAGCTGACTCTGAAATTCTTTTAACTGTAAAATTCGACTTATTCTTCTTCACTGTAGCTGTGAAAATGAAATAGTTCATTTGCATGAGTTTGTTAGGACTTTCTAAAATCAGAAAATGCACGAGACCAGGTTTATGTGTTCTCAGTTCACTTCAGTTGCTTAGTTGTGTCCGACTCTTTGCGACCCCATGAACCGCAGCATGCCAGGCCTCCCTGTCTATCACCAACTCCTGGAGTCCACCCAAACCCACGTCCATAGAGTCGGTGATGCCATCCAACCATCTCATCCTCTGTCGTCCCCTTTTCCTCCTGCCCTCAATCTTTCCCAGCATCTGTGTCTTTTCTAATGAGTCAGCTCTTCGCATCAGGTGGCCAAAGTATTGGAGTTTCAGCTTCAACATCAGTCCTTCCAATGAACACCCAGGACTGATCTCCTTTAGGGTTGACTGGTTGGATCTCCTTGCAGTCCAAGGGACTCTCAAGAGTCTTCTCCAGCACCACAGTTCAAAAGCATCAATTCTTCGGTGATCAGCTTTCTTCACAGTCCAACTCTCACATCCATACATGACCACTGGAAAACCCATAGCCTTGACTAACCGGACCTTGGCTGGCAAAGTAATGTCTCTGCTTTTTAATATGCTGTCTAGGTTGGTCATAACTTTCCTTCCAAGGAGTAAGTGTCTTTTAATTTCATGGCTGCAATCACCATCTGCAGTGATTTTGGAGCCCAGAAAAATAAAGTCAGCCACTGTTCTCAAGGTGTTCTCAAGGTTATCATTAAAATGTTTCCTTATTTGGAATTCTTAAAAAGTAAAACCCCCTTATTCTCAAAGAATGAACATTTTCTAGGTAATAATAACATATATCCAATGGAGAAAAGTGGGCTTCCTTATAGAAGACTTTTCTTTTCCCTCTTTATTTTACTATTGAATGGGGGCGGGCAGGCAGGGGAATGACATACAATGCTCCCACTGCTTTAAAAAACTTTAGCAAGTAATTGTATGATACTAACTTCCTTTACTAAATTTACCTACAATTGTAGATAAATTGGTCAACAGGCAATTACTTGCCCTCCCCTTCTAAAGCAGCTCCTTTTATTTATTCTCTATAACTATTATTATTCAACTATTATCAATTAATATTATGAAATTAATATGTATAAAAGATAAGAATATGTTAACATATGCCAGACTATGCTAGGTAATGGGTACTAGATACTATCTAGGTACTGGGGATATCACGCTGGTAAAGAATGCACCTGCAGTGCAAGAGACGCAAGGGACGTGGGCTTGATCCCTAGGTCAGGACAAATGAGAAACCAGAATACAAATGGGAAGCCACTAAAGACATTTATTCAGGACATGGAAACCAATAGATTCTTGTTTTTACAAAATTACATCTACTCCAATATGGTGGACATGGAGGAGGGCAGGTAGAGTGGCTGCAGGGATATCAGTTAGTAAAAGGTATTAAAGCAGGGCTTTGTGTTAATTAGAATAAAAGGAGAAAGATCCCATGCAAGTGATTTTGACCCTCAGAAAGGTGTTCCCTTTCAGTATTCACTTTTGGAATCCAGATGTCTTAGTCTGGGGAAAAGATGACTCAGAGAGGTAGTGTGGTCACATTCTATCCCCCTAGTTAACCTTGAAGTTGAAAGCTTATTGTGAGTGGAACCAAGATGCAGACAGTCAAGGGTGCTGATGGGGGTGAGGATGAGAAGGTACTGGTAAGAAAGTTGGGACCTCTTTCTGATTAGGTTTTGCTATTGCCCCGTGTAGTTCAGTGGCATCATCTGTTTTTAAAACACAGGAAGGGGAAAGGGAATTATTGAAGAAAAAAATTTTTAATGATTTTTTTTTTCTGAATAGGGCAGAAGTCTGAGTGAAGAAAAAAAATACGTGTAATTACAGTACAGCACAAGCTCAAACAGCTAAAGACACATTAATAATATGCCCGGCTGGATAAATATACATAAGCACTTTGCCATATGTAAAATCTATTTCTTTTGCTTTTAAAACAGTGCCAAGGGGTATTGCTCATCTACATGACGAGTTGTTTCCAATGATCATCTCCTCGTGCACAGCATTTGCCTCACCCAAAGCATTGTTTGGATTTTCACTTCTTTCAATTACAAGTGTTTAAATTCAAACATGCTATACTAATTTTGAACACTGAAGATTCGCTATATTTAAAAAATATGGAATGACTAAGTTCTGAAAGCAAACATATGTGTTTGATGCAGCAAACCATCATAAAACTGGTAGGTGGGCTCTTGAGAATGTAGACCCACAGTAGAAGGAAAACTCATAGTTCCTGAGCACTTATTGAGTCAAGCACTCTTACATTCACTATTTCATTTAATAGTCACCACTTGTGAAAAGAATTCAATTTTCCATTTTGCAGGTGAAGAAACAGAAGTTCATTGAGTTAGCTAGTAAGCTGGAATTCAAATCTTCCTGTGTGCAGCTGAAAGCCAAATTACTTTCCACAATACTAGACTGCGAGCATGAGCTACACTGGCTTAGGCAATTCTCTCTGAGCAGGAATCAAGGCACTGAAGTTTGTGCATGTGTGTGTGTAAGAGAAGGAGAGGAGACAGAGAGAGAAAGAGATGGAGAGACAAACTGGTAGACTGAGTGTGAAGGTAGGAAGTAGCACATCACTGCTTCTTCTCTTCCTAAGAAGACAGAGAAGAAATGAAGCTAGGCCTATTAGTCACCACTGGAAAAAGTACACTGTGCGTACACTTACTGGTGAAATAGCTAGTACGAAGCTGCTATAAACCTCAGGGAGTTGAGCTCAGTGCTCTGTGATGACCTACAGGAGTTTGTGGAGGGCAGGCAGAGAGGGCCACAAGGGAGAGGCTATATGTATACATATAGTTGATTCACTTCATTGTATAGCAGAAACTAACACAGCATTGTAAAGCAACTATACTCCAACAAAAAATAAATCTTAAAAATATAAAATTTTGTGCCATGTTAGAACCATTTGAGAGAACTAAGGATATGTATCCTAAGGAAGAGGACTCAGAGAAGGGGCATGGTATCTCTGCTATCATCCTGGTACAACCATCCTATGGAAGACCGGGAGACGTATTGTGGACAGTTTAAGAGAAGAGCTTGCACAAATGAGTGAAAACTATAAGAACATGAGCTGGGACCTGATTCTCACAAGCTCTTTCTAGCAATGAGGAAAATGTGGAGAGCTGACTTAAGAGACAGAAAGTTCCCTAACACTGGAGGAATTCAAGTAAAGACTGAATGAGCTCAGATCATAGACGAATTCATGCATAAGTAATTGAACAAGATGATATGCAAGATCTCCGCTAAAACTCTGATTCTTATTAATCACATTCCATGATCTGGTTCAGTCTGGGGCTCACAGCATGGTCCTGATAGTATCATCTTGGATGTTATCCCAGAATCTTCAGAAGCAACATATCCTGGAAGTTCAGGGCAACAGAGAAATGTTCCCACATGGCAGCCCCGGGCACCAGAGGAGTCAGATTGGCTCCGAGTCCCATCCACATTGCTTGACTGCCCTGTGCCTCTGTTTCCTGTTTCCTCACCTACTAAGTAGGTAATATGTACTCAGATCAAAGACATCTACTTGGGATAATTGGATGCAATCCGTAAAACCCTTTGGCAAGGATACCATATCATTATCTGTCGGAATAGTTTGCGCAAAGACACAAGAACCATAAAACCTGTGAGGTTGAGAGCTGAAGGGATAAACTCCCAATCAATTGAAACTAAGGCTTTGTGTGCTTAAAAAACACTGTACTAAAACAAAACCCTTTTTCAGTTTTCTTAAACACTCAATGACCTTGCTTGGAGATATAAGACACAAATTTATGAGCAATTCTATTGAGAAGGGACCATTCAGCACCAAGGATCAAGTACAGAACCAACCCCGTTATGTGCAAAAACAAACATGACAAAACAGAGAGAGGAAGTGATAAGTTCCGAGTTTGAAGTACCAGTGGAACATTCAAGGGAAACATAAACTGGAGGCTAGAAATGTTAGTAAAGAACCGAGGAGAGAGATGAGATAGAGGGACAGATGAGAGAAAGAGTACGGTAGAGATTCCTTTTCATTGTTCACAAAGGCAGGCACCAACAGCTGATAGAATCTGATTTCATTCTCACATTTTACTCTATGAGCACTTCAGACAAAACTGTAATAGTATTCTCTGGACTAAAAACTATTTCTTCAGAAATGTTATGGGACTTCTATATAAGTCGGCTTGTTCAAAGTTTCTAATTCTTTTGATTCCTTGTCCAGTTGTTTCAACTGGGACAGACATGAGAAAACATAGGACTTTTATCACTGAACAGACTTGGTGTCACCATCACACTACTCTTGGAAAATAAATCATAGCCTATTAATATACTTTTTTTTTTCTAAATTCCACCTCTGGACACATTAGAACAGAAAAGGTAAAACTCGCAAGAACTGACATGTGTCTTAAACCTAAGGGCATTTACCAACTAAACTATCATTTAGACTGATGTGGAAGCCATAAATTATAGCGCTGACAATACTATATAAGGAAATGAAATATAACTTAAATGCCAAGTATTTACATCCTAGAGTGGGAAAAGTATCATTGTTCTTTGCAATAGTGTATTAAAATGGAAAGAATTTTAAAATCCAAGTTTATTTTTCAACATGCGCTCACTTTATAGCCATGCAATTAACATTATCTTGAAGAAAAGAGACTGGAAACTCATTTTTTAATTTAAAAAATGCCATATTTTGTGTGCCCCTCTCTTATGGTGATAGAGACTACAACAATTGCTATACGAATGCATTTTGCCTTTAAAATAGGAAGAAAATATTTATAGCGAATGATATATTAGTCACCCCAATGATAGATTACTCATCCACATTTTTTATTCTATTTTGAATGTGGCTTGAAGATTAAGTTTGTTTTTCTTTCACTTCTTTTTTTTTTTTAAAGAAAAAAGTATTTCTGGGATTACATAACTCACATTTATTTTCTAAAGAAATAAATGTCTAAGTCAACCTTTCTAGACCTTAGTCCTAACTATAAAATCATATTATACAAGAAAATGTTAGCTGCTCAGTTGTCTCTGACTCTGTCACCCCATGAACTGTCTGTAACCCACCAGGTGGCTCTGTCCACGGGATTTTCCAGGCAAGAATACTGGAGTGGGTAGCCATTCCCTTCTCCAGAGAACCTTCCCAACCCAGGGATCAAACCCAGGTCTTCCTGTATTACAGGCAGATTCTATATCATCTGAGCTACCAGGAAAGAATATACAAGGAAAGGGACTGAATTAAATCTTCTCTAAGCCCCCTTTCCAGCTCTATGATTATATTAAAACATGACCTTTGGAAACAACTAAAGTGCCCAATAGCAAAAAAATGGTTAGAGCCACTCATGATAAAATGCATGTAGCAATTTATGACATGAGATGAACAAGGTGGCATATAGAATAGTGTACAATTATTCATACATGCAATTATAATGATCTGTGTGTTTTAGTATACAAATACACACACATAGGCACAGCCATACACATTAATTTAAAATAGGATACTTTTTAAAGAAAACATTACAAAATTATTTTAGTTGTTAGGGGAATAATGCAGGCAATTTTATTTTATATCTTTGTGCTTTAAAAATTTTATTAGTTGTGCATAACAACTTTATGTAATTAGCAAGGCTGTTTTTAAAAATCCACAGTTTTAAATCTTTACTATAAGCTGGGTTTTTTTAATCTGGGCATTTTTATCATTAAAATATGAGTGATAAACACAGGATAAGTAACTGAATGTAGGATAGTCAATTGAATGCTGAATTAGAATAAATCAATCACTACTAAAATTAACCAACAGTATAAAATTTAATGTCCGCAGAGTTATACCTCTCTTTACCAGTTCATTCTTTTAGGAGAACAAAAATAAAGTTTCCTTCAAGCTTTCGCAAACTCTCCCCAAACAACAAACACTGCCTGATAATATTACAAAAAAGAGTCTGTCCACAATCATTTTTCTTCCTTAAACAGCATAATTTAAATAAACCTAAGTTATTTCATGGAAATTACTGTAAGTAATCACACGGAGGGACTTTTACCACATTAATTCAAGGGTGGTGAATAAGTGGTTATGAATATTTAATGAAATCTATATTATTTTCATTTGAAGTACCTATGTCATTTAATCCTCAGAAATCAGAAATTAAAGGCACATCAACAAGAAAAACGCTAGTCCTATATTGGTACTGAAATGCAATGATTAATCTTAGTAGGCCATTTCACTCATTCATGAAATTTAAAATGGCAAGGAGTATACTCTCAAATTCCAGACTTGCTATTGTAGACAGATCTATTCACAATAAAAAATAGTATAGTCCATCTGCCCTAGTCACTCATTAAACATTCCCCAACACTGTGATTTGAGCACCTGGAACATTCATCATGCTGAGAATTGGGTGTTCCAGAATGAGGGAGAAGTTTTTCTGCCTGAAACCTTGTAAAGCACCCTAAATCTGGGGAACAGGAGATAGTTCAGAAATAAGTGATCCCTACATTAACAATTTTATTTACTTCACTAAATCTGCATTTTCTTATTTGACTTAGGCAAATAGTATCTTACAATTTTTCAAAGCTTCAATAAAGAGGTACAGAGATAAGGAAAGAAAAGGAACTAGAAAACTATCATGGATTATTTCAATTATATTTTTCAGTAACAGTTTAAAACATGGTGTTGCAGTAGGTGACCCAAGGGATAATTGGAGACTAAATCTATATCTGGATTTTCCTATAGTTTCTTTGATTTATGGGCTTCCCATGTGGCTCAGTAGTTAAAAGTCTGCCTGCCACGCAGGAGACACAGGCTTGACTTCTGAGTTAGGAAGATCCCCTGGAAACAGGAAGATCCCTTGCAAAAAGAAATGGCAACCCACTCCAGTATTCTTGCCTGGGAAATCCCAAGGACAGAGAAGCCTGAAGCGCTATAGTCCATGGGGTCGCAAAAGAGTTGGACATGACTTAACGACTAAACAAGAAAGTTTGATATAACCCCGGTTTTCTCTCTGATCCTGTGCAACTGAGTTTGTCTTTCTGGATTCTAGTTTCCTGATATCTGAAACATGAGCATTGGTCTTTTGGTGCATACATGTTTATGACTATTTTACTTTAAATGTGTCATTATTATACCTCATTGATCTATATTATGTATATTAATGATATTTACTAATTAACTAGCATGTCTTGCTTTTAATTTTTAAAAATCCAAAAGGAAAGAGTAAATTAATAGTTATTTTCTCCTCAGAGAGAAATCAGAAAAAGAAAAATGTTTTCCAGTATCTATTGGCTGGGGAAGTCAGACCTTACTTGGAAGTGGATCATAAACACTAAAGGGATGCATTGCTAAATGTACACTTTTTGTGAGACAATAAAAGTTAAGAAATAGTAGGAAGTTGGGTTTTATTAGTTTCTATAAAATAAAACAAATTAGACATACCATGATTTATCAGAACAAATTTTAAAGGGCCATATTACTAAGTGAAGAATACGTTTGAGTTGATGAGAATCAACTTATAGAAAGACTGTATAATGACTCAGTATAAAAAGTTTTCTTCATCTTTTCTTCCATCTCTTCTCCCTTTTTTTCATCATTTACCAGATAATCAGTATGAGATAGATACTGAGAAGGCAAGATAAAAGACACAGCCTTGTCTTCAAGTTGCTCATGAGCGTGTGTGTGGGTGTGTGTGGGTGTGTCTGCACTCACATACATGTGTCATTGTCCTGGGGTTGACAGATGAGCAGGCAAGTAAACAGATAATTACACACACATTCTTCCTCATTTAAAGGGACTGGACTCCTGAAAGTCACCGTGGTAAGACGATCTTCAACCGAAGACTTTAAGTTGAGAGAAAAAGTGCTATAGAAAACTTAAGTATTATCTTAAAAACATATTTATGTTTACTAAAATGAGGAACTTTCTGAGCTAATACAGTAGCCACTAGCCCAGGAGTCCTGAAAAAATGCAACTGAGGAATTAAATTTTAAATTTCCTTTAAATTTAATTAATTGAAATTTAAGTAGCCACTTGAGGTTAATTTTGGACTTCTGAACAACAGCTTTATTTTTACTTTGAATTATTATGAATGATTTTCTCATAATTGTAATACATCTCTTTAATTATTAGGTTTTCTGGAATATTATAATAAGTTTTCTTGTATTTTACTTTCTAGTAAAACTAGTTTTTATCTTTAAATTTTTCACTTTATAATGACCCACTTAAATTATTCTACTTCCCACAACCAAAGAAATCTCTTTCAATTATTTAGAAGGTGAAAACAGAGAGTAAACAGAGAGAAAAGAAAATCATTCCTTCCCAGTTTACCCAGATCACAGTGACTAACAAATTTTTTTCTTCTTGAAATCAAAGGCACCTGAGTCACTCAATTTATGGCACTGTAATGATTTTCTGGAGCAAACCAACATCTCCATTATGAAACAGCATCACACCCCAAAGCGTTTAATTTGTCAAATTACCCATGTTGCTTTTCCATCAGTAGGTATAACCTGATACTTACTGATTGTCACTGAGGACAAAATTAGTCATATATTAGTAATATTCATACATTATGGTGACTGATTTCTCTCATCTATTCTATGTAGAAAGAAATGGTTTCAGAACTTATTGAGGAAACTATGCACATCCATGCACGGATGTGCACATACACACGTACACACACACAGCAATGAAATACCACACTTATTCAGTCGCTAAGTTGTGTTCGATCCTTTGTGAGCCTAGAAACTACAGCCCGCCAGATTCCTCTGTCCATGGGATTTCCCAGGCAAGAATACTGGAGTGGGTTGCCATGACCCTCTCCAGAGGATCTTCCTGATCCAGGGATCAAATCCTGGTCTCCTTCATTGACAGCTGGATTCTTGACCACTGAGTCACAAATGGGGAAGCCCATTTTGGTTGGTATTCATCTCTGTCTCCCTGTTTCCTTTGCTTCTTATTTCTACAATTTTTTTAAAGTTTGAATCAACAGAGGGTATAGTTTGAACACATCCTATCATCTAATAGAGGTATAACTCTACAGTCTTTGAATTGTCGGGGGGGGAAATAATTTCCCTCCAGATCCTTTGTGTTGCTTCCTCTGGATAATGTACATTCTTCTGTGACTCCAAACAGTGAGATGAAGAGTGCTAACAACTGGATTCTCACTGGGGAACCTCCTGTTCTGGGAGTCAAGCCAAGCCCTTTATAATGACTCTACTTTATTAAATGGGATTCTTGGCATCTTAACAACAAGGACTTCTGTCAGAGAGAAAAATTTTACCTGTTTGCTTGCATTATTATCCTGATGCTTAGGACACATTAATAACCAACAGTGGTTACACATGTGACCTTTATTAACTTAACAAAAAGGCAGAATTGCCAGTCACAGCAAAATCAAGGACAAACATGCCATGAAGATGACTTCTTTGCAGGTGCAACTCATTTAAATGGTTGCAATGGATAGTGGCAATATTGTGGCACGTGGTTCTGAACTCACTTTGGACCATCCTAACTCAAGAAGGAAAGGCAAAGATGGCAAGAAACTCAGGTCTCTATATCTTTAGGACATATCCTGTCCTAACCCTCCCCTTGACCCCATCCTTCATGCCCAGATCACTTCTCAGGTATCCTGCAGTTTTCAAAGAATCTTCATATACTGTACTGAATTTGGTCTTCTCAGTGATCCTATGAAGCTTACAAAATGGATAGTCTCATTCTTTTTAATGGATAAGAAATTGATGCTTGGAGAGAAGTTAAATGTTTAGGTCACAGAACTCATAAGTAGGAAAACTGGAGTTGAAACCTTCCTATTTTAGCCATGAATTCAGCACTATTTCCATTACACTCTAAGTAGCCCACACATTGGAGAAGGAAATGTATTCTTGCCTAGAGAATCCTGTGGACGGAGGAGCCTAGTGTGCTTCTATCCATAGGGTTGCACAGAGTTGGACACAACTGAAGCGACTTTCATGCATGCGTGCACTGGAGAAAGATATGGCAACCCATTCTTGTCTGGAGAATACCAGGGACAGAGGAGCCTGGTGGGCTGCCGTCTATGGGGTTGCACAGAGTCGGACACAACTGAAGCGACTTACCAGCAGCAGCAGCCCACACTTTAAAAATATATGTAAACTGAAAGAATTATTGGAGGCCACAATAGTTTGTTGCATTATGACATTCTTGCTTCCAAAACAGGGTGATGACATAGGATTCTTTTGTGCACATATGCAGTAATTTCCTGTTAACTGGCTCACTGCTCTCTAGTTGAGATAATTTGGCTAAAAGGTATCTTTCCAAAATGCATAATTTAAGATTTTACAAGACTCAGTGAATATAGAACAGATATGGCAATACCCACGTAAATGCTGTTCTGGGCAGCTACCATAAACAAATCATTCATGGTCTTCAAGATTCATTCTCTTTAAGACTTAGTGTCCTCATCTGTTAAATCAAGAAAATAATAACTACCACTTTAAAAGAGACTGAATGATTAAATGAAATAATGTAGAGTACACTTCTACACAACAGAGCACTAAATAAACACTCTGATTAAGATGGTCACCTATTGGTGGAGTGGGGTTCTTATTAAAATGACCCATCTGCTTTCTTTGATCCACGTGTGGATGTATATGCATGTATGCATGTGATGGGATGGGAAAACTAACAATAATTTTATTCTCCTAAAAGTTCTGCAATGTGACCATTTTTCTATTCCAAAGATTAACGTCCTTTAGTAAAATAAAGTCCTTCCCAGGCATGTCATTCTTTAATTCAGTGAGCAGGGAACCAATTCTCCCAGCCTGAGGATATAATTCCTAAACTACACTGGAAGATGTTATAAACAATTTCAACTCCCTCTGTCAAAGTGGGAAGCTTCTCCATTTAGCCCCTCAAATGTGCCTCACAACATGAAAGAGGCCCTTTAAGTACTCCATTCTAAGGATGACTCAGTGGCAGGTGAGGGACAAAATGTTCAGGAGATTAGGTGACAGTCACTTCATTTTATTGCTGCTTTAGATTAAAGATGTTCAGGTTTGACAATAAAACTGGGGTAAACTAACCTAACAAAATCACTGTGAGAATGAAGTGAAATGTGGATACAGTGCTTAGCAGTATGCCTGGTACTTAGGCCACCTAAGGAACTGTTCACAGCAGTGCTGTAGTAGCAGGGGTAGTTGTAGGACTAATAACAGTAGCAGCAGCAGAAGGGTGGTAGTACTCACAAGGATGACGTCAGTCAAGTTCAGAACTAGGTGAATGATTAGCAGGTAAATTGAGAACCCAGTTATTCTTCATGAATCATCATGACCATTCCCCAAGCCTAGGATTTCTAAGCTGATTTTCTAAACATTACTGGAAGTTTTCTTTAAAATATTTATATGACAAGGTCATTCAGCTCTAAATATATTAAAAAAGAAATCTGAGGCAGGAACTTTTATTAATGCTTTACATATTACAGAAATATTTAACACTGATAATTTTTACATTCCGTCAGAAAAATCTTCCTAAAGATGCATCTATATTTCAAGCATTTGAGGATCATTACAAGAAATGGTAAATATGGAACAAGAGTAAACAGAATTTGCACTTTGCTTTGTCTATCGTGAATACAGACCTGAATTCACATAACTACAAACAGAGCTGAGCAATTCCATAGATAAAGATAACTTGCTAATCCATTATATTTTAACATACCTTTAACATGTGATAGTTGATAAGGACTAGATACCAGACATAACTGTAGAATAATTTAATAAATGGAAAAACATTGGAGGGACTGATGCTAAAGCTGAAACTGCAATACTTTGGCCACCTCATGCGACGAGTTGACTCACTGGAAAAGACTCTGATGCTGGGAAAGGTTGGGGGCGGGAGGAGAAGGGGACGACGGAGAATGAGATGGCTGGATGGCATCACCGACTCTGTGGACATGAGTTTGAGTGTACTCCGGGAGTTGGTGATGGACAGGGAGGCCTGGCGTGCTGTGATTCATGGGGTCGCGGAGAGTCGGACACGACTGAGCGACTGAACTGAACTGAACTGAACTGAAGTAACCTAATTTAAATATTTCAAGCAAATGGACATCCTAAATCACCTCACGAGAAAGAGAACAGACATGATTTGATTTTAGAGAAGAAAGCTGATTCCTGTTGTTAGGACTATGGAATAAAATTTTCACCTTACTACTAACTACCTGTATGATTGTGGACAAAGTTACTTAATATCTCCTTCACCTTAGTTTCCTCATTTGTATGATAAAGTTAATAACAGTATCTACTTAAGGAGGTTATTGTAAGGAGTAAATGATTATACACACTGGAAAGAGCACAAGGCACATGCTTAAACCTTATACAGTATGTAAAGATTAGCTCTTATCACATATTTACATATTACCTGCTACTGTTGAATGCTCTGTCATGTCCGATTCTTTGCAATCCTATGGATTGTAGCCTGCCAGGCTCCTCTGTTCATGGGACTGTCCAGGGAAGAATACTGGAGTGGGTTACCATTCCCTTCTCCAGGGGATCTTTCTGACTCAGAGACTGAACCCACGTCTCCTGCATTGCCAGGCAGATTCTTTATCACTAAGCCACCAGGGAAGCCATTACGTGCTACTACATATTACTATGCTTTATTATAATGTAAAATATTATAATTTAATGTTATTAAGTGTATAAGATATTTAGCACTCAGTGAATATACTGATGATTTTCTAGCACATTAGATGAATAAACTCCTGCCTCAGATCATGAACAACATAAAATTCTTTTTCTCTGATTTTAGGATTGAGATTTTTCACTCACTATTGACTGAACTAATAGCATTAAAATTTGCTATTTTTAAAAAAATTTCCAGTAGAAGGGTGACTCTATCTACTGCCGTCTGTGTATGCTCCTAATGCCCACAATAAAACAGTTCCTCATATGAGAAACACTTTTTCCTGACATGACACTGCATCTGAATAAATGCAGAACCAGGGAGCCCTTGGTTGGAAAAATAATTTATTCTATAAAAATAATTCTAAATAAGAAATTTGGTTACTAAGAGAATCAATAGTATCTTTCTCTGCAAGACTTTCAGTGTAAGATGGGCACAAATATGTTTGGGATGACTTAGGTTTTACTCTTTTGGAAAACAAATAATGTCAGTAACAGTCATAGGTATATAATCCTAACCTTCTTCAGCCATCTTAAATTGTTATGTTACATTGTTGTTTATTAAAACTATACATTTCAATTTTAGAATATTTTGATATTCAATGTTCAGACTCATATTTCTTAAGGGGAAAAAATACCTTTTTGACATATGAAATCTGACTAATTTAGGACTGAATGTGCCAAGAAAAGTGCCAAATTAGAACTATCATTGCCAGTTTGTCATTAACTTCTTAAACAAAAGCATAAATACAAGATAGATAATGGCTGATTATGCATCATTAAAGCAGAGAATATCCAGGGGTTCAGACAGTTTACAAAAGAAATAATAACATTTCTACAATTAAACTGTCATTTTGAGATGTAATAACAGAGTACAAAATACAAAGACCATAAGGCACACTTTCACTCCGTCTACTATGTGTTTTTATTAAGCTCAGAATTCATTCTGCAGCTATTCTACCTTCAAAATATAGATGAGCAGGAGAAACCATGGATAAAGAAAATAACTGTAGGCCTGGAACATAAGAATCATGAAGAAAAAAATCAAGGTTATGGCTTAATATTCTCAATTTATTTTATAGTGAAAATGAAAATGGAGAGATGTAATTATTATTTATATACATGAAAGATCAACAATGTTTGTAGAGAGGATGGTGACCAACTACACGCATCCCCTTCGATTACCAAACAAAATAATGCCATAACGCTTCAGCAAAGGAGTTCAGGGAAGATATTAAAAACATATCTTTCTGCCTCCCTCCATGTTTCAGCTTACATTGAGAACTGTTGGCTGGTACTAAGGTGTGTCTACAGCCTAGGAACTGGAGGGGTGGAGGCGCATTATGACAGATGGGATTGCATATTGCAGGACCAAACATACTGCTTTCAAAAATGTAAAAATTGATTTGGATCAATCCTTTAATGTTTTTATTCTATTGCAACTGACAGTTTCATTCTGAAGATATACTTTGTCAGAAGAAATGTTATTATCAAAGGCAGGAAGAATATAAGATGCCTAGGGACACGCCCCAGGATACCATAAAAGGGTACTAAAATACCACAGGGTTGTTTTTCTTTTCCCCTTAGGTGTGTGAGAAAATACAAAATGTATAAGCAGATCTTTAGATTAAAGAAACTCATCTATGCTCCAAAAGGGAGAGGAGAGTTTTGGATAGAAAGGCTTTCTAGGAGAAGGACCTGCCAGGAGACTAGATGAAAGCGGGTTTTATCTCCTTGAAGAAGCTGGGGAAACTAAATAGCTCCTAGAAACAGGTCTTTCTTATTTGCATATAGGTCAACCCTCCCCCTTCTCAGTCAGCTTCTAGAGATCACAGGTCTATCTCTAGAGGAGAAAACTACCTAGACTCTCACCTCACACGCTTTCCTACTCAACCTCAAAGCCATGATCAGGTTTACTCTGAAAGCTAGACTTGAAAAAAGACCTTTTTTGATTTCAAGATGTTCTTCTGGGTCCTTAATTATTACTACATCAATTTGGTGTTGCCTAGAATTTCATTTACAATCAATACAGATTTTCTATATAAAATTAGAGAGAGAAAGTTGAAACAATAAATGCAAGGCTGAGGTATGCTTCTTTAAAGTTCATCAACTCTAAAATACTATTGTGGTCAAGTAACAAGGGTAACTTCTAATATCAGGCTCTTCTGAACGAGTAGAGAGAGAATCAGATTACAAGAGAAACACTGGCAGTGAAACATAAAGTCCTTACTGAACCCCTCCAAAGTAGTTTAGAATTGCAAAAGATTCTGAAGAGAAAAAAAAGATGCTGCAAACTGAACTATTCTTAGCCTCCTGCAGCTGTGCCTGCATACACCGGCAGCAAATTTTCTTCAGATCTGTATTAAACACTCCAACCTTGTTTAGCATGGATATCTGTCATGGTCCAATCAGAAAAGTGGTGTTTTGAGGAGGGGATTCTTTAGAGGTGTGGATAAAGTTAACAAAACCAACAAGGGATGTTGCTGACTAGGAACTAGAAAAGTACAAAGCTATTCTCATCCCTGGGACATAGGAGCAAAGAGAAAGAACAGTATAACCAGACTCCATAAAAGCTACACCCAGGGATAGGGGCCTGCCCTATCCACCAGGGAGACACAGGCATTCTCAGCAGCAGAGGGAAGAGGGAGAGAGTGGATAAATACCTGACCTTTTTCTTCTCCCATCCGCTGATCATCCATTCTTGCTTCCCTTCTGCTGAACCTAAAAGAAGCCAGACAGCATGCTAAAAAGCAAAGCCATCACTTTGCCAACAAAGGTCCTTCTAATCAAAGCTATGGTTTTTCCAGTGGTCATGTGTGAATGTGAGAGTTGGACCATAATGAAGGCTGAGCACTGAAGAATTAATGCTCTTGAATTGTGGTGCTGGAGAAGACTCTTGAGAGTCCCTAGGATGGCAAGGAGATCAAACCATCAATCCTAAAGGTAATCAACCCTGAATACTTATTGGAAGGACTGAGGTTGAAGCCGAAGCTCCAATACTTTGGTCACCTGATGGTGAAGAGCTGACTCACTGGAAAAGACCCTAATGCTGGGAAAGACTGGGAAGGCCAAAGGAGAAGAGGACAGCAGAAGATGAGATGGTTAGATAGCATCACTGATTCAACACATGTGAATTTAAGCAAACTCCAGGAGATAGTGGAAGACAGAGGGGCCTGGCATGCTTCAGTTCATGGGGTTGCAAAGAGTCAGACACAACTTAGTAACTAAAGAAGAGCAAGAAGTCAGAGAGAACAGGAGTTGGGATGAAGCTGGTCCTGAGGGTTATACTCACTCCCCGCCTCAACCCTCTCCCCCACCGCAACCATGCAGGAAGAGTCAGGAGCTGAGGAATAAATGATGAATCTTTTATAAAAAAAAAAAACTTCTTTCCTCCCTAACACGGCCCAACTTCATTTTAATGACTCCTCAGTATCAAAGGGTATAAACAGCAGTTTCAGTAAGTATTAATAACTCAGTTGTTCAGATTCAAATTATGTGGATTTGGATTACATCTCTTGGTTTACCAGTCCAAAGGATATTGTCTTACACACTCAGCCAGGGGAAATAAAAGGTAAAATTCAAACTTGCCAACAGTTTTGAAAAAAAAGAAAACCTTTCATGAGAGAACTTAGAAATTCTAATAATTACATCTGACTACTGTAAGTGGTAGTTTAGTCGCTAAGTTGTGTCCAGCTCTTAGGACCCCATGGACTGTAGCCTGCCAGTCTCCTCTGTCCATTGAATTTTCCAGGCAAGAATACTGGAGAGTATTGCCATTTCCTTCTCTAGGAGATCTCGGCAACCCACTCCAGTATCATAGTACAAAGATTGCAAGACAGTTCAAATATTTTTTTCATACCACGTACCGTACTGCCCATTTTAAGGTAATTAAGGTAATTCCTATTAGATTTTGATTCTTTAGATTATTGCAATGAATCAAAAATTATCAAGAAATAGGGTTTTCCAATTAGCTACAGTCTTTTAATAATTTTTGAACATTATTTACAGGTGTTTTCAGATGATACGTAGGATACTGAAGTATAAGATATGAACTTCATGTCCTTTACAGACATTCTGATGGGGTCGCTAAGGGTCGGACACGACTGAGCGACTTCACTTTCACTTTTCACTTTCACACATTGGAGAAGGAAATGGCAACCCACTCCAGTGTTCTTGCCTGGAGAATCCCCGGGATGGGGGAGCCTGGTGGGCTTCCGTCTATGGGGTCACACAGAGTTGGACACGACTGAAGTGACTTAGCAGTAGCAGCAAGTATATAAATATACTTGAGCGAAGGCAAATAATAAAAAGTTTTAGATATTCAAGTACTAACTGATATAGTAAAAATACACGGGCTCTATTGCAGTATAGGAAGCAAATGTTAGAAACTCCATTTACATTTTTTTCTAAGAGGAAAAAAAATGAATTGTTATAAATATTTAAGTTGGCATTTCTTCCCCACAGTAGTAGATATAATGGTCATCTGAGTTAAATTCACACATTCCAGTCCACTTTAGTTCTCTGATTCCTAAAATGTCAATGGTCACTCCTGCCATCTCCTGCCATTGGAAGTTTGACCACTTCCAATTTGCCTTGATTCATGGTCTCAACATTCCAGCTTCCAATGCAATATTACTCTTCACAGCATCGGACTTTACTTCTATCACCAGTCACATCCACAATGAGTGTTGATTTTCCTTTGGCTCCATCTCTTCATTCTTTCCGGAGTTATCTCTCCACTGATATCCAGTAGCATAATGGGCACCTATCGACCTGGGGAGTTCATCTTTCAATGTCCTATCTTTTTGCCTTTTCATACTGTTCATGGGATTTTTGTGGCAAGAATACTGAAGTGGCTTGCCATTCCCTTCTCCAGTGGACCACATTTTGTCAGAACTCTCCACCAGGACCCACTCATTTTGGGTGGCCCTACATGGAATGGCTCATAGTTTCACTGAGTTAGACAAGGCTGTGGTCCATGTGATCAGATTGGTTGCTGCTGCTGCTGCTAAGTCACTTCAGTCGTGTCCGACTCTGTGTGACCCCCGATGGAAGCCTACCAGGCTCCCCCGTCCCTGGGATTCTCCAGGCAAGAACACTGGAGTGGGTTGCCATTTCCTTCTCCAATGTGTGAAAGTGAAAAGTGAAAGTGAATCGCTCAGTTGTGTCCGACCCTTAGCGACCCCACAGACTGCAGCCTGCCAGGCTCCTCCATCCATGGGATTTTCTAGGCAAGAGTACTAGAGTGGCTTGCCATTGCCTTCTCCGTCAGATTGGTTAGTTTTCCGTGATTGTGGTTTTCATTCTGTCTGCCCTCTGATGGAGAGGGATGAAAGGCTTATGGAAGCTTCCTGATAGGAGAGACTGACTGTGGGGGAAACTGGGTCTTGTTCTGATGGTCAAGGACATGCTCTGCTGCTGCTGCTAAGTCACTTCAGTCATGTCCAACTCTGTGCAACCCCATGGACTGCAGCCCACCAGGCTCCTCCGTCCACGGGATTTTCCAGGCAAGAGTACTGGAGTGGGGTGCCATTGCGTTCTCCGGGGACAAGCTCAGTAACTCTTTAATCCAATTTTCTGTTGATTGGCGGGGCTGTGTTCCCTCCCTGTTGTTTGACTTGAGGCCAAACTATGGTGGAGGTAATGAAGATAATGGAGATCTCCTTTAAAAGGTCTCATGCAGGCACTACTGCACTCAGTGCCCCAACCCTGCAGCTGGCCACCACCAACCCACACCTCTGCCAACCCACACCTCCGCCGGAGACTCCTAGACACTCATAGGCAAGTCTGGGTCAGTCTCTGGGGTCACTGCTCCTTTCTCCTGGGTCCTGGTGTGCACAAGCTTTTGTTTGTGCCCTCCAAGAGTCTGTTTCCCCAGTCCTATGTAAGTTTTAGTGGCACTGTGGTGGGGTTAATGGTAACCTCCCCCAAGAGGGCTTATGCCGTACCCAGGTCTGCTGCACCCAGAGCCCCTGACACTGCAGCAGTCTACTGCTGACCTGTACCTCCACAAGAGACACTCAGACACAGTTCTGGCTCAGACTCTAAGGGATCTCTTGGTCCCAGTGTGCACAAGGTTTCTTTGAGTCCTCCGAGCATCTACGGTGGGTATGGAGTTTGATTCTAAATGCGATTTTGCTCCTCCTACCATCATGCTAGGGCTTCTTCTTTGCCCTTGGATGTGGGTTATCTTTTTTTGGTGGGATCCAACAGTCTCCTGTCAATTGTTGTTCAGCAATGAGCTGTAATTTTGGAGTTGTTGCAGGAGAAGATGAGTGCAAGTCCTTCTACTTCACCATATTCTATGATTATAATGGGTGAATTTAACTCAGATGACCATTATATCTACTATTGTGGGCAAGAATCCGGTAGAATAAACAGAGTAACCATCATAGTCAACAAAAGAGTCTGAAATGCAATACTAGGATGCAATCTCAAGCATGACAGAATGATCTCTGTTCGTTTCCAAGGCAACATATTCAGTATCACAGTAAGCCAAGTCTATGGCCCCAACCAGTAATGCTGAAGAAGCTGAAGTTGAATGGTTCAACGAAGACCTACAAGACCGTCTAGAACTAACACCCAAAAAAGATGTCCTTTTCATTATAGGGGACTAGAATGAAAAAGTACAAAGTCAAGAGATACATGGCGTAACAGGCAAATTTGGCCTTGGAGTACAAAACGAAACGGGTCAATGGCTAAAAGAATTTTGCCAAGAGAACACATTGGTCAAAGCAAACATCCTCTTCCAACAACACAAGAGAAGACTCATGTGTAGAAGATTCTACACATGGACATCACCAGATGGTCAATATCGAAACCAGATGGATTATATTCTTTGCAGTCAAAAATGGAGAAGCTCCACACAGTCAGCAAAAAAAGATTGGGAGCTGGCAGTGGCTGCCATGCTTAGATCATGGCATGAATTTGGCTCACTACTGCCAAATTCAGGCTTAAAAAGAAGAAAGTAGGGAAAACCATAGACCATTCAGGTATGACCTAATTCAAATCCCTTACAATTATACAGTGGAAGTGACAGATTCAGGGATTAGATCTGATAGACAGAGAGCCTGAAGGAATATGGACAGAAGTTTGTGACATTGTACAGGAGGCAGTGATCAAGATGAGCCCCAAGAAAAAAAAATCCAAAAAGGCAAAATGGTTGTCTGAGGAGGCCTTACAAAGAGCTGTGAAAAGAAGAGAAGCTAAAGGCAAAGGAGAAAATGAAAGATATATGTATTTGAATGCAGAGTTCCAAAGAATAGCATGAAGACATAAAGTCTTCCTCAGTGATCAGTGCAAAGAAATAGAGGGAAACAACAGAATGGGAAACACTAGAGATATCTTCAAGAAAATTAGAGATACCAAGGGAACATTTCATGAAAAGATGGGCTCAATTAAGGACAGAAATGGTATGGACCTAACAGAAGCAGAAGGTATTAAGAAGAAGTGGCAAGAATACACAGAAGAACTATACAAAAGAGATCTTCATGACCCAGATAACCACAACGGTGTGATTACTCACCTAGAGCCAGACATTATGGAATGTGAAGTCAAGTGGGCCTTAGGAAGCATCACTACGAACAAAGCTAGGGGAGGTGACGGAATTCAAGTTGAGCTATTTCAAATCCTAAAAGATGATGCTGTGAAAGTGCTGCACTCAATATACCAGCAAATTTGGAAAACTCAGCAGTGGCCACAGGACTGGAAAAGATCTGCTTTCATTCCAAACCCAAAGAAAGGCAATGCCAAAGGATGCTCTAACTACCACACAATTGCACTCATCTCATACACTAGCAAAGTAATGCTCAAAATTCTCCAAGCCAGGCTTCAACAATACATGAACCGTGAACTTCCAAATGTTCAAGCTGTATTTAGAAAAGGCAGAGGAACCAGAGATAAACTTGCCAACATCCTTTTTTATATCATCAAAAAAGTAAGAGAGTTCCAGGAAAACATCTATTTCTGCTTTATTGACTATGCCTAAGCATTTTACTGTGTGGATCACAACAAACTGTGGAAAATTCTTCAAGAAATGGGAATACCAGACCACCTTACCTGCCTCCTGAGAAATCTACATGCAGGTCAAGAAGCAACAGTTAGAATGGGATATGAAACAACAGACTGGTTCCAAATCTGGAAAGGAATACATCAACGCTGTATATTGTCACCCTGCTCATTTAACTTATATGTAGAGTACCTCATGACAAATACCAGGCTGAATGAAGCACAAACTGGAATTAAGATTGCTGGGAGAAATATCAATAACCTCAGATACACAGATGACACCACCCTTATGGCAGAAAGTGAAGAACTAAAGAGCCTTTTGATGAAAGTGAAAGAGGAGAGTGAAAAAGTTGGCTTAAAACTCAGCATTCAAAAAAGTAACATCATGGCATCTGGTCCCATCACTTCATGGCAAATAGATGGGGAAACAGTGGAAACAGTGGCAGACTTTATTTTCTTGGGCTCCAAAATCACTGCAGATGGTGACTGCTGCCATGAAATTAAAAGACACTTGCTCCTTGGAAGAAAAGCTATAACCAAACTAGACAGCATATTAAAAAGCAGTGACATTACTTTACCAACAAAGGTCCACCTAGTCAAATCTATGGTTTTTCAGTAGTCATATAAGGATGTGAGAGTTGGACTATGAAGAAAGCTGAGCACCAAAGAACAGATGCTTTTGAACTGTGGTGTTAGAGAAGACTTTTGAGAGTCCCTTGGACAGCAATGACATCCAACCAGTCCATTCTAAAGGAAATTAGTCCTGAATATTCATTTCAAGGACTGGTGCTGAAGCTGAAACTCCAATACTTTGGCCAGCTGATGGGAAGAGCTGATTCATTTGAAAAGACCCTGATGCTGGGAAAGGTTGAAGGCAGGAGGAGAAGGGGATGACAGAGGATGAGATGGTTGGATGGCATCACCAACCCTATGGACATGAGTTTGGGTAAGCTCTGGGAGTTGGTGATGGATAGGCAAGCCTGGTGTGCTGCAGTCCATGGGGTCACAAAGAGTCGGACATGACTTAGTGACTGAACTGAACTGTCCTTGGCATTGCCTAGGACAACACAGTCCCAACAACCTAGTCCTAACACATCAGATGTCACATGTTACCAAGACTAAAGCCTATACCAATCTGACAAGAAGTCAGCCAAAGAAATTAGAAACAAGGTGATTATGTATAATATAGATTTATATCCAATTCATTAATGATAAAATTTACTCATATTTGCCTTTGAGATGTTAATAAAGCCATTGTGATTTTCAAAAAAAAGTTACTCTTTATTCCCTGCTTAATTCAGTCTTTTTTTTAATTTCTATTTTTATATTTATAATTATATAACAGTTCAATCTATGGAATTTTAAAAAATATCATAAAATCAGTATGCATTAGGTTATATGCTCACTGCTGTTTTAGTATACAGTAAATTACCAAAATAGTTTGAGGTCACTGGTACAGACTATGAAAGTTGGAAAGCTTGATAGAAGAGGTGGGACTTGATATGAAAACACAGGTTTAGGTTATACAGAGAAGGAAGGGCTTCCTCGAACATCATGATTTCTTAATTTGTCCTTCTCAAAGCAATTCTGCAGTTCTGGGATAAGAAGCTCATGAGCTTATTTGTTCAGTCGTGTTCAACTCTTTGCGACCCCATGGACTGTAGCCTGCCAGGCTCCTCTGTCCATGGGGATTCTCCAGGCAAGAATACTGGAGTGGGTTGCCATGCCCTCTCTCAGGTTTCAAAAAAGTTTCTGTTTCAAATCCAGCATCCAGCAAGCTAGTGCATGCTTGTGGTGGTGGTTTAGTTGCTAAGTCATGTCCAACTCTTGCGACCCCAAGGCCATGGAGCCTGCAGACTCCTTTGTCCATGGGATTCTCCAGGCAAGAATACTGGAGTGGATTGCCATTTCCTTCTCTAAGAAGATCCTCTTCCTCCAGGGGATCTTCTTAATCCAGGGATTGAACCCAAGTCTCCCACACTGCAGGCAGATTCTTTACCATCTGAGCCACCAGGTAGTTCTGGTTTAAGGAGCTTGCCCTTGCTAATGGAGAAGGAAATGGCAACGCACTCCAGTATTCTTGCCTGGAGAATCCCATGGATGGAGGAGCCTGGTGGGCCACAGTCCACGGGGTCACAAAGAGTCGGACACGACTGAGCGACTTTACTCACAGCCCTTGCTAAATATTTGTGTCTGTTGGACCTGAAGCAGCTTTCTTACCCTACTGTTCCCTCTTTCATTTAAAAAAATCTATGTTATGCATCTACTATGATCCAGCCAATTTGCTAGGTGATATAGTGGCAAATATGGCTCATGGCATTTACAATCTAAGAGTTGGTCCTCAGTTGCCTCTGATAGGCCAAGGTGCTGAACTTGGGTAGCTCCCTATCTAACCCCTACGAAAATCAGGCATTAAATCAGAGAGGACCTAATGGAAGTGGGCTTATCATACTTAGCAGTAGGACTCTGATAATGACATTTTGAAGGTACACTTCAGGTATGGCATCTTCATATCTTTCTAGTTCATAAACCATAGGCACAAGTACCAGTGGTATGCAGTGGCTACCACGTTTTCCAGAAATGTGGAATGGGCTAGCGTAATGGGCTAAATACTGATCCTTCATAAGACTGAACACAAAGGGTGTCTTAGTCTACACAATAGGAAGGCCAGAGTTTCAGGTCCAAGTAGAACTCAGGTCTGGGAGAAAAAATCAAGCAGCTACTGTGGTATCTCGTTGCACTCTTCCAGTCATGTAGCTAGATATTAGCTCTAGAAAAGGAAAGAAGACGTGGGCAGAAACAAGCTACAGTTCTGCCAAAAGAAAATAATTGTTGGCTTTAAAGGACCTACACAGTCCTAAACTACCTAGTGCCTAGACAAGTAAGATCTAAGAAAATATCTGCTCTCCCACTGACACTGTTACATATTTGAAGTCTTAGGAAATGAACACAGCTCTCTGTTTTGAACTTGGGATGGATGAATTAAATTTCAATAGGAGGCCAGACTTTAAATTCTGCAGAATTTACTCCACTTAAATAGTAAAATGGTGTGAGGAAGCAGACTCTTTGACTCTCTCGATTATTAGTTCCACAAAGAAGGAACTGATTACGATGATCTGAGAAAAACCAGGTATGTTTATTCAAACTTGGGTGGAGAGATAAGACAGCCAGAATCTCCTTCCCCTCCTGTCTATTTCAATAATATAATTTTAGACGATCTTGTTGTTACTATAAAACTGCTTTCTTTGGCTCATTCATGTCCAGATAGTTCTAGGTTAACTACAGACACACCAAAAAGTTCCACCACTGTAAATTTACAGTGTGTTTCATTTTTGTTCATTAAATAGCCAGCATTTTCAAAACAATTTAATGTACAAACCTTTTTTTTTTTTTAATTTTTAAACTGAGATTGGTGATGGTAGCAGGGTGGGTAAGTATACCCAAGCTATTCTTGGGATTTTTCTTTTTCAATAAAAAAGATAAAATATACACTGTAGCATTAAAGCTAAGTCAAAAGAGGAAAAATAATCCCAGGCAGACCCTTGGATGCAACTACAATCAAACTGTTGACAAAAGGCCAATATAAATCTAAAGAACACCAGGTATGGTCTGTCAGGACCACATTCAGCAGTCTATTAAAGTTTCCTTCATTTCTGTTTGTTAATCAATGAATAGAACTGCAAGAAAGTGTATGAAAAGTGACACTTTTCTAAAATGATTTCACTTTTTCTAAAAGCATGTCAAGCTTATAACCACAGTATGGAATTAAACTGAGCCATTATAAACTTACCTACCCCCTCAAATACAAATAATTTTTAGCATTTGCTTGTGTGGCATCTTGCAGATGCATCTCATGATGGAAAACTAATTCTGTTATGGCATTCTGTAATGGTCAGGAAACAAAGATACTGTTTATGATTGTCAAAAAAACACGTGGCTTTTTGTTCATTTAGTTTATGGTATATTTTATGGTCTATAGACAAAAAGAAAGGAAATGCTTTGTTTTCTGGTTGAGTTTATGCCCACACTTTACTAAAACATGCTGCCTAATACCTCAAAGCAAAATTGCTATTATGAGTAATTTTCTTGGAAGACGTGGGTGTCTGAAAGGTTTGCCAATGCTTCTGATTATCATTCCCAAGTTTAGTTCTGTTGATAGAACATGATTTTCTTGATCATCTGTTATAAGCCATCATAGTTAAGGTGTCACATAAAAATAACATCTTACTCTCAAAGCAGACTATCTATGGGCCCAGTTGGTTCTTAAGTTCTGAGTGATGTTTGCTTTTCCATAAGAAACAAGAGTACTAACTTTTCTCTTGGCTCCACCCATATTTTTGCCTACATGTTTTAAATGTGTCGCAATTCCTCTGCCGAAAAACCAGTGTCAGGTAGCCTTAGGGTTTTAAGAAAACACAAACACTGAAACCACACTCTTGTCAATCTATTCTGAACAATGATTATGATGTAGGTTTTACTTTCATGTATGTTCACTATCACTCTTGGCAAAGTAGAAATTTACACTGTGCATCCCAGAGTGTTTGGGTTTTTTCCTTTTAGTGTAAACAGAAACCCCTCTCTAGCAAGCAAAAAGACAATAATGATATTAGTTGTCCTTATTGCCCACTAGATGTGCTGCTGCTGCTGCTGCTGCTAAGTCACTTCAGTCGTGTCCGACTCTGTGTGACCCCATAGACGGAAGCCCACCAGGCTCCCCCGTCCCTGGGACTCTCCAGGCAAGAACACTGGAGTGGGTTGCCATTTCCTTCTCTAATGTGTGAAAGTGAAAAGTGAAAGTGAAGTCGCTCAGTCGTGTCTGACCCTTAGCGACCCCACGGACTACAGCCTATCAGGCTCCTCCATCCATGGGATTTTCTAGGCAAGAGTACTGGAGTGGCTTGCCATTGTCTTCTCCGACTAGATGTGCTAGAATGTGCTTTATTATTGATTTCTGAAATTTCTTAGAGGGAACAATTTTTTAAATTTTTTATTTGTTTTTTAATTCATGAAAAATTGATTTGCAATTTTGTGTTGGGTTTCTGCCATACAACAATTTGAATCAGTCATAACTATACACACATACACATACACACACAAACATACATATATCTCTTCCTTCCTGAGCCTCCCTCCCCTCCCCACACCCAACCCCTCTAGCTCATCACAGGGCACCAGTCTGGGCTCCATCACTTTTATGTGGATCTAACCAAATACTTGACTAGTGTGTGAGATGAGTGCAACTGTGTGGTAGTCTGAGCATTCTTTGGCACTGCCTTTCTTTGGGATTGGAATGAAAACTGACCTTTTCCAGTCCTGTGGCCACTTCATGGCAAATAGATGGGGAAACAGTGCCTGACTTTATTTTTCTGGGCTCCAAAATCAGAAGGTGATTGCAGCCATGAAATTAAAAGACATTCCTTGGAAGGAAAGTTATAACCAATCTAGACAGTATATCGAAAAGCAGAGACATTACTTTGTCAACAAAGGTCCGTCTAGTCAAGGCTATGGTTTTTCCAGCGGTCACGTATGGAGGTGAGAGTTGGACTATAAAGAAAGCTGAGTGCTGAAAAATTTATGTTTTTGAACTGTGGTGTTGGAGAAGACTCTTGAGAGTCCCTTGGACTGCAAGGAGATCCCACCAGTCCAACCTAAAGGAAATCAGTCCTGAATATTCATTTCAAGGACTGATGCTAAAGCTGAAACTCCAGTACTTTGGCCACCTGATGCAAAGAGCTGATTCATTTGAAAAGATCCTGATGCTGGGAAAGATTTAGGGCAGGAGGAGAAGGAGACGACAGAGGATGAGATGGTTGGATGGTGTCACCGACTCAATGGACAGGGGTGTGGGTGAACTCCATCAGTTGGTGATGGACAGGGAGGCCTGGCGTGCTGCAGTCCATGGGGTCGCAAAGAGTCAGACACGACTGAGCGACTGAACTGAACTGAACCAAATACTATGTGATTACTATTTGAATACTAGAATAATTCTCTTAGATTATAAATCCAAAACTGAATGATACAGAAATATGCCATATCCTTCTTGGAAATTTACTGATTATAGAATCAGATACAAGCAAGGCTGCATGCAAACTAAAATGACAAACCATGTCTTCTTCAGAGTAATGTCGGTAATCCATCCAGCATCATAGTTTCTTCTTCATCTTCTTTTTTTTTAACATTTTGGCCATGCTGAGTGGACTGTGGGATCTTAGTTCCCCAACCAGGGATCAAACCTACACCCACTGTGATGGAGGCAGGAAGTCTTACCCACTTAACCACTGGATCACCATAGGAGCCCCCACAGTTCCTTGACTCATGATTTTCAAATGAAACAACCAAATATTTTTTGAAGTGTGGCACTTTATAAAATGTTTTAGAATTTTTAAATGCACTATTTAAAAAATGCTTCCAGTTTAAAAAGTTTAATGCAGAAACCTAGTGTTTTTCACATTTATTTAATGGATATTTGAATAGCAAACTAGTCTCAATCTCAAAGACGACTCACTTTGAAAATATTAAATTCCAGGTTAAATCAATAACTCACATACCCCTGAAGAAGTCAGTGTAATGTAATCTAAACTACACTCTAATTTTCATTTTCCCTCTAACAATCTACTTAAAAGTAATTTTATTAAGCTGCAACTAAAAATTTACCAAAGATTTCAATTCAGATTAGCAATCCAATTCAAGTTCAAGTTCTAGACCAATAGTTCTGTCTCCTTATACATAATACTGACTGGCTGGATTTAACTGGAATGTATACTTGACCTGACAGTGTGATGCAGGGGTAATTCAAGTCTTTTAATTATAATATACCAATTAGTATTCATATGTTCACTGTATATTATTTAGGCATAAATCATCTTCAGTTCAGTCGCTCAGTCGTGTCCAACTCTCTGCGACCCCATGAATCACAGCACGCCAGGCCTCCCTGTCCATCACCAACTCCCGGAGTTCACTCAAACTCATGCCCACAGAGTTGGTGATGCCATCCAGCCATCTCATTCTCTGTCGTCCCCTTCTCCTTCTGCCCCCAACCTTTCCCAGCATCAGAGTCTTTAAATAACATAATTAATCCTACAGCAAAAACTATTGAATGCAAAAGTTATACAAATTTCTATTTTAGTCCCCAAGAAAAGTAAAAGTTGGAGGTCCTAATTTCCATCACTGATTTGAGACAAATACACCAAACTTCCAATCAGTTTGTTGGTTTCAATGGTTAATCTTCTTGGTAAATCACTGCTTACCATTAAATTAAGTTAACCTAAACAAAATAATCTTGGGCTCTAAAATCACTGTGGATGGTGACTGCAGCCATGAAATTAAAAGAAGCTTGCTCCTTGGAAAAAAAGCTAGGACAAACCTAGACAGCATATTAAAAAGTACAGACATCACTTTTGCCAATAGAAATCCGTATAGTCAAAGCTATGCTTTTTCCAGTAGTCATGTATGGATATGAGAGCTGGACCATAAAGAAGGCTAAGTGCTGAAGAACTGATGCTTTCAAATTGTGGTGCTGGAGAAGACTTGAAAGTCCCTTGGACTGCAAGGAGATCAAACCAGACAATCCTAAAGGAAATCGGTCCTGAATATTCATTGGAAGGACTGATGCTGAAGCTCCAATACTTTGGCCACCTGATGCAAAAAGCTGACTTACTGGAAAAGATCCTGATGCTGGTTATTGAGGGCAGGAGGAGAAGAGGGCAACAGAGAATGAGATGACTGGATGGCATCACCGACTCAAAGGATATGAGTGTGAGCAAACTCCAGGAGACAGCAAAGGACAGGGAAGCCTGGCGTGTGTAGTCCATGGGGCCGCAAAGAGTTGGACATGACTGAGCAACTGAGCAACAACAACAAAGCAAACAATATAAACTTCAAGCATACTAGTATCCTTGTTCACCTTATGAAATGCTAACATTATTGCCAGTGAAGTTCTCCATCACAGTGAACTTTCACAAGAACACACTGTTGCTGCTGCTAAGTCGCTTCAGTCGTGTCCGACTCTGTGCGACCCCACAGATGGAAGCCCACCAGGCTCCCCCGTCCCTGGGATTCACCAGGCAAGAACATTGGAGTGGGTTGCCATTTCCTTCTCCACAAGAACACACTATGAAAGCAATAATCTAAGGTGAAGAAGCCTTTATTTTACTCAGATTTGGGTGTAAACATGAAGTAACTGCTCTTTGAGTGGATGGAGAAGCGATTAAGAGCATAAATTAAGAACCATGAGGAAAATACTTGGTATACTTAAGTATTTGACCAAAGTTAACTCCATGGCTGGAAACTCGGTGTTGCAGACAAGCACCCATTTAATCAAAGCAATCAACAGCAAAAGGTAAACAGAACCATAAACCAGCATTATTCAGTTCAACAAATAATTATCAAAGGTATAGTGTATGCCAGGCCCTCTGCTAAGTATTGAATTTATGATAACGAATACGACAGTTCCTTTCCTCAAGAAGCATAAAAATCCAACAGGAGAGAAATACAAAAGCTGATCTGGTTTTGTAAGATAAAAGCAATTGCTGTTTAGTCACTAAGTCATGTCTGACTCTTTTGCGACCCTGTGGACTATAGCCTTTTGGGATTTCCCAGGCAAGAATACTGGGGTGGGTTGCCATTTTGGTCTCCAGGGATCTTCCCAGTCCAGGGATCGAATCTGTGTTTCCGTCATTGTCAGGCAAATTCTTTACACTGAACCACCTGGGAAGTCCGGAAAACAAATAGCCATGGAGGGGTAGGGGGGACATAATGGGAAGAATAGAGCAAGTAATTTTAGGGAGACTATAGTAAGTTTGGTAGTTTTGAGAGAGGCCAAAATGCAAGGCGGTGGCTGAAAATAGATGGAAAAGATACCATGCTTATATATTTGCATAGCTTTACAGTTATGTTAAAAATACACTGAAGGGAGGATTTTAAACAGAAGAGTGATCTGGCTAGATATACAGTTTAAAAAAATCACTTTCATTCTTCTAAAGACTGAATATAATGTGAAAAGATCGGAGGCAAGAAAATCAATAAACTAATTGGACAATCAATTCAGTGAGAGTAGAGAGGAAAAGAAAAATTTGAAAGAAATTAATATTTAAGAAATATATTAGGAGTCTAGGATAACTTTTGGTTTCTGACTTGGAATAGTTCCATTACCTAAAATAGAGACTGTAAAAATAATGTAGGATGAATGTTGAAATAAGTTTCATTACGAACATGATGAGTTTCAGGTGCCTACAGAATGCTAAATGAAGCCATTCAGCAGGCAGTGCGGTAAATGAGTCTGACTCTCAGAAAGATGCACCAAACTGGAGATACAAAATAGAGAGTTGGCAGGATACAGGTGTTTGCTAAGCTTTAAAAATGGAACCAATCGACCAGTAATAGTGATGGATCCAAACCAAACAAAATAGTCTGTGTGTGTGTTTTCAATAGTACAGAAATTATTCATTAGCTTATATAAACCTTACTGTCATATAAAAGGCAAAATCAGGGATGAATGGTTTATAAAAATGTGTGTAAGACCCCCAAGCCCCAAACTTTTAAAGTTCTTTCATTCCTTCACTTCCATAGTTTGTACAAAACTCAATCAATATATTTATAGTTTTCCTTCCTCACTGATAGTTGTTTTCTTCATTACAGATCTATGATGTCTGATTGACACCAAATACTAGGATTAGACCAAGTTCGAATGAACATATACCTACATGAGTTATGTGTAGCCCTTTGGACTTTTTCTCAAAGTACTTACATTTGTAGAATAATACAAATAAAAACTAATTTATCTGTGAAAATCCTTGGATTTGAAAGCGCTCATAGATTTTTGTTCTGCTGTGAATACAAAAAATTTTGACCAAGCTCATGCATAATCTTCCTATTTTGTTCCCATGTGGCACTGCCTTGTATTCAAAGACCTCTGTTTGATTCATAAAACCACATGAAATGCAACTCATGCCAGCACTATAGTTAAATTTACAGTCCTGCTATGGTACTAATGCAGTGACTTCCTCAGTTCTGTGCACCGTTATCTTGTAATTTGGATTCAGTCCCAACAGAATTGAAGTACTGTTCCTCAATTAATTCAACTACCCAGAGTCCTAGACAATCTGTGGGTTGTGTCCACTTAGTTCCTTGTAAATCACTTCCCTCATAGTCTTTCAATTCATTTGTGACTTGCACATAGTAGAAAATCTCCCTGAACCCTTTTCTCACTGTGATTGCAATGGGCATTGTCTGAAAAGAATGGCTCTCATTATTCCCCTTTGATAATTTACATTTTAATTCTAGTTCCCAAACAGCTGGCCTCTGCTTTGAAAAATGGTACAACAAATCCTTTGGGCATTCTGCCCTCTTCTTCCCTTCCTTTCCAAAGCATCATGTCCTCCAAAGGACTTACATTTGAAGTGGAACACATTCTCAGAGAATTTAAATGGATATATGGAGATCATCTAGCACTAACAAGAAATTTAAAGGATTTAGGAGAAATATTTTCTCCACAATAAGTCTGATGGATTATTTTAAAACTTAATATACAAGAAATAAAGCACAGAATCATATATATTAGTGAATAAAATGATTTTCCCTTTCTATTGTAAAATAATTTTTTTCAAAAGCCATTGTTCTTTCCTTTTAAAATAAATCCACACTGGCTATGAGAAGGGCAAACAACAGACAAGTATGCAGAGTTATAGCCATCTTTTCCTAAAGCATTGTCTCAGGAATGTCATCTTTCCAACAGCTCTGATTATTTGCATCACTCATTCTAGTTGCTCAGTCATGTCTGACTCTTTGCAACCCCATGGACTGTAGCCCACCAGGCTCCTCTGTCCATGGGATTTCCCAGGCAAGAATACTAGAGTAGACTGTCATTTCCTTCTCCAGAGGATCTTCCTGACCCAGGGATTGAACTCATGTTCCCTGTGCCTCCTAAATTACAGGCGGATTCTTTTTACCCGCTGAGCCATCGGGGAAGCCCTCAAAGCACTATAAGTACTAATAAATGTGGACCTTAGCAATCACAGTAGCTGTGAAACTAAGTAATTAAGTGTGTGTAGTCTCCTAAATGATAAACAAAAAAGAGCAGCAGTGTGGGCTCTCAGAAATAACAATGCAAAGTAAAGCCTGGAGTTAGTTACATAAAGTACTCAACATATACTTCCCCTCTCTGTTCTCTCTTCTATCCTTTCTAACCTCAGAAATGGAGAAGAAACTTTTACAGACCTTCAGTGATGAGTCATCATTATGTCTGTGTACACTTTCAAGTGTTTAACTTTTCAATTTTATTAACTTCAGTGGTGACAAAATAAAAGTCAGTAAATTAATATTTAAGTGTAAAACGAAATGAAATTTTTATTAGAGTTGTACAGATTTTTCCAATTTGGGGTCCATTTTTATTCTATTATTAGGTTATATTACAACTAACTGTATAACACAGTTTTTCCAAATGTGAAGTACTGCTTGTATCTTAACTACATCCTGTGCTGCAGATACATGTACACCTAGATTTTATGATGGTATACAATAGTAAATTTGACCACCAGAGAACTGTGCCATTGAAAAGTTAGTTTTCACTCCTTCTGGAGGGACTTTGACCTGGGTTCAAAAATGGCCTAACTGCCACTCTAAGTCCCATGGACGGAGGAGCCTGGTAGGCTGCAGTCCATGGGGTCGCTAAGAGTCGGACACGACTGAGCGACTTCACTTTCACTTTTCACTTTCCTGCACTGGAGAAGGAAATTGCAACCTACTCCAGTGTTCTTGCCTGGAGAATCCCAGGGAAAACAAAGCCTGGTGGGCTGCCGTCTATGGGGTCGCATAGAGTTGGACACAACTGGAGCGACTTAGCAGCAGCAGCAGCAGCAGCAGCCACTCTAAGTCAACAGCAGTTTTTTCAGCAACATTTTCCACACATGCCTAAACCAGGGCTCCTCAGTTCACTGGTAGGAGCAGATTCTCCACATACATAACCTTCTATGCAGGTCTAAGAATCTCTGAGCAGCATCATAACTTGGGAAAGGCAACTATCACTGTTCAATATCTTTTCCTCATGCTCTTTCCAGAAAAAGCTTTCTGAATCAATTTATTAGACTTATCACACAATAAGCTATACTTTATCATAAGATATAAAGTCATGGTTATTCTGTTTGTTACAAAATCTACAGTGTTTGCTCTCAGAGCCTTCCCTGATGACTCAGTGGATGAATAATCCTGCATTGCAGGAGACACAGCAGACGCATGTTCAATCCTTGGGTTGGGAAGATCCCCTAGAGGAGGAAAATGGCCACCCACTCCAGTATTCTTGCTCATGTTTTTGACGTGCTTTATGATATGAAAAATATACCACACAGAGTACTGAAAAGCAATTTTCACCTTGAAATGGTCATTTAAAATAATAAAATGGATATTCTTAAGGTTAAATATGTGTGTTCCATTTACATCCTTCTTTATAGACTGTCTCCATTTACATCTGATATACACAATAAAATGTGATTTTTTAGCATGAGAAATTCAAATTGTATTTGCTTTAGGAAAATATGAGCCCATCTTTTTACTATGACTAAGTTAATACTCTTTAACCTGACCCTCTTGCTAATGTTTGAAATACTTTGTATATTTCACTAACAATGAAATTAGTACAAAATCACACCTCAGTCTCTCCCTCTAAATAGGTTGGTGTATCTATGCTAAAACATATGTAAAAATGCTCGACCTGCTACCAAGTCCTCTCAAATTCACCTTGCTAAACTTAAAAGGTTGCATTCCTCACTCTGCTCCCCAAGTCAAATCCTTCACTGATTCCAAAGGCCTTATGATAATACCAAAATCCCAGTAAAGCCTAGTATTTAAGGACCTCTACACATCCAAGACCACTTACCCATTCTATTCTTTGCCAAAGAAATCTCCCATTGCAGACGATATTGTTTACCGTGCTCTTTGTCAACCCAGTGTCTTTGCTTCTGCTATTATCCCACCTGGGTGTTTTCTAAACCCAGCCATATATGCAGCCCCACTCTGCATCCTTCACTTCCACATAAAATCTCTAGCTTCCGTACAAGGTGATATATTTCCCTCCTCTAAATTTACATAGCACTTACGAGACATGCTCTTCTTTATCATTTATTTATTGTGCATTACATTCTTTTTGATATTAGTTTTATGTCTTATGTCTCTAGTGAGTGGAAACTAGAGGAAAACAACATGCTGTATATTTTACACTCCAAACTAGAGGAGAACAACATGTTGTATATTGTACACTCCACAGCATAAGGATGGTTGTACATATAGAAGAAAATTAATCACTTTCTTGTTTTTATTAAAGCCTTTCACTAATTTTTTAAGTAACATTTTTTATTTGATACTTAGTGACATCTCAGTGTTAAAAGACCTACGCTTAAATAAGATTCCAAGAACACTATTTAAAGCTTAATATATATTTGAATTATCTGTTGGTTTGTTATTAATATATTTAATATTTAACTTGAGGAACTGCTAGTCTGGGAGATAGAAATATCATTCTAGCTAACTGCTCCATGTTAAAGCAATTTACATTACATAATTAATTAACCCTAGAAACAAAACAAAATGGAAGTCAAGAAAACAAGCTTGAAGAAGAACAACAGTAATTCAATTTTTCATTGCAAAATAAAAATACTTTCTCCTAAATTACATGATTTTTGAAAATGCCCTATAAAATAATATTACATGAAAGAACAAAAAATTTAATAGCTTTGTTTTCTATTGAGAAAATGTCTAGGAAAAAAGTAAACAGCCCTGAAATATGCCAAAAGTATAATCAATCAAAAGTTTGGCACACTGTATTTAATGTTAAGTTCAGTAGAGCATTACACTTGGTCTACAAATATTTGAAAAGCACTTTTAAGTATTTTAGCATAAGCAATATTTACATGAAGAGGCACACTAATCATTAATCTCAAAGGTGATTCAAGATCATCACGAAATTGGATTAGTTCACTTACTGAATTTCAGGACATTTAGGCCATTACCTGTAAGAAGCAAAATATGTGTAATTAGATTATTTAATTCATTTATAAATTCTGATACTATATTGGTTGTTGCTTGGTACCTGATCTTATTTATAACTAAAGCTGCTATGGGAAAATAGACAAAGAACACACTCATATTGAAACTGCAATGATTTTTCTGACTACTTTTCTCAAACACGGATTTGTAATTTTCTGTTTGGATTTTTAAAAAGCCAAAATACTTAATTTCAGATCCAAAAGGGCTGCAAGGGTTAAAATTATTTATATAGGTAATACTCCAGTATCTCAAGAAAATGACACAGTTTAGATTACCTATGTTTAGACCATTTTATTAGACTATATCAACAGAAGTCTAATCTTGTATCTACCATCGATTTCTAATTTTCTAAATTATTTCTCTCTTGTTATTTAAGACATCAGTGAATGTTACAGATATATCTACAGGGATTTAGAAGACATAATTAATCTCTGAAAACTCATGAGATTCTCAAAAAGAATTGCTTCTACTACCTTAAAAATTAGAATGCACTGCCAGTTAAATAGAAGTCAAACTCTTTATCATGGTCAAGAGAACCCATGAGGCCTGAAATCTGCCTTCTGCTCTGATTTCCTGTCCCATTACCCTCTACCATGGCCATGAGACTCTAGTGCCACTGGCTTTGTATCTGTTTCTCAAATGTGCCAGGTTTCCTCCTGCTCTTAATGCCGTTGCTTTTTCTGTTCCCTCTGCCTAAAAACTTTCTCCCCAAATATTCGTTGGCTTGGCTACTTTTCACTATTCATGTCTCCAAGCGCAACCTATCCCATCCGAGACAAGCTCTATCGTATGTTTTTATTTCCCACTTCTTACAGAATTTTTTATGTCTGAAATGTTTAATCATTTATTTGTTTACAAGTTAATTTCTGTCTCCCACTATTAGAATATAGGCTCCATGAAGGCAGGGATCTGTACGTTTTGTCCCAATATCCTACATATTCAGAAAAGTTCTGCTGCATGTTCGGGACCCAACAACCATTTGTTAAATAAATGATTTATGAACCATGATATTTGAAATACGTTGGGCACACTAGACTGACATTTAAATGGAAGAAAAAGAGAATATCTGTTTGTCCTGTAGTGTTTAAAAATGTTAAAATTTGGTGACTGTGAAATTTTTTTTATAAATTTTCTATTTAGAAACAAAAAAATCTTCAAGATAAACACTAAGTTTCTTTTCATAAAAAAGAATATCTGTACAAGAATTTTTTACATTTCAGAGAGTTTGGCAATTTAAAAAAATAATAAGCTATAATTTTTCAAGTACAGTGATTAATAATATCCTTGTTACACATACTAATTTTGCATGAGCAAGTTTACAAATATGTGTTGCCTGTAAAACAGCATGTATAGATTATTCATAATACAAAAGTTAAAATGAATTATTCCCAAGAACATCATTTACCACGATATTATTTTAACTCTTTATAGATCATTTAGATTTCAGACTGGTCAAATTCAGTAAATCACATCTAAGAAGAAAAGGACAGAATCTTATTTCAAAAGATTTGCTTTCATAGGTATGGATTACTTATGTGCAAATAAGATAGTTTTTTTCTAGATTTATGGCTCAAAACAAAGATATTCAGGAGAAGCTAATATGCACAGCCCATTCTATCTCAAATGGTCATGGAAAATATTTTAAGGAATGTTGTTCCATCCATTCAATGATAAAACAGTAACTCCAACTTTGATTAATGATTAAATATGTCCATTTAGAGAATTAGGACATACTATATGACATATTGGAAGGATTGATGCTAACGCTGAAACTGCAATACTTTGGCCACCTCATGCGACGAGTTGACTCACTGGAAAAGACTCTGATGCTGGGAAAGGTTGGGGGCGGGAGGAGAAGGGGACGACAGAGAATGAGATGGCTGGATGGCATCACCAACTCTGTGGACATGAGTTTGAGTGAACTCCGGGAGTTGGTGATGGACAGGGAGGCCTGGCATGCTGTGATTCCTGGGGTCGCGGAGAGTCAGACACGACTGAGCGACTGAACTGAACTGAACAGAAGGAGGACATTAGAATTCCTTCACTCGTTAAATAGTGGTATAGTTTCAGTTTTCACTGACTAGGAATATATTTCTCTTTAAATATTTAAGCATGGTTTCTGCTCAATTTCTTTCCTCCAATTTGCCCATCATGCTTTTCAAACATCTGTCAGTTTAAGACTCTACGATGCCTAAGCAGTGTGGGTACAGGTGAAGCTCTACTGAAAACAGTAACAATGGAAACACCTAATTCTTATTTAATTTGCTGTCTCCTTGAATGAGGCAAAGAAATAAGAGGCATGGAGCACTAAAGGCAGAGAAACTGGAAAAACATACAACAGTAGGAAAGTTAAGAGGGAAGCAGACACAGACATAGAGGCCACAGCCTTTCTAGCTCACTTCCTTTTAGCTAAAAATGTTAAAGTTGCAGAGACACAAAAGGAAAGCTATTTCTGAGAAAATTTCATAGTGCTATAGGTCAGAAAGAAGCTTCCACCTGGCTATTTTTGTTGGATTTCTCTTGTACACAGAGCCAAGTTTAAACACAAACTCAATCTGGAGGCATCAGTATGGATAGTTCAAGTTCAGAGAAAAGCTCCTTGGCTTTTCAAGTAGCTTGAGTCTGGGCACACATCCCCAGAGAGTTTAAATGTCTGTCCTAAGAGATCCAAACCACAGGAATGAACCTGGAGCAGCAGCCTGGTCAGTGTTTCCTGGACCAGGTTTAGTCTCACCACGTTCAGTAGTGGAGCTGGCACAGAGCTCGTTGGAATGGCCTTAAAGTGCTGAGTCTCTCTCTCTTTTATATTCATGTGAAAGTCACAGTTGAGTCACAAAGTGGGGGAGGTATGACAGGCAGATCACCCCACCCTTAGGTCAGAGAACAGGAATATAAACTGAATTGGAAGAAGAGTCAGAGTGAGATGGTTCTTCATGGGCAACTCCTTACCAAGAGCAGAGTCTGACCTGAATAACAATTTTAGGCCTGGTTCCACGACTCAGAATCTCAGGAAAGTCATTTAACCACTCCCTGTCCCAGTTTCCTTACACGCACATCAGAGGTTCACACCATTTGCTCCTAACTTATACAAACTTCACAAGTCTTAAGAACTGATGGCCCTTCTGCTACAGGGCAGAAGCACAGAAAAATACACTTTATGTTTCCATTTGTACAAGCACAGAATCCTTCTAAGACACTAATTAATAGAGTTACAAAAATTCACTCTGTTATATAACTATAAACATAATGAGCAAAAGGAAAGGATTTCATTAAAAATAAGTTTGCTCAATATCAGTTTTTTAATAGAAATCAATATCAGTTTTTTATAGAAAAATTAGGATTCTTCTCCCAAAACCTGATGAAGGTCCTTCAGAAAGGGCTGAAATGGGGCAGTGAGACTGTCCTAGATTGTATAAACTTTAATAAATTACAATTTTGATATGGACCACCTTCATTTAATATGGTTCTATTCAAAATAAAGTAAAATCACACCCCCTAATCATAGAACTTATGACTGAGTCTAAAAGTGATAAGCACTTTTAAAAAATCCACAAAATGTCAATTTCACCAAAGACCAATTATAATAGTTTACATCATACAATAGTCTATAATAGTTTACATCATACAATTATGAATGAGGCAAGCTTTAGTTTGAGATGCAATGGCCAAACCCATTTAAATAAACCCTAGATCTTACCCACTTCATGGTTTCATAAGAGATGTAGCTTCCAGTAGGATGCTTGGTGCTTTCTCGGAAGCAAAATTTCTAAAGTTCCATCAATACTGGTTTCTCCTCTTTAAAAAGAAGAAAATCTGCATTTTCCATGCAATAGCAATGTCATATGCACTTCCTAAAAGATAAATTTAAGTGACCAGTATTTCAATTTAGGACACTTGATCAACATGGAGATGATTTGATATTGAGCACCAGATTTAGCTGTATCATTTTAATTCAATAATGGACAATGGAATTTGGATCATATCTCTCAAAATAGAAAAATATAGTAATTATTTGAAATTCATTTGATTTTATGAATGAAAACATATACCATTCCTTTTCCTATAAAAGTGTCTTTAAAATCAATATTCTCATGTGAAAATCAAAGTATAATTTTTAATTTTTTATAAATCAACTGTACAATTTATCTCAACTATGAAAAAATGGTATATATAAATACTACTATAAGGCTAACAGCAGTACATGAACCAAGAACTTCCAAATGTACAAACTGGATTTAGAAAAGGCAGAGGAACCAGAGATCAAATTGCCAACATCCTTTGGATCATAGAAAAAGCAAGAGAATCCCAGAAAAACATTTACTTCTCCTTCATTAATTACTTGAAAGCCTTTGACTGTGTGGACACAACAAACTGTGGAAAATTCTTAAAGAGATGGGAATACCAGACCACCTTACCTGTCTCCTGAGAAACCTGTATGCAGGTCAAGAAGCAACAGTTAGAACCGGACATGGGACAATGAACTGGTTCTAAATTGGGAAAGGAGTACATCAAGGCTATATATTGTCTGCTTATTTAACTTCTATGCAGAGTCAGTCAGTCAGTCAGTTCAGTCACTCAGTTGTGTCGGATTCTGCGACCCCATGAACCGCAGCACACCAGGCCTTCCTGTCCATCACCAACTCCCAGAGTCCACCCAAACTCATGTCCATTGAGTCAGTCATGCCATCCATCCACCTCATCCTCTATCATCTCCTTCTCCTCCTGCCTTCAATCTTTCCCAACAACAGGGTCTTTCAAATGAGTCAGCTCTTCACATCAGGTGGCCAAAGTATTGGAGTTTCAGCTTCAATATCAGTCCTTCTAATAAATACCCAGGACTGATCTCATTTAGAATGGACTGGTTGGATCTCCTTGCAGCACAAGGGACTCTCAAGAGTCTTCTCCAGCACCACAGTTCAAAAACATCAATTCTTCTGTGCTCAGCTTTTTTTATAGTCCAACTCTCATATCCATACATGACTACTGGAAAAACCACAGTCTTGACTAGACAGACCTTTGTTGACAAAGTAATGTCTCTGCTTTTTAATATGCTATCTAGGTTGGTCATAACTTTCCTTCCAAGGAGTAAGCGTCTTTTAATTTCATGGCTGCAATCACCATCTGCAGTGATTTTGGAGCCCAAAAAACTACAGTCAGCCACTGCTTCCACTGTCTCCCCATCTATTTCCCATGAAGTGATGGGACCAGAAGCCATGATCTTAGTTTTCTGAATGGTAAGCTTTAAGCCAATTTTTTCACTCTCCTCTTTCACTTTTATCAAGAGGCTCTTTAGTTCTTCTTCCCTTTCTGCCATAAGGGTGGTGTCATCTGCATATCTGAGGTTATTGATATTTCTCCCGGCAGTCTTGATTTCAGCTTGTGCTTCATTCAGCCCAGCATTTCACATGATGTACTCTGCATATAAGTTAAATAAGCAGGGTGACAATATACAGAGTACTTCATGTGAAATGCCAGGCTGGATGAATCACAAGCCCAGAATCAAGATTTCCCAGAGAAATATCAGATATCCAGATGATACTACTCCAATGGCAGAAAACAAAGAGGAACTAAAGAGTTTCTTAATGAGGGTGAAAGAGGACAGTGAAAAAGCTGGTTTAAACTCAACATTCAAAAAATAAGATTAGGCATCCTATCCCATCACCTCACGGCAAACAGATGGGGAAAAAGTGGAAGCAGTGATAGAGATTATTTTCTTGGCCTCCAAAAATCACTGCAGATGGTGACTGTAGCCATTAAATTAAAAGACACTTACTCCTTGGAAGGAAAGTTATGACACACCTAGACAGTGTATTAAAAAGCAGAGATATGACTTTGATGACAGAGGTCCATATAATCAAAGCTATGGTTTTTCCAGTAGTCATGTACAAATGTGAAAGTTGGACCATAAAGAAGGCTGATTCTTTCAAACTGTCATGCTGGAGACGACTCTTGAGAGTCCCTTGTTCTGCAAGGAGATCAAATCAGTCAATCCTAAAGGAAAACAGTCCTGAATATTCATTGGAAGGACTGATGCTGAAGCTGAAGCTCCAATACTTTGACTACCTGATGCGAAGAGCCAACTCATTGGAAAAGACCCTGATGCTAGGAAAGACTGAGGGCAGAAGGAGAAGGGGGTAACAGAGGATGGGATGGTTGGATGGCATGACCGACTCAATAGACATGAGTTAGAGCAAACTCCAGGAGATAGTAAAGGACAGGGAAGCCTGGCATGCTGTAGACCATGGGGTTGCAAAGAGTTGGACATGACTTAGTAACTGAACAACAACAACAATCCTGTGATTATTACATACACAAACACAAATATCATTATGTGGAAAACACAAAGTGAACAAATTTCATCGACTAATAGGTTGTTACAGGTATGATGATTCCATATAGCAAAGATTTGTATGCAACAGATTGCAGATCCTCATTCAAATGATATAATAAGTATGTGTAGTAAATTACAGAATCAGATCTTTTCCTAGCTATGCTAGATGACACTAACATAAAAAGAATGCACTACTGATCCTAAAAACTTTTTTTTTGCTTCTTTGTTTTCAAAGTAGGCCAAAGGAATGTGGTCTCATAAACACCAGAAAAACAGGCAGCTTACTGTTTAAAATACTGTTTTGTTCAAAAACATAGTTTAAAGGAAAGACTAAATTACAACTTTGAGAAGCACAATACCCAAATAAAGTAATACAATTTTAAAGCTGAGAATTATTTAATTGTGATGCTTCCTAGCCAATAAAACTAGGAAACATTTTCTCATACCATTTTATTATATAATTTCACTGTTATCCATTAGCAAGATAATACGGTGTTGTTGCAATTGTTACAACAATACTACATGGGCAACAATAAACCCATTAATACTTTAATGCAATATAAAAGGTTCATATCAGTATGGATATTCTATCTCAAACTAAATGAGCAAGTCTGTATATTTACTTACAAGTTTGCTTTAAATATAGGAGATCTAGATGGTTAAGCAATGAAATATACTAATGGACATTTCAAGCACTGTGTTTTATGATCACTGAGAGATGGATTCAAGATGGCTAATGATAATGCTGTACACAGCAATGTAACCAGGGATATTTTATTTAAAATTAAATTAATTCAGTTCAACTTAAGGGAACATCAGTGTAGTTAGCTAGCATAAAATGAAGACAGTGGAGTGCCTGACAGATAATGACTTTACTGTGGGCGCATGCTCTATCACTAAGTCGTGTCTGACTCTTTGTGACCCACGGACTGTAGCCCACCAGGTACCTCTGTCCATGGGATCTCTCAGGCAAGAATACTGGAGTGGGTTGCCATTTCCTCCTCCAGGGGTTCTTCTTGACTCAGGGATCAAATCCACATCTCATGTATTGGCAGGCAGATTCTGAGACACCAGGAAAGCCCGGATGACTTGACTAGTCAGTTTCCATTTTACTTGATGTCAGGTGAATAAAATAACAAAATACAGTTAGCTAATCAAAACTTTCATTTGAAAGCAGTAAGCTGTACAGCTACACCACTTTTACCTTTTTCAACTCATTTGAAGAAGGCTGGTAAGAACACAGCTGGGATAAGCAACTGTCTATAAGATAAGGGAATCTGGGTCAGCTTGGGTACAAATAATGGGAAGACGCAAGGTAGTAACTTTTCTTCCTGATTCAGAAAGGCTTTCCAGAGAAAGGAAGCAGGATCAAAGACTGGTATACAAGAAAAAGTTTGTTCAAGGCCAGAGTATATAAAAGTCAAGATCAAAGGAAGGACCAAGACAGGGATGAAGCCCTGAGAAGAAGCTGGCATAAAACTGTACGTTCAGTGAGAAATATAGATACAATGGAAAATAAATTACAATAAAAATGGCAGGTTCTATTTTCTAAAAATTGGTGTTGTGTTTCGTTTTTTGGCCAATACAAATTGAAAGCAGAGAGCGAAGGAAGGAAAGAAGAAAGGAAGGAAGGAAAATGGGTAAAAAGGAAAGGAAGAAAAAAAAGAAAGCAAGAATGAAGTCCAGCTGTGTGATCTTAGAAGCTAAATTATTTTCTCTAAAAGGCCTGTTGACATAACAGGCTCCTCTGTCCATGGAATTCTCCAGGCAATAATACTGGAGTGGGTTGCCATTTCCTTTTCCAGGGGATCTTCCCAACCCAGGGATCGAACCTGTGTCTCCTGCATTGGGCAGGCGGATTCTTTAACACTGAGCCACCAGGGAAGTCCCAATTTACATATATACAAATATTTATATAATTATATATGTTGTTGTTTAGCGGGTAAGTTATGTCTGACTCTTGCGACCCGGTGGATTGTAGCCCCCCAGGATTCTCTGTCCATGGGATTTCCCAGGCAAGAATACTGAAGCAGGTTGCCATTTCCTTTTCCTTCTATATATAATTATATAGAGAGAATACATATATGAAAAAAGGAGGTTAGGTATACAGGGTCTACATTAGGACATTTACATAACTGATACACAAAAAATTGTCTTTGAGGTTTAGGACACTACTGTCCCCATGCCTCTTGTGTCCCATATTTGAAATAAAATAACTGCTCATTTAAATGTTATTTTCTAGTTATTCCCCATTACAAAAGAAACAAATCCCTCTAACTTCACTTGAAGATTTCTTAAAGCCAGGAGCCCTGTAGTATTTTTTGTGTCTCTACACTTAGTCCCCAGGAAGATAGTCTGCATCCAGTGGAAATATAATAGACATATAACAAAATACATAACCGATGCTGAGGCTGAAACTCCAATACTTTGGCCACCTGACTCGAAGAACTGATTCACTGGAAAAGACCCTGTTGCTGGGAATGATTGAAAACAGGAGGAGAAGGGGACAATAGAGGATGAGATGGTTGGATGGCATCACCAACTCAATGGACATAAGTTTGAGCAAGCTCCAGGAGTTGGTGATGGACAGGGAAGCCTGGTGTGCTGCAGTCCATGGGGTCTCAAAGACATGTCGGACTTGACTGAGCAACTGAACTGAACTAACAAAACAAATAAATAAGTTGGAATAAATGTTCCCCTAAATGAAGAGTAAAGGCTAAGTTTGTAATAAAAGTGGCAGTATTGAAGACAAAATGCCTGGAGAAGACTAACATTCAAACAGGAGATTACAAAGAACAGAATGAAAGGAGAGGGAAAAAAATCAGTGAAATGATCAAAATACTGCTCACACTTAAGAAGGTCTAGATTGAGCAGATCAAATTAAGAAAGGCGTACAAAGAACTAAAGTACAAAAGAACAGACATATCTGAGAGAATCAGACATGACTCAAAGAGCTTAATAGCATCTTTACCTGATATACCAGAGACATAAGAGTTTATAATTGTTTCAGAATATTATCTTTAGTAACATTCACTAATGCATTACTAATAACTCACCTTTTAGGATTAAGGAATATGACATTGTTCTGGGGGTAGTGTTATTATCCACTGTAACAGTTATTTTAGATTCTTTATCTTAATCTGTCAAGAGGAAATTAAGCATTGAAAGGAATTCATTAACCAAAGCGATCAACTTGAATACTAAAATCTCCAAGTTGGTTTCATACGCTCAATCTTATGGGGACATCAATGAATATTTTAAGGATGTATATACAGTCATGTGCATCTAAGCAAACGTTATAAATATTGCATTTTAAAGTCCAAGAGCGCAACCCCATTTTTCAAAAGCATAGCAATCCAGTCTATCTAGATGCTAGTAAAATTTTACCCAAAAATGTGTATAATAAGAAAACATGCAAATATACACCAATAAGCATTCTTCTTCCTTTTCCCTTCTTATGTGTTTAGAAAATCTGCAAACTGATTTTAAGCCAAAAGTGGTAAAGGAATGAAATTATTCTTTCAGGTTGAGGGGATGCTGTGCCAAGTTTCATTTCTGGCAGCATATTTATGACCAAGTTCAAGATCCTTGAAAAGAAATAAAAGAGAAAATATCCCTTTAACCTTAGCAGAGCAACAGAGTAGAGGCTGCTGTGGGAAGCGAAAGGCTTCTGTGTTACGAGGGTGTGCTGCTGGTGTTTGGTTTCCACTGAGAGGGTGCCTGCTCTCTCAATGAGTCTGAAGTAGCTACTAGGATGAGGTAATGGCTGTGCCAGTTTCACTGGGTCAGGCTCTGTCAGCACATTCTTTCTCTTTCTCCTCCCTGAGAAGGTGCTGTAAACACGTCATCCTAGGAGAGTTGCTACAGAGAATGAACAATCCTAAATTCGAAATTCCTGAGAAAGCTGGCTCTGCTCTTGACAGTCTAGACAGAACTAGAAGTTTAAAGCAGCATAGATAGAGTCACGATAAACAGGTTATTTGATGGAGGTGAGGGAAAAGAGAAGAAAAACAGAGAAAATGGACATTCATGTATAAAAAAAATTTTTAAGGAAGCTCAATTTTTAATTGCTTAGATCTACAGATGTATGTTAAGCAATTTTCTGCTTATGGGGAAAAAGACCTTTAGGAAATTAAATAATACTGTAGCATATTATGAAATACTAAAAACTGAAATTAAATAAAGTACAGACAAACAGCATGTACCACTGATCCTAATGGCACAATAGCTCTGCTCAATGCAAATTGTGGATTCCAGATATAAAGCTATGATAATCAGATAAAATTATCAGGAAATCTTCCTTAAAACACACACACACAACAATACTTTTTATTAAAGAGAAAAATGCATTTCACCTTTTCTTGGGAAGGAAATGTTTCTGTGCATGAAGAGGGGGCGACTGAAACGCCCGTGATATTTTTACAGAGTCATAAAGATTTCTACCAAAATACGTAGCAATTGACCAGCTAAATGGGTGTTTTGTGTCACATTTAAGTGAAAGGCTATAATCTTCCTCTTGGGCATTTTAAAGAGCTTTTATTTATTTAATCTATTTTCATTGCCAAAAAAATTATAATTGCCCACAGTGAAATGACAGGGTTACAGAGCCATGCGTTATACTGGGCTGGTACCTGCCGCTCAAGCATGGGACATTCTGCATAACATGGCTCACATAAAAGGCTTTGTTCTCCATCGCCTCACTGCGGCTGCAAACCTCAATTTCAGTTAGCAGTCATTTCCTCTCCCAGACCAATCATTTCAAAATAAATCATATTTTTGACATTTAATACCTTACTGATATTAATTAATCCCTTTGCCTCACATCCAAACTTATATACCACCCAACAACATATATTTATTTTTTCTGCAGTACAAATTTGATTCACACCTTAATCCCCAAACCTTCAAGGATACATATTTTAAGATTTGTCTTTTAAGTACTACTCTCTTTTGCAAAATTAGGTATATATTTTACGTGCAAATGTGTTTATGTGTGTGTGTTTGTGATGTGTACCACCATACTCCTGTGCATGCTTGTGTGTGCATTTAAACAAAAACCCTTCACACTGAGTCAGTAATAAAGGGTCTATGTCCTGGAATCATTATGCTAAGGGCTTCCAGCTGATGGCACCCAGCAACTGTTACAAACGGGCTTGTAGCTAATGAAAGCTTTTTAATTTTCTGACAAAATCCCCAAACCCTGATGCCAGGCAGTATAACATCCATTTCCAGTTTTCAAGGATGTTTTTTTTCTGACCCCATCCATTTTACTATCCCCTCCTCCCTACACACACCCAAACACACACATCCCCACTCCTGGCTCCTCTCAAACACTCTTTCTTTAAATTTTCATCCTTAAACAAAAGACAAAGTTGGGGAAGGAAGACACCCAGCACTGCAGCCCCCAAAACGCCTTTCAAGAAGAAAAAGAAAAGAACTGGTGGACTATAGATGCTGCCTCCCACTCCCATCTCTTAAAAAGAAAGACTATGTAGACGTTCAAGCTCATTCAGACTCATTTTTTTGTATCCCGCCCTCCATCGAGACCAGACATTAATTTTTCCTTTTCCTAAAACTATAAACATTCGTCAGTCTTTCTCTTCCAGCTGTGTCTGGGACAATTACAGGGAAAGTGATTTCGAATTGACAAGGTTCCTTTAACTTACTCATCCGTCAGTGTGCAGTTCTCTGCAGTTCGATGGACCAAAAACAAAAGAAACCTAAACAAAAAAACCTCTACTTCGAAATTCTATTTTACCCCAGTATAATTCATTCTCTGTCTTTCCCCAGCTCAGGTAATATTAGCTTTAAAGACAAGTATCCTAACCCGCTGTAAGTTCCCGGGCGCTTCAAAGTGGTACCTACCAAGGTCACACACCCTTCTCCAAATCCAGAGCCCAGGTACAGCCCTGGTCCCCTGCTGCGTAGTAGTTTACACCTAGAGAGGCCGGGCCTGAAGGCTGCGGCCAGGTGGGAGACAGCTCGACCAACCTGTGCCTGCTCCCAAGAAACGGGATGAGACAAATCCCTTCCCATCCCCGTTCCTTCCCTGGACTCCTTCTCCTCCCTTCCACGAGGTGGGCGAGGCAGGAGAAGGGAGAAGCACGTTTATACTAATCAGAGGTGGGGAACGGCTCTCTTACCTGGGCGCGGAAACGATGCATCCGCAGTCGCCGCTGCCACCGCTCAGGGACTTGAGGACCTAAGGTCCTCTGGAGAAGGAGCAGGGGGGTGGGTAGGGGTGGGACAGGGCAGGGAAAGACGAAGGAGAAGGAGAAAGAAAAGAAAGAAGCGGAGGGGAAGAAAAGAAAGAGAGGAGGCGGTGGAGGATGCTGTCGCCGCGGCAGCCGAGAGCCCGCGCAGCCGGAGCTCCCGGCCCAGTCTGAGCGCCGCCCTGGCCGCCGGCTGCCCGCGGCCACCCCGCCCTCCGCAGGCCCCGCCCAACAGGCCCCGCCCCTCGCCTCCCACAAGCCCCGCCCTATCGGCGGCCCGGCCGGCGGCGGAGGCGGGGCTGGCGCGGGCCCAGCCACGATGTCCTGCAGGGGAGCGCGGCCGCCCCGCCTTCCGCAGCTGTCGGCCCGCCGTCCGGGGGGGACCGCGAGGGTGGCAGCCTCAGGGCGCAGGCCAAACCCCAGCCACTTCGGGCTTGGCACTGTGGGGGCCCCCTTTAAGGAATCCCTGCCCTCTCCGCCACCAGAAGCAGAGTGAGACGAGCACCTTTGGGACAGAGGGACCCATTGGACCCTTTTCTGATATCCTTGGTGAACTCGGAGTGGCTGGGGCGAGGAGGGACGGGAGGTGGCGTCAGCTTTAGTCTCTCAAAGGGGAGTCCCCCGTAGAGGCCTCTCTTTCCCCTTCTCTATCACTGTGACGGTGGGAGTTCCAGTTACCCCTCAGTGAAGAGAGCTCCCTGGCCTTGCCTCCACATACCTCAAGACAGTTGCGTCCAGAATAGATAGGAAAATTGGGGGGAAGCATGAGGACAAACTACTGTCAGTACTAAAGGAACAAGGGTTGAGGGTTTAGAGAATTACTAGACCTCCGTTCGATCACTAATCAGATTTGTTCATTCGTTTATTCCTTCTACAAATGTGTATTAAATTTGCTGTGAGTCAGGCACTGTTCTAGGCACTGTGGAAACATCAGTGAATAAAACAGAACTCCCCTCCTTCAGAAAAAGAAAAAATACGTGCCTTCAACAACAGTACAATCTAAAAAGACAAATGCTAGTTCCAGGGTCAATTCATTTAGTATAAATCTCATGTATGACTGTGTCAAATAAGGATTAAAAAATGTTAGCCCTACCCCTCTGGTGTCTTTAATATGAGGATATAAATAGATAATGAATAAGAGTCTGTGAAGAATATGAAGAATGTTACAAGAATAATGAATTAGCACAGAAAACGTTGACTTTGGAATATCACTATTTAAAAGAATTACCTCTTAGATACTTTTGAAAGAAATATGACCAACTGAGAAAACAGATAATTCTTTACCGTGGAATCTTTATAATCATAGAACAGCTTTTCATTGTATATAAGAGAGGTAAGATGCAATTTAGAATTGTTTCTGGCTTCTACATGGAGTGCTAAGAAGGTTACCAAGATAGTGGGGTGTGGTCTGTGCAGTTTCAACAGTAGTTTTGGCTTTGTCACTTGAATTATCCATAGAATCATAAAACCATGGAAACTTAGGGTTGGTTTCTTAGGCATTTGGCCCAAGTTCTTCAGTCTTCAGTTTGAAAAAGAGACCTAATGATGAGACACTGTAAAGATTAAAAACGAAAACCGAGCAAAATCTGAAACGCTGGTCTCAAAAATCACAACCCATGCTCTGTGTATTGCTTCCCTCTGTCCAGCTTCATTCCATGTCCCAGTGCTCACAGTGAGGCTGAAAGTGTCAGGGCATACCAAGTAACAAGGAGTTTGGAGGAGTTGGGACTCCTCCTCAGAAACTGGCCTCATTGAGAATAAGGAGGTCTTAGAGGTTTATTGGAGAAGGAAATGGCAACCCACTCCAGTATTCTTGCCTGGAGAATCCCACGGACAGAGGAGAGCCTGGTGGGCTACAGTCCACGGGGTCTCAAAGAGTCGGACACGACTGAGCGACTTCAATCACTCACTCACTCAGGGGATTATTAAATGATATGTATGGAAAGAAGGAGCAAGAATCCTACTAGAGCGTTAGAAGTTGACATTCACGACCTAGCACAAAACTGCAGATGTTCACTGAGAGTGTGTCATCAATCCTGTATTACTTCTATTATTATTTCTCAGTTCCTATTAGTTCTGTGCAAGAAAAACATCCCAACGTGGTGCTCCTTCTACCTTCTACATTCTTTCACTTCTGGTAGAACTCCCCTGCGTCCGCATCAACTCTGAGTTCAAAGTAAAAAGATATCGTATTCTGGTGTTGAACACAGTTCTCCCTAGTGTCATTGTCTATAAGCCAAAATATTGTTTTGATTACTCTAGTTTTATAGTTAGTCTTGAAGTCATGTATTGCCAAGTCTTACAATCTTCTTCTTTTTCAAAATTCTTTTGAGTCATCTAGTACTTTGCATTTTTCCATAAGTTTTGTTGCCTTATCCATTGCTATAAAAATAATACTGTTTTTTAATCGGAATTGTGTTCAATTTATAGGTCAGTTTTTGGCATTATTGCCATTTGATTACTACTGACTGTTCTAATCCATGAACATGGTATAGGTCTCAATTTGTCTTCTTGGATTTTTTAAAAAATTATTATTAATAGATTTTTATTTCTCAAAACAGTTTTATATTTCAAAAAACGGAATAGGAAATACAAAGTTCCCGATACAGGGATTCCCCTGCTTTCTAAAACTTTGCTGCATGCCACTTCTCTTTTATTGATCTACATTAGTATATGTTTTCACTAACTGAAAGAAATCCAAGGAGGATTTTTGCTTTTACAAAAAAAAAATGACAAAATAGCGTTCAGTATTTGTTTTGCAGCCACATCGGAGCAGTGAGAACAGCACCACCAAATTCCATCAAGCCCCCATAGCTTTAAACTCTTGTCTATGAGGATCTGTGCATATTTATTAGCAAGCTGTGTCCTAAGGTAGTTGCTTCTTCATTTTATGCCATTATGCTTACCAATGAAATGTTCTGCTTTTGGTTAGCAAGGTGTGTGTTTCACAGAGCAAAGCTTTTTAATTTTAATGAAGTCCAAGTTATTAATTTTTCTTTCATGAATCATGCTTTTAGTGCTGTATTTAAAAAGGCAATGCCAGGCACAAGTTTACTAGGAATTCCTCTTGCATTATCTTTATGGTTTAATAAGTTTGTGTTTTTTGTTTAATTCTTAGTCCATAGGGCTGCCATAATAAAAATACCATAAAGTGGGTGATCTATAAACAACACTTGTTTCTCAGTTCTGGAGGCTGAAAAGTTCAAAAGCTTGGTGCCAACAGATTGTGTCTGGGGAGAGCCCATTTCCTCGTGAATAACACCTTTTTATGGTGTTTTCACATGGTGAAAGGAGCAAGGGAGCTTTCTAAGGCCTCTTGGACAAAAGTATCAATCCTATTCTTGACAACTTCACCTATGTGACCTAAGCACCTCCCCAAACCCTACCTCCCAATACTGTCTCACTGGGTATTAGGTTTCAGCATATGAATTTTGGAGGGACACAGATACTCACTTTTTGATTCATTTTGAGTAAATTATTGTAAAGGGTGCAAGATCTCTGTCTAGATCCATTTTTTTTGCATGTGAATATCCAGTTGTTTTAGCACCATTGTCGAAGATTGTATTTTCTCCATTGGATTGCCTTTACTTCTTCATCAAAGGTCAATTGAATATATTTGTGTGAGTTCTTTTGGATTCTTTTCTGTTCCATTGGTCTATCTGTCTGCTCCTTTGCCAATATTACCCTGCCTTGAATACTACAGTTTTATAAATCTTGATGTCAGATAGTGTAAGTCCTCCAAGTTTGTTCTTCAAACTTATATTGGCTATTCTGGGTCTCTTTCCTTTTCATAAAACAATTTGATTAACTTTGTCCATATCCACAAAGTAACTTGCTAGGATTTTGATTGTGTTTGCATTGAATCTGTAGACCAAGTTGGTAAGAACTATATCTTGATAATGTTGAATCTACTCATAATATGTAATTTATTAGATTTATACCTAAGTATTTTATTTTCTTGGCACTAATATAAATGCTATGTTTTTAATTTCAAATGTAAATTGCTCCTTGCTGAGTATAAGAAACTGACTTTTGCATATTAACCATGTATCCTGCATCCTATTATAATCTCTTATTAGTTTCAGGCAAAATTTTTAGTCCATTTTTTGGAGTTTTCTACGTGTACCTGTCATGTTACCTGCAAACAAAGAGTTTTATTTCTGCCTTCCCAATCTGCACCTTTTATTTGCTTTTGTTGTCTTATTGCCTACCAGTATGATGTTGAACAGGAGAAGTAAGAGAGCACAGTCTTACCTTGTTCTCAATCTCAGAGGAAAAGCACCAAATTTCTCACCAATAAATGTGATATTAGCTGTTAGATTGTTCATAGATGTTCATTATCAAGTTGAGGAGTTTCCTCTCTTTCTTAATTTGCTGAGAGCTTTAATCATGAATGGAGGGGTTGATTTTTCAAATGATTTTCCTGCAACTAAGATCATATCACCTTTCTTTTTTATCCTATTGATGTGATAGGTGAAATTGATTGATCCATTAACAATGTTCCAATAGCTTGAGTAAATTCCACTTGGTCATGGTGTATAATTATTTTTATACATTGTGGATTTAATTTCCTAAAGTTTTACTGAACAATTTTGCATCTTTGCTCATGAAAGGTATTGGCTGTAGTTCTTTATTAAAAGTTTCTTGTATTAGAAGTTATGCTAACTTTATATAATGTGTTAGGAAGTGTTCCCTCTGCTTCTATTTTGTGGAACAGATTAAACAAAATTGGTATCTTTTTTTTCAATATTTGATAGAATTCATCAGTGAAGCCTTTTGAGCCTGTTGATCTGTTTTGGAAGGTTGTTAATTATTTATTCAATGTATTTAATAGATACAGGGCTATTCAGGTTGTCTGTTTCTCTTTCTGTGGGTTTTGATATGTTGTGTCTTTTGAAGAATTGGTGCATTTCATCTTTATCAATATGTGAGCATAGAATTGTTAATAATATTTCTTTATTTCCTTTTAATGTCTGTGGGATCAGTAGTGATGGTGCCTTTTTCATTTCTAATATTAATAATTTATATATTCTCTCTTTTTCTTGATTAGTATGGCTAGAAATTTATCAATTATATCAATTTTTTCAAAGAACCAACTTTTGACTGTTGATTTTCTCAAGTATTTTGTTTCCATTGATTTGTGAACTGGTTTTTATTATTAATAATAACCTTATTATTAATATATGCATTTAATGCTATAAGTTTTCCTCTAAGCACCTTTTCTACTATTTTCCATAAATTTTGAAAGGTTGTATTTTCATTTTCATTTACTTCAAAATATTTTAAAATTTCTCCCAAGGCTTTTATTTGACCCATGAGTTATTTTGGTCTGTTGTTTAATCTACAAATATTTGGACATTTTCCAAATATTTTTGAGTAATCTTTCTCTTATAAATTTCTAGTTTAATAGCATAGTAGTAGTCTGATAGCATACTTCTTATAATGTGTACTTTTTCAAGTTTGTTAAGTTGTTTTATTGAATATCTGCAATATTTTGTTGATTTTGAAGACAGGTTTCACATATATGTCTTTAAATTTATTTCTGAATTACTTATGTTTCTTAAAAATATTGTGAATGGTACTGTTTTATAATTTAATTTAATTTTAATTTATTTTAATTTCTAAGTATACATTGCTTATACATAAAAATATAGTTAATTTTTTGGAGTAATCTTGCGTTCTATGAATTTTCAAAACTCCCTCATAAGTTCAAGAAGCTCTTTGGTACATTTAGTAGTGTTTTCTGTGTACATGATGATGTCTGCAAAGACAACTATTTTTTTAACTGTATGCCTAATTTTTTTCTTCTCTTGCTGCAATGACTAGCTCCTCCCGTACAATGTTAAACAGAACTGATGAAAAAGAGTCCTTGCATTTTTTTTTTTCTGATCTTAGGGGGATGATATTCAGATGTTAAACTTTGCCTATCATGTTAGCTATAATTTTTTATATTTGCCTTTTATAACATTGAAGAAGTTCCCATCACTACTTTGCTGCAAGATTTTATCATTTTGCAATGAAAATATTGTTTTTCCCACCATTACCCATTATTCTAAATGTATGATAAATCATGTAAAATTTTATGTTAAACAAATGCAGAATCCTGTCATAAATCTTGATTTGTCATTATATTGTTATTGTTCAGTTGCCAAGTCGTGTCTGACTCTGCAACCCCACGAATTGTAGCTTGCCAGGCTCCTCTGTCCTCTGGATTCCCCAGGCGAGAATACTGGAGTGGATTGCCGTTTCCTTTTTCATTGTCATTATATACTGGACATTTATTTTTACAAGACATTTATACTAGACATTTATTTCTAATATAATCAATTAAATTAAAATCCTAACTATTGCTTTAGTTGCATCTTAACATTTAATGTTGCATTTTAATTATCTTTAAGGTTAAAGTATTTTCTGATTTCTTTTGTGTTTATAATTGTCATTTGAATTCAGTATATTGTATTGTTTATCCTGCTCCTGCTAAGTCGCTTCAGTTGTGTCTGACTCTGTGTGACCCCATAGACAGCCGCCCACCAGGCTCTGCCGTCCCTGGGATTCTCCAGGCAAGAACCCTAGATATCTTAATTTATTGATTTCTAATTTATTTGCACTGTAGTCAGCATATTCTGAAGGATATTCTTCATCCTGGCTGTCCCCAACATAGGTTGTAAGGCATTTTTCTATGTTAATTTCCAGAAGCCTTTTTTTAGGTTTTGTATGCAGATGAGTGCTTACCTGGTGACTCAGATGGTAAAAGAATCTGCCTGCAATGCAGGAGACCTGAGTTCCATCCCTGGGTTGGGAAGATCCCCTGGAGAAGGGCATGGCAACCTACTCCAGGATTCTTGCCTGGAGAATCCATCGACAGAGGAGCTGGCAGGCTACAGCCCATGGGGTCAGGAAGAACTGAAACAACTGAGTGACTGACACTTTGACTTTCTATATGTAGATGTAGCGTATGACTGAAATTAATGTTGATGGTATGATATAAAAGCCTTTCTTTTAAACCATGAACTTCCTATTCACTCAGCACCATTTATTGAAAACACTCTCCCTTTTCAAATGATCTGAGTTATATTCATTGGAAGGACTGATGCTGAAGCTGAAACTCCAATACTTTGGCCACCTGATGTGAAGAACTGACTCATTTGAAAAGACCCTGATGCTGGGAAAGATTGAAGGCGGAAGAAGAGGACAAGAGAGGACAAGATGATTGGATGGCATCGCCGACTCAATGGAAATGAGTTTGGGTAAAATCCAGGAGTTGGTGATGAACAGGGAGGCCTGACATGCTGCAGTCCATGGGGTCTCAAAGAGTCAGACACAACTGAGCAACTGAACTGAATTGAATATTGCTTTATTATAATTCAAGGATCTAATATTTGTTTCTGTATCCTCTATTTTATTGTGTTGGTTTATTTAACTGTTCTTGTGAGAACACACTATCATAATTACTATAGCTTTATGTTAAGTTTTGATAATTTATAGAGTACACTCTCAAAATGAGTCTTTAAAACTGTATTTTTTACCCTTGAACTTATTCATATACAGTTTAGAATTAGTATAATAAATTATATATTTCATTGAATGTATGGAACACTAGGAAAAATCAGCAACTTGAACTGGGCCTTATTTGATACATTTCAATAATTTTTTATAGTTTTATGTGAAGAGTTATTGTATATCTTGCACAGGATAATTTGTGTGTATTAATGTATCCTCTCATAAATGGCATCATTTGAAAAATAGTTTTCTAATATTTTGTTGCTGATATATAAAAATATAATTAATTTTTATATAGCCTTGTACCCAGTGAAATGAATAATATAAAAAAATTAAATTTTTAATTCTAATTATCTCCCTTGGATTCTTTTAGAATTTGGCAGTCACAATCATTTTATCTGTTTTAGTCTTTGTTTCCCATCTTTATAAGTTTTACTTCTTTTGTTCAGCTTTGTTACTGGTTAGGACCTCTAGAAAACTGTTGGATATGTCATGATATTATACAACTGTGTCTATTCCCTTATTCCAGGGAGAATACTTTCAATATTTTGCTGTTAAGTATGATTATATAAATGTGTTTTTTTGTAGACATTCTCCATCAGATTAAAAAAACTGCTTATTATTTTGCAAATTATATTAAAGGTTATGAATGGGTATTGAAATCTATCAAGAACTTTTTATATCTTTGTATTAATTTTCTTTTGTTGCCATAACAAAGTGCTACAAATTTAGTAGCTTAAGAAAAATACAGTATTTTACACTGTTGTAGATTAGAAGCCTGGCATGACTCAGGATTAAAATCAGAGTGTCCACAGACCTGCCTTCATTACTAGAGGGTATAGAAGAGAACCAGTTTTCATGCTCATTTTAGATACTGGCAGCACTCAGTTCCTTGTGGTTAAATAACCAAGGTCCCCATATATATATATATATATTTTTTTTTTTTTAACTGGTTGTAAGCTGGGGAGTATTTCCAGCTTCTAGATGCTGATGCGTTTTTCGGCCTCCTTCCTCAATCTTTAAAGCCAGTATGAGTGGAGGCAGGTAGAGTTGGGGGTTCAGTATGTTTCAGATTTTATCTCATGGACCACAGCTGTTAGACGTTTTCACTTTTAAGGACTCATGTTACTCGAATGCACCCACATGGTATGTCAGGTTAATCTGTCCATCTCAAGATCCTTAACCTAATCACATCTGCAAATTTTTCTTGCCATATAAAGTAACATATTCATAGGTTTTGAAGACTGAGTATGTACATCCTCAGGGGAAAGTAAAAGTGAAAATGTTAGTCACCCTTTACTGTTTGACTCTTTACAACCCCAAGGACCCCATAGCCTGCCAGGCTCCTCTTTCCATGGAATTCTGAAGTGGATAGCCATTCCCTTCTCCAGGGTATCTTCTTAACCCAGGGATCAAACCCCAGTCTCTTGCATTCAGGCAGATTCTTTATCATCTGAGTTACAAGGGAAACCCATAAATATGTAAAATAATATGTAAATATATGTAATATGTATATATAATATATAATTTGTATATTATAGATATGTTCAGTTCAGTCGATCAGTCATGGCCTACTCTTTGCAATCCCATGAACTGCAGCACACCAGGCTTCCCTGTCCATCACCCCCAGGAGCTTACTCAAACGCATGTCCATCAAGTCAGTGACGCCATCCAACCATCTCATTATCTGTCCTTTGCCTTCTCCTGCCTTCAGTCTTTCCCAGCAAAAGGGTCTTTTCCAATGAGTCAGTTCTTCACATCAGGTGGCCAAAATATTGAAGCTTCAGCTCCAGCATCTGTCCTTCCAATGAATATTTAGGACTGATTTCCTGTAGGATTGATTGGTTTGATCTCCTTGCAGTCCAAAGGAATAGTCTTCTCCAACACCACAGTTCAAAAGCATCAATTCTTCGGCGCTCAGCTTTCTTTATAGCCCAACTCTCATATGCATACATGACTACTGGAAAAACCATAGCCTTGACTAGATGGACTTTTGTCAGCAAGGTAATGTCTCTGCTTTTTAATATGCTGTCTAGGTTGGTCATAGCTTTTCTTCCAAGGAGCAAGCATCTTTTAATTTCATGGCAGCAGTCACCATCTGCAATGATTTTGGAGCCCAAGAAAATAAAGTCTCTCACTGCTTCCATTGTTTCCCCATCTATTTGCCATGAAGTAATGGGACTGGAAGTCATGTAAATAGCATATTCATAGATTTTGAAGATGGGGTGTGGACATCCTCAGAAAAGGGGAACATTATTCTATCTATCACAGCATCTGTTGAGATAATCCTATATTTTTTCTTTTTTATTATGCTAATATGGTCAGAAGATTTGTTTATTTTTTATTATTATACCAATCCTGAATTCCTAAAATAAATTCAACTGGGTTATGATGTTATCATCTTTGTTCTGAGTTGTTGGACTTGGACTGTTAATACTTTATATTCATGTTTCATATTCATTGTCCAACACCTATGTTTGTGAGACATTTGACCCTATAAAATAATTTTGGAAATTTTCCTTCTTTTAATCTTTGGATGAAAATTTTGCATACCAAACCTATTTGTTTAGGTTTGGTATTCTTTATCAAAAATGATTAGGAGAGTATTCTAGGATGCCACCTTGGCCTAATGTTTTCTTTGTGGCAAGTTGTTCAATTATGCTGCTGCTGCTGATACTGCTGCTGCTAAGTCGCTTCAGTCGTGTCCGACTCTGTGAGACCTCGTAGACGGCAGCCAATGTATTTACATTTTTATTTCTACTTAGATGTGTTTTTAATATGTTGTGTTTTTCCAGATTGTTGTCTTGCTTTTCTAAATTTGCAGATTTATTTGTATTGTTTATGGTATCTTAATTATTTTACATGTAATTTTCATTTATAATATTGGTAATTTGTACCTTTTTTGCTCTCCTGTCTCAAGTTGAAAGTGAAAGTGAAAGTTGCTCAGTCATGTCCAGCTCTTTGCAAACCCATGGACTCTACAGTCCATGGAATTCTCCAGGCCAGAATACTAGGATGGGTAGCTGTTCCCTTCTCCAGGGGATCTTTCCAACCCAGGGATCAAACCCAGGTCTCCTGCATTGCGGGCGGATTCTTTACCAGCTGAGCCACCAAGTACACCCTCCTGCCCCTAGCCTTGTGCAAATGTTTGGGATTTTTAATGGTGTACCAAAGCGTAGTGAGGATCATAGCTCTAGTTGTGGATCATTAGATCTTACTGGATGATATGGAGAAGGCCATTATCTAGCTAGTTTGGTCCTTTTAGACTCTGCTTCTCCACCACTTCTAATCCATGCTTGGTGTTCACAAATCTCTAAAAGGACTAGGGACAAAGCATCCAGCCTCTCTGGGTGCACTGTACAGACACCCCTTTGTCTTGCCAGATTCTGTATCTCAGTGAACCTTCTAAATCCTGACCTCTTTCCAATATCAAGAAAACTTTTCCTCTTTGCCTTTGTTGCCCTAAAAGGCACTCCAGGTATCCCATCTGCTTCCAGGTCTCATGGCCATACCTCTTCAGTGAGTGCAGGCATTGACAAGGGTCAGGAAGAGCTGTAGAATTCAGATGACTTTCACTCTTGTACCCTGTGTGATATTAAGGGCTTGGCTGCCTTCTTGGAACTCCTGAGGTGTGCACAGAGCAAAATACAAACCCAAATTATTCTATTACAGGCTTCAGCAGGGCAGAGTTCTGGTGAATGTACTCCAGATCATGTGTGTCCTATTATCTAGGTAAACAGAGGACACCACATTATCTTCTTGATTTCTTAACTGTATATAGGCCAAAGAACTGTTTTTCTTTTTTCATCCAGCTGCTATAATCTTAGTATTAAAGAAAAGGGAAAACAGTTCTTTATTAACTCTAAAAAGCAATAATAGTGATAGTTTGTAATTTACACTTGATGATAAATACCTCCCATAACATTAATGAATATTGCTTCTCTGGGCTGGTTATCATCTTATTTTTGATTGACATATAGTTGATGTACAATATTATGTAAATTACAGCTGTACAGAATAGTGATTTACAGTTTTTAAGATTATAATCTATTAATAGTTAATTAAAACATTAGCTACATTCCTTGTATTATACAGTATATCCTTATAGCTTATTTTATACATAATAGATTATACCTCTTAAACCTCAGCTCCTATATTGCCTCTTCTCTCTTCCCTCTCCTCAATGATAGTCACTACTTTGTTCTCTGTATCTATTAATTTGCTTCTTTTTTGTTGTATTCATTAGTTCCTTTTATTTTTTAGATTCCACATATAAGTGATATCATAAAGTATTTGTTTTTCTCTGTCTGGCTTATTTCACTTTAGCAGAGTACCCTCTAAGTCCATCCATGTTTTTGCAAATGGCAATGTTTCATTTTTGATGACTGAGTAGTTCCGTTGTATGTATAAACCACATCTTCTTCATCTCTTCACTGTTGATAGACACTTAGCTTGGTTATATACCAAGGAGCAAGGCTCTAACATTTCTAAAGTTACTTTGAAAAGCCAACTTTTGTCTTTGTTGAAATAGAAAATAATTCTTTGCTATCATACTGATTTTTTAAATCATTTTTCTTATTTACTTTGTATTATTTTCATTGAGTTTTATATGGAATTCTCCTCCTGTCTTCCTAATATAGAAGATGAGAGTCTTTTCTAATATACACATTTAAGAAAATAACTTTCTCTATAAGTATGGCTTTATATACATCTCACAAATACGCCATTTAATTATCATTTAGTCTTAAATTTTTTTCCATTGTGATTTCCTTCTTGATCCATAAATTATTTAGAGTATTATTTCCTTCCTAAACTTTTTAGTTTTTCTACATTATAGTTTTGTTATTATTCTAGCTTTAAAATTTTTTCTCTACTCTGGTCTGAGGCTAAACTCTTTCATTTTGCGAAATATCCCATTTACACTTAAAAATAATGTGTAGCCTTCAGTTTTTTAAGTCATGTTCTATATCTATATGTACTACATCAACTTTCAATTTGTACGTTTAAATTTTTATTTCCTTCTGATTTTTTGTTAACCTATTTGATTAATTTCTGAAGGCTATGAGTTGAAGTCTCCTACTGTGATCATCTAATTCTTCTTTTAATTCTACCAATTTTTGCTTTACATATTTGAGGTTATACTGAACACATTCAAATGATCATTCGTCCTTGGTTAATTTGGCTATTTTATAATTACAAAATATTTGTCTTTTTTGTGGTGATGTCTTAAAACCTCCCTTTGTCTTATATTAGAGTGCTTTTATCGACTTTCTTTTCCCTGGTGTTCACATGATGTATCCATTTTCCATTATCTTTCCTTTTGGTCCCTTTTATTTTCTTTTAAGTCATAAGCAATTTATGCAACTTTGAATTGAGTTTTCTTCTTTTTCCAGTCTGGCAATTTTGATCTGTTTTGTCTATTTCCATTTACTATAATTCATTTTACCTTGAGGTTTTAATCTACCATCTTATTGTTTTATATTTGTCCAAGTGCTTTATGTTTCTTTTCGTTCTCTCCTTTACCTGGATTAATCAACTGTTTTTTTTAATTTTAAATTACCTCTATTAGATAGCTAGTTGTACATTCTTTTATTGACCTGTTTGTGATTATGCTAGTGAACAACCTGCATGCATCCTCTCACCATTTCCTAGAAATGCAAGAAACTTAAAACACGTTAATTTCAATTATATCCCCTCCTGACCTATGTACAATTGTCATATATTTTATTTCTCCGAATATTTTAAACTCTAAAATACCTTATTATTGTTGTTATTTTATATCATCAATATTCATTTGGTGCTTTCACACATTTCTTTCTAAATGGCAGAAAGTGGTAAACATGATTCCCAGAACCCTATCTGCAAGAGAATAGGACATGTATAGGTTTTGGCATTCTAGCATCTGCAGTGTATGGTAGTAGAATGAGGCTGAAATAAATGCTGTGCAAATTTATTATATCCAAATTGATTAAATTCTAATATGTAAGCAAGTTGTTCTCCAAAGATGAGTCATTATGATTTAGTCTTCTCAATGCTCTGTACAACTCAGCATTTCAAAAGAGGCCATTTGATAATACACATTGCTACAGAGTATAATTGTCTTGTGCAAAATAGCACTTTTTTCCTATTCTACCTGAATGATACTCTCTCACTGATCAAAGATATTTTGGCTGCACCTCCAGGTTTGCAAGGCAATGTCCTAGTCAACATAAAATGACAGTATTTATTCTTGTGAAGTGACAATGCTATGAGGATGTATATGATGAATATTATAGCACAAGATACCATACACTCTAGCTGCCAAGAGAAGCCAGGTGACCCTTCCGTGTCTTGTCAGGTGCTTAGAAACCAACTAATAAAACTGATCAGCAGTACCTTATTGGAAAGGAAGTCATAATCTGAGTACAGTTGTGCTGAAAAAGGCACAGAGTTGAACTACTTCTGACACACAGTCGGTTTACCCCAAGGCCAATTGGGATAATTCAGAGGCTTTGTATTTTTCCATCAACAAACAACAGTACTTTGATGCTGTACTTTAAGCGGGCCTGGGTTATGATGATTGCTACTGAGTATGCTCAGACCTTGGACAATGTGATATTTCAACCAACCTCCAATTCTTCAGAGAAAAGACTCCAGCACTGCAAAAACTGCCTATCCTTGTTTTATGCCTATTTTGCTTATACAAAGTAACATGGACAATACTTAGAAATTATAAATAAAAATACTGTTTTTCTAACACATTATAGATCATTTATACCGTCTTCCTGGCTTTTCAGGCTTCACTGGTGGCTCTGATGGTAAAGAATTTGCCTGCAGTACAGAAAACCCTGGTTAGATCCCTGGGTCAGGAAGATCCCCTGGAGAAGGAAGTAGCAACCCACTCCAGTATTCTTGCTTGGAGAATTCCATGCACAAAGGAGCCTGATGGGCTACAGTTCATGGGATCGCAAAATGTCAGACGGCTGAGTGACTAACACTTTCGCTTTCACCCTGGCTTCTCAGGTTCTCATCCTTGCAAGTCCACCTAACCATACACACACACTCCTCACTCAAAGCACCAACACATGTTTAAATGATGACCTCATACTGAAAGTAGCCAATATAATTAAGGAAAGCATTTCCAATTAAAGTGTCATTTTTCAAAAATTATTGTACTCGACAAGGTCACAAGACAAGGTCTTCAGATATCTAGAGGCCAAGTAATTTTGCAGTGACTGTTGTGACACTTTGAATAAGTCTTTGTATTTTTAATTAATAGGATTGAAGATGCAGAAATAAATGTAGTTTGACATGAATTGAAGAGTACCAGAAGCCTCCTAGTCACATGCAGTGCCCCCACCAGTCTACTGCCATTATATTGTGAAATTACTAGGGGAAAGAGAAAAAAACAAGTGGTTAACTAAGCTATCACCTAAAATATATTGCACATTTAAAGATATTCCTCAAATTAAAGCATAAGGTATAACACAAGACTAGTCCCTTGAATAGTGAATCAAAATATTTGAATGTCATTTGTTTTATTTTAGCTCTTTTCACGTGAAGAATCCAGAACACCTGGCAACTTATCTCGAGGAATTCATTTTTATTTTAAATCAAATAGAATACATTCATATTTTACCATGGAGTCATGTTTATTATTTAGATCAAACTAAAATCCAGACCAACATTTGAAATCTTGACCAAGCAGCATTTTAAAACTTATATGGTTTATATCACTATTTATTAAACAGTTCCTTAAACTTTATCCTTAAAGAAAAGTTTATATAGAAATTCAGAATAGTATTACTGATATTGCTCCAAATTGAGCTAATGAAATAGGTAAATGACGCATTTTAACGGTCAATTTCTTTGAAATATGCTTTTTGAGATGAAGCTCATTGATTTCATGAGTGAGGAAAATCTGAAAATGGCATGTGGGAAAGAAATGTGAACATTTGCAATTGTCAAGAATAAATTGGATATTATATGCAATAAATTTCTTTCCCTTTAAACACAGTGGTATCTTTACTAAGTATAAATTTCTCTCTCTCTCTCTCTTTTTTGGATTAATTGAATTTCCATGTATTTCTTTAAAATCTGATGGGTTTTTTTAATAATTCTTTCTGAGAAGTACAGGATGCTCTATTGGAGCACACACTCTGTAAGGCCTTACAGAAAAATGCGAACAAATGTTTTGGCCAACCCAGTGTGTAAGCATGTACACGTTCTTCTACCTTTACCAAGTAATAAAGTCAAGTAAATCAAAGAGCAATTCTTTCTTATGTTGACAGAAGTTAGTGAGAAATTAGTTGTGTGTAGATGATACCATCAATGATATTCTCAAATTCAAGTAGTTTCACCATTTTTTAAAAAAAATTGCTGCATTAAAAATTAAGTTTTATCAACCAAAGTTATACAAATTTGAGAAAATATAAACAATGTTAAATAGTTTGTATATATATATAAAATTCCAACTGATCGCCCCAATTTCTTATTCTAAAAGTACTCCCACTTTATCATTGTGAGTTCAGTTCAGTTCAGTCGCTCAGTCGTGTCTGACTCTTTGCAACCCCATGAATCACAGCACGCCAGGCCTCCTTGTCCATCACCAACTCCCAGGGTGCACTCAAACTCATGTCCACAGAGTCGGTGATGTCATCCAGCCATCTCATTCTCTGTCGTCCCTTTCTCCTCCCGCTCCCAATCCTTCCCAGCATCAAGAGTCTTTTCCAGTGAGAAAACTCTTCGCATGAGGTGGCCAAAGTATTGGAGTTTCAGCTTTAGCATCAGTCCTTCCAATGAACACCCAGGATTGATCTCCTTTAGAATGGACTGGTTGGACCTCCTTGCAGTACAAGGGACTCTCAAGAGTCTTCTCCAAGCACCACGGTTCAAAAGCATCAATTCTTCGGCGATCAGCTTTCTTCACAGTCCAACTCTCACATCCATACATGACCACGGGAAAAACCATAGCCTTGACTAGACGGACCTTTGTTGGCAAAGTAATGTCTCTGCTTTTTAATATACTATCTAGGTTGGTAGTTAGTATTAATGCTTTGTTCAGTGGAATTCATAACCAAGTAGTATATACAAGGCATTGAGCTTGGTGCCATGTAATAGGTAGAGATAAACCAAATAGTTAGGTTTTTAATAGAAAAATGCATATCTTTGTACTCTGCTTTGCTCATATCTTCTCCTAACTATAGTGACAGTAATGTTAATGATTGCATGTTGTTTTATAAATACAGCATCAGCAGTCACCTGGTGGCTGACAATGCAGAATGTATTAAATGATAGGTATAAATAAATTGATTCTACAAATCTAGTATTGCAAATCAGAAAGTTATTTGGGACTCCGAGTAATTTTGTTATGGGCAAGTTAGCACAAAGGTTGTTTTTCTGGTTATTGATGCTCAGTGACACCAGCAAAGTTGCTCTGTATTCTCTGGTAGATAATTATCCTCCAGTGCCCTTTACTGAAAATGCATTTATTGTTCTCTGGTATTTCTTCCTTATACAGACAATTCTCCAACCTTGGCATTCTTAAATCTATTGCTATTTTTTCCCGAACATTTCTTTGTTACCAGGCATTCAAAAACCAAATGTTCTAGTATGTCTTATTTCCCCATATGCTGCTTTAGAATATGATTGTCTTTATATCTCTCTCAAAATCATTTACTTTCTCTGTGATGAATATTTCTCTTAGCTAGGTCATCCACAGCACGATTTGGTGTCTCCTTGGCAACCACATGGTCTTAACATTTCTCAGTATCCTATTTTTGCTGCCACTCATCACATTTCACTTTTTCTTTCTAATCATTAATCCTTGAAATGTCTTCACCTAGTCCTTATCGTTGTTTTTATATCCTCCATTTTAATCATCCCTGTTCTCATGCCTATTCTAAATCTCAGTCTTTTAATGGCATTAATTAATTAATTTTTAAAATGAAACAGAGATCAGTTCTATTTGAGCTATAGGTAGGTAAATCTCTCCTACAATTTATTGACTGAGTTATTAAGCTTTACAATTTACAGTTGAACTGGAAGTTTGGTAAATGAGAGTGATGCCTGATATTCCTATATCAAGATTATATATAATCTATTTTGATCCCAGATATAAATCTGACATTTAAACAGGTAGCCAGGTTCTATAAGTCTGCTCCACCTTGGAAATGAGCTACTGTCTCTAACCAAAAGTTAGATAGTAGAGTGTTCTCAGTTGTTGCTGTTGTTCAGTTGCTAACTCCTGTCCAGCTCTTTGCAATCCCATGAACTGCAGCTTACCAGGCTTTCCTGTCCCTCACTATCTCCCAGAATTTGCTAAAACTCATGTATATGGAGTCAGTGATGCCATCCAACCATCGCATTCTCTGTCGCCTTCTTCTCCACTTGCCCTCCATCTTTCTCAGCATTAGGATCTTTTCCAATGAGTCAGCTCTTCTCATCAGGTGGCCAAAGTATTGGAGCTTCAGCTTTAGCATCAGTCCTTCCAATGGATACTCAGGGTTAATTTCCTTTAGGATTGACTGGTTTGATCCCTTTGCCTTCCAAGGGACTCTCAAGAGTCTTCTCCAGCAACACAATTCGAAAGCATCAATTCTTCAGCACTCAGCCTTCTTTATGGTCTAACTCTCACATCCGTACATGACTACTGGAAAAAACATAGTTTTAACTATATGCATCTTTGTTGGCAAAGTGATGTCTCTGCTTTTTAATATGCTGTCTAGGTTTGTTATAGCTTTTCTTCCAAGGAGCAAGCTTTTTTAATTTCATGTTTTCAGTAACAGGCTTTGAAATCACAGAAAAATTGCTAAGTTTGAACCTGGGTTCTGCCTTTTAATGGCTGTGTGATGTTGGACAAGATACACAAACTCTCTTATCTAAAATAGGAAAGTAGTATTCTCATCAAATGGTTGGAAGGATTTATTGAAATTTTATATACAGCAGGTAGTTAAGAGCTTAATAGGAAGTAGCTTTTAATGAATAAGGTCTCCTAGCTTCATGGGATTACTTGAGGCCTTTACTTTAAGAATGTTTAGCCCACATCCACTTACAGTTGATTTTTTAATTCCATCTTAAAGACAAAAACCTAGGTAGTATTTTTACCTATTTTCTTACCTCCCCATGCACTGGTTCAGTGAACCCTAAAATTTTTGTTTTACATTACCGTTTCTATAGCTCAAGAAACTAGCTTTACTAAGTGTTACTATTTCAATATCTTTTATCTAGAGAGAGAAACTATATACAGTATCTGAAATTAAGAATATAGAAGTACATCTTTTGTTGTAGTGGTTTTTCATGAGTTTGTTTTGCAATTTTCATACAAATCTAGAACAAATTTTCATACAAATCCAGAACGAAGGGAATCAATCATGCATTATGTTGCAAGCTTTGCATAGGTGATTTCATGTACTGTTCTGCTTTCTTTAATTAAGAGTTTTCTATAGTTGTAATTCTTAACTTCAGGGGGCTTTGGAGCTTCCCATGGCAACATTGCTTCACAGTTATGGAGTAGACACATTGTAACATGGAGGAGTGTATGTAAATGGAGAGGAATGCATATTTACATATGCCCAATCCCATGACTCTTGCCTGGCTACTGACTTTCCACACTTCTTCACTAAGCCTCCAGCCCATCTCTTCTCTTGCTGAGTTACACAGAGCTGAAACCCTATTCGATTTCATTTTATTTTGGATTTATATTATTTTTTCAGAAGCTGATTGATCCATTGTTTTTAATTTATCAGCCCTCTAAATGAATGTATCCTAATCTGTGTTATTTTTTCTTCCATTTACAAATGAAAATATTATTTGTGCTCTGTGTGTAGACTTACCAAGATTTCAGCATTCCTTTGGTACTGACATGTTTATATTTTTATTTTCTTCTCTCTTCATAGGATAATGCCTGTCAATGTTCTCCTGAAAGAACTTGTGCCAGGATTAATTATTTCAGGCTGCTATCCCAAGGCTGGAATGTTCTGAAATGCTTAGCCTTTAACCTGTTATGGATGGCTTTTGTAAGTTTTATCCCAGTCATCCACATTCAGTATACATTGTTTCTTTTGATTGAACTTACCTCAGCTAAGAGTGCTTTTGAACTGTGGTGCTGGAGAAGACTCTTGAGAGTCCCTTGGACCGCAAGGAGATCCAACCAGTCCATTCTAAAGGAGATCAATCCTGGGTGTTCATTGGAAGGACTGATGCTAAAGCTGAAACTCCAATACTTTGGCCACCTCATGTGACGAGTTGACTTACTGGAAAAGACTCTGATGCTGGGAAGGATTGGGGGTGGGAGGAGAAGGGGACGACAGAGAATGAGATGGCTAGATGGCATCACCGACTCGATGGACATGAGTTTGGGTGAACTCTGGGAGTTGGTGATGGACAGGGAGGCCTGGTGTGCTGTGAATCATGGGGTCGCAAAGAGTCGGACAGGACTGAGCGACTGAACTGAACTGAACTGAAGAGCATAATGTCATGAATCTATTTTTTTTCCCCCTTACTCCTATCTTCAGTGTGTGGTTAAAATTTTATCAGGCATATATTAATACATTTCTACAATTGAGGTATCTTTTTTGTCTTATTTTTTTTGTTCCTGAACCAAATATAAGTGACTAAAATGCTCTCCAAATGGGTATGCTTTTTGACCAGCAATTCCATCTACACAAGGAGTACATAAAAAATAAAAATTATATTTTGTGATAAGAATGTTCACTGTAGCTTTGGTAATAATAACAACATTTGGAAGCAGTGTTGGAGGTGAATTGGTAAAATAAATTTGAGTATAGCATTATAATGAGATAAATATGCAGTCATTAAAATGATAAAAATAATTTGATAAGCATTAGTATGTGCTAGGCACTATGCTAAGTTCTTTACATGTAATCTAATTAGTTTGTACATCAGTACTATGAGATAGGTGTTACTTTTATCATCCCATTGTTTGTATAAGGCAATTAAATCTTCGAGAAGTTGAGTAAGCAAAAGCACACAAATAATAAGTATCAGAATTTAATTCCAGAATTTCTGACTTCAGAGTTCAGGGTCTTGACCCATAGTCTGTCTTGAATTTGTAATGGAGGTGAAAATATTCATGATATATAAGATTAATTCCATGCAATAAAAAGGGTATTTATTTTTATTTTAATTATTTATATTTTCTATTCCCACATATTATATAAATTACTATATAATAAAATAATGCATGCTGAAATAAAAATATGAGAAAATACAAAAAGATATTATTTAATAGAAATTAATATGTAAATGTAAAATACTTCCCCTAAATATTTTTCTTTAAAGTCATGATATTTTAAAATTCTTTTCAAAATAAATATTGTTTGTAATATGGTCAAAGGGCTCAGTGCCATGAATGTAGTTTTCCACTCCATTTCTGTTCAATACTATAAATATTTATCACTCTTATTGACTATGTCCCCCATTTCCTAACAACCAATTAGACACCTCTTTGGAGGTACATCAAGTACACTTTCTGCTTTAAAGCAAACAAAGTAAAATACCTCCTCTAGTGTTATTTTCTCTTGACCATAATTGAATTCAATAGCCACTTTTTCTTTACAAAATTCTCTCTAATTATCCTTCAAGTACATTTTATAGGTACACTCTAGCCAATTTTTAAGGGTCAGTGATATTTTTATTGGGCTTCCCTGGTGGCTTAGCTGGTAAAGAATCTGCTTGCAATGTGGGAGACCTGGGTTTCATCCCTGGGTTGGGAGGATCCCCTGGAGAAGGGAACGGCTAGCCACTCCAGTATTCTGGCCTGAAGAATTCCATGAACTATGTTATAGTCCATTGGGTCACAAAGAGTCGGACATGACTAAACAAACATGTAGTGTTTAATTGAGCTCTTTTCTTATAAAAGTGAATAGAAATAAGCTAGATTTGTATTATAATTCTTAAATGGCAATCCACTCCAGTACTATTGCCTGGAAAATCCCATGGACAGAGGAGCCAGGTAGGCTACAGTCCATGGGGTCGCAAAGAGTCGGACACGACTGAGCGACTACCCTTTACCCTCAGTGTGGCCAAATGTTTTAGTCATTCAGATAACTTTAGTGGTCCTTCTTTTCCTTAATTCTTGACCCCTAGCCTTTCTGTCTGTCGCTCTCTCTCCTCTCTCTTTCCATATATAAATATCTGTACATACTTTAATATCTATATCCAGAAAAATTAACAAACTGATCTCTTCCAAGAAAGATGGATGAGCAAATTAGTGAATCAGCATCCTAGTAACATATCTCCTGCTGAAGATAGTCATAAATTAACCCAGAGCTCTCTTGCGGGTCGGGGGAAAACTTAACAGGCTGTTGTGAGAGTTCATGCAGGAGACAATGATGACTAGGTCCCTTGTGATAGTGGAGAAAATGGAGATAAATGCATGGATTACAGTGTGGTTGGAGGCCAGCTCCTGATATTTATAATGTATAAGTGTTAAATGAATAAATGAATGTACAAATTACTAAAATAAAATCTTTGCTCCTCCAATAGAACATAACCTAATTGTGGTGACACATATACACAATTATAATAAGAATTATTTTTAAAAATCATTTTTGTTGGGTGATTCTTGAACAGATTAAGCAAAAGATTGCTCTCAATCTGTTAATCTCCATGTTCTTTTTGAAATATCAATAAATAGCTTTTTTAATGTTAAAGAAAACTAAGATTAATATGAAGAGTCTACAAAAGAGTTGAAATAGATAAGATCTCAGAGTGAAAAGGATAATAAGCATGTCTTAACAATACTGCAATATAACCTGTATATATTTTAGCTTCAGTTGTTTTACTATTGCAAAGTCTTTTAAAAAATAGCAATGGATCAAATTACCATGAGAAGAAAACTGTAAAAGTTAACAAAATAAAAGAGTATATAGGATTATGTTCTTTAGACTTACAAAAACAATAATGACTTTTAATTTACCATTAGTCTATGTCAGACCGTCAGCAAAACACTCAGTATACATGACATCATGTAGTAATGATATTAAATAAATAAATAGTAATAACAAATTATTTAATAAACATTGACTACATATTTGAACTATTTTAAATGTATGTAATTTAATGTATGTATTAATTTAAATTCTAAGCAAAAATGTTTCTTTAACAAATATTCAGGTATGACCTAAATCAAATCCCTTATGATTATACAGTGGAAGTGAGAAATAGATTTAAAGGACTATCTGAAAGACAGAGTTCCTGATGAACTATGGACGGAGGTTCATGACATTGTACAAGAGACAGATATCAAGACCATCCCCATGGAAAAGAAATGCAAAAAAGCAAAATAGCTGTCTGAGGAGGCCTTACAAATAGCTGTAAAAGAAGAGAAGCCAAAAGCAAAGGAGAAAAATGAAAGATATAAGCATCTGAATGCAGAGTTCCAAAGAATAACAAGGAGGAATAATAAAGCCTTCCTCAGGGATCAATGCAAAGAAATAGAGGAAAACAACAGAATAGGAAAGACTAGATATCTCTTCAAGAAAATTAGAAATACCAAGGGAACATTGCATGCAAAATGGGCTCGATAAAGGAAGAAATGGTATGGACCTAACAGAAGCAGAAGATATTAAGAAGAGGTGGCAGGAATACACAGAAGAACTGTACAAAAAAGATCTTCAAGACCAAGATAATCACGATGGTGTGAACACTCACCTAGAGCCAGACATCTTGGAATGTGAAGTCAAGTGGGCCTTAGAAAGCATCACTACGAACAAAGCTAGTGGAGGTGATGGAATTCCAATTGAGCTATTTCAAATCCTGAAAGATGATGCTGTGAAAGTGCTGCACTCAATATGCCAGCAAATTTGGAAAACCCAGCAGTGGCCACATAACTGGAAAAGGTCAGTCTTCATTCCAATCTCAAAGAGAGGCAATGCCAAAGAATGCTCAAACTACTGCACAATTGCACTCATCTCACACGCTAGTAAAGACATGCTCAAAATTCTCCAAGCCAGTCTTCAGCAATATGTGAACTGTGAACTTCCAGATGTTCAAGCAGGTTTTAGAAAAGGCAGAGGAACCAGAGATCAAATTGCCAACATCCGCTGGATCATGGAAAAAGCAAGAGAGTTCCAGAAAAACATCTATTTCTGCTTCAATGACTATGCCAAAGCCTTTGACTGTGTGGATCACAATAAACTGTGGAACATTCTGAAAGAGATAGGAATACCAGACCACCTGACCTGCCTCTTGAGAAACCTATATGCAGGTCAGGAAGCAACAGTTAGAACTGGACATGGAACAACAGACTGGTTCCAAATAGGAAAAGGAGTACGTCAAGGCTGTATATTGTCACCCTGCTTATTTAACTTCTATGCAGTGTACATCATGAGGAATGCTGGGCTGGAAGAAGCACAAGTTGGAATCAAGATTGCTGGAGAAATATCAATAACCTCAGATATGCAGATGACACCACCCTTATGGCAGAAAGTGAAGAGGAAATAAAAAGCCTCTTGATGAAAGTGGAAGAGGAGAGTGAAAAAGTTGGCTTAAAGCTCAACATTCAGAAAACTAAGATCATGGCATCTGGTCCCATGACTTCATGGGAAATAGATGGGGAAACAGTGGAAACAGTGTCAGACTTTATTTTTTGGGACTCCAAAATCACTGCGGATGCTGATTGCAGCCATGAAATTAAAAGACGCTTGCTCCTTGGAAGGAAAGTTATGACCAACCTAGATAGTATATTAAAAAGCAGAGACATTTCTTTGCCAACAAAGATCTGTCTAGTCAAGGCTATGGTTTTTCCAGTGGTCATGTATGGATGTGAGAGTTGGACTGTGAAGAAAGCTGATTGCCGAAGAATTGATGCTTTTGAACTGTGGTGTTGGGGAAGACTCTTGAGAGTCCATTGGACTGCAAGGAGATCCAACTAATCCCTTCTAAAGGAGATCATTCCTTGGGTGTTCATTGGAAGGACTGATGCTAAAGTTGAAGCTCCAATACTTTGGCCACCTCATGCGACGAGTTGACTCACTGGAAAAGACTCTGATGCTGGGAGGGATTGGGGGCAGGAAGAGAAGGGGATGACAGAGGATGAGATGTCTGGATGGCATCACCGAATCGATGGACGTGAGTTTGAGTGAACTCCCGGAGTTGGTGATGGACAGGGAGGCCTGGCATGCTGTTATTCGTGGGGTCGCAAAGAGTTGGTCACAACTGAGCGACTGAACTGAACTGAACTGAATATAATTTTTAACAGTGAATTTGTCCAAGTACATATTGAAACATAATGATAAAGAGTTTCATTCCAGATTAATAGTTTTAATCATCAGCAAACATACATGTATGATTCAACACTCCAATCATTCCCTTTTGTAACGGTAAAGTATTTACATTTCTTTACAAGTACTAGTAAAGATGCTAAGGCTGAAATTTCAAAGTAATTATGAAGTCTAAGTAGAAGAGTACTGCTCTTCTTGTTATGCCACAGATATTAAGTACTTGCATAATAATATGTGGAGGAAATGAGTGATGAGAATTAAGAAATGATCTATTCTGGTCCTGAGCAAAATGAAGGAGAGTAACTTACTAATGTAAGAATAGCCACGGTTTATCTACAAGATTCAGCCTGCCTTGCAAGTGAAATGCCTAAGGACGAATACCATTGCAGTAGTCCTCCCTTACCCATGGTTTTGCTTTCCATGATTTCAGTTACTCACGGTCAACCATGGTCTGAAAATATTAAATGGAAAATTCATTAAATAAACAATTCATAATTTTTAAATTGTGCATCATTGTGGGTAGCCTGATGAAAGTATCCGTACAGGATGTGAATCATCTCCTAGTCCAAGGTTAGTCAATCAGTCAGTTCAGTCTCTCAGTCGTGTCCAACTCTTTGTGACCCCATGGACTGTAGCAGGCCAGTCTTCCCTGTCCATCACCAACTCCCAGCGTTTACTCAAACTCATGCCCATTGAATCGATGATGCCTTTCAACCATCTCATTCTCTGTCGTCCCCTTCTTCTCCCACCTTCAATCTTTCCCAGAATCAGGGTCTTTTCAAATGAGTCAGCTCTTCGCATCAAGTGGCCAAAGTATTGGAGTTTCAGCTTCAACATCAGTCCTTCTAATGAATATTCAGGACTGATTTCCAAGGTAGCCCCCCATTAATCACTTAGCAGACCTCTCATCTGTCAGCTGTCATATTTGTGTTCAGTTAACGTTTATTTTACCTAGTAATGGACCCAATGCACAGCAGTAGTGATTCTGGCAATTCAGACATGTCCAAGAGGAGTTGTAAAGTGCTTCCTTTAAGTGAAAAGTTCCTGATTTAATAAGGAGAGAAAAAAATCGGATCCTGAGGTTGCTAAGACCTACAGTAAGAATGAATCTTCTAGTTGTAAAATTGTGACGAAGGAAAAAAGAAATTTTTACTAGTTTTGTTGTTGCACCTCAAGATGCAAAAATTATAGCAGCAATGCATGATGAGTGCATTAAGATGGAAAAGTTGTCAAACCTGTACAATAAGATATTTTGAGAAAGAGAGACCACATTCACATAACTTTTACTACAAAATATTGCTATAATGATTCTTTTTTTATTATCATTGTTAATCTCTTACTGTGCCTAATTTTTAAATTAAAATATAAAGGAATATATATAAGAGAAAGCATAGTATAGTTGACCCTTGAATAACATGGGTGTGAATTGCATGCATCCACCTATACATGTTTTTTTTTTTTTCCCAATAAATGTATACTGCAGTAGTAGATAGTAATGGGGTTCCCCAGTGGCTCAGCGGTAAAGAATCTGCCTACCAATGAAGGAAATGCAGGAGAGTTGGGTCCGATCCCTGGGTCAGGACGATCCCCTGGAGGAGGAAATGGCAACCCACTCCAGTATTCTTGCCTGGAGAATCCCATGGACAGAGAAGCCTGGCAGGCTACAGGGGTTGGTGCACCAGATCTCTGAATTCAAGAGTCAACTGTATATTTAGGGTTCTGTACATTCTGCAGTTTCAGGTATCCACTGGGGGTCTTGGAAAGTATATCCCATGGATTAAGAGAGGATTGGGGGTGGGAGGAGAAGGGAACGACAGAGAATGAGATGGCTGGATGGCATCACTGACTCGATGGACATGAGTTTGAGTGAACTCCGGGAGTTGGTGGTGGACAGGGAGGCCTGGTGTGCTGTGATTCATGGGGTTGCAAAGAGTCGGTCACCACTGAGTGACTGAACTGAACTGAACTGAACTATGCTTCAGAGAAATCTGAAATCCTGGGCTCAGACACAATCAGACTCTGAAGCTGGCTGTTCACCACATTGTGAGGAGTGCTGGGAAAAGTTCTACTTCTCCCCTAACTCTAAAATAGTTTCCCTGCCTGTTTTGCAGTGGTCTCTGTAAATCCCAGTTGGCCATCCTTTGTAGTTAATTTTGGAAGTTATTGTACAATATAGAAAAACTTAGTTTCTTGGCAGGGGGAACAGATCTGGAGTCAGCTGGTTTGCCTTGAATAAGCTGGTTTATCCCCCTATTGCAAAACGGGAAGAAGAATGTCTTCCTCAGAGTTGTTTTGTGAGAATTCAGTGTAACTATGTAAGTGTTTATGTACTAAAGAAGTCTATGTAGGATGATGCCAATTCACTTAATTTTCCCCATGGTGTTTGGTTCATAGGCTTTGGAAGATACATCACCAGTTGCCTGGTAAGGATTCAGGTAACATTATGAGTAACATTGCACGGCAGAGAAAGGCACGCAAGCCACATGTTGATTATTTCAGGGTTTTGTAGGAGGCTGGCTATCAACGAATGCATTGAAAGTTTGATAAGCAAGTGATAAGATAGAACTATATTAAATGATCTGGAAATTCCAGCCTGTCCTTCAGATTTCAAGATGGCATTATTCCCAGACAAGTTACTCATTCTGTTCCTAAAAACTTCAGAGAAAGAGTTTTCTGCCTTAGTAAAGCACCCCAGGGTTTGCCAGCCACAACAACATAGAAATCCTTCCAAATATCTCACTGCATTCCTGCTGCAGTTGGCCTGAGTGCACCCTTATTGGAGATGGAAAACTACAGATGGGATGCTTTTAAAAGCAATCCATTATATATATATATATATATAAAAAACCCAAAAAAGATGATACTGATAATTCACTTTCAAAAGCTTAAAATATACTTTTGCACAGAAAATTTATTGTTAAACAAGATATCACCTTTGATCTATCTATAAAATAATCAAGTATTAAAATTAAACAGATAATAAAAATTATTAAATACAAATATTGCTGTGGTTACTGGTTTTCTGGAATATAGTTCTCCTTTGGGTTCCTAGCACTTATTGCTGAAGTCATTTTTGAACCATTTTAATTAGTCTTAGTATACAGAGATTTTTGAAGAGAGGGACCAGAAGAAGGAAATGAGGGAGAGAAAAAAAGGAAGAAAATAAGGGGATCAGAAGTTCTTATAAAATTGAAATTTGCTTGCAAACTGAAATGGAAAAAATCTTGTGTCTGAATGACAGTGAGATAAAAGAGAAACTGGCTCTGCATTGGCTGAAAAATAAGTTTCTTTAAAGAAAACATAAGAATGTCTTATTTTTACTGCTTCTTGAATATTAAGCAATATAAATGTCAACAATAGCTTGCCAATAATTCCAAATAATTAAATTTAATAAAATTTCCACATTCATTATATGCATTAGTCTCCCCCAGTAGTTTCTAAAATGATAATAGTAATGCTTCATGATTGACTTTTGTTATTTTTATGCTAAAGTGCATTAGACAATTAACCAGTGAACTGCTTACTTTGGAGGCAAATGAATATGTGGGCAGCTACACTGCTATCAATTAAATGAGCACTTGAGTGCACTGAATGGTACCCTAAGGAATGCTTCTGAAATGATAAAGTAATAATAGCTAATATTTATTGAGTGCTTATGATACGCCAGGAACTGTTAAGTACTTAAAAGTATTGACCTATTTATTTCTTCTAACTCTGTGGTGGATTTACCACCTTTATTCCTATTTTATGTATGTGGCAACTGAGATCCAAGAGGATATGGAAGGTGCCTGCAATGAAAGAGCCAGGAAGGGACTGATCCAGGAACGCAAATGAGGTTGTCCACTCCTAGAGGCCTATCCTAACTGGGCGACAACTCCTCAAATGGCTAGTGAGGCCCTAAGCAGAAGTCACTGATGTGAGTAAGCACAGAAGTTTGGATTTTATGTCATGCCTGCAATGCAGGAGACCAGGGTTCGATTCCTGGATCGGGAAAATTCCCTGGAGAAGGAAATGACTACCTACTTCAGTATTCTTGCCTGGAGGATTCCATGGACAGAGGAGCCTGGTAAGCTACCGTTCATGGGGTCATAAAGAATCGGACACAACTGAACAACTAGCTCTTTCTTTTTTTCACTGCTCATAAAGTTAGAACATATACCAGGGCACTCTACCGTTCTAACTTTTGTTGAAGGAAATGATGAATATGTAGTAATTAGCACTGAAAAGAGCTCCATTTTTTACCATGATGAATTACGAAAGCTGATCCTTCTAAATCCTGACAAAGAGGTCTGTGCAGAATAAATAAATAAATATATATTTTGCTTGTTTCAAAATGAAAATATTATACAATGCGCAACAATATTGTGGTGCAATACTGACCAGGTTCTTAGGACTTCAGCCTTCCTCTTATTATTGATCATTTTCTGAGGGAGGAATAAGATTATATAGAAGTGTTACGTGACAGATAGCACACAACATATTTTTCAGTTGATAACTTGAAGCTACTTTGAAGTTCAGTTCAATTCAGTTCAGTCACTCAGTCGTGTCCGACTCTTTGCGATCCCATGAATCAGAGCACGCCAGGCCTAAGTACTCCAGTTCAATTTTTCATTTTAAAAAAGAGAAACCCAACACTCAAACATTAATATCAAGCAGTAAGCAGGAGTCATTAAAAACTAGGCCTCTTGAATTCGTGTGTTGAATATTTCCAGACAGCTTGCATAAATAGAACCATTGGAAGCAGAGTGAATCCATTTTCCAACCCCCATTTCCTTCTGCTTTGTATCCTGAATATTCTATTAGCCCCAAGGAAGCAAAATGAAAAGAAATGCTTTGGGATGGGATTTTGTTCCTCTTAAGACGTGTCAGAAAGTCATGAAATTGGGAAAGGATTATCCCTTTCTGCTGGGCAAGGGATAATCTTTGCTATTGTGGATATGGTGGTCTGACATGACTAGTGACTCCCTGGGGCTATTTGATATTTCTTAAATAAAGAGTCTTTGGAATGCCTTGCCTGGGATACGTTGCCATGGAAACAGTGGAGTCAGCGATTGCAGTCCTCAGTGAACGATTTCATCTATTTGTGCACCTAGCTGGTGCAGACTTTCAAAACAGCAGCTTTGCTTCTAGAGCATTTGACATTGACCTTTAACTCTGATTCAGGAGTTCACCTTTTAAATGTCATTCTGCCAGCAATGATGCTAAAGCAGTCTGGAGAAAAATACCATAAGGATTGCCAAGCTGACATCAGTGTTGTCACAGAATTTGAAGCAGCAAAGCCTGTTTTAGCCTGCAAAGCATCTCAAGCTCCCCACCCCCTGCCCCCAATCTCCACCCTAGAAAATTTAGCCATGACTATCTCTTCTCCAGGTCAGTGATGGAGGATAAAGAAGAAAGTACATGAGGGAAGATGGGGGAGAAGGAAGGAAAGAAGGAAGGACAGAAAGAAAGGAGATGGGTCTAAGATGACTTGCAAAATTGAAATGCACAATAGTAAATGTGAACAAGGAAGGAACCAGGGTGAATTAATAGGCACTGCTGGTGGTAACATTCCTGGAAAAAATATAACACTCTTTGTTTTGAAAATATACATAGTCTAAGGCTTCCCAGGTGGCTCAGTGGTAAAGAATCTGCCTGCCAGTGCAGGAGACCTGAGTTCAATCCCTGGGTCAGGAAGATCCCCTGGAGTAGGGAATGACCACTTACTCCAGTATTCTGGCCTGGAGAATTCCTTGGACAGAGGAGCCTGGCGGGCTATGGTCCATGGGGTCATAAAGAGTCAGACATGCCTGAGCGACTAACACATATTTCCCAGTATTCTCGCCAGGATTATCCTATGGGCAGAGGAGCTGAAGGGGTCTACAGTCCATGGGGTTGCAAGGAGTTGGACACAACTGAAGGACTGAGCATGCACGCACGCACATGCCTCAGCAATTGCACTCTTTGGAAGACAGTCTCGAGGCATCCTTGCACAGGTGCAGCAGAACAGTGAAGAATGTTCCTGGTTCCCTGGGCGTGATAATGAAAGTGCTGAAGACTTTACAGAATCCCCTACACACATGAGCATAGATGATTCTCACAACCTAATGTTGAGTGGAGAAGCAAGTCCTACAGCATAAATGCAGTAAGAAAGTAAAACATCCAAAGCTAAACAGTAGATCATTTAAGGGGGATACAATTATAAAGAAAAGTGAGAGAATTATTAACACAGAATCCAGCATTGCATTTATGTTTGGAGAGGAGAGAGAAATGTTTTGGTTGGGAGAATAACATGAGTACTGAGAATATTCTCTAACTTAAAAAAAAATTAAAACCCTGTATATCTCTATAGACACTCCTAAAATTACTTTTAATATACTAAAAGTTGAAAAATAGAAATTCATATGCCACCTTATACCATTTTAGTCATTATTTTTATCTTTCTCAACAAGGAGCATGACAGAAGGTTATTGTTATTAGCAGACATAATAATAGCACTTACATGTGTTGCATCTCCTAAGTTGCTTCAGTCATGTCTAACTCTTTGCAACCCTATGGACTGTAGCCCTCCAGGCTCCTCTGTCCATGGGATTCTCCAGACAAGAATGTTGGAGTGGGTTGCCATACCCTCCTCCAGGAGATCTAATTTATTAAAACTATTCCCAACACTTCAAAGTGGATATGATTAGTTTTGAGTCACAACCAAATAAGAGAGTCTCAGATGTGACATATTCAAGGAAAAAGAGCTAGGAAAGGAATCAAGTGAACTCTGGTCTTGTGACTTAGTAGATGGTAATCATTCTATTGTAACTGGACGAAAACCTCACACCCATTCTTACTGTCCTTCTTATACAGTACAGTCTTTGATTAGAACCATGTGGCTGTTGTTCTCTACTTCAAAGTCCATGTTCCTATTGCTCACAATTCCTTTAAAATCTTGTGTTCTCTCACATTCCCAGGTCTTTGCACATCTTTGCACATTTTCTTGGTTTGTGGTCCTCTGGCCAATCACAACTCTCCTCCAGCCCTCTTAGTTTGCACATTCGTATTCATCCTTCAGGTCCAAGCTTAGATGTCACTCCATCTAGGGCACCTGAGTCCCCAAGATCAAGTTAGATGTCTTGTAGTATCTTTGTCAGCAATTTATTTTCTGTTTATTAATGTGTACCATCGACTACATTGTAAATCCCTTGATAGCAATGGTTGTGTCTTGTTTCCTCCTTCCCAGAACCTCAGTCAATGTATCTGTTGTCTGTTGCTACAATGAGACCTCAAAACAAAGCACTTCAATTCTCAGTGGCTTAAAGGGACAGTTGTTCAAATCTTGCTTGTGCATTTGCAAGGCCTGCAGGGATTTGGCTAGTCCGGGTCTGGCTCCAAAATATGGATTGAATCCACCTCTGATTCACCTGGCTCTCCAATCTTTCCTGGACCTGTGTGCTGGCTCCATTATGCTCTACCCACAGCTGTTGCAGAAAGGCAATAGAATGTGCAAGTATATTTGAGTCTTGTCTGCTACTATTCTTTGGGATAGTCATGACTTAGTCAATGGTAGGAAAGGACACTCTGCCTTTAGTAGAAGGAACTTCAATGGCATGTAGAACAGAGGGTGGATATAAGGAAGAGTAAAAACATCAGGTCTAATAATTCAAGATATCACACCCAGTGCACAGCGTGCACAGGAGGGCTTCTAGGTGTCAGAGAATGGCTTTATTGCTTACTTGCTTTCCCTTTCATGCCCCCTTTCACACTCACAGAGCCCTCTCTATCTCATCT